>NW_024412391.1:78453012-78542645 GCF_014898765.1 Herpailurus yagouaroundi
CATTCCAACACACAATATACTTTCTGAGCACCTACTCTGAGTCAGACATACTAGGTACTGGAAAGCTCATTCTGAGCAAGACAGAACTTCTGTTCCCATGAGCTAACAGGCTAATGCCAGGCATTAGACAAAGTTCTCTTCACACACTAGTCACTTAATTCCAGCATCAACCACATGTCCAAAATGCTGGTTAGAGGGGCGCCTGGGTGGCGCAGTCGGTTAAGCGTCCGACTTCAGCCAGGTCACGATCTCGCGGTCCGTGAGTTCGAGCCCCGCGTCAGGCTCTGGGCTGATGGCTCAGAGCCTGGAGCCTGTTTCCGATTCTGTGTCTCCCTCTCTCTCTGCCCCTCCCCCGTTCATGCTCTGTCTCTCTCTGTCCCAAAAATAAATAAACGTTGAAAAAAAAATTAAAAAAAAAAAAAAAAAAAGAAGATGCAGAGAGGATCATTTTTAAAGCATTGCAGAGAAAGCTTCAGCTTACCACATAAAAACAGATTCTGGCCAAAGATGGCGACCAACTTGAATTTTTCTTTGTAAATTATATCCCGTGCTTGATTGAAACTTGGTGGCATGAGGTTTGGGTACCACCACCAGCAGTTTATCTTCCATGTTTGTGTAATGGAAAGGTTGGTTTTTTGGCCCAGGACACTTTCATTTAAAAAAAAATGCCCTTTTCTGACTTCACATAGCTTAAACAAATTATCTAAAGGAACTGCAGGGTTTAACCCATTTAATGAATTTTAATAAGACAGACGTGAATCAGTCAAAAGCCAGGGGAAAAAAAGTGACTAACATTGAACTAGTTTTAATGGAAATTAGCTCATTACCCTGCTGGCTTACATTTACCAAAGGCTGAATTTTTGATGGGAAATTTGCCAGGCTGTGGGATAATGGGAGGATCTTTAAATTAAAGATTAACTTTATTAGTGGTATTTTTCTCCCTCAAATTAGCCCTAACTGGAGATTCTAAAGTCCCTGGGGCTTCTTCCCCCTTTGGGAAACTTCAAAAAAATGATTTCCTCAATTGGAAGACTTTCTAACAGTCCCTGAAATATTTTCAGCAATGTAGTAAGAACATGAGCTTCCTTTATTGCCTGTAATCTTTTATGAGAAAAGATAACTTTAGAGGTGGAAGGATTTGTGTGGGTGTCCAGATGAGTTTCCTGTACTCCAGCAGGACACCACAGAAACTGAAAAAGAAATTCTCTTCCTTACTCTTTCATTCTCTCTCACACTCATGCAATACGCACATACTTTTGTTCTGCCTTTCTTCTTTTTCGTCTTTTATTGCCTTATTTTTCATTTTTAAAAAATTAGGATGAAATATACATAACATAATATTTGCCATGTTAGTCATATTTAAGTGTACAAGTTCAGTAGTGCCAAGGACATTCACATTGTTGTATCTTCCTTCTTTTTTAAGCAAAACAGAACACAACTTTTAATAAACCAGGGCATGGACATCTGCAGCGAAGCAGGTTTTTAATTAAAAGTGGTTCCTACTTCTTTTCTATCGCGTAAAGCAAAAGAAATATAAAACGTTCCCCCTGCATCTCTGTCATCTGCAGAATCCCCTATAAAATACATGAGACTGTAATGATAATCTTCAAAACCAGAGTCATATGTACTTCAGTTGAAGAAGAATCCATTTCGTATTTTGCAAATGAGAGTTCAGTATATCAAATGGAGTGTAAAGATATATTGAAAGATTTAGTTCTGTTTCAGGAAATTTCTAGGAATCTGGAAAAATTGCCTTGGCATTATTCCAAATTGAAGATATCATGCTGAGACTCTCTGATCTGTTGTTCTTCACTATATTTTGATCTCTTATTCAAATTGAGATGATTTTTAAAAGTTCATCATGTTGTTGCCGTGTGAAAGTAAATAATAAAAAATCTTAAACAACTCACAAACACACACAAGAAAGGGGCTCTCCCCTCAGACCTACTGTAAATATATTGATAGGCTTTCATTCTGTGTATCATATGTCTGAAGTAGGTTTTGAAAAGAGCCATTTTGTGGAACATACTACTTGGGAAAAGGCAGTGTTGCTAACCAGTCATCAAACAATTTGAAAATGATCCTTTGTGACACGAACATTGGCCACAGAGTTCTGAATCACGTGAGGGGAAGCTTCCGTTAAGGCTGCTGATGGTCAAACAACCGACACAAGCCGATGATCTGCACAGCCAGTGGAATGTTCTGAGGTTCCTCTAAAGCAAGATTTCAAGCAATAAAACATTGGGGGGGGGGGGGCCCCCTGCAGGAAAAGATCTTACCTATTTTCTCTCTCTTTTCTTTTTCTTTTCTTTTTTTTACTTAATTGAACAGATATTATCTTCAGTACACGTTACTACTGCGGTTTTGTTTATAAATGGACTTATATAAAATGGTCTGTTTTTAGGGTGTTCAGACCCTAAATGTCCCATTTATTTTTTTTTTATTATTTTTTTATTTTTTTTTTCAACGTTTATTTATTTTTGGGACAGAGAGAGACAGAGCATGAACGGGGGAGGGGCAGAGAGAGAGGGAGACACAGAATCGGAAACAGGCTCCAGGCTCTGAGCCATCAGCCCAGAGCCCGATGCGGGGCTCGAACTCACGGACCGCGAGATCGTGACCCGGCTGAAGTCGGACGCTTAACCGACTGCGCCACCCAGGCGCCCCTTTTATTTTTTTTTTAATTTTTTTTTTCAACGTTTATTTATTTTTGGGACAGAGAGAGTCAGAGCATGAACGGGGGAGGGGCAGAGAGAGAGGGAGACACAGAATCCGAAACAGGCTCCAGGCTCCGAGCCATCAGCCCAGAGCCTGACGCGGGGCTCGAACTCACGGACTGCGAGATCGTGACCTGGCTGAAGTCGGATGCTTAACCGACTGCGCCACCCAGGCGCCCCCTAAATGTCCCATTTAAATTGAATTTCAGATACACAACAAAATTTCTTTTTACTGTAACTATGTCCTACAATATATAGGACATATTATACTAAAAACAAAATCATTCATTCTCTATCTGAAATTCAAATTTAACTAGGCTTATTGTATTTTATCTGGCAAACATATTCCAGTTGCATTTGTTGACATGTAGAATTCAATTTAAATTTCTTTTTATATAATTCTTTTTTTTCTCACATTTATTCATTTTTGAGAGACAGAGCATGAACAGGGGAGGGGCAGAGAGAGAGATAGAATCTGAAGCAGGCTCCAGGCTCTGAGCTGTCAGCGCAGAGCCCGACACAGGGCTTGAATCCACAAACCATGAGATCATGACCTGAGCCGAAGCTGGACACTCAACCAACTGAGTCACCCAGGCGCCACCAATTTAAATTTCAATATGAAGTCAATGTTGTCCTCTCTTCCATTTTAAAGTACCAGAATCTCTCCTCTAAGTATTTGCACTGGGCTTCTGTTTCTTTGCCCATCTCACTGTGCTTTTAGGTGCAGAATTAAAAATCCATTTTAGTTTTATTTCTGCTCTAAAAAAGACAGATTTCAGAAAAATAATTCTATTTTGGGCTTCATATTAAATGCATCTAAATTTTCTTACTAGCTGCATCTAAATTTTCCCATTTGCTCTCTTATGTCCCTATTCATGTTGCAGATAGTTTATAACTGCACCATAAGTTCTTTCACTTTTGTTGTCTTTTTTTAAAATTTAACTTAATTTGATTTAATTTAATTTGTTTTATTTCATTTTATTTTTTAAAACCAGTTTATTGAGGTATTATTGACATAGAAAAAGTTGTACATGTTTAATGTATACAACTTGATGAGTTTGGCATTGTGTTCATCCATGAAACCATTACCATAGTCCATGAATATAAGCATATTCATCACTTCCAAAAGTTTCTTCCTACCCTTTTATTTATTTGTTGGTTGGTTGGTTGATAAGAACACTAAACATAAGACCTATCCTACTAGCAAATTTTTAAGCATATAATACAGCATTGGTAACTATCGGTGTTATGCTATACAGATCTCTAAGATTTATTTACCATGTATAACTGAAACTTTGATTAATGTCTCCATTTCCCCCTACTTCCAGACCATGTCAAGTACCATTCCACTCTCTGATTCTATTAGTTTGACTATTTTTTTATTTTATTTTTTATTTTTTAAAATTTACATCCAAATTAGTTAGCATATAGTGCAACAATGATTTCAGAGTAGATTCCTTAGTGCCCCTTACCCATTTAGCCCACCCCCCCCACAACCCCTTCAGTAACCCTCAGTTTGTTCTCCATATTTATGAATCTCTTCTGTTTTGTCCCCCTCCCTGTTTTTATATTATTTTTGTTTCCCTTCCCTTATGTTCATCGGTTTTGTCTCTTAAAGTCCTCATATGAGTGAAGTCATATGTTTTTTGTCTTTCTGAATGACTAATTTCACTTAACATAATACCCTCCAGTTCCATCCACGTAGTTGCAAATGGCAAGATTTCACTCTTTTTGATTGCCAAGTAATACTCCATTGTATATATATACCACATCTTTATCCATTCATCCATCGATGGACATTTGGGCTCTTTCCATACTTTGGCTACTGTTGATAGTACTGCTATAAACATGGGGGTGCATGTGTCCCTTCGAAACAGCACACCTGTATCCCGTGGATAAATGCCTAGTAGTGCGATTGCTGGGTCGTAGGGTAGTTCTATTTTTAGTTTTTTGAGGAATCTCCATATTGTTTTCCAGAGTGGCTGCACCAGCTTGCGTTCCCACACTTTTGTTGTCTTAAGAGCGAGGATTAAATAAGTATGTTTGCGTTTGTGCACACACAAACGCATACTGATAAATCAGTACAGAAACATGGGTCATTATAAAGAAACTTTAATCCCACTAGGGAATATAATATGCCACTTTCTATAAAAGTAGGGGAAATAAAGGCCAGAAATAAACTAATATTATTATTATTATTATTATTATTATTATTATTATTATTTTAAAGAAATGCTCTTTTTCTATGAACTAGGTTCATAGCTCTGAAATGGTTAAGAAAGTTATCTAGATTCCCTGTTCTGTTTCCCTATGGAGATGCTTGGTGAAAAATGCAAAAGTCATACCCTCAGCAAACCAATTCTGTCTCCCTTCTGTAATCTATCTCCAATGAGAATGACTCCAGAAAAAGAAAAATTTCAGAAATAAGGGTATTAAAGTTTTTTCTTTGTTTTTGGTGTTTTTATTTAAATATTCATTGGAATAAACTAGGTTCCCAAGAGGGGTCATCCTACAAAACAATATTGTAATTTATAATACATAATAGTTTGTCCCACACAACTATAGCATTTCTGTAAAAGTTATTTATATGTAGGGGAATCTCTTCTGATACTATTTCTTACTCCCTGAAATTACTTACTCCATAGGGAGCAACTTCGTTTTTGACAATGTCTCAGAAAAGGTAACTATTGCTTTAGACTGAAGGTTCTGCAGCACTCAGCATTAGAAATATTCCAGAAACTGCCATAATAGGAGGAGAAAGAAGTCTTGGATCATGCCAGTGGTCTGAGGTCAGACTAAATGAAATAGCCTTAAAAGAATGGGAAACCAAACTGCCTCTGAAGAAAGGTGGTCACATTAAATCTTCTTCTCTCCTTGTCTGATCTTGACCAGTGTCCCTCTTATGCCATTTTAGCTCTGGCACCATAACTGCTGAAAGGTCAGGTGATTACCCATTTTCCCTAGGAGGAATAATCATCTTTTAGTATAATGTCCCAAGTGGAGGTGAGAGCTCCATAACAGAGGGACCATTTTCAATACATTCGTATCAAAGTCTAAGCAACTCCCAGCACCTAACAAATGTAAAACAGCAAATACTCAAAATCTGTCACAGTACTCCGGGAAGAAGGTGATGACACAAAGAAAGTAGAAGAAATAATTAAGTGTTTTGACATTGTGAGAACATATACATGACATCTTTTCAGAAGAACTGTTGCTGGCAATTCCATAATCAACAAATAAATTTTACCCTTCACTGAAAATAATGTTAATGAGCCAATAGGTTACAATTTTTTTCATTGTATAATTAGTGGTCAATTTAGTTTTGTTGGCATTTTACAGAGTAAGTCAAGGAGATAAATGTATTTATCTGTAATTTTTCACTCTCAGCTGCTTCCAGAAAAATATGTGATTAGATCCCATATAATTAAGTTATAATCAAACCACATGTCAAACTTTTCTTCATTAGTTGGAAAGATAGATAAGAACTTATAGGGTATGTAAGAAGATGAGCTAATTCTACTAATCTCCTTAGGTAGGATGGTTCTTACACTTGAACATTAAATTTAACTCTGGGTTCCAAGCAAAGCTGAGAAACATGATAGATCACACACATTCCCTCTTTCCATAAAATGAAACATCAATTCTTCACAACGTGCATTGAGGTGCAGTTAGTATTTATGCCAGGCCTGAGTTGGATTGCTTAAGCATCTACATAATTATGTGTCCGGATTTCTGCAGATATTTCCTATAAATGGGTTACAATTCAACTATTACCATTTTATAGAAGTCCCTGTTTTATTTTTTTTTCAATATATGAAGTTTATTGTCAAATTGGTTTCCATACAACACCCAGTGCTCATCCCAAAAGGTGCCCTCCTCAATACCCATCACCCACCCACCCCTCCCTCCCACCCCCCATCAACCCTCAGTTTGTTCTCAGTTTTTTAAGAGTCTCTTATGAAGTCCCAGTTTTAAAGGTAATAAACAGGGGCCTGGGTGGCTCAGTCGGTTGAGCGTCAGACTTCGGCTCAGGTCATGATCTTGCAGTCTATGAGTTTGAGCCCCGCGTCAGGCTATGTGCTGACAGCTCAGAGCCTGGAGGCTGCTTCGGATTCTGTGTCTCCCCCTCTCTCTGCCCCTCCCCTGCTCATGCTCAGTCTCTCTCTATCTCTCAATAATGAATAAACATTAAAGAAAAATTTAAGGTGATAAATACACAGTATGTGGCTTATTTTCAAGATTTCATTTTTATTGGGCATTTTTCAGATACCAGCTAACATTAACATGAGCAAAATTGTTATGTTTTGGCTTACTAAGGCCAGTATACATCAGCTGCCCCTACCTCCCACCATTATTTTAAGTTTGTTTTCAGTACTTTTAAAAAAAAATGATACCATATGATAAAAAAATAATGAAATAATAACAGAAGAAAAAAAGTAATCTATTTTCTGCTTTTCATTATCTTAATGGTCATTTGGATCACAACAGAAACAGCCCAGTCTACATACCATTTGTGATAATAGAAATTGCTCAATAAATTGAAAAAAAACAAACATGGCTTTGTTGATACATGAGTCATTCAACTAACAAACATTTTGCACTGTTTCTTCATGCACATCATGGCTGGCACTAGCATAATAAATAGATAACTGCTCAGAGAACGTCTCCATGGGAAGACAGTCCCCAAAGAGTTATTCTTTTATACACTAGAATTTGATTCATAATATAGGTATGTACATTATTTTTTTTTAATTTTTTTAATGTTCATTTACTTTTTGAGAGAGAGAGGGAGACAGAGCATGAGCAGGGGAGGGGCAGAGAGCAGGAGACACAGAATCTGAAGCAAGTTCCAGGCTCTGATTGAACCATGTAGGTGCCCTGGTATATATATTATTTTTAAATTTAGGACTAATGAAACCTTGTTGATTGCCTTTTCACCACCTAAAGAAGGTACACAAAGAAGAATTATTTTTTATACTAGGAGAAGTTATTTACTTTTAAAAATTTTAATTTCTGCCTCTATTCTCTCTGTTCCTCCCTTCCTCCTCCTCCCACCCCACTACCATTCTCTAGCTATGGCTGGGACACAGAAATCCCTAAGGATGACTCCATATTAGGTCTTTAAGCAGCTGACTCCCATACAGTTACCTTCTCTGTGCCTCAGAATCCTCAGATGCCAAAAAGTAATGTTCTTGGAATCATTAATACAATTCCAATGAAATTATTTGGGTTCCTTACAGAAAACTATACAACCAGGCAGCATATTTTATCATTATTGTTTGCTATTAACTAATTAAAGTAACTTGCAATCATTTGAATATCATGCCACCCATAAGTCGTAGCAAGTTATATTTTCAAAGTTCAAATATTGTTTTCTTTATTACAGGTTTCTTTTCTCCATGGAAAACTCCAAAGCCTGTAAGTTGGAATTCTTATGCTTCTTTCTTTATTTATAGTTATTAATGCAATCCCATTAAATAAGATATAATTGGGTGATCTCAAAATCTTTTACCTCTGAGATTCTGCGATGTCAAAAGAACAAATCTTGTGTCCCTTTGTCTTGTGCTTGTCACACAAATACAAAAATAACTTGTCTTACTTTCCTGTAAAGGCACTTGTGCCTGTTTTTTAATATACTTAGAAAATGAGCATTAACACTATTCAGTATGGTGTACTGCAGAAACCTTTTGTTTTTTCCCCTGTCAGAAATAACTATATAGTCTTTATAACATGAAATTTTTAGAAACAATGCAAACTTGACCTACAAATTAAATCTGGTACATAAGAAATTTAGCTCTGTATACATTTATACATTTATATATTTATATTTACATTTTAATGTATGCAGAGCTAAATATGTGTGTGTGAATATTCCAGAGACATATATATTCTACCAAACCTGGCAATCACTCAACTTCTGAATCTCCTTCAGAAACTGGTCATCTCCGCCATCACCTAATCTCTCTGGGCCTAGTTGCCTCATGAATCATCCTGAAATTTGATGCCAACATAGGAAGTTTAAATTATCTTTTTGTGTGGCTAGGTCAGCCAAGTCAGTTTCACAATTAGAAGGGTTTTTTATTTGCCGTTATATTGGAACTTGTAACTGCCCAAGTCCCAAGAGCTGGGGTGGTTTTCTGGGATCCCATTTCATGGTATGCTAGAATACAGTACTCTACCTGGAATGCCTAAAACTCACAACTAGAGCAGAACTGTAGCAAAGTGATGATTCAAATCCAGAAACAAAACTTGGGGAATCCTGTCTCCCACCTACTTCTTTTCTTCCATCTCAAATTAAGCAGCTCTCAGATGAATGTGGCCCCAAGTCTGACCAGTGAGCAGGGAATTCTTGAATTAATTTATGCTTCTCTTATTTCTTTTATTGAGGGAATCTTTAACTGCTTGATATTCTTATTTTAGAAATGGAGGTTAATATAATTTTGCATACTTCTCAAGTACAATAATTGGTTTCATTAAATAGCATGCCTTAAAATGGTTTGAAGATGTGAAAGGAAAGCCCTGTAATATGTCTGAGCTCCAGGTTTCTCTCAAAGAGACATGGGCCAACCAAGAGCTGGAGACAAAGAACTGATGTGTCAGGGCTGCAAAATATCCTCACCAAACGTGTCCTCATTTAGGATTGGGCTCATGTGGCCACAGAAAATACCCGATAGGGAGAGTAGACCTATCTGGGTTTAGCAAACCATTTCATGATGCACATGGTTTGGAAAGAGATGTTTTTAAAATGTTTTAAATGAAATTTTTTTTATCATGGCCAAAATTTAAATAATTTCCTTTCATCACCAAAGTTAATCTGTGCTCTGTGTCTAGATACATCTTTATCTAATTTAACAAGGAACCTTGAAACTTCATCATGGTGCTACAATTATGCAATTTAATGATTTCCTTATATGTACCATGTTTATACAAATAATGCCATTTGACATAATTACAGCATTTGCTGTCATTACAGTAATGACATCCATAGTCAATAATTCCAAAAAACATTTTATAGAATTCAATTTACAATTAATCTTGAGTCCATACATCCCTACGAAAGCTAAGGCTTGGACTTCCAGGTTCGAGGCTGAGTGAGGATATAAGATTGTTGAATTAATGTCCTCCATGTATCTGCCAGAAGTTCTTTAGACTAAGGACTATAATGAGAGGCAGTGCGATATACGTTTTAGGGTGTAGGCTCTGAAGGCACACTTCTTGGGTTCAAACTTTGCTTCTTCTTACTAGCTGTATGACTTTCAACTAACTGCTTAAGTCGTCAGTGTCTCAAGTTCTGTCTGTAAGATGGGAACAATAAGAGTACCCACTCCTATAGTTATTGTTAAGAGTCTATCAGCTAATCCATGTAAAGTGCTTAAAACAGTGTCTCTACATATTGAGCTCGAAAATATAAAGTACTGTCATCCTAGAAGCAGACCCTCCATGCATAAAACCTTAATAAATTAATGACTCTATAAAATGAACATAGTTTGCTAAGGTATTCCTTTAAACAAATATATAAATATATGCCCACAGTATATGGATTTATAGACTCTCTCCTCTGAGAAGGATTAATACCATCTGTACTCAGATTAAGGAAATGTTATTCTGAGTGAGATCTCTCCTCCTTCTGGTCTTGTGTCACTTCCTTACCCTCTTCTATTCTATGACTCTACATTGTAAACTAATCCACATTGAGATAGTCATTTCCTTTGTAACAAGTAATACACTAATTATAGTGAGTTCTCCTGCTTTCCATCTGGAAGGGATCCAAGTTCATTCTTCAAGGACAGAATCAAGCCAAATGCCTTCACATCCCATCCTTGCCCTAAAATAGTGAAGGGAGGTGTTTAGACTACACCAGCTTCTATATGAAGCAAACAGTTTCTAAATAGATTACTTCATGTGAGGTGAGAGGCTGCCTTATTCACACTCCCACTGTGCACCCCAGATCAGAAGTGGGGATCAAAATATTAACTGCATCATGATTAGTTTATCCTGTTTTACCATTTGAGGCCCTGTCATGGACTATATGTCCACTGCTAATTCAATGACTATACCTTCAAACAGTCGAGGATTCATTCATTTACCAAGGCCTGCAGAGATACAAGGTTTCTCCCAGATACTGAAAACAACTTCATTTCCATTTTCCTTACTCTAGTGAGATATTTATAAATATCTGCCTAGCTATGGACACCACTGGGACTACACAAGGCCAGAAGCCTGTGAGAGGTAAATGCCTGGCAGGTAGCACAACTCTAGAAAGGTCAAGGTCAGGAAAACACTAGGTAGAGCAAGTGATGCCCAAGGGTCTAGGCAATGGGACAGGGTCAGAACCTAGGGTGTTCAAGAAAGTTGAGAAGAACAAATGAGCCGAGCATCCCAGCTAGAAAGCAGAAGTCCAGAGACTAAGTTGTCTGAAAAAGAAGTCAACAGAGTGCACCCTTCAGAAGATGCTGTCAGATCAGCACATCAGCCCCAGTGAGCAGGGGGGTGGCCTCTAATTCCAGGGAGGGTGGTCTGCTCCATGGTCTTTTGGGTCAGAGCCAACAAATAACAAGCCAGGGGTGGGGAGCTATAAGGACTGTGAGTTTGCTTCTTCAGTAATTTCATGGGCACAGTAATTTTCTGCTCTACAGTCTCTTAATAAACCCTGACAGAGTGGCTCAAGGATTGATAAATGTCACAGCAAGATGTGAACACTTTACTAAGCATAAACCAGACTCTTGACTAATTCCCCTGTTTCTGTGCTACAAAAATTGTAGAATTTGTCAATCGGCCCAAGTAACCTTCCCGGCAGTGCCCAAACCATTATTTGTTCTGTAGTTTTAAAAATGTTTTCTAGAAACACTAATATTTCACCTGAAACATGTTTGCTCCCATGACTTCACACAAGCGATACATATACCACAAGACCTATCAGTTCACCCTCAGTAGAAGACAGGAGAAAGAAATCGACATTTGCTGAAGCCCTATGATGACAAGTGGGATTCTACAGCTACTCAGTCCATACATCTAATTTATTTACTTTTTAGAATTTAGTATCTTATGTTCAGAAATAGAAGGGAGAAAGTCACAGCCAGAATCCCATCACATGATACCTATGGCCAGTCATTTTAACTGGAAAAAAAAAAAATATGACTTTAGCTACAAATATGAGACTTCCCATCATAGCAAAGACATGGAGAATAGATGAACAAAGAAACCTAGGATGGCTTCCTAGATGAATTTTACCATAAAATTAATTAATGGCATACATATTTAAAGATTTTTATGAAGTGGGACCAAAAGACCTACTGAGCAGAATATTAGCTAAAATTCTAAGCAAATTTGCCACTTATTCCCCTCAATGTATTATTATGTAAACAGCACTCCCATTATAGTTACAAATTGGTTTGACCCAGGGTCTGTCGCTAACAGCAGCTGGACTTCTTTGCGCTCTTGAGATTATGTTTAATATTAGGGAAATGAACTCAACTAGGGGTTTTCCAGCCTTGTTAGGTAGAGAAATTTTGTTTAAATGAAATCTTGGTCAGTAGCCCATATAGAAAACAAATTAAAATGAAGCCATATGTTTTAGTCCCTTCAGACTGCTGTGCCATAGACTGGATAGCTTACAAACAATAGCAATTTATACCCCAGAGTTCTGGAGGCTGGAAGCCCAAGATCCAGCTGCTGCCATATTCAGTGTCTGGTGAGAGGCCTCTTCTGAGGCGGCCATCTTTTCTGTTATGTCACCTGACAGAAGGGTCTTCTAGACTCTGAATCTCCTTTATAAAGGCATTCATCCCATTCACAAGGGCTCCACCTGTATGACCTAATTGCCTCCCAAAGGTGCCACCTTGGGTGTTAGAATTTTGACATATAAATTTGGGGGGCAAGGAACACAAACATTCAGACCATAGCACCAATCTTTTTGAGAGGAAGTTCAGTGACCCATTTCTTTCATAGTCTGATGACTCACTCAACACCTGACATAGTCTCAGGTAGGTGAGCAAGTCACAGGGAACTTTGCAAGTCACAGTGATATGCACAGTATGTGGAACCTCACATCCCCTCCAACTTTTAAATATTTATAATTGATAAATCAGAGCTCATGTAGGAGCCCTGACCAAGATGTAGCTAGTATGTAAACAAAAGCAGGGCAGTGCAGTAAGGGACAGAAAGTTTTAATCCTGCCAACTTCAGAACAGTGTGTATCAAAGCTAGTTTGTTTGTGTTTTGAAAAAAAAAAAAAAAGAACAGTTATGAGTCAACCAGATTTGGAAAAAAAGAATAGCTAACTATATTTTATTGATGATTTCATTCATTCATTAAATTAACATTTTCTGAGCACTTAACATTTGTTAATTTGTTAACATTTGTTAATTTCTGAGCACTTAATGTCATTAAATTAACATTTTCTGAGCACTCAACAATGAGAAAGACTATGTCTCCTGTAGGATCTGTCCCCGTCATGATCTATTTGAGGAGACATAGGTAGACTTGCCATTATAGTTGAGCATCATGAATTTTGGGTGTGACTTGTAGGTTGAGATGCTGTGGGAACATCCAGGGGGGACATGTAACCAGTTCAGGAATGGTCAGCAAAGGCTTTCTAGAAGAGACATCTCATCTGAATCTAGTAGCCAGGTAAAGTGAGGATGGAAGGTGAAAAAGTAGAAAATGACTAAACATTGCAGGTAGAAGGAGAAATTAAGAAAGTGTGCAAGATTCAGAGGCAGGAGAGAATCTGATGGATCCTACGGAATGAGAGGAGAGACCATTAGAGAGTATGAGAACGAAGAGCAGAAACTAGGTCATGAGGAGCCACTACTGCCCCTGGAGGAGGTTAGCCTTTAGCCTGAAGAACACACTGACCCAATGCAAAATTTTAGACAAAGGGTAATCTAATCTGAGTTTTACACAAAGCGGGTTTATTCAAAGCAAAAAAGTCTAAGTTGAGTTTGAATCAGTTGATTATTGAATGAAGGTGAAGTTAGCATTGCAAACAGGTGATCTCAGTTAACTGGCTTTCTCTTCAACAAAAGGATATTGGTCTCTGCCTTACCTACCTCAGGGGGCCATGGTGCAGACCAAAGAAGGTAACATGTGTGAAAAAAACATGGTAAACTGGGAAGTGTCCTTTAGATCTTTAATAAATTATAGTATTAGCAATATCAGAGTAGCATTTGGGGGAAGAAACTGCCACATCAGCAGTAAATGAAGCTTCACAGAAGACTTTGAACAATTCATAAATCCCAGATGGTTGTAATATTAGTTTAAGTTGTAAGGAAAGTGACCAAATGTTCAGGTATAGGAGATTATCAGAATATGCATAGGTGTCAAAAGAATACATGTAGACTACTTTATTCTCTTCTGTCTCAGTAAAAATGGTGTAATTTATCAGGGCCAATACCATTTTCTACACACAGACATGGAAAGTTATCTTGAGATACATGTTATCTTTATTGTATAAGAGGGGGAAAAAAAACAAACTCAGAGATTAAGTGATTGGCTGAAGATTACCAGCTAGTAGGTAACAAGGTTATATAAGCTTGCATTCAAAAGTCAGATACCACTTGTATTTGGTACAGTCTATGGTACTTTAATATAGAGAAATAGAATCTTTTCTCACACTTATTCCAGAGTTTGAAATGTTTCATGGAAGAAAAGTCCACAGGGCAAGAAAGTCTAACGTAAAGGTGAGGGTTGCAGTATGTGACAAGGGAAATAGCAAGAAAAAATTCATTCTTAGCTATTTTCTGTTCTCTTTCACTTTCCAGATAATGGACCGATGGGAAAATCAAGGCAGTCCTCAAACGAGTTTATCTGCTCCGGCCATACCGCAGAACCTGCCCTTCCCACCCGCCCTTCACAGGACTTCCTTTCCTGACTCAACAGAGGCCTTTGACCCAAGGAAGCCTGACCCATATGAGCTCTACGAGAAATCTAGAGCGATTTATGAAAGTAGGCGTAAGTGAAAGCCACGTAAAACAAGGGTACATTAATAATAGCTGAAGCCTTGCCAGGAGATATATTGAAGCTGAGATGATCTGGCATAACTTTATATTCTGTGGTTCAAAAAGTATCTCAAAAGTAGAGTCAGCTGATCTAAACTTGTCTTTAAAAATAGCTTATACCTTTTGGGTTTATAGTTTATTTTCTACTGTTTTACCTCTAAGCCCCTGAGGAAAATGAGGAATGTATTTGGTGGGAAGGATGGGAGTCAGAGGATGTGGACAATTTTGTTTAAGTCACCAAATAGTAAGATAAATGTTTGGGATTTTTATGTGTAATCTGGTCTTGAGTCTGAAGCTTAGATTTTTTTTCTCAGAGCCTTGAATGCAATCACCAAAGAATTTAGGGCCATGAGTACATGTTAGCCAAGTCTTCCAGTTCACAGTCATGAAAGTAATGGTTCTGTAAATAGCACAGCTCTGTATGCCAATCATTTCTACCTCCAAAACTTCTTCTCATTTAACACAGTGGGGCCTCTTTACTGCAGTGGGGCCCACGTCATAAAATATCGTGTATGTGCTTGTCATCCTATTTGAAGGTCCTCTAAAATTATTTCATTGTACTTTATAAATATTAGAAAACAAAGGTTTTTAATATTGCATATGCATTCATTGTGCCTCTTTCCACCATCTGACAGGTCTTCTCTTCCAAATGTTAGAGGACAGGAATATGAATGTCATGAATGTATAATCTATGAGAGAAATACACAGTATAATATGATCCATATGAATGGATCAAGAAACCTAGCCTAGTGAGAAGGTTATGGTCCCAGGCACTTCCTTTCACAGTCTACCATAAATTGATTTCCTTTGTCTCTGTGTTCCGCCAATGTCTTCTCCCCAACTTTATCACCTGAAACATGAATCACAAGTTTTAGATGGTGTATGACCTTAGAGAATCTGAAATCTGTTTATTCTTTACAAGCTCAGGGGCTGAGAATTATGCACCCAACTGGTAAGGGGAAGAGTTGACATAATACCTTTTCCTCATCCTCTATAACTCTCAGTTAAAAGCAATTTTCATTGATAAAATAGTTGGGACAGCAGGGCATGCATCGAGAAATGAACCCCCCCCCCTCCACACACACACACGTATCTTTATTTTAAATAATCAGCTATGACAGGGTTCCCATATTTCATTGTTCCCCTTCTGGATGAACAACTGAAAGTCTTTAAAGGATTGTGTAGTTAGAATGTTTTTGCTGTGATAGAATAAGAACAAAGTAGTATGTTTAGCTGTATAATACAGAGTATGAAATCAAGGTATTAATGCTCATTAAAATTAAAAAAATTTGAAAAGATTTCAACACAGTTGAAATACAACACAGTTTGTACCTTTTCTGCTTCACTATCCAAGTATTTGTTGAATACCCACTTTACTCTCAGTACCATGGAGAGATACCCAAGACAAGTATTATGTGTTGTTCCCACAAATTTAACTGGGGAAGTAAGAATGTACAAACGGGTGGAGATCAAGATACAGTAGAAGTTCTAACTTGGAGGATGGAAATGGAAATGCATTGCAGGATTAAAATATCATCCTCACATCCTTGGCTTGTTTAAATTTTTGGTATTTTTAGGGAGCTTCAGGAGATGCTTCCTTCTGTTTCTGTCCCTTCATTAATTATTTGCTCTCATTCTTCTAAGTTTCCTGACCCAATGCAAGCCTTATTATTCAGGACAAAGGTAGTGTTTCCATTTATTCTGTCTTCCTTCATGGTGTCTGACACTGTGGTGCCCTCAGTTTCTGAGCAGGAATTGTGTGTGACCTTCTTTTCAACCCTAAAAGAATTTTGATTTCTTTATCCAGCCCTTGCAATGCTGTTTCCGTTCATTGCCTTTCCGCTCCTCACCTGTAACAATCGCAGCAAACCAGTCCACCTTAACCTCCCCTGGGAGCTCTTTCTCCCTTTGTTTCTGGCAGCCACACCAATAACCAACAGTCTGACTCTCGCCCCAGCCCCCTCTGCCCCGTCAGTGCCCTGCGGATGCCACTGCTGCCTCTTCCCTAATGGTGTCCCCCCACCCTTCATGTTTTTGTCAGCTCTCTAATGTTTCTGAGGTCACAGCAATGTTTTCAGGGTCATAAGTCTTAGGAAGCCAAAAGAAGGCAAGCTCATTTTCTTTCCCATCCTTCGCGTTTCTGTCATGTTATTTCATAACACTAAATGGAGTGTGAAAGAAGCAGGGAAATCACATCAGGGTAAGCAAAGCTCTACTCTGAAGATTTAGGAAACCAAAAAAATCATAGCGCTACTTTCTCAGGTCTCTGGATAACTGATCAGTTCACTCTGCTCCTGGACACGCAAGTATCTAGAAAGAACAAAGCTGCCCTTGGCCCTCTACATGTTTCCTGTTCCCAATTATGAAAAAGTTTCATTCTGTCACTTGAATTTTTAGAACACCCGGAAATACTTTTTTAATGAGTTGGGGGGAAGCTCAGTGTATTTCCCATCATCTTGAAATAGGATTTTTTAATGATCATGAAATGTGTGCATCCATACAAAAGACCCATATTCAAGATTTTGATTGTGAACCATGCCTTATTCATTTGAATCTCATGCATTACATTTAGGTTTGACTCTGTTTATCCTTGTGTTCCCTGAACTTTTTCCTGGGAGAAAATTCCATGGGGATCAGCGAAAGTATGTAAGGGAATCCCAACCAGATCTGTCTAAACCAAACCCTTTGACATTTTCCCTGGCCTGTAGCAATTTCATGGTATCTTCCCTTACAACCAGGTATGAAAGTAAAGAGATGTTTTGCATTCACATTCAAAACTGGGTTGCAGTAGCCGAAGAAGAAAGGATGTACCTCCGCCCACAAGCCTCTGCTGTCCGGAGCTACAGAATGTTTGTTATATCACGGCTGTCAAGAAGTATTTGGATTCAAGTCACCAGTCCCCTGCAAATGATGGAAATTTATCAAATGATGTAAATGCTGCTGTGCCTCATTTGGCTCATAATTAGATTATGCTGACATTTTAATGTGCACACACAGGACATCTTAATAAAGATGTATCCCTGAAAAAAAAATGTAATGATTTTAAACAAACAAAGACAACCGTTGGGTACTAGAGCCAAATGAAACTGAACATGACAGGTACATGCTTATGAGGGGAGAGCTGGAAATGCCTCCCGTCTTCATGAGATCTTCTTATGAGGCCATGGAACCGAAGAAAGAGAGAAGGAAGATTCTTCTAGCAGGCCGGGCAAGGCTTCCAATTTCAGAGCAACAGGCAGAGTGCCCACAGGTGGCACCTCCAGGTTCATCGTCAACAACATCAATCAACAGCAGCCAACAAGGGTGTATGGAACACTCAACACGTGTCTAGAACTCTGCTGGGGACCCCATGAGAGAAAGATCGTGAGAAACAAATTCCAATTGTACAAAACTTACACTGAAATTGAGGACACAAAAACGTAGGAAAAACAGTTCCTCAATGAGACCGCATGGCACAGCCCAGCAAATAATATCAGCATTTTATCATGGGAAATTGTGCAGTAAATATAGACAACAGTTTAAGTGTAATTAGACAATTAGA
Organism: Herpailurus yagouaroundi; assembly: GCF_014898765.1. Classification (NCBI taxonomy): domain Eukaryota; kingdom Metazoa; phylum Chordata; class Mammalia; order Carnivora; family Felidae; genus Herpailurus; species Herpailurus yagouaroundi. Next base: position 78,471,270 of record NW_024412391.1, read on the forward strand.
CCTACAGTTTCTCACTCCATGGGCAAAATTGATGCTTAATCAGGAGAATGTCATGTGTTAAATATCTTCTAATTACCAAAAATCCCATTCACCCTTATTGGAAAATTCTGTGCAGAAAGAAATTTTTTTTCTAACTTAATTCCATGTAAGCTTTCATATATATATATGAAACATGCCGCCCAAAAATCCCAAAAGAGGTTTTGACCAATGGGCTTTTTGGGGTTTTCATATTAAGTATTTAAGCATTGACCCTCTGTCATTACCAGCAACTGCCAGAAAAAAAACAAAAGTCTCCCCATCCCCAACTCTACTCAACAGTTTTCAATAATGTTCATGTTTCTCATTGTACAATAGCCTCTGTCCCCATTACTTGCATTTTTAGGTTTATTTATTTATTTTGGGGGGAGGGGGAGAGAGAGAGAGAGAGAGAAAGAGAGAATCCCAAGCAGGCTCCACACTGTCAGCACAGAGCCACATTCAGGGCTCAAACCGACCAGTTACCACAAGATTATGACCTGAGCCGAAGTCAGACACTTAACCGACTGAGCCACCCAGGTGCCCCTACTTGCATTTTTTTTTTTTATTGAAAGTACCATTTCATAGTGGGATAAACCAGGCTATCTCTTACTTTTTCCTTCTCTGTCCTTTTCTCATGACACTCATGAAAGAAGGGATTCTTTGCAATCAAGAGGAAGGGCTTACATTTTCTCATTTTGTCTGCTAATCTTAAAAAAAAAAAAACTATTGTTTACCATTTCTAACCTTGAAAAGCAACTACTTCTAAAGGCGCTCACTGCTTTTCCCTCCTCCCATCTTCTGCCATTCTTTCTTGATACGTGATGGTGTCACGTATTTCCGACATGGTAAGAAACAATTTTTTAACAGCTTACATCCCCATGAGACTACGTAGGGTGACTGCACATACCTGTTTGCTTGAGACAGTCCTGCTCTGTGTCATCCTGGCATAATTATTAATAGCTTCTTTTTCACTCTCCAGTTTGACCTCCTTTGAATGATGAATTATATGGTTTTCCTTTACTACGTAATCTATTAAAGAAATAGTCATCATTACTGTCTAAGAAAAGTATATATCTAAATGTACAGACCATGAATAAAAATTTTAATACCCAGTCAGATAAATAATTTCTTTCAAGTTAATTTATTTGGCTGACTGAATTTTTGCCCATACATGTTTTATTCCTCATTTGAGGTAAAGACGTATGTGGTAGCTTATCTAGCCAGACTCCCAGCAAACTCCCTCCCTACTCAGAAAATTACACTTATATATAAATCTAAAGCATGATAAACTTAGTACTAAGAAGAGGTAGCAAGGCTTCACTCATGTAAGTATTCTGCCATGGAGTTCTAGTTTTCATCACAGGTAGTAAATCAGATGCAACATCGCCATCATCACGGGACCAAAAGGGAGAGAATTTTGTCTGTCTTCCAGCTCCTAGGAGAGATCATGGTTACATAACCGCAGAACAACGGCTGTCATGACTCCTCCTTTTGATGCCAAGCAGGGCAATACAAAGTGCTTCCCAAGAAATGGGGTATGGCTTCCTTTGGAATCTTACAAAATAAAGTTCTGGTTATGCTCAAGAACTTGCTGATTTAGGAATGAGGGCTCTGTCTTGTTGCTTCACTTTGATTTAAGCCAGACTTATTGCAAAGGTTTGTCTCATCATCCTTGGTTCACAGGGCCATTTCTTTCTTAAAGGAGAATTTTTTTTTAAGTTTATTTATTTTGAGAGAGAAAGAGAGAGCAAGTGAGGTAGGGGCAGAGAGAGATTGGGAGAGAGAGAATCCCAAGCAGGCTTCTCATCGTCAGCACAGAGTTCAGTGCGGAGCTCACACTCATGAACCATGAGATCATGACCTGAGCCGAAATCAAGAGTTGGATGCTTAACCACAGACTAGCCACCCAGTTGCCCCTCATGGGGCCATTTCTTGAGCAGACACCCTACTGCAGCCTCAGAAGCCAGAGCAAGAACCAGATGAAAACAGGAAGAGACAGAGAAGAAAAATCCCCGTTCTTTGAAACTCTTTCCTCGTGATTCTGTCCTTTGGTGTGAACCCAAGTTGAATTACGATGGAAGTTATCCAAACTTTTTTCTCTTCACATTGAACCTTGTTTATTATAAATAAACAATTTATGAGGTACAATGTCTGGCTTCTTTGCAGTAAGACATCACTCAAATGTAGGATCATAAAAGTGTCAGGGATCCGTATGTTGTAATGTGCCTTATGGTGGAACCTCTTTAGAACACAAATTCCTCTGAAATTTCTTCAAAAAACTCACACGATCAATTTTTCTTTCCGGAAATTAGGAAGAACTAACTTACAATAAGCAGTGAGTATCGCAGCGAGGGTAGCAATCAGAAGGAACCACAAGAGTTAGAGCATAATGGAAGAACAAACTGGTTTTTAGCACTATACTTGAGAGGAAATTATACTTTGTAGCCAGTCAAAAACGGACGGCTGTATTTTTCACATCCATGGCTTTTATCCTACCATTTTGTTGTTCATTGTTCATTGTGGAATTCTTTCATTGTTCAGCATTATAATGCACGTATAACTTATGGCTAATCACAAATGAGTGGTTGTATTTCTAAAGTAATGGTTTTTCTGCTGCTTTCTCCATGTTATTAGTCAGCAAGGGCTGTAGTTGGCACTGTCTCCCATCCTAACATGAGAGCCACTTGGAAAGATAGGGTAGTGTAAAAATATTATCCACTCAGTGCACCGCATGGGTTGAGACTCTAAATGGAAACATGGTGGAAGCCACATCACACAAGGTAGATACACAATATCCAGAGCTCCAAAGCCTGTGCAAGTGCTCCCACTTCAGTCTTCTGGCCTCCAGTCCCCCTTGCCAATGTGATTACACACCTGATACAGTCAAGCTGGAAATGTCAATAGGTTTAGGAAAGGTTCTGATACATCATGGATGCCATAGCTGCTGGCAGCTGTTAAGTCATCCTGAAGGGCCACCTTGCCTTCCTAGAGAACACCCCCACATCTGAACACTGCTAGACCAAGCCCTGGCCTCATTTGCTTGGCCATTGCTGTTGTCCAATGGCCTTAATGTTCTTAACAAATGTTCTCTGGTGCACTATCTTATTTTAGTGAATTATTAAAATAAGATGATATGTAAATGTTAAGACATTTTTTATCAATGACTTTAGCATTAGAATCATAAAAGACTAGAAAAAAATTAATAACATTATCATTTAAAATGTCCTCGACTGTACTCTGAAGGTTAATTTCCTGCACCTTTTTCCCATGGGAAAACCATTATTGCTGTCCTTAGTATAATTTATGTTATGGCTTAATCTGTGAAAAAAAATTGCCTTTCAGCTGCAGTTCTAGTATATCACATTATGCGTCACTTTGCAGTTATAATATATTGATAAAGGAGATTAGTAATTCCAGTTAAGCTGTGTTTGCCATTTTTAATGTGTGCTTTTTAATTTGGAAATCTAATTTAGGTATATTTAGGTAGCTTTGTAAACAATTATGGGAACATTTATATTTCTAACAGGTCCCTTTTAATAAAGAAAGTTACCATGACATGAGCCAAGTAATAAAGAAAGGGAAATAAAAGTTAGGTTAGGGACACGTTTTTCCCATGTATTTTAGAAAGTAGATCCAGTCTGATAGATAATAAATTTATTTCATTCATCAGTTTAAAACTTAATGTTCCTAGAATCAGGCGGAGGATAAAAGTGGAGGAGGGGAGGGGAGAAGTAAACTCTAAAATCAGTCCTTGACTGAAAGTTATTTAGTACGTCAAAGCATTTTGCTGGTAGCACAAGTGAACAATGCAATGCACAGAACTTTCATGAATAAATATGAGACCATCAGGGCTGCAGTAAACTCAATGTAATCGCTGAATGGCAAGTAGGTCCTAGTGAGATTATGATAATATAAAATGCCAATTTTACAACTAATGGAAGCTCTTGGAAGGTAGCAGCCTTCTATCCCTGATACAGCTCTGTCTTTCTAATGAAAGGACAGTTCTCAATTTATAATGCTAAGCAGTCCCATTACACATGGAGGATTTTTAAGAAATAACGATTCTTCTGGAAAACTAATTTACCTTTACTAGAAGACACAGGTTACATGGCAGGGATGGTCATTCTGCCTGGAATGAGTACGATTAGCTGTGCAGGGTGCAGTGGGGAACACCTGTCAAACCCAGAAGGTAGTGACACTAGGCCTTGTCATTGCCCTCAACAGGCTTCTAGTTCATTTTTATTGTTGAAGAGTGTAGAATGCTGTCTTTGAAACAAAGCTCAATAAGAAAGCAATCAGAATTTGGTCTATTTTAATTTTTATTAATGTAATAATAAAATACACATTTTTATAGTGCCCCGTTTTTAATTATGTGTATAGTATTTTACGTTCATGTCCACAAATTTTATGTCATATGTAGCAGAGATAACATCATAATTCTCATGAAGGATTTATATTGCTAACATAAACCAGTTTAACTCAACTGCTTATACATAACTTCAGCTATCCAAATAATTGTAAGTATCAAAATATTTGGACTGATGACATAAGTCAACACACTCATTGATAGAATTTTCCACTTTTCATTTCAGTAATTTGATGACACAATATCTTAACCTGATTTTAAAAGACTTCTTCAGTTTGTGTATAGTTCAGGTTCTGGATTGACTTTACTTTTTTTTAAGTTTTTTAATTTATTTTTGAGAGGGAGAGCATGAGCAGGGGAGAGGCAGAGAGAAAGGGAGGGAGAGAATCCCAAACAGGCTCCATACTGTCAGCGCAGAGCCCAACACAGGGCTCGATCTCACCAACCATGAGATCGTGACCTGAACCGAAATCAAGGTCAGATGCTTAATCCACTGAGTCACCCAGGTGCCCTGACTCTACTTTCCTATAAGCATTCTTATAATGAGAATCAAAGTTTAGTTTTTGAAAATGAGGATTTTTTTTCATTCTGATCTAAAAGAATTCAAATTTTTCTATTTTGCATGCACATAAAAGAAATATATTTATAGATATATTCATATACATAAAACAGGGTATGTCCTGTCCACTAACTTCCATGGATCTTAGAGAAACAAAATCATTAAATTTGAGCACAAGGTTGGGGGTGAGTTATAACAGCAACAACAAAAAAAAGTAAAGATGAATTTTAAATTGCCATAAATGAATTTCGATTTTAATTCCCCATTTTCCCATCCAGAACAAGTGCCACCAAGGACCAGTTTCCGAATGGATTCCTCTGGCAAGTATTCTTCAGTACTCACAGTCCTGTGAGTGAAACGTCTTCCATTCTGTGTAACAAACCATTCTTCTGAGTAGTATCAGTTTATTAGTATATAATCACTGTGCTAATTTTAGTCACCCACATACACAAGTATTGAAGGTAGAGGACAAGTCCCATCAAGGTGGGTCTCACTGGCTGCCAAGGAAACAAACAAAAGACAAAGGAAAAGAGTCATATCTGTTCATTACTTTCATAAAATGCTTTAATAAAAGACTAGACTAAAAACCAGGTGCCAACAAAAGCCACTAGACTGACTAGATCATGCTGATACAGTAGCTTCTGGCCACAGGAAGCTTCTGGCACTTGAAATGTGGCTACTCTGAATTTGGATGTATGTAAAAATCCATACTGGATTCCAAAACTTAATATAAAAAGAAAAAATAGAAACATATAATATCTCATTACTTTTTTATATTGATGAGTGCTTAAATGTTTTTGATACACCAGCTTAAAATACGTTATTAAAGTTGATTGTATCTGCTTTTTAAAGCAGATCTTATTTGCTTTTTTAAAATGGGCTACTGGGAAAGTTTAAATTACTTATGTAGCTTGCATTTTATTTATATTGGACCATGCTGGACTAGATAAATAGAAATAAGGTAGAGTATCTGAAAAGATTTGCAATTTACATATTTCCAAAGAATTTATTGGAAATTTTGCTAATGTAGATGAAATTATTTTCACATAAACTAAATAGCTATATCAATTTAATTGTTTTAAACCATGCCAATTACAAAATGCTACATTTCAATGGAATTTTAAGTTAGAATAGAATATCATAATTCAAGAGCTTTCAGTAATAATTTACTTAAAAAGAGGGACATTTTTTTCAATCTAATGGTTCTGAAAATACATACCAATTTTGGTTTAGACTAAAATATTTAATGTTGCTATGGAAATGAAGGAGGAAAAGGAAGATTCAGATTTTTTTACTTTTAGGAAGTGCTTTGAACAGCTGCTTAGACCACTGGATTGAAAGCCAGAACACTGAAACAATTGCAGAAAAGAGTGTTTCATAATAATAGTACTATTTCAGGTCTGTGGGCTCACAGCATATATCTCTAGAGTATTTCCATGATGACAGCTCATTATCCATCTCAGCATGTTCTAACACCCCTTAGAGAATATATGTGCTTGAGATCATTTCATTCTATAAGTTTCCATGTCATTTTTGGGGGGTATGTAGAAAATATGGAAGATGTTGCTTAGCACTTTGTCCTCAAATAATGTATAAAGTATTTGTTTAGCTTGGTCTGAAAATTTTTCTATGATTATTCTTATATATTGACTGTAAAGTCCTCGTAATTTTGAAAGAATATTTTTTGCCCAGAAGGAAAATGAGACCTAGTAATTACAGTTGCAAAATGAAAGTAGGATTTAATTTGAAATTCTAAACCTCTGTTTATTGGCCACAGCAAGTGAATTTCTTGAAAATCTCAACTTCTGAATGTACTTTACTTAAAAACAAAAGAAGAAAGAGAAGAACCACGTAAAAGCATAGATTACCTTGATATAACTGCACAGTATTTCTACATTTCAAAAAATACACATTAGTTAAAAGAGAAAAGTCATAATACAGTTTGCCACCATGCAGTCCAAATTTTCAGGGAAAGAACCAATCCAAATATTTTGCTAAATGTGCATACAAGGTATCAAAATATTCTGGAAAATCATGACTACATCCAAAATAAATGGATCTCCCATACCACTTCTCACATTTAAAATATGTCCTTTATGAAATTATGTGTCATGATTTTTGACTCAGATATATTTATCTTAATTATAAGGTAATTTTATTAACTTTAGCTGCCCATGATGCTTAGGTACAGAGGCAAAATTGATAGTTGGAAGTCCTAAACAATGTCATTATGAAACTAAGTGCTAACTCCATAGTAGAGTAATGCTGTGGTTTATCGAGTATACTAGATTGGTGAGTATCTTAAAACAATTAAATTCAAGAAACATTTATTTAGCAACTCCTACAGGCTGTGCATAATGAAATACAGTAGATGATAAATGTAATTATGCCATCATCAAAGAAAAATGATCATGAGAAACAATGCACCCGTAGTCAGGACTTTTGAATGGACTTCTCCCAAAGCCAAGAGAACCAGGGTGTGGAGTATCACAGAAATCACTTCCAGGAGAACTTTCCCTGTTTAGAAACAAAAGAAATCAGGGGGCATAAGGGATGCGTCAACAGTGTCAAATGAGGCACAGAAATCAGTAGGAATGTGGAAAGAGAAAATGACCATTTGATTTGGTCATTAGGATGTCATCAATGACCTTAGCGAGAGCAGTTTCAGAAATGCCAACACAGCTGGAGCCAGACTGGCAGGAGTAAGTCACAAATGAGAGACTGAAGATGGGGAAGTAAGACCCCACTAGAGACTACTCATCCAAAACAGAAATGGGTGGAACGAGGAGGTATTTGGTATGGGGAAATCAGAGTTTATTTTACAGCTGAAGGAGAAAACCAAACCGAGTAGGAGTTGACTTCTACTAGAGCTAAAATGTGTCTGGCCACATTTACATTACCAAAGGTATAAAGGAAAACAGTAAAGAGAAGGCATTCTTTTAAAGCAAAAATGTATTAGCTACCTATCTGGTAATATTAGATTCAAGCGATAGAAACTACTTAATTTCTATTTAACTCATTCTGTATCTGGAGTGTATTGAGAGTTCAGAAGCCAGGGACATATTTAACAACCATCTTTGATTCCTGATTCCTTCCTCAACCTCTTTCCTAGGTCTCTTTACAAGGAAAAGCCAAACAACTAATGCTCTTTCCAGCAGGAAAAATTGAATGAATTCATTCTCTGTGCCAAACTGATAATAAGCCCATGGTATTTACATTTTAATTAAAACATGAAAGGGGATTCAAGTACCAAAATTTAATTGACATGTTTGCAGCATCCCATGTGCCAAATCAATCCTTAAAAAATGCCATTCTTTGCATTTTTGAAGCTTGAATCCATTCATAAAATTAATCAGTTGTGTTCAGTTACCCATCCTTTTCCCTAAAACTGTGCACAAAGTCATGTCTTTCCAAAGCTAGACCAATGATACATACAGCTATGAAGCTTCTGGAGTCTTAGTGAAAAATAAGAAAAGCAGTTTTTGAAATTCTGCTTTTCCCTATTATGAGGGAGTTTGTCCATATACCTGGATGTGGCCACCATTTGCTACTTTTAGTACTATTAGTTTTTTTCAATATTAGTGGGATCCCAGGATAAGTCAGGACTTGTAAATTCCATCTGGGTAGTTTGCCACAGTGGTCAATGGAAAGTTACATCTGGGACAAATGTCTTAAGATGATTTACTTCATAATGCCTGAAGATCCTGGGACCCAGCTTCTAAGGGAAAAGCAACAGTGGCCATAAATGGCCATTGAACACACATAGCCAAAGAGTATTCTGCCTCTTCCCAGTGTAAGCAATGCCTGAGAATACCCCTGACAGTTCTGCAAAAGGGGCTGAGGAAGAAGAAGGTAAACAAAGAGCACAGGAAAAAAAAAACAAGAAAGCAGAAAGAAAAAAAAAGATGTCAGTGGGGCCATGTTTGAGTGACATCCAAAGTGACCCAGGTCCCACCAGGTGTCTACCAGACTCCTTCATCAAACAACCTTCCAGGTGCATGGTTAGCAAACCAACAGAAGAGAGAGGCGATGATTTTTAAATTCTGTCACAATGAGGTGAAGAGCTGGTCCCTGGATTTCTCTGCTTTAAGTTCTTGCATTAACAGGAGGAAAGATAAATCATGACACAGTAATTTTAAATGTGCCATCTGGCCAGAAGGGCAGCTAAAGGAAAGTATCAGAAACATCATAATCTTATAAGAGAGCTAAAAAAGTAGGGGGAATAAAAGAGTAATGTCTCTCAGCTTTGTGTATATAATTTTAGTTATTTTTTAAAACCAGACTTAAAAGGATGGGGAAGGCAGGGGAAGAAGCCAAAGAAAAATTACCTTTCTAAAAGCTCTTATTTTCCAAAAAAAAAAAAAAAAAGTACTACTGCCTTAAGGCACAATCTATCATTTAAACTTTTTTTCCACTTGACTCTTTCTCTAAAGTTTCTATGTCCTGCAGCCTCTCAGTCTATGTTCAAAATTAACAAAGAAATTTTTAAAAATCATGTCTGCTGGCATACGTCTCTAATGGGTCTCTCTGCCTGTGTCTACATGTTCATGTACCATGAAGCTAGCCATCTCTGTCTGGAAGAATGGAAGGTGCAGATGATACAGTTGGCACATAGCACCCCACATTTGAAATCAGAGCAGTCAGAGCAATAGTCAGGAGATCGTAATGTCACCAAACTGCACACAGAGAATAGGGGGAGGAGGATAAATGCCGGTCTCTCATCTGTTCTTCAAAGTTAAATAAAATTAACCAGCTAAAATCTATATTTTTTCTACTAAAAATAAGAGCCCTGAGTAATTCATTAAAGAAAAGCTTTCTGATTCCTCCAGGACTTACAGCATCCTCTGACACAAGACAACCCCCTTGTCCCCTGGCATGTCTCAAAATTCTGTTCCTGGGATTGCCATAATTTCGGCACTTTGGGCGGGGGGGGGGGGGGAGTATTATTTAGCAAATAAAATGGATTGCATAGTAAACTGCTTTTAGAGTTCCTCGTGCAATATGGATTGATGCTGAAGCCATTGGAAGAACAATTTCCCACTTACCTTACTCACCAATGATGCAAAAATGAAAATATTTATAAGAGTAGGTGGAACGTTCTGATTATATAGTGTGTGTGTTCTCTTTGTATTTTTTATGGTCTCTATTTATCTTTCATATGATCTAGAGTCCTGTAAGTGAAAAGTTACCTAGAGAAGAGATTACTGTGAACAATCGCATCATAAACAACTAAAGATTTCTAAAATCTTGGGCACTATCTGTCATCTTCCCATCTCCCCTTGCCTTTATCCTCCCTTGGGAGGAGTACCCATGCTTGCTATGATTTTAGAGGGCTATTCCACCTGCCTGGAGTCCCAAAGCCCCAAAGGAGCACACACTCCCAATATGAGATTTCATACATGATGTTGCAGACCCCAGGAATAAACTAAGTTCAAAAGCCAATTGTGACTTGTAGAGTATAGGGCAAAGTTTTCATCTTCCTTTTGCCACCCAGCCGAATTCTTCTAAGTTCTCATCTTTCAAATATGAATGATAATACAATTTATAAAAGATGACTAATGGATGTGGAAGTCCAATTGGTTCATCTTTTTTGAGTTTTATATTAGTCATTGAATGGAAAGGACTTTGGTTATATGTGCATCTGCTCATGAGAGGGAATGAATGGTCATGGATTCTTGCACAGTATATACATATATACAAATGTACTTTGGGCTTGACTCAGTTTTGTTTTGTTTTTTGAGAACACTAGCACAATCAGCTTAGGCTTACATTTCAGAAATGAATGAATTTCCTTTTGTATATAACTGGGAATGCATAGCCCATACTGGAGGACACCAGGGCAAGCCCAATATCATTGTGCCTTGTTTACTGGATCACTGCAGCAGCCCCACTTACTATAGAGCCTAGGAAAGATTTGCCTGGCCATCATTCACTGAGTCTCTCTCTCTCAACTCTGACTATTCCTATATATCCAAGTAGGTCAGACACAGCTTCCTGTGCCACGAGGATCCTTCTCTGAAATCCCATCCCACTTTTCAAAACCATCCTGTGTAAGCAATGTAACTTAATACTTGATTCTGTAAGTTATAATGCTTCCTTTAAACCATTAAGGCCTGGGATCACTAAATACTACTTTTTTTAATTTTTTTAAATTTTATTTATTTATTTTGAGAGAGAGAGAGCATGCAAGCAAGAGTGGGGGGAGGGACAGAGAGCAAGGGAGAGAGAGAATCCAGCAGGCTCCGTGCTGTCAGCACAGAGCCCAGTGTGGGGCTCAGTCCCACAAACTGTGAGATCATGACCTGGGCCAAAATCAAGAGTCGGCTGCTTAACCAACTGAGCCACACAGGCGCCCCAGGATCACTGAATACTTCTTAAGCAAAGAATGGCATTAATAAGTATTTCCCAAAGTTGCTAATCATTCATTGGCATCCTAACAATGGCCACAAAAGTATGTGCAACTCAGTCATGATGGAGACTTTACCCCCTTGAGAAGGATTCAAAGGCCCAAGGGTAAAGGGTAAGCATAAATCACATCCTTCTTAAAAAATCAGAAGAGTTCTTATTGTTTTACTTTATATTTACTCTAAACTTGAAAAAATTGACATCCAGAGTGTCCCAGCTTATTTTTAAGTGCATTTCTGTTCTTTCAACTAACTGCAGAGAAGTATCTCTCTTCCAGTTTATTGTGGATATATTAGTGTAGTAGTAATAGTGAAGTCAGTAGTGAATCTCCTCGTGGCTTCCACATCTTAAAATGTTTGGGGAGATATGAGTTCACTCAAATGCCCAATACAAAAAAGTTTAAATTCTATCTTTTCTAATTTTTACCATTTAAAAAAAGACAAATAGGTATGTGTTTGTATCTCCCCATCCCCGACACACACTAAATTGGATGCATCAAGACATGAGCAGATATTAGTAGATCACTAGGCAAGACTGTACCAGGTAGCTCCAGGATATTATCTTCTGCTCTCTCGGATTTCTGAAATGATCATTCTAGTCAGAGTCAACATCCTCAGAGTGACAGCCAATCTTCCTGAGAGCAATCTGAATGCTCTCAGGAAAATAAGGAATTATAAGACGATCATTTTTTTTTTCAGTCAGGAAATTTGTATGTTCTTTCTACCTATGGTAATACTCTTGTTTGGTCACTGTTAATCCAGAGACTACCTAATTTGGGAACATTTTGTCACCATATTTCTTTTTATCCTCAATGCTCTCCACCAACTCTAACAGCACTCTCATTAATCACATCCACGAAATTAATTTATCATCAGTGTGTTCAGTTTCTCAGGGAGCGGGGAGGGGACAGGATTCATCACTCAATGGGATCTCCTTTATGCCAGGTCCAGATTATAAGGAACTGGATGTTCACCTTCGCAGGATGGAGTCTGGATTTGGCTTCAGAATCCTCGGGGGGGATGAGCCTGGGCAGCCGGTAAGTTGAAACTTCTTTATTTCCACACTGTGGGCTATATATTTTATGTGTTTGTGCATCAGGGGAAATACCACCCACTATGACATCTAAAAGAAAATCTTCGAGGACTCAAGAAGAGTTTGAGGTTTGGTGTGTTTTTTTCTTGCTGTTTAAGTTCTCAAAACATGTCAGTGTTTTCATGCCAATAAATCCTCATAAGTTAATGTACATACATTAAGAGGGGACATTACTCTCCTTAGAAGGGATTGAATTTCTCTTGAATATTTCAATTATTTAATTGTATTGGACCCCTGGTCACTCTGGACAGCACCCCATAGGTAAGCCATAGTATGACAGAAGGTACATGTGAAGAAGTGCCTTGGACCAGCAGAATTATGTATGTTTGCAATCCGGACTGCACAGGAGAGAAAACACAGGGATAAACAGAAGCAAAACCAGGATCAATGCTGCAAAATCTCAGGCAGATTCAAACTAAGGGATTCCCGTGAGATGTTCACAAAGTGAACTTCAATTGGCACAACACTGGGAATTTGGGGAGGGCTCTGGAGAAATTACACACACACACACACACACACACACACAGTCATTATACACCAGAGTAAAAGCATAAAATAATATACAGAAAACATTGCAAAGCTAGATTAATGAGCATGTATCAAAATATCAGCCATAAAATACTCATTGTAAAAGATGTGTCTTAAATGGTACCCAATATGACTGAGTCAGATTCATGAGAGGTTTGAATAAATAACCCCCCATTCCAGCTCAAGTGCCTTAACCCGATCCCAGCTCATGAAAGGGAGTTAAGCTATAAGCCTCAGTTTCCTCATCTGTAAAATGAGGATTATAGTGCTCTCTCAATAGAGAGAAAGCTTTATGAGAAAAGATGTGAAAGTGAATTTACCAATGAGGGTTATCTTGACTTCCCTACTAGTGTTTTGAAGGAAGAGAGTGCCACGGTAAAATACAGGGCTCAAATAATTTTGGACTTTTATTTATCCAGAGATTAAATTAAGTATCTCATATCATGGGTAGAAAGAACAAATCTCACTTACATTCTGCTCCCTTTCACAGACTTGTTCTCCTTCTATTTGCCACGTGGTTCTCAGTTTCTGAGGGATCCTCAGTCATCTGGTCAGGAGACATCCTCACTCTTCTCTATAATTCATCTTGCTTTATATAGACAGAACCAACAATAGTATCCAGTTCCTTCACATATGTAAATATTTAGCCTCCTCGCTTCCACAGGGTATTTGTCTGACTTAGCTTCCTTCAGGATTATTTTCTAACCTGCTCATATGACTCCCTATTTAGTTTGATCAACAGGATTTAAAATTCCTCCTAAGCAGGGACTTCGTCTTCCCCTTTTTATTCTCCATTAGTGCCCTATAGATGAATGGTGTGCCATTAGCCAAACTGGAGGTCAAGGTCACAGTCCTCAAGAAAGCCAAATCTGCCCCATATGCCTGACAACAACTGCAATAACTAAAAAGTCTGAGGGAAGAATGTCCCTCACTTCAGACACTAGCTGCAAATTTAAGGGTCCCATGCCCTCCTTCAGATTTGATAATTCACTAGAATAACTCATAGAACTCAGGAAAGTACTGTACTTATGATTAGTTTTATAGTGAAAGGGTACATATTAGGACCAACCAGAAAAAAAGGGGGGGGGGCACATAAGACAAAGTCTGGAAGGGTTCCACAGCAAAACCTCCATCATCCTCAAGGACAGGTTTTCCTCCCAGCATGGATGCACAGAGGATTGCCAACCAGGGATGCTCACCCAAGTTTTGGTGTCCAGAGTTTTTATTGGAGTAGGAGTGACTGAGTCATTGAGGTGATTGAGCTCAATCTCTAGCCCCTCTCCTTCCCAGAGATCAGGTCGATGTCACAAGATTCAAAGGCCTGGTCCTCTAATTATGTGGCTATTCATTCTGGTATAGTCAGCCCCCACCCTAAGACTGTAGGTGTGGCTGGCTCCACCCTGAATCATCTCCTTTAGCATAAAGTAACAGGTACTCACCATGAGTCTCCTCATTAGCATAAACTCTCAGGTTCAGTACAAGGGGTTCACCATGAACAACAAAGATACTCCTGTTGCAATAGTCTGAAGGTTACATTTCAGGAAAGGCCAGACCTCTTTCCTGAGGCTCAGACTAAATTCTTTATTGTACACCCATATGTTTAAAAGATACTAAGTTAAGGAAGTAATGGCACTTTAAGTTGATCTTTATAGCATTGTGAGGGATACTGAGACTTTTGTAGAGCATGTAAGGGTAAATCCATTAGAATTCATTATACTTTTTCTAACATAATGCTTCAAACTTACCAACCCAAGGGGTCTCTGCCAGAAAGACGAGGTTCATATTTGTTCCAGAATGCACTGACTAACATACTTTTTTCCGCTTACCAATCTGGGAATTCCTTGAAGGCAAGGACCATGTTTTGATGTGTCTATGTCTTCCAAGCCTAGCACAGAGCCTGGTATAATAGATATTTGCTAAATGAAACTGAAGAGAGCCCTCTTCACCCAGCCAAATCATCACCTGAACGTCTCAGAAAAAAAAATCTGGAATTTATATTTTCTGAGGCCTCTAGATCCTATGGACTCTGTAGAATTAAAACGGCCTAGTCCTGGATATAGAATTAAAACAGCCTAGTCCAGGGATGGTGTCCTGGTAACCCTACAACATACTTTGTTCAACCCAGTGCTTTAAAATTGTGGAAAAACAGCTAATTTCACATTTTTAAAAATTCAGATTTCCGTAATTCCTTGAAAGATAGATATAGCAACATTAGGCTTATCTTTCTCCACAACAACAACTGGCTGGAGCTATGTCGTGGTCCCTTTTAGACTGAACATGGCCACAGCTCCCAAGACCCCCTTTTGCCTGTGTTGCTCATTTAGTCTACTGTCTTTGAGATTTCCAACCCCAGAGGACTGGATTTAAAGGTGAATATTTTGTACCAAAGGAATCTTCAATCAGGGCCAGATCATGGTTTTTATAAGCCCTAAGCACTGAACATGTGATCAGTTTCCTTCCTTTATATATAAATACAAATAAGAGATTAAACTATGAAATGAATGTAAGGGAAATAAAGTTCCAGCTCTTTCCATGATGCTTACTTCAATACAGTCTTTGAAATGTAAAATTCTCACTTTGCTCGAACCCCTCCCCTGCACACACACAGGCTCATGCTTTGTCTGCTTTGCAGGTAAACTAGCACCACACTCAGGAAATATTTTCCTCAACAGTCTCTGCCTCCCCAGGGGGAGAAAGGACTGCATGACAGTTCACAGGGAAGGCCTGGTCTCAGCTGGCTCATGAAGGGAAGAGTCTGGCTGAAATTTGCCTGGCACGGAAGCAATAGAATTGTTGCCCAAATGGAACACATGTTGCTCAAAATGAAACTCAGGTGTGTTAATGCAGCCATGGTCACCACCTGGCCTCAGGACAGCTTTCCACCTAGTCAGTGCACTGGCTCCCAGATTCTCAACCCTTCTGAACATTGGCTTTGACTCCAGAGTCCTCTCTCCCATCCAGTGGGCAGGCATCCAGGATCTGTGATAAGCCTCCTCAGATGACATAGATTGCCTGTTATCCCCATTGGGTTTATTTAGATCTATTCTGGTTTATTCTTTCACTTGAATGATTTAAGACACATGCAGGCTGCGAGTTACAATTTTGACATTTAAGCCACTAAAGTGGAAGCCTAAATCTTCCTAAAGCAAGCAAAGCCAGAAAGTAATGCCCTGAAAAACCAGAATGTTGCACCTCAGAAAGATCATGTCAGGAAGAGTGACTCTACTGTAAAGATTTCCCATAAGCCTTTCCTTCCTGCTTTCCTCCATGGTTAAGCCCAGAGATAATATATAAACAAAATGTGCTGGCCTCATTTAATTGCTGATGTGCTACAAAAGAAGAGACTCATGAGGTGACTTGGTCCCCAGCCACAGGAGGTCTCATAAATTACATCAAACAGGTTTCTGCCTCCATATATATGAAATGGTACTGACATCTCAGGGTGCACATTAAACACGACAACATAGCTTTTGGCAAATAATGAACAGCAGGAGTCCAGCTCCAACAAAGCATATGGGCATTTTTTCCTGCAAGAGGAAATACTTTTCACAGTTAAATAACAATAGAAATAGAAAGAAATGAAAAATTGCCAGAAAGGAACAAAAATGAGGTTTCCAGCTGTGAGCTGAAAAGAGATGGGAAGGCATCAAGGTGGAAAGACTTAGAAAATGCTGCAATGGAGAAAAACTGTTCGTAGAAAGAAAGAGGTAATGCTAGACATACTCCTTGGTCAGGGAGTCTGTGCAAACTTGTGGAGAAGTTTTGGAAGGCAAGAGCCTGAAATCTTCTGGCCACATTGTCAAGTTGTCCCAGGCTATAATTATTGCAGATCAGACCTACTGGGGCTGGACTTGCATTAGGTAGAGCAGGAAGGAATTAAAGGAATTAAAAGGCCTGCACATATGATTTTGGTTTTGTTTGTTTCTTAGTTATTTGCTTGCATTTTCGTGTGTGTGTGTGTGTGTGTGTGTGTGTGTGTGTGTGTGTTTTCCCCTGGCTCACTGGGATTTCAGCCACTTGAATGTGAACCACTATTATTTCATATCAAATACTCTGTTTTGTTCCATGCCCTCATAGCCTGTAAGATAAAGTAGAGTAATGGAGTTATTATTGTGATTCTTTTGTTCTTTAGAGAAGTCACTTGGAAAGATAAGACCATGGGTCAGTTGTTTATGGGGTCAGGGGGCAGTCTTTTTCGAGCTCTTTGGCCACAAAGCTCTTCCTTCAGGGCCAAAGTACTAGAGACAAGATAAAGAACTCCTCCAAGTGCAATGAGAAAACTGATGAGTGGGTCTACACAGGCTGAAGGATCCAGTGAGGCTCGACAGAGGTGTGCGTGGTGTGAGACCAGTGTTGGTTGGGAAGACTCAGAGGCCAGTGTAGCCCTTGGAAAGCAAGACTGGAAAGAAAATGTAGCCTGATGGGCCGGTGAGCCCAGACCATGTGCTTGGGGTGAGGGAGTCCCTCAATAGACCTGCAGAGTGATCAGTGTGATGTGTCAAGGAGCTCAGGCCAGGCACTGGCAGGAGAGTCCTTCAGCAGACTTAGAAGTGACCAGTGAGACCATAGATCCCATAGCCATTGGACCAAGTGAGAATACTCAGAATCTCTTTAGTAAGAGTGTGACAGAGCTACAAACTGAAGCTTCCAGCCTCTCTTGGGAGCTTGTTAAACATGTGGAATCTCAGGTTCCACCCCAGGCTGCAGAATCAGACTCTTGCGGGTAGTTCCCAACTCTGTGTTTTAATAAGCTCACCAGGTAATCGGTATGCACCCTAAAATGTTAGAACTACTTGATTAAAGGATCAGATGTCCCAAGGCATGTTCTCGACAGCCTAAACATACGTTAGAATGTCTATACATTGAAAAGCTAGTATGAACTACAGTGCAAGAAGGAATCATAGATCATCTAGTCCCTGCAGTGACGGTGGCAGACAGGAAATAAACTAATAGAATGGCTGGAGCATACAAAACATATTTGAATTAAAAGGAAAAAAAATAAGTTGTGTTGGTTGTTTTCCTGAATAGAGATACATAGAGCTAGCTCTGTATCTGCAGTGAAATATAATGCACAAAGGTGCAAAACGGCCAAAGGCGAAGGAACAACAGCCCCATGAGAGCCGGAAGCAGTGACAGTGTGTGTGGTCAGTCTCTCCCCAGCAAAGGCAGCAGTTACTGATGAATGGAGCGAGTGTGACTAATGTATATAGCTAATGGGCATGCGACTCAGTGCCTGCTCCAGCACACCATGCTCAGTGCAATTCAAGCTTGTTTAATAGTTTATGTCAACCTCTGTTTGAAACAAGGTAGAGGATGGATTATATAATGTAGTTATGTAATAGTATATATGTATATAATAACAACATAATACTATACAATAAATTATATTGAAGTATTATGTTGAATATACCACTTATTTGGAAATAACCATGTAAGACTTGATAAAATGTCTTTGCTCAAATGTCGACTTCTCAGGGACGCCTGCCCTAACCAGCTCTCACACCACCACGGCCACATGACTGACACCCATCTACCATCCCAACCTGCTCTCTTTTTTCCACGGGATGTGCCTGCTAGCATGCAACATAATTTACACACTTACTACACACACTTCTCATTGTCTAACCATAAAAAAAGAAGTTCTATATGGTAGGGATTTGTATTTATTGTTCACTGATGAATTCCTAACACCTAGAAGGGCCCATGGGTTCAATAAATATTTGGTAGATAAATTAATTAGTAAGAAGGGTACTCATATCACAGCAATGCAGCTGAAAAGCAGATGTTTTACTGGGATTTTTCTTTTTTTTTAATGTTTACGTTTTGAAAGAGAGAGAGCACAAGTGGGGGAGGGGTGGGGGTGGAACAGTATCCCCAACGGTCTCTGTGCCGACAGCAGAAAGCCAGATGCAAGGCTCAAATTCGTGAACCATGAGATCATGACTTGAGCCGAAGTCAGACACTTTAATGCTTAACCGACTGAGGCACCCCAGCGCCCCTACTGGGATTGTCCTTTTAATGGATAATACTATACTAGTATCACCTAGTAACACAGAAGATAACTTCAAGAGTATCTTTATATCTTTGCTGTCTGCTTACAGCAGGGGAGGAATGGGAATTTTCCAATGTGACATTTTGGGTTGGTTTTTTTTTTTTCCAAAGTGAAATTTTGTCTTTACTATTTTTGTCGAGGGCCCAATTGCAGCCCTGGATCTCTCAGTTGTAACCTATATTTTGGCTCACTTTCATCAGTTAGAATCAGAACTATAGCTTAAAGTTGATAATTACCAGCCAAGGAGTTCATGAGCCATTTTTTTTCTGTAACTAGCTATAAACTCTCTCACTAAGGCATGTAGGAAATCTAAAGGTTGAAGCATTTTGAGGGACTAACCCAGCTAAATGCAGCTTTTCAAGGGGCTGTGGACAAACATAAACATTCATTTTAACTGGCTTTTGTACAAAGCACTTAGCAAATCTTTGAAGGGCTTCTTAACAGGTTGAGTCTTATGAAGAATAGATTGGAATATCTTTAGAAAGAAACTCCTAAATTCAGGTTGGCATGACAATAAGGGAAATGGAGAATGTCAGAAGCGTGCCCGACTACTGGCCTATAGCAAATGGGTGCAGAGTGTCCTAGGGGAGGAACCACACTATGCAGCCAATCTAAGGCAGGATACGTGTGGTTTTCCTTGTGATAGCACTAATGAATCACCGATCAGAGCACAAATAATTCCACATGAAAGCAAATCTACCCCCACCCCCTCCCCAGGAATAGGGGAAAAGCAGCTATAGTCATAAAGGACTTTTTATTCCTATGGATAAAATTCAGTGGACGAAAGCTGTGAAGCCCTCAGGGAAAAGAGAATACTCTTCAGACTCTAATTTTCCATATACCTGAGAAGTCCTGGGCATTCAGACCTGGTTGCCATGTTAACAGGCCACACTGAGCAGTGTGACCAAGTAAGAATCTGTCTGCTTTCACACCTGAAGACCTGTAAGCCTGCAGATCACATAGCAGCAACTCTCCAAATTAGCTGGGATCCACAGATCGGCAATTTGGAAGAAATCATTGTGCCTGAAAGAAATAGTCTATGAGCAAGGGATCATTTTATAAAGACTTAAAATAAAACTTAGACTACAGTCTCTGTAATATTATCAGGCTAAGGGTAACAACTGCCTTCAGAGCTGTATGGCTAAGCCACTTGGAAAAAGAAAAAGGATGTCCATTGTCCATGTATTGGAAAATTTATCTGTAGGTTAAATAGCAAAACTAAAATATTTAGTACTATGCCTTTTCATTGACAGAGAAAATAAAGCCTTGCTGATGGATACTAACCTAAATGTTTCAAATGGGAAGAGGGAAACCTTATGTTATGCCTTTTATTATGATTACTCGTTCAGGGAATTACAATTCACACGTTTCCCAGATGTGTACCCCCCCATTTCCGGGTATGATAGTCACCTAAACATCAGAAGTATTTCCAGTGACAGGCAGAACCGGGGGTGTTCTTTGTGCAGGGGACAATGCTCTAGGGAAGTATTCAAAGGAATGGAGCAAAAACTGGGAGGAGGTTTGACTGAGACTTTTCTAAAATCAAATGGCCAGAAAAGCCAACTACGAGTTTTGCTTTGTTTTTATTTTATTTTCTCCTTATCTCCAGCCTTTCAAAGCAAAGCAAAAAACAAAAACGTTTTGAACCTGTATCAGTTTCATAATATGCACAAGCAGCTAGTTTCCCTGACATTTTTGGAGCACTCACTATCTGCCTCAAGCAAAGTTAAATGCGTTACGTGCATCATTTCATTCAATTCTCCCAACAACTCTGTAAAGTAGCCCCCATTACTTTACTTCCCCATTTTGCATGTGAAGAAACTGAGGCTCACAGAGGTTAAGACTTGCCCAAGGCCACACAAATAAGAAGTGGAACCAAGATTCAATCCCCAACTTGTTTCATGAATGGTAGCCAATAACATCAGGTTATTTGGGGTTAGAATTTTCCTTAAGGGTGATGACTAGTGGGCCAGGAAGCAAATGCAGCAAGTTCAAAATGTTAATTTCTCTAGAAGGAGTTAGCAAACTGAAGAGTAAGAAAGAAACCCTGCAGCCCCTCATTTTTCAGTTTTCAAGTACATGCTCAGGGTTGGAGTAAGGGGTAGAAGGTGGAAATAAAACTTTACACCAAGTTGTACATATATATAAAGAAATTAGATCTATAAATGATATTATTACCTATTACTATTATTACTATCAGTTACTATCATCTATTGTCTATTATTACTATGTATTTACATAAAGAAATTATATATACATAGATATGGGAGGAAAAGTTGAAATGTAAATATCCTTCCCTTCTCACCGCGTCTCTAGATTTTGATTGGCGCTGTCATTGCCATGGGTTCAGCCGACAGAGACGGCCGCCTACACCCAGGAGACGAGCTGGTCTATGTCGACGGGATTCCAGTGGCTGGCAAGACCCACCGCTATGTCATCGACCTTATGCACCATGCAGCTCGGAACGGGCAGGTCAACCTCACTGTGAGAAGGAAGGTGCTATGTGGAGGTGTGTGACTAAAGCCAGCGGTTAGGGTTGGGGATTAGGTGCTGAAATGCTTTTGTGGGACAGGGTAAGGACACTTGAAACCAAATTTTAAGTCAGTGTCTATTTTACACATGGAAAAAAGTCACCCTAGATATTCCAAATGTAACTGTGATTTTGAAAGTGCAGATTTTCACCCCAGTAGTATAATTCCAAGCAGTCTTTCAGGCCTATGTTTTCAGTGTAGTCATTAAAAATTTCCAGCGAAGCCTGGGGCTAATTTGAGATGTGTATGCTCTTTGCTCTTTGGTGGATGCTCGTTATAAAAGGAACATTACAGCAGTGAAAAAACACAGCTTTTGAAAATGTTCCTCATTGTGTTTACAAACGAAGAACCACAGCATTTTGATACCATAATAAGGCAACTAGGATGGAAAATTAGCCTCCGTTGTAAAGCCTGATAAAAGGTAACAATAAAACTATGACAAAAATACAGTGGTACGTCACTCTTAGAAAACGCAATTCATTTAATTCCAAACTTATGAAACCGATCAATCAGAAGCAGTTATTCCCTTTACAACCATGTCTCAGCTTCATAAAAGAACACACCAAAGACTTAACTTTCAACAGTCACTCTTCACACTCATAACAGGATTCAGTTCATCTCTCTCCACCATCTCAGTCCCCCCAAAAAAGATTTATATTTTTATGAATATGTCTGTTACAAACATCAACTATTTTTTGTAATCTAAGCACTCAGTACTGTTGGGAATGGGGTCCCAAATTGCCTGTGCTTTGTCCTGTGAATTACAAGAGGAACAGCACCGACGATGTTCTGTCACCTTCTGCCCTCGTGGCCACCGGCCTCTCTGCTCAGCCCCTTGGCCCTCCTCAGAGAGATTAGGAGGGACCTGAGTGGCGTGAGCTCACTCATGTTTACAGATGAGGAAACCGAGGCCCAGAGGTTCAGTAGCTTCGTCTTCAGCGACTCAGTGATAATGCAGAGGCTCTTAGCTCCCCAGCCAGTGCTTGTTGCCACCTCAGGCCCCCGCCCAGCCCACCCCCAGTGAATTCAAAGACACGAGACCAACCTTTAGCAAATGTCACTCGGTAACATAAGGAATCTTCCATATGTGTTATTACTATAACACATCTGAATTTTAAAAAGTGGTGGGGGGACACCAACTAATCACAAGCTGTGAATGACTAGGGAAGATAAGACAGTAATTGAACTAAAAGTCCCCGTTTCTATTCGAGTCTTCTAAAAACTAGACTTTGATCAAGGGCAATCATTTAAAAGGGCAAGTCAGAAGAATTGTCAGCCCTCACCAGTAGAGACTGCTATATATCTTGTATGGCATGGAGGTTTTGCTACGAAATGACATTCATCTTCAGAAATTCATGGCATACCACTTGACCCAAAGAAGTAAAACACCTTGAATTATGCCGTATCCTTGGGCAAGATGCCAGGAGGATGACAGTGTTTGCTTGGTTAACATTTAACTGTCTCTCTCACTAAGAGTGATTTTTAATAAAAAGTTTGCTGAGCTATATGTTCTGTGACCCAAAGATAAATTTAAAAGATACCTGATTTACAAGGAAATATACTGCAAAGTGCAAAACTGATGCACCAACATAATTTCATGCTCCCCTTGCCACCAGCTGATTATGGCAAATTAAATTTTGTTCTAATCAACCCAAGCTATTGGAGTGTATGCCAAATGCTGCAAAAATGTATTCTTGCAATTTGCAGATCATGTGACTTTTGTGAAGATGCTCCTTGCTGCAGTTCTTACCAACTCTACTCATTAGGCTTTCGAGTGCATTTCAAGTGCATTTAATTTTTGAAAATGCTCTGCTGCAGACTGCTCATTCACACCAGGAGAGTTTGCAAGTTAATTTGGCTCACTCTTCCTTGAAAGCTTCATCAGTATTGAAAATGATTAAGTTCAGGAAAGGATACTCTGATAGTAAAGTAAACGCCTAGAAATAGGTTGGAACAGATTTTTTAAAAGCATAGAAAGACAGCCTTTCCTCAGAGCTGCTGTTTCTCCAACAGCGAGAAGGGACAACTACAAATGGATATGACAGTGGAGATGCCTTTTCAAGGGCTGTTATCATTATTATTATGCTTTCCTAAGCAAAAGCAGTGGGAGGTGCAAGCCTGGCTTTTGAGAAGATGGTTCAGAGCTGAAGGGAAGTGAGCAATCAGCTTGTGAAGATACAGATTGAGTGAATGACAAGAGGGGCGGATTTTTCCCTTCCTGCCTAAAGAGAGTGGAGGTATCTGGGGCTGGGAAGAGGAGAGGTCATAAGGGTTAAAGCCTTTAGCGTTATGCTTGCCTCGGCTTATACAAATGTCCTGCCCCTCCTCAGAAGATGCCGGGCACTGGCTCCAAGTTCATGCTCAAGAGAAAACCACATCTATTTGGAGAGATACCAACTGGTTAATGACATTGGCCAGAAATTAAAGTAACACAAAAAACCTGCAGCACATATTAAAATATATTTAAAGTGTACACACTAAAGATAGAAAGGCAGAGTTTTCAATGAGCTAGATCCTCAAAAAGGAGAAATTGTGGAGTAAATGAAGAAACATCCAGTAATTCATCCAATTTTATTTACCAGATAATTATACCACAGATCTTGCACTTTAAACTAGTTTTGAAAGATATCTTGTCCATGCCACCAGCTCCAGTGTTTAGCTGTTGTGTTTTTTTCCAAGGATAGTAGAAGAGTGGCTTTATTACACTGGAAGTACAAATATTTAGATGTTTAGTAGCTCCGCTTTGAGACGTTCAACCTAATGACAAATTATTTTGAATACACATTATTCGTCTGAGAGAAGGGTGTCTCTGAGGAATTTCCTAATGTGTCACTCTAGAATTGATGTGAAAGAACGTTTTATGACTTAATCAAAACATGTTAGAGTCCGTCTTAAAGCTATCCATCAGTCTCTTTTCTCTAACATCCAAGGCAAAGTCTAATGTTTGGCTTAATGCCAAGAAAAGGAAGGTTTCCTTGGAAGCTGGGTGAAAAGTTTAGCCATTGTTTAGGATGCCAATGGATTCCCCGGTCATGGTTACTACACTTTTTGTGAATTCTAAATGCATTTGCTTCTTCTTTGTCTATGAGCATGTCACCATTTAAATAAGTTGTCTGCTTTGAAGAGTATAGAGGAGGAGTGCACAAACTGAAATGTCTGCAGGCAGGCCCGCCCCTAGCATTGACAGGGCACAGCCCCTGCTCTAGCAGGCCCCATGGGGTGCACATACATGGGGACACTCCAGCCTGTGCAAGCATACCCCATTGCCTCAGCCACATTTCAAGACAAGACAAGACAAGACAAGACAAGACAAGACAAGACAAGACAAGACGTGTACAGTGCTGCCATCCTTCTGAGGTCCTGAGAAGAGGCCCAGGCACATTCTGGAATCAGACAAGGTCAATTGGTTACAGAACCCTAGAGTCCGGGTACCCAGAGTGTGATCTGGAAGGGGAACAAGGGCTCCAGTTGAACAAGTCCCTTTGGCTCTGCATACTCCTCACTCTATGAGTAAATGAGTAACTCAGGAATCTGCAGGAGACACTGGGGGGGAAGGGGGAGGTGGTCGGCACTGGGGCAACTGCAAACGCAGACCCTGTGAAGGCAGCCACCACTACCCAGCGCTAGCTGATAATTGTTAGATATTTCAAGAGAAACCAGAAATCTGTATTTCTGTAAAAATCTCTTTTTGAAAACATTGGCAACCAGTTTTAACAATTACTAAGCAAAGGATAGACCAGCACTGAACCCAAATAACAGATGGGTCTGGAGGCCAGGAGCAGTCCCTGGCCAGCAGTTGACTGTTCTCATGGAAACTGCCTCACCTGGAAGACGTTGCCAACAATTGCTGCCTTCCCAAATGGGGACCTCTTCCAGTCAGCTCAGTGATGATTTCCAGTATGACCAAGGCTCAAGCTAAAAATTAATTATTTGGCTTGAGTAGATACTAATTGACTGAATTCTGTATACCCATTTGTGTGTGGGCCAGAAGGATGAGTCAGAGATGCTGGAAGTGAGTGAATTAAAAAAAAAATGCACACGGTATTTGGTCACTTTGTGACATTCACTGTATTATTCTAAAACAATGCTATCCGTGCCCTATACCAGAAAGGATTGTTGGCAAGAAGGCAGTCTCATTTGGATCTAGAACCAGCTGAGTAGAAAAATAACACAGAATCAATTCTATCCTTCAAAATCTACCATTGGAAATCTTAACTACCTGGCTTTAAATGTGCTCATGTTGTAAAAGACAAAGAACTTTGTTTTAGAGGTTGAAAGAGAAGTCCAAAAGCAATAGAACCATATTCTATTAATGGATTGGCCCTTTCGCTTACTCAGGGACCATCATGCTGACTTAGTGCATGATGTTCTTCTAGACCCTATGGCAGAGCCACTCCCAGCCACTTACTACAAAGACAGATCATTTTCCTTCGTTGCCGCTCTCCTGACAAGTACAGCCCTCAACCCCCTAAAAATATGACAGCCAGAAAATGAGATCTCTTTTGTCACTGCCTATGACATTTAGTTACTGATTTGGTCCAATAACTCGAGGAGATTTTCAATTTAATGTTGCAGCCTAATAATTGTTTTTCTTCTTCCTGACTATCTCTAATCACTTTATTTCCAACTTGCACAAGGACTGATAAAGGACATGTGCTTTACCAAGACAATAACAGCTTGTCTTTGGATGATATTTTCTGGTGGGGAGGGTACATCTTACAGGCACTTTTAAATTCTGGTGGAAAAGAGGGAAAGACTTTGATGTTGACATTTCGTTCTTTTATCACCTCAGTACATTTCTTCCAGACGTAAAGTATCCATTTGTTTTCTTTAATTAAAACCTGATTGGGGCGCCTGGGTGGCGCAGTTGGTTAAGCGTCCGACTTCAGCCAGGTCACGATCTCGCGGTCCGTGAGTTCGAGCCCCGCGTCAGGCTCTGGGCTGATGGCTCCGAGCCTGGAGCCTGTTTCCGATTCTGTGTCTCCCTCTCTCTCTGCCCCTCCCCCGTTCATGCTCTGTCTCTCTCTGTCCCAAAAATAAATAAAAAACGTTGAAAAAAAATTTAAAAAAAAACCTGATTAATTAAATCTTACAGAAAAATTCGAATATATCAAATGGTAATAAGCAGCAGCCTAGGTCTTAATCATTCTGCAAATACAAACAAGAAATGAATGCATTTTTGTAAGGCTGTTTTTAATCCGAGTATATGAATAAAGGCAGCTCCTTTTTCTTTACAGTATAACGAAAAATCTCTTAGAGTCTGTGTTCTTTCTCCCTGATTTTTGAAGTGATTTTGATTTTTGAAATGAAATTATTTTTCCTTTCAGAATGGAATCACAGCTTATGAAGTTAAAAGCCTTCACTGGAATTTTTGCTCATTATTTTTAACTTGCCATATGAGACACCTACCAGAGTCCTAAGACGGAGACCATATCTAGAGATCCAAAAAGGAATCATTAATTGTGATTACTTTCCTTCTTACTATTTCTCTGCTCCGTAAACATCTTTTGAGCACACTAATCAAATTGTAAGATGGGGATGAAACCATCCTATTTCTAATTACAATATTCTAAGTACCTGCTTCGGTTGTTTTCATCAGAATACCAAATCCTAGGTCTTAAATTAAAATGACAGAATTCTTTCTGGATGACAGATGAACTTTCATTTTTAAAAAGTAGGTTCTCTTGGCTTCCAACTTTCCATCATTTCTCCCTGTAAATAAGCTTGTTTTCTCATGGAAATATTGGTTTGGTTTTTCTGGCTGATTAATAGTGTATCTACAGAATATAAATGAACAACGTCGCCAGCACCTCCCTGAGAAATTCAAAACTCATTGTCCCTTATCATAACATCATCGTTACATTGATCCTAGAGCAAGTGAAGTATGGGAAGGACCCTTTAAGAAGGATGTTTCCCACCTGCGCGGAGTGAATTAACACTTATAGGCTAACAGAGTATCACAAAATTAAATAAAACCGTGGCTCTTTAGTAAAATTATGATGCCTTCCTTTACATGGACGCCCCCTTTACATGGGGGTAAGCCCCACTTACCATATCCTACAGCAGCTTTGCTCAATGGTGGCTTGGAAGCCTCATCTGGATTCCTGTGCCCAATCTTCCTAAATTTACTGAAAACACTTTCCACAGGTGGACCCTGAAGATGCACAGTTGTTACAAGTTCTTTAAGTAATTCTTATGCATACTGCAGTTTAAAATACTGTCCACTTGTTTTATAATCTTCTTTGATCAGTTATTATTATGCAACTAAGAACCTTAATATATAAAACCAGGCATTGTCTTGGAGGGTTGCAGATTTAACAAGAGGAAGATATAAACTACAAGCAGTTACAAAGGAAGCCAGTGAGGGCGTTAGCTGTGTTTGCTGTCAAGGGTGGAATGGGGCTTAGACCTGGGTGCTCCACAGCTAGGTTTGTAGCTAAGTTTGTAGCCCTTCACATGCCCTGCACTCTTGGGGCTAGAAGGCAATCAACCAACCAGTCTTGTAACAATGCTAATGTCTAGAACTGCACCTAGTATAGCAGAGGCACTCTCCAAGACCCTTGTGAAATAACCGACTACTTGGGTACAATGTGTATTGCAGGGGAGCCCTGCCCAGAGAATGGGAGGAGTCCAGGCTCCGTATCAACCCACCACAGCTCTCCACGCAGTGACTACGCAGCCTACACCAACAGCAACCATGCCGCCCCCAGTAGCAATGCCTCTCCGCCCGAAGGCTTCGCCTCCCACAGCCTGCAGACCAGTGATGTGGTCATTCACCGCAAAGAGAATGAAGGCTTCGGCTTTGTCATCATCAGCTCCCTGAACAGACCTGAGTCCGGATCCACTATCAGTGAGTGATGGCTTCACTTGCCTTTACACAGAGGGTCTTGTGTTCGTTTGTTCTGGTGGTGGGGATACTGGACGTGCAGATCAGAGGACTGTCATAGGCGTCTTGTGCAGTGGGAAAATTACGGGCTGTGAGCACAAATAAGGCATCTTAACACATGATTAGCCAAACATTGCTGAACCTTTGGCTCAGGAAGAATACAAGATCATACCTGATGTTCCCCTGACCCCACAACTCCCATAAAAACCCTCATTCATTCATTTTAAACTGGAAAAAAAGTCAAACCAAGTGGTGTGGGATGTTGGTGTGAGGGGAAGGGAGCTGCCTCCTGTTTGATAGGATGAAATTAGATATGCAAAAGATCTGTGAGGAAAGCAGTCCAGGAGGGAGCCTTGAGGTTAGAAGGAGTTCAGCATTCCAGAACTCTGTAGAAGTCCAGTGTGGCTGTGATAGAGTGGACAGGGGAGCACAGCATAAGACCAAGACAGGAGCCAGGCTGCACAGGGCTTCACACGCCCATGGGAAGAAGTCTGGATTGTAACCCAAGTCATGGGAACCCTGGAGGGGGTTAAGCAATGGACAGAAATCCGATTTATATTTTTTAAGTCTGCTTTTGTGCAAAATGAAATCAGGGGAAGAGAGCAAGAGTGAAAGCATGAAACACAGTTAGAAGGTCATGTAAACAGCCCTGTGGGTGCAGAGATACTGGAACCTTCTCCTAGGGTAGTAGCAGTGGAAAAGGGAGTTGTACGTGACTTCACCTGGGGTTCCTCCAAATCTGTGGGTCTGTACAACAGGTGACAGCCAGAGGTTGTATTTCTCTTGCAATCAGTCATCTTATAGATTCTCAGTCTTCTTGGTGGTTTTCCTTTTAGCAACACATTCCAGAAGTCACTCGGCCACTGGCAGGTGATAGGACAGAAGAAACAATAGGAAAATTTGCTTCTTTTTCATATTGAAGTGATTTAGTCCAAAATATTATACATAGAAATACCAAAACCAAGAGCATTTAGACAAAAAATAATTGAATCATGTTGCAGTCTTAAAATTCTTACAAACTGTGGTTGTTTCCAGCACATGGGGGAGGGGGAGTCGTCAAACAATACTCAAAAAATTAAATCACTGAAAATGAATAAGAACTTTCTTTTTTTTAATGTTTACTTATTTTTGAGAGAGAGAAAGAGAGATAAAGCACAAGTAAAGGAGGGGCAGAAATAGAGGGAGACACAGAATCCAAAGCAGGCTCCAGGCTCCGAGCTGTCACCACAGAGTCTGACGTGGGGCTCGAACTCACGGACTGCAAGATGGTGACCTGAGCCAAAGTTGGACCCTTAACTGACTGAGCCCCCCACGCACCCCGAGAATGGATAAGAACTTTATATGATAAAGTTAATGTTATCAAAACACCACCAGGACTGAATAGAAACAATTACCTTTGACAAATTCAGGAGTGAAAACTATAAAAGTGTTGAACCTCAGCGAATATGTTGCAGAAGCTAAATTATATACATTTGAAAGTGCAATTTTATTTCTCTTTCCCTTCATGACAAGATGAAGAAATAAATCCAATCTTTAAGCAGAGAGTAAAACAGGATACTGTCAGTACAATAGATTCACCAAGATTAAAAGGACATAAGACTAAAGATTTTCGTGAATTATATAAACAGCGTTCTAATAATTTATACTTGGGGAAAATGTTCACAGAGAGCTTTTGTAGCTATTCCAGTCAGTCAGATTGTTTACTGGGGAAGGAAACCTAAAGGACTGGAATAAAAATAAAAAGTGTACCACCACAGTTAAAGTGTTAAACATGTATTTAAGGTCTCAGCTTTATTCGAAGTGTGACAGCAATATTGCTAAATGTAGAGGGAAGTGTGTGTGTGTGTGTGTGTGTGTGTGCATGTGTGTGTGCACACACATGCACTCATTACATAGAGAAACCACAAATGCTTTTTCTATTGCAAATAAACCCATGCATAGGTAGATTTGGAAAACAACAGGTACAAGTGCTTATAATTAATGTGAATTTTTCCTCCTACTAAGTGACATTAGACTGACCTCAAAAGAATAATTCTAGCCATTTTCAAAATGGTATATTATTTTATATCACCCTAGAGAGTGGAAATATATTCATAATGCTTCCTGGCTTCTTTTCTCACACATTTATTTCTTTCAATTTAAAGAGTTTGAAATGCAAGTTGCCCCCATGTTCTGTGGGAAGAGCAGTTATTACACTGATGGCCTGCAGCGTTTACAATATATAATTTGCAGCATGCACCTGAAAGCTTTCTGGACCTAATGCTGCTTCATACTTAACTTCTGTTACAATTTTGAGCTCTAATTTTGAACAGAAATGCTAAATGCCTCATGAATAGTAAAGAGCCACCCCCATGTCACATATCATTGTCAGAATATCAAGGGTCCTTGGCTCTGAGTCTGGAGAGCATGATACGATCAGGTACTCAAGAGTCACAATCAATCATGGGGCTTGGGTCACTTCTCTCTTCGTGTCTTACCTGAGCCCAAGGACCAGGAACATGATCATGGTTTTTCTCATGGCTCCTGAGCCTTTTTCATTGGCAGACACAGTGCTGTTTTGTTATGCCTTTGAGAGGTGAACCACCTAAAGTATATGCCTGGATTCAAAACCTGGCTTCATCAATGCCCACCTGTGTGACCTTGAGGCAGTTACATGACCCTTTGGGCCACAGTTTCCTTGGCAGTAAAGAGAAGATAATGTTAGTCCCCATGCTGATGGGCTGCTCTGAATGTTAAATGAATTAGTACATGGAAGTGCTCAGACCAGCCCTGGCTCAGAATAAGCACTAAGTATGTCACTGTTGCTGTCTAGACCTCTGTCATCTTTCCATTCCATTAGCTGCTCAGAACTCACATGGGCTGTCTGTTCCATCAGACATGAGTCAGCACCCCCACTCTCCCAGAACAGCTAGATATGAGCAGCCAATGAACAGCTCTGAGGTCCAGCTCCTCATCCCCATGTGCTGACCTTCTGGGAGCACAGTCTTCTCCCCCTGCCACCCTGCAGCCTGGGTTGGGGGTTGGGGGTTGGGGGTTGGGATTAAAGCAGCGGAAGCCACACCAATCCAGCTGAGTATGCCCTTTTTTTGCTGAGGCTTCAGGCTGGATGTGTCCCCAGAATTCTCTAGCCAATAAACTAGAAACGTCATGAGAAACATCAAAATTCAGGCCCGAAGCTGTGCCTTTTACAATCTCCTACAAATATGATGTCTCTATTGAATTTATCAGAGAAGACAGGAGAGATGGAGAAAACCAATGTAAATTTCGCCACCCTGAAGGTGGAAAAAAGAGCTACTTTCTGGATGCTGGATGTTCAACCAGTTGAGAACTTGGGAAGTAAGGTTCCTGGATTATTTATTCCCTGGCCTTTAGTCTGGCCCACATTTCTTTTTTCCAAAATATTGTTTCCCAAAATTTAAGAAGAAATTTCCTTTATATTAGTTAATGTAATTAAGGAATGCCATTTCCTTCCAAAGCCAGTGACCCAGGAGGCCAAACATTGCTTGGAAGGAGATAGAACCTAGAAGCCTCTATCTGAGGTCCAGCAATATCCTTCCTGATTTAAAGCGGGAATAAGCAAATTTCCTGAGCATTTTGTCCCATTGTCCAAAATATTAAGTACTTTTTTTTCAGACCCTAAAATTGGAACCAAGAAAACAAAATGGTTTGCAGACCAGAGCCTGGGACAGTAATCTGTAACAGGCAATTGAATTTTAAATTCTTTAAAACATTCTAACAAATATTTGTATACAAAGATGTTTGTTGCCATGTTATTGATAAACATGGAATACTGGAAACCATGTTAGAAACTTCTCAAAAACTGGAGACTTTGGTATATTTGGGAAGTTCAAGGTATTTCCTGCCTTTGTCTAGCTCTGTTGTGACTCTCACTGAGGTCTGTGTGCACAGGATACAGGAGACTCAGGTCACTGTCTGACTCCAAGCGGAGCAAGTGCTTGCTCTGTGAAGATGCCCCTGTGGTCATGTGCACTGGGGTTGACAGGTTGGGGCTTCCCAGCCCAAGGCTGAGCCCTGACATCCAGTTTTCACTGAAGAGCTATCACCTGTCTTTGTACATGCTTCCTGTTACTTTCCCCAAACCTGCTTTCCTACCAGAGGTTCCCAAGAAGGGCTTTGGCACAAATGATAAAATCAAAGTAAACCCTCAGTCTCCTGCTGTTCAGGAAAGTTATGTTGGCATTTATGGGGTAGACGTACACAGGCAGCTTCCACATCAGTGGGAGAGGTGGGCAGCTTGTTGAGAGAATTTATGAATTTAGATGCAGGCCGATGACGAGCTGAGAGGGAGAACATATTCAGGACAGCAGCCACAGCAACAATCCAAGCAGTCACAGTAGGGGCACGGTCATCATGGCCCTTCCTGCCTTCATTGGTATTGTCCTAACAGCAGGGACTCTGTTTTCTTTGGGGGTGGGGGTGGGGCCTCAGGGGCTACAGAATCAGGTGCTGGACCTTTCTAGTGGAGGGTGAATATGAAGTGGGCACCAAATATTGGGGTGCATGAGAATGGCAAGATGAATGGATGAAGACTCACGATGAGGGGAGGATTTCGTGATAATTCTGGGAGCATGTGGGTGCTCTTCTTACCTGTCCCAAAGTGCTGGGTCATAGGCAGACACTGTTGCAAAGTAAGTGGCTAGTAAAGGCTAGGGCCCTCAGAGAGCCACCCCCGTCCCCAAGCAGGCCAGAGTTCCCATCCTAGGAGGATGAGCCAGGAGCCCGTTTCCACACACACACACACCTGGCCATTGGCCTTGCTTTGTACGTCAGAAAGCTCTGCACACCCTTCAAGCCACTCTTGGCTTATGGAGGAGTCAAAAGAAAAAAAAAAATGCAAGCATATCACCCGTTAGCATACTGCCGGCTAATGAACAATCTTTCAGCTCTGTGCCGGCGCGAAAAATCTTTGTTTCCACATGTGTGCATTCTCTGGCACGGGTTGGAGTACAGACGTGGTCATTGTTAACTTTCCCTAAGGCCCACTGCAATCTGACATTCTAGAACGAGTTCGTTATCTTTGGTAAAACGCCCTGATGATTTTTCTCAGTATCTTTGATGTTATCCATAGGGTCTGGAGTTTAAAATTTTTTCTAGGAATGCAAAGGCTTACCTAGCGGGTGTCTTATGACATTTTAAGGCATAGTTTCCTAAAAACGGTGAAATAAAAGTGAACAAAGCAGTGAAACGGTTTGGGATTTTTCCCACCAAAACTCATCCCACAGACCATGCAGCCACTGAATAGTCATTTGAACTTAGGGAAGTACAAATTAAAACCAAAAGCCAGGGCTCCTGGGTGGCTCAGTCTGTTAAACGTCCGACTTCAGCTCAGGTCATGATCTCATGGTTTGTGGGCCAGAGCCCGTAGTCAGGCTCTGTGCAGACAGCTCTTGTGTAAAAAGCCTTGGGTAAAACTGAGGCCTGGATCGTATTTTTCATTGGCACAGGCTATCATTTTATTTATTTTTTTTAATATGAAATTTATTGTCAAATTGGTTTCCGTGCAACACCCAGCACTCATCCCAACAGGTGCCCTCCTCAATACCCATCACCCACCCTCCACTCCCTCCCACCCCCATCAACCCTCAGATTGTTCTCAATTTTCAAGAGTCTCTTATGGTTTGGCTCCCGCCCTCTCTAACTTTTTTTTCTTTCCCCTCCCCCATGGTCTTCTGTTAAGTTTCTCAGGATCCACATAAGAGTGAAAACATTTGGTATCTGTCTTTCTCTGTATGACTTATTTCACTTAGCATAACACTCTCCAGTTCCATCCATGTTGCTACAAAAGGCCATATTTCATTCTTTCTCATTGCCACATAGTATTCCATTGTGTACATAAACCACAATTTCTTTATCCATTCATCAGTGGATGGACATTTAGGCTCTTTCCATAATTTGGCTATTGTTGAGAGTGCTGCTATAAACATTGGGGTACAAGTGCCCCTATGCATCAGCACTACTGTGTCCCTTGGGTGAATCCCTAGCAGTGCTATTGCTGGGTCGTAGGGATGAGGCTGCTGGAGGCCCCCAGGAAGCTCTACCCCACACTTTACCCTACCATCCTCGAGAGTAATGTGGCACACTCCTTGTAATACCCTATGGTTACAAAGCCTTGCCCTAAATGAAGTCTCTAAATATCAGTAACTGATAAGTGCCTTGTCTTATATTTTATTGGTTTAGGTTATAGCAGTGGATCTTCTTCACACCTCCATATTGAGGTCTGTTCATTGATCATCTTATTTTCTTTTAAGTGCATTTATTTATTTTTAGAGAGAGAGAGTGCTGGAGAGGGGCAGAGAAAGAGGGAGAGGGCTGTCAGCACAGAGCCCGATGTGGGGGCTTGAACTCACGAACCGTGAGATCATGACCAGAGCTGAAACCAAGAGTCAGATGCTGAACTGACTGAGCCACCCAGGCGCCCCATGTTCATTGGATCACCTTAAAAGCACAGGTACCTTGTGGAACTGGTGCCAACGTTAGGACCTTGACCCTCTCTAAATCACTGTAAGTGTTAACCAACCAATGTTCCAGCCCTAAGAGTCACTGCTGCAAAGTTTCTTAAGTCCTACCCATGCAGTTGAACATGGGAATTAGAAAATGAGCCTCATTCCTCTGTTTCTCATTGTTTTGCAAGGCAAATTTCCCTTCATAGTTCTTAATAAGCATTGTAACATATAACACTGCATTCGCCTAATCCTTAAATGAACCCTCTGCTTTGGGTTCCTTCAGGGACACAGTGCTTTCACCTGGAGCTTGATGCCGACGACAGCTCACTCAGGAGGCATAATGGTGTCACCCACACCGTTAACATGAGTGCTGCTGTAACAGAAGAAATATGGTGGAGGGGGGCAATTTGGGGCACCACATAAAATGCCAGTTTTCCTCCAAATATCTGGCTTCTAAATAGAACTCATGAGACCATAAGATAAACAAATGTCTTCACAATATTATAAAAAATCTACATATACAAAAAAGATAAGATGTCTTCATAGTCTGTACTGATGTACATATGTTTTAATTCAAATCGATCTCATTTATTAGTGTGATTTACTTAACACTTTAGGAGGTAGTCAGGAGGCTAAGGTAGGAGGTGTGACAAAGTGACAAAGTGACAAAGATGTCACTTGTGATGGACAGTCCAGTCTTCCTATAACATGGCCCTGATCATAACACCCATGATAGAAATATCTACAAGGTAAAGTTCCAACACACTGTTCTTACATCCAAGACCCTACATGACATGGACACAGCCGCAATTTATCCACAACTCTTTGTGATTCTACTCCATCAAAGCTGGCTTAGTTACTTACCCCTGAAAGACAACGTTTGCTCTTCCATCCCAGTGCCCATGTTTTGCCCTGCTGCCATTTGGAATGATGGCTCCTCTTTACCAGTAATAAATGTTATCAAACTCTCTCCAAGGCACCATGCTAAAAATCTTACATTGTGTTTAATTTCATAGTAACCCTGTGAGGTAGACTACTGACCAAATAGTAAACATCTCTCATAAGCAGCTCAAAAAGCTCTTAATGTCTTACTAAGACTCTGCCTGACCCCTTACCCTTCTCCTTGAAGTGTTTTCTCTAACTCTTAATTGGAATTTTTGCCTGTAAACTCTTTAATTGTTGACTGCTCCTTGACTTCCTTTCTGTTATTATGCCTGTGATTAGCTATCTAATATTGTCATTTTATTTTTCATGTGTTCATGGTT
Organism: Herpailurus yagouaroundi; assembly: GCF_014898765.1. Lineage (NCBI taxonomy): Eukaryota > Metazoa > Chordata > Mammalia > Carnivora > Felidae > Herpailurus > Herpailurus yagouaroundi. The sequence goes on from NW_024412391.1 coordinate 78,507,436, forward strand.
TGCTTTCCCTAAACAGATTATAAGTTCCTTAAGGGCAAGAAATGATGGCATTTCTTTGAATCTCTCACAGTTCCTGGTAGCATGTGTTTCAAGGATTTGTCACATAATTTATGTTGGAGGGACTGGATTGGATTCTCCAATAATAATCCAGTGCTGTCTCATCAAAATAAAAGTGGGAATGTGCTCTGCTCTAACTTTCCCTGTACCTAAACCTAGCCACTCTGTCCCTCCAAGTCAGCAAGACCTATCTCTGAGAACAGGCAAAGCAGCAGAGGATCACTTAGGGGGAGAAATTGTGTGCAAGCTGGTCCTTGCCCAGCATGAAAAATTACACTATAATAAAGTGGAACTGGAACAATGTCCCAGACTACAGGTTTCCCATCAGTTGTTTTCAGCCTGAGTAAATGATTCAACAGCCAGCTCAGAGCCTGGTGAAGTCTCAGATAAGAGAGCCCTCTAAGAAATCAGGCTCAAGGGAGCCGCCTCTGTGTCTCTGGGAAGCCCCTCTAGTCTCAAGCATCTGGGTTGTGAAGCCCTTGTCCTCTGAAGGACCAGGCTGTAGCCTCAGCATGCTCTCTGATTTACGTCCTCCTGGCACTGGCTGTTCCTGGAATCGCCATCCATTTGTGTGAACACCACCTTAGCGATAATTATATTGTCCTACACAGGAGGGTTTGGATGGCATCCCAAGCGCCTTGGAAAAAGTATTCCTTCAGGTTAGTTATTCATTTCACAATCGTCATTAGCAAACAACCCTTTTCAGTTCCAAGTGAACAGCTTCTCAATCACATTACTTCTTTAGAGGATCTTACCCAGCTACAACCAGGATGAATAGGACCTATTGATCAAACTTCATTCTCTCAATCCTGAGCATGACTACTTTTGATCCCAAGTTAAAACCTGGCTGCGTAGGTCCTACCAGGAGGCAGACAAGCAAACACAAAAAGATTTTATGTCAAATTCTGAGTACTCTGATATCTGAACATTGAAGCATCTATTAACTAAAATGGAAAGACGATTATAAAGATTTCACTCTCTTAGCACTAACAGATTTAAAGATCATTTAATTGTAAGAGTAAGTCCACAGAGAAACACCATCATTCTTATTTATTTTCAAATAGAGGAGCAATGCAACCTATCAAAGAATCTGTGAGTGCTCGCAGTGCATTTTTTTAAATACCAGGCCATTTTTCTTATCATTTGAATGGAGCTCATAAATCATGAGTTTTCCCCTCCAGGAAATCATTTTTCAGGAGAGTTTTTATTATTGTGTCCAAAGACTCTCCAGGCAGCAGCAGAAAGTGTATGTGTGGATGTCTTCTTACCTTCAGCTTTTTGGTTGTCTTAAAAGCTGGCAAAACAGTAGCTGTTTCTTCAGGGCTTATATCCTGCAGTTCCTTGTTAGTGCAGGTAGATTGTAACTACGAAGAGAGCCCAGACCTCAGGGACAGGATCACCCTCTACCAGTGCAAAATGTCTATCACTCTCCATGGAGTTTAAATGAATTCCAAGCCTGCAGGTCACTTTTGCAGAAGGCACTTTCTCTTTATAATCTATTCAGGGCCCCACTGAATTAAATTCTCTGTAATTTTAATTTTTCTTCTTTTTTTCCAACACTCAACCACATGAGAAAAGCTGGTTTCGTATACACAATTGTGTTAAAACATGTTGTTAAGTGAACACAGTATTGTTATTTATCACCATTTTTCAGCTATGTTGAAAGAATGTTGTAAAGGGATATTTCTCCCATTTGGTCTTGGATGAGTAGCAATTTTTTTTGATCCCCTCCTTTCACCAAGGGCTCAGGGAGTACCTGTACCCAGACTAATTTCTGTCACACCAAATCCTGGTAAATACTTTTTTTGTTGTTCATTTCACTACCATTTTGCTTTATAAGATGGGTTTGTTCCCAACCAAACTATTGCCAATATTTCGCTTGGAATCACTTCTAGAGATTAATTAGTCAGCCTCTTCTGGGTGATGATCACTAGGCATTCCAAAGGTGTACAGTGTTAAAGAAAACTTACTAAATAGTGGGGCCTGCTATTGCCATTTTAATTTTCCAGTTTTATCTCTTCCAGATCTTATTTCTGTAGGGTTTGTTTCACAAACATGCCCAGATGTTGGGCACCCAATGAACCCATCTGCTTTCAGGGGTGAAGTGTCCAAAACCTTCTGTTAAGAGGCCGTTCATCATAAAGATGTATATATATGGATTTGTCATGAAAGGAGGGTCTTTCAGAAATCAAGGAAGAGCACATCATTTAAAAGATGGGCCCTTATGGTTCTCTGACACAGAACAATTGAGATAACATGAAATAGAAGAATATTCCGACTTAGAATCCTTCATTCAAATGTGTTACAGACTTGCTAGATGAACAGCAAGATGAAAAATGCTCATATTCCTGTAGATACTTGATGAAATTAAAACACAATAAAACCTGGTTGCTAAGTGTCTTAGTCTGTTCAGGCTTTTATAGCAGAACACCATAGACTGGTGGCTTATAAACAACAGAAATTTATTTCTCATAGTTCTTGAGGCTGGAAGTTTAGTATCATGATACCAGCAGATCCAGTATCTGGTGAAGACCAGCTTCGTGGATCATAAGCAGTCATCTTCTTCCTGTGATCCCACATGGCAGAAGGGGGGCAAGGGAGCTCTCTGGGGTCCCTTTTATAAGGGTACTAATGCCATTCATGAGGACTTGATCTTCATGACCTGATCACCTCCCAAGGCCCCACCTCCAAATAACATCTCTTCAGGGATTAAGTTGCAACATATAAATTTGAGGAGAACACAAATATCCAGTCTATAGCAGCACATTGGCCACTGATACTGATGCTCCCTCAGTGGGAGCTAAGTGGACAACAGAAGACTAACAGTATATAAGATCACAAGATTTAAAGCATGCCCCCAGGTACCTAAGTTTGTGTCTTAGCTGAAATTAAGCATGACTGCATTTCCACTCTTGAGAGACTAAGGTGAGCTGTTACCCAAAAATGCTTTCCATATGCAAAACTTAGTTACATCAGGCCCTCTGGCCCACCACTGCTAATGCCTTAGTTGAGGTTCTAGATTAGATTGTGCAGTAGAACTTTCTTGGATGATGGCAATGTTCTATGCTGCACTACACAGTACTGCAGCCACCAGCCTCATGTGGCTATGGAGCACTTGAAATAAGGTTAGTGTGGCTCAGGAATTAAATTTTTAATTGCCTTTTCCATTCCATTCATTTAAATAGTCCCATGCAGCTAGTAGCCACACATTGGACTGCACATCAAACACTGCAGTAATGCACTGGAGCATTGTAGTGGCCTGTAGGTGCCCTCCCTGCCACTAGCCTTCTTGACACCCTCCTACCCACCCTCCACACAGCTACCATGGCATTCTGTCTAAAATGACTAGTCTGATGATATCACTTACCTTTCCTGATCCATTGATGGCTTCTCATGTGGCTGTAAAATAAATTCCAAACCCTCAGCATAACCAATAAGTCCTTTCGCAGTCTGTCCCTTCCTTCCTCTGTTGGGTCTCACTGTTTGTGCTCATTGGCATGCCCATATCCCCCAGTACAGACCCTGCTAATCCACCAGCCCAATGCCTTTGCCAGGTCACATCACCTAGGACTGTGGTGCCCACCTGGAAAAGTCCGATTCATCTTTAAAATGCAGACTAGACAGTGTTTCTTTCTGAAGGCTTCCTAGGCAGCACCCCCCCCCCCAATCTCCCCTTGCTACCTCCTATCTCCCTCTTACTTGAGAGCAGTTCTTTTTTACTTACATCTATTCATTTCCATCCAAAACCTTCTCTTCACCTCCCCCCTGATTTTTCACTCTTTCCCCCATTTTTTAAAAAGTTTATTAATTTAGGGGCACCTGGGTGGCTCGGTTGGTTAACTGTCTGACTTCGGCTCAGGTCATAATCTCTCCGTTTGTGGGTTCGAGCCCCGCATCTGGCTCTGCGCTGCCATCTAAGAGCCTGGAGCCTAATTCAGATTCGGTGTCTCTCTTTCTCTGTCCTTCCACCACTTGTGCTCTCTCTATCAAAAAAGCAAATAAATAAACATTAAAATTTTTTTAATGTTTATTTATTTATTTTGAGAGAGAGAGAGCACAAGCAGGGAGAGAGAGGGAGAGAGAGAATCCCAAGCAGCCAGCACAGAGCCCTGTGCGGGGATGGAACTCATAAACTGTGAGATTATGACCTGAGCCAGAATTGAGAGTCGGATGCTTAACCTGGCTGAGCCACCCCAGCACCCTACTCTTTCTCCCATTTTTAAGGTTTAGTCAGATATAGTTAATTTTACCCCTTTTAGGCTATAATCTGTGAGTTTTAGCAAATGTGTTTAGTTATATTCCGCCACAGTGAAGTCAACCCCTCCATCCACTCCCAGCCCTGGCAACCACATACTTGTTTTCTGTTCTAGTTTTGCCTTTTCCCATATAAATGGAATCATGCCCTAGGTAGCTTTTTGAGTCTGGCTTCCCCCACTCAGCATGATACAGTTTATATTCATCCATGTTGCTTCATGCCTCCACATTGGTTCCTGGAAAAAAAATATTCCTTTGTGTAGATGTACCATAGTTTGTTTACCCATTCCCCTGTTGAAAGATATTCAGATTGTTTATTGTTTGGTGATTATGAATAAAACAGCTATGAAACTTTTCGCTTAGGTTTTTGTGTGAGAATAGTTTTCATTTCATTTGAGTAAGCACGGAAAAGTGGGCTTGCTGGTTCATGTGATTTCCGACGTGGCTGTACCATTTTGTATTCCCCTCTATGAGGGTTCCAGATGGTCTACGTCCTGTGTGAGTGCTTATTTTCAGGCTTTCTCGTTGTTGTTGTTTCCATTTTAGCCATTCCAGTAGGTGTCTGGTGATGTCTCATTTCGGTTTGCATTTGCATTACTTCCCTAAGGACTAATGATGTTGCAGGGCTTTTCATGTGTTTTTGTGCTTTCCTTATATCGTCTTCAGTGATGTGTTTTTCCACTCTTGGTCTCTTCCCTCTAGCGTGTAATTGGTATTTCACTGTGGACAACAAAATACATTTTCAGGCTCTTTAGCCTTCCATTTTTCATTTCTCACTCATTTCTCATGTTAGAGTAATAAAACTCATTTTATGATGATGATCTCAGGTGAAATTAATTATGGAGACATATGTCTGCTTGGTAAAACCAAAAACACATACAGTCACTATGCTTTAGATAGCAAGGGATGAGAGAAAATGCATGTAAGCAGAAATCTGAATGAAGTTAAGGTCTACAGTATTTGGATAAGAAAGAGAAGGCTAAGAAAGAAAGACTATGAGTGACAGTTCCTTTGCAAATAAGGAAACTCTGGCATGATTTATTTGGCCACTCACAGGTCACACTGAAGTTGCTTGCAAAATATATATATGATCAAGATCTTCTAGCTCCGGAGCACTTTGCTTGAGGGCCTTTTCATATTTAGTTTTATCCAGTCATGCAAAATTGCATTATTTCAAGTTAAAACATGATATACCCTGTTAGTGGAACTTTGGCTTCTGTGGGAAACTGAAGACCCAATAAATATTCATGTAATCTTCTGGATAACATATTGAAAAGGACAGCTGGCTCAGGAGGGATCATTTGCCTGGGTTAGTATCTGTTTCCGTTTACATTAAGAAAATATTGCAAGAAGTTATTATCTACCAGAGGGCTTAGGGGAATACAATGAAAAGCTGATACTGTACCTGATTGCTTTTGACATTTACCTATTGTAACAGGGAAACCGTGTGAAGATAGCCAAGTGACTTTTTACAAAACACAATTTCAGAAGCTATAAAAGGAAAAAGGAGATGGCAGAGATAGAATACACTGCATCTGTAAAAATGAGAAACATGACTTCTCAGCAACACCTGCTTGTAACTATAACCATTTCTACTGGGCCTGCTGAGAAATCACTGAAAGCCAAGTACACTAATGGGTGTGAAGTCTCAAAAGGCAGTCAAAAAATACAGAGGAAAAAAAATGTGGTTTTATGGAACACTTTTAACCCAATACCTGGGGCTGATGAAAGGTAATTTTATGACATTTTCTGAACTCTTGAAAAGAAAAGTTGCAGGTTTGTTTCTTTTGTTTGTTTGGTTGTTTTTGTTTCTTTGTTTGTTTCTGTATTGTTATCTGTCAGGGATACAGGAGACAGCAGGACTTTTAAAGTTTGGTCACATAAATTGTTGACATTTTTTATTTTCCAAATAGATTCCAAATCTCTATCTGGTATACTGAAATACTGATGGCAACAACTGGTTTAAATTTACTAAAGATATTTCCAGTTTCTAATTAATGGTGGTAAAATTGTAACATGCTTATCTCCTCCCATTTCTTAGACACAAATAAAATGGGAGTAAATGACCAAGAATGCAACAAACATGAGTGGGGAAGATATTCTACAGACAAAAAAGTGGCAACACATTTTGCAGGAGAGAGGAAACTGAAAAACAGAAATGGACAGCAGATATTATTTCTTTAGAAATTCAGAGCAGCTCAAAACTTAAAAAGCTTGGGATAGAGGGGTGTCGAAGTAGCTCATTCAGTTAAGTGTCTGCTCTCAGTTTCAGCTTGGGTCATGATCTCGTGGTTTCAGGAGTTTGAGCCCTGCATTGGGCTCTGTGCTGGCAGCGCAGAGCCTGCTTGGGATTCTCTGTGTCTCTCTTTCAGTGCCCCTCCTTTCATGCTGTCTCTGTCTCTCTCAAAATAAATAAACAAACTTAAAAAAAAAAAAAAAAGCTTGGAACAGAATGGAACACAACAACTGTGAATTCCAGATATGAAATGCTCATTTTTAAAATGGAAAAACAAACAAGCAAACCAAGAATAATGAAAGAATACTAGAAGAAATGGAGATAATTGAGGGTACAAAAGAAAGTTTCAAAAATGTCTCACTTACATACATAGATATTAAAACCTCGTGATTTTTTATTTTATAATAAAAGTGGAATGTTATAAAAAAAGAATACTATGATTAAAGAAAAAATTATTAGAAATTGAAAACATCATAACTGAAATTAAAAATTCGATAGAATGATTGATGGGTGCCTGGGTGGCTCGGTTGGTTAAGCATCTGACTTCAGCTCAGCTCATGATGTCACAGTTCATGAATTCGAGCTCTGCATCGGGCTCTGTGCTGACAGATCGAGCCTGGAGCCTGCTTCGGATTCTGTGTCTCCCTCTCTCTCTCTGCCCCTCACTCACTCATCCTCTCTCTCTCTCTCTCTCTCTCTCAAAAAATAAACATTAAAAAAATTTTTTTAATCCAATAGAAGGATTGAAAGGAAAAGTAAAGGAAATCACACAAGTAAGATAAAAAGAAAGAGAAAGTATGAGAGGAGTGATAACTGACAGATCAATCTGGGAAACCAATAGCCAGCAGATAAGAGGTCCAGAAAGAGAGACCAAAGGAACAGAATGGAAGTTATCAAAAAAAAAAAAAAAGACTACAATGGAAGTTCCCAACCCCAAAACTAAAAGAAACAAGTCTCCAGACTGAAAAGAACCACAGCATGATGCATTGATGTGGACTTTAGAACCCAAAAATCACCGGGACAATCGTAAACATTTCCAAAAGGAAAAGGTGAAATAAATAGATCACATAAAGGAAACAAAAAATCCTAATGGATTCAGACTTCTCAGTAGCAACACTGGATACTAGAAAACAGTGGGGTAATGCCTGTAATTCTGAAGAAAAATGATTTTTTTCAATCTTTAATTTCATAACAATCTAGAATTTTAGTTAGAATCCAATCAATTGAGAAGGCAAAAATGAAGACATTTTCAAACATTAAATATTGAAAAATTATTTTTCGCCCATGCATGTTTACTTAGGAAGATACTGTAGGATATCTTCTAGCAAAATGAGAGAGTGAGTCAAAAAAGGTGTCCCAGAGTTTATGGAACCGCGCATCCCATATTGGAGCACAACAGGAAAACCCCGAGTGTCACTGAGCAGCAGAACTTGAGACAAACTTACCTACCTATGGGAAGGAGGTCCCTCGACCCCGGGCTCAACTGAACAGATGACTTGGGCAGCTTTGGGGGGATAATGAGGAAAGAGAAAGGGTATTGCAGAAGTGGGGGCAGGGGGAATGACACAGTCAGAAACTTGATTCAGGGTGGGAGGGGAGGCAAACTGTACAAGAAAAGAAATGAAATCCCAGTACACTACGGTGAGCAATAGTTACATGGTGAGACTATCAGCAATGATAACTGGTTTAACTGAAACTAATGATAAAACTGTACGTGGATAAGGAGAGGAGGTGGGCCACTGGATAAGAAGGCCAAATCCTCTAGCATTATAGGAAGTCAATAGATATGACTCCAGTTGACAAATTAAGAAGTAGCCATGTAAGAATATAATTTAGAAGTGTGAAGAAGAAACACCGTTTGCCTTTGGATCACAGAACTGGAGAGGATGTTGGAGGATTAGGGCAGGAGACTGTGGTTTTTCATTATAAGCATTTAGGTTGTCCTTTATTTTGTTTTAATTTATGCATGTAGTATTTAAATTGTTTTAATTATAAGAGATCTCCAACCATTAGAAGACAATTATTCTGATTATTTTGTCCCTTTTACATCATGATATGAGTTTTGACATTTTTATATGATTTTCTCATTTTATAGAATAATCCAGCATTTTCTGGTAATGACTTGATAAAGCCTCCACAATTAAATCATAAATAAAAGGAACCTCTTATTCAGGAACTAAATTTGTCATAAAGACAGCGAGTAACCCTTTGACAGGGAGAGTTGCTTGTTTGGGATGGGAGTGTTATACTGACTCTCAACCCTGTGACCGTTTTTATAAAGGAGTAAAACAACTTGTTTTTATGCTTTGCAGGAAATGAAACCCTTTATCATATTTTAATATTAGTAACTCTCTAAACTTTTTCATTATTACTATATCAGGTTGTTGTTTGGTTATTTGTAAGAAAAACTTGCTAAAAGCTATCCAGTTTTACTCACTAAAATTATTCAAGTTGAGCCACACAGAAGGTCCCTGTCTACTCCTTGACTAGAGACTCCTGGGTTGTTGATTTTACTGAGTGGTGGAATGTGTTTCTTTGTCAGGGTTTTGGGGGGCCAGGAAGGGGCTTACACAAAAATGCTGAATAGGGTTGGGATTTGACTTAGGGGATCAAATTTTTTTATAGCAACTTTCAGACCAAAACAGATCAAAAAGAAAATCCTAGCTACCTAGAAATTAGCAAAGTAAAAAGTGAGCTTTTAAGATAGTCCATAAAATGGAAAGCACCTCAACAGAAGATTAAGGTTTAAATATCTAAAAGTGGAACTCTTTTTCCATTCTGTTCAGCTCCTCGCACATGCTTACCCTCCTAGCCAATGATAGATTTGGGGATCTTAACTATTCTGAAGTTTCTTTGGTTCCTGTCATTCTAATGTCTAGACATTTTGCCAGATTATGAGGGAAATAAATCATATCAAAAACACAAATTCCTTGAAATATGGTGGTGTTTATTAAAGTCTATTTAAAGACAGATAAAGAACATTTGCTCTGTAGATGACTCAATAATGAGTGACTAATTATATAAAGATAATTTCCACAACAGAACTGAGGTAATACTTTAGGGTTCTTGCATCAAAATGTGAAGAATTAAGGATCTTCAGTATAATTAACATAAATTCTCTGGACTACTTCTTCTAGTGATATGTATGGGGATAAGAAATGCAGCCACATGAAAAGGGGTTATTTTTGCTCCTACCCTACCACCCACCTTTGTGATAATTTTCCTGGATAGCTATAACATATTTTCATTTACATCTTCCAGGGCAGACATTAAAACAATGGACTGATATGGTTGTATCTACATAAGATCAACTAAATAATTTTCAGGGCCCAGTGCAAAATGAAAATGTGGAGTCCTCATTCAAGCATTATTAAGAATGTCAAGATGGTGGGGTGTCTGGGTGGCTCATTCAGTTAAGCATCGGATTCTTGATTTCAGCTCAGGTCATGATTTCGTGGTTAGTAAGATGGAGTCCCAGGTCGGGCTCTGCACTGACAGCGTGGAGCCTGCTTGGAATGGTCTTTCTCCCTCGCTCTCTGCCCTTCCCCTATCCTCTCTCTCTCTCTCTCTCTTTCTCAAAATAAATAAATAAACCTAAAAAAAAAAAAAGAATGTCAAAATGATGACAATAGATGTTAAACTAAACACAAGGCCCTTTTGAGCATGGAACCTGTGTGACTGCACAGGTTATACAACCATGAAACAGTCCTGTACTATAAGCCCACCAAATCTTTGCAAACAAAAAACCATTTTAACCCAGCCTCATGTTCTGGGATGGAACAGTCAAGTTATAGCTAATTACAGTTCTTAATAAAATGAGGTTTCTTTAGATTACCAGTTCACTCTCAGTACTTGGCTATGAGATTTTAATTGGTGCAAAATAAAAGCATACAGGGTAAAATATAGCTAACAATTGTTTCTTTCTATCCAGGCATATAGTTAAATACTTTCTGTATGGTGCTTTCTGCCCTTGGAAACATGAGTTTGGCTGGACTTCCCAGTTGCCATTGATGGGCTCCTCTTCCCATTCTCCCATCTGACCGTCTGCTTATTACCAACTATAGGGTAACTCAACCGTTCAACCACAAGAGAATGACTAATGGTGCTGAGAGGGGAAAAGTGCACTTTTGGAATATGCAATCCTTAAAACACCAGCTGCTCGATTTTGGGTCTTGTAACTCAGTTGGCTATGAATGTCAGGGAAGACCTTTTCATTTTTGGAAAGCAAATTCCACAGACTTTTAGAGGAAAACGAGTCATGCTGTTTTTTCTTAATTTTTCTGCAAATTTTTTAAAAATACCAAACACATGTTTTTGCCACATTTCCACTCCCTGATGACCAAGAAAAACTCTTTCGAAGGACACTGTCACACTCCAGGAAGGAACAACATTGAGCTAAATGGATTTGTTACAGTAGAACATGCTTATCCAGGACTTCTAGGAAGGAGATACGGAAAATCAGCAATTAATACTAAGCCTGGATTTCTAAAGGCAGGAAAACAGAATTCTTCACTGTGGGTTAAAGTGATAGGAATGTTCTGAGACAATTACTTTTCTGTTGTTCCTATATGTTCAGGGTCCATCTAGAGGATCTGAGTAAAGTTATTGTATCAGGGATCTCAGTGAGGGAAACAAGAATTTTGAAGGCAGGAGGGACCCCAACTTCAAAACATCTCTCTTTGCTTCTTCCTCCATGGATTTGATAGGTCCCTGTGTACCACCATGACTTTTTCACCAAGGGAGCTGCCATTTAGCCTAGGACACCGTGTGCCCGCTTCCCCAGAATGAACTTCCTTTTTCCTTATCACTCTCTGAGTCCGCACCTGAACCCAATGATTCACCCCTCCTCTGTACCCTTGTTGAGGGTACCCTTGCTACCTTTACCATGGAGTTGCCAATTTGTGTTATAAGTATTTGTATATGAATCTCCCCAACTTGGCTGTGAGTTTCTTAAGGCCAGATAGCATGCGTTGTTTCATTACTATCTCTCACACTGTGCCGAGCACTGGAGCTGTTAGTAAGATGATGCTATGCAGAAATGTGTTGTTGATGGAGTAGCTGATCCCCCTGCTCTAACCCACAATTCTGAAACTAGACAGTAAATCATTGTCACAGATTATTTTAAGTTTTTTTAATGTATATTTATTTTTGAGAGACAGAGACAGAGCATCAGCAAGGGAGGGACAGAAAGAGAGGGAGACACAGAATCCAAAGCAGACTTCAGGCTCTGAGCTGCCAGCACAGACAGAGGGCTCAAACACATGAATCCTGAGATCATGACCTGAGCCAAAGTCAGCCACTTAACCGACTGAGCTACCCAAGTGCCCCTGTCACAGATTATTTTAAGAAAAGAAACTGTAATCATCCAACTGAACACACACACACACACACACACACACACACACACACACACTTCTTTCCATATCAGGTCACAGATTTTAAATCCAAACTAACTTTCCTTACCTCCTTAAACTAATGGCATGTTGTTTAACCTTCACAGATTAATGGAATTGTGAGCTAATGAGAGTTTATGTTATTGATTGCCTTTGAAGTATTTACTATTGTCACACTCATTTCAGAAACTTCTTGCTTATAAATTTGACATGATTGATGCAGAATCCACTTTCCCTATCTAATGCTTTCCTCCGCTTCCATATACAATTCCACTTTGTGGATCTATTAACAAGAAGATAATTAAATGTAAATATGAGTCACGAGTTTTCCTTTTCTGAAATAAAACACATAAAAAACAACAAGGAAACATGGGGAAAAAAAGTGGAGGGAGAGGGAACTACTACCCCTTCCCTCAGGTGCAGCTGAGAATTTCAGGAAGAATCCATCACCAGAAATTTCAGGAAGATTCTATTGCCAAAGCAAAAAAAAAAAAAAAAAAAAAAAAAAAAAAAAGTCATCCAGGCAACTGTGTCATCTTCTTTATGGGAATGAACCTAAGGTAGAACTCAAGAAGAGTTCATTGGTTAACCAATGACTGAAGGAGCCTGGATAGACCACACAAAGCTCCCTGAAGAGAACCAAACAGCAAAAAGGGAGGAGGACCATTGCCTCCTGTAGTAGTGGGGCCAAAGACCCAAAGAATCCAGGCCTTTAGAACAAATTTAGGATCCAGTCCAACTGTGTCTGAATAGCCCTACTGAAACAAGGATGCTGTGCTTGAGCAGGCATCAAAGGGTTAATTCATGTACAGGAAAATATAAAATTGAAAATACTAAATTTTATAATATAAAATATGAATATATAGTGGTGTTTTCCCCACAAAGAAATAAAGGGGAAAAAGATGGGTTTCTTTTTCCATAGCTTATGTGATTTGAAGTTAAAGGGAAATTTCTAAGTAGTGATATATTGTCTCCTTCCCAAATGTTAGCATGTTCAAAGCCTCATGACATATTGCAACTTTTCCAAATATCTGTGTATCCTAAGCACACTGTGTCAAGAAGACTGGTCCAAAGACTTGATTTATGCTGCTGCCTGACAGATGATGTCTGGAAGGCATGCTGTCTAAATGGACTGTGCTCCAGCAGTTACCTTAGTCATCAATTCCCAGAGAATTAACGAGTACCATTCATCCCAATAATAGAAACCAAGGTCATGGCCTCTTCCATGCTCTGTAATTCCATTAGCAATGCACAGAAAGCACTTAGGTCATTAGTTCTGCAGACTTCCTAACTGAGAAAATGGAACTGCATCTTGTTTTCAGGGAGAATCCTCTCTGAGCCCACCTCTTGTCAGTGAGTTGTTGCACATCAACATTCAATGTACTTACATGTGTAGGGAAATTGCTGGTGAAGAAAAAGTGAAGCTGTGTTCAGCTGCCAAGAGTTTCAAGCACTGTTTTTATTAAAGCACATGCCAATAGAAACAATTTTAACAAAACTATGTCAGATGCTTCCAGTTATGGGCACACCTTTTTAAATTGTGTACTCACTCCCACTTTATGTAAGCCACTCAGTCATTCTGTGTGGCTACCATAGAATTTATTTCAGTTTTCATTATTTCATTTTAGTTTTTATTATTTTAGTTTAGTTGTTATTCTGTATGCCACAGTAAAGTGAAAATGGCCTTGAAACTAAGAGTTATCATCATAAGCAAATAAATCTGTTTACAATGAAACTTTCGTCTCAAAATCTCAAGCAGCATGCTTTCCTAAGCTGTTCCTAAGCTGAGCCATTCCCTCAGTTCTCATAATTCAAATTGCTTCCAACCTGGCATGTATCAAAAAAAGGAGGGAGTAACCCTAAGGTTTGAAGCCACAGGCATAGGTTTGAATCCTGGCTTTGACATTTCTTTGTTTGCTTAACAATAAGCTAAACATGATTATTATAATTTTACAGCTACTTCACACTGCTGCTGTCAGGATTTAAAATAAGCGCTTAGCCCAGTGCCTGGAAATTAACAAATGATAACTTATTTTTTTGTTTTTATTGTTATTGAGCTCATAAAAGTGTGTGTGTGTGTGTGTGTGTGTGTGTGTGTGTGTGTGAAATCTATGTTTTGAAACATTTGGAGCTTTATGCCCAGGAGATTCTAAATGATGCACGGTAATGGAGGGGAGTATAGGCATGAATAATTCAAAGCAGCAAATCATCCAAATACCAGCTGTATGTTTTAAAGTGTATTTTTAAATTTCATTTGAAATGTATTTCTAATACCCAAAGAAATGACTTCAAATAAAGGAATGACACCATGATGCGAAGTCCCAACCAAAAGGGATCTGAGGAGCTGTCCAATTTTCCTCTCCCTTCCTCTCCTTCCCCTTGCCTTCCTTCCTCCCCTTTCCTCTCCCTTCTTCCTCATGTCCTGCCTGTCAAAAGACAGCTGCCACAAAGAACCAGCTTCAAGCAGAGTTTCTGCCTTCCACTCTCCCCTGGATGAGGGCCACTGGTGAAGTGTTTGTGACTGCCTGATTAGAGGCAAGCTGCACTCACCAAATAAAAGTACCAGGTGCCCATGAAACAAGTGCTTGGGTGGAGGAAAGGAACCACAAAGTCAAGAGATACAGTGTAGCGCCGTGGTTAAGAGCAAAGCCTCTGGAATCCAGCAGACTGGGATTCTAAATCTTGCTTGGACTTTCTGAGTTGGGCAATCGCTAATGACTTTGTAGCTGGGTTTTTTCCACTCTAAACATGTAATGGTAATTCTATCCAGTATCTCACATGATTTCTTAAGGATTAAATTATATATATTTTAATGTAGTTGTAATTGTGTGTGTTTAAGGCTCAATGCGGATAATGAGGACATCTGTATTATACTAATTTCCCTTTAAATAATAAAGTCTTACTTATGAGTTGGCATTTTCCTACACAGACATACAACATCTTTTTTGTAAAACCAGAGAAAAACAAACAGGGTGTTTGGCCTCATCTAGCATCTGTATAATCCCCGAAACACATTTCTTTTTCCCAAGTGAAGCTGTTTTCCAGTGTTGGTACTTAGGAGATACTGTTGTGTCATAAGCAAAACATTTCTTCAGTTTTAACAGTAATACAGGTTTACCCCATGTAGGAAGAATTCAAGCTGGTACCTATATACAAGCACACGTGCATATCAATAGTGATATCAGAAACATTAAAAAGATAATAGTAATAAAGAGAATGAAAGAAAAGTTAATAGTTATAGATCCGTTCTTACACCAGGCACTGTTCTAGTCACTTCACATGTGCCAATGCATTTGTTTCTCAGAGCCATCCTGTGAAGTCAGGGATATTATTATCCCAATTTTACTATTGAAAAACAAACTCAGAGAGGTCAGGTAACTTTCCAAGGATCACATGATGGATAGCAATAGACACATTGGAAACCAGGGAGACCGTGTCATGTATGGA
Organism: Herpailurus yagouaroundi; assembly: GCF_014898765.1. Taxonomy (NCBI): domain Eukaryota; kingdom Metazoa; phylum Chordata; class Mammalia; order Carnivora; family Felidae; genus Herpailurus; species Herpailurus yagouaroundi. The sequence goes on from NW_024412391.1 coordinate 78,522,823, forward strand.
CTGTTCAAGGACAGTATTGAACATGAAAGGGGGCAAAAACAGGAACAAATGTTCACTCTAATTATGGTAGAAGACCAAAGAATTTGCAATGCCTTCTTTTTTTAAATAACTAAATGAATGAGTTCTTATTACATTTCTGCTTAATAAGTACATTGTCCTGAGAGTCTAAGATGATCTTTAGTATGCTTTAAGATGTTCTTAATTAAAGCCATTAGTGCCTGTAAATAAAAACTCAACATGAGTTGTACTTCAGAAACATCGGCTCAGCCAGTATTTTCATATGCTATCTATAACCTGTCACAATGGAAATATGATCAAGTCTCTGGTTCATTAACTCACTGATTGTCCTTCCTTACGTGGTTATTAGCTGATGTTCTGCCTTTCACTGTAACACATACATAAGATTGAGAGTTCAAGGAACGGACGCTCCTGAAGCAAAACAAATGGTGGAGTGTCTCTGCCTCCTTACACAGATAAATCAGTACCTGACTTCCATGAGGAAAGAAACAACACAGAGTAATTGACAGGTGATTTCCTGGCTGGGGTTCCCTACCTACAAAGGTGAAAGAAAGAAGAACAGGTTTCTAGACTCTAACCTCCTTGGGGAAGGAAGGGGTGTGCCAGTGGTATCTGACCCCAGAAATAGTTATCCTGGTAGGCACTCAAACACTTACATTGAATAGAAGTCAACCTGCTAAAAAATCTTTATCCTCATGCACCTGGCTCTCCATACATACATACATACATACATACATAAGCTTTCATTGTTTTAAAGAGACATATGCCATATTTGATCAATTCTAATACATGTTTTCATAATTTAAATATCTAAAAAATTATACAGCATCTTACAGTCAATGGAGTGTCATTGTTTAATTGGCAGAGTTTCTTTCCTTCTTTCTTTCTTTCTTTCTTTCTTTCTTTCTTTCTTTCTTTCTTTCCTTCTTTCTTATGATACCTAAAACAGAAGTTTGTCATAATGGCATCTTAGATTTGATGCAATATATTATGCATCACTTAATAAATTATCAACACCACTTATAAATTAAATCAGAAAGAAGAGGTAAGATTTGAAACCTGCATCAACCTTGAAACCGAAGATTAGTGGATGATAGGAAGTTGAGCATAGCTTCTTCACCTGCTGTGACAGCCCATGTTAATATAGATTTCTCTCCTTCCCTGATCTCTTCTCTCAGTAAAATAGACAAGGGTAGAAATTGAATTCTTGACATTTATTGTATCCTTCTGAAACTGTATTATTATCTCTACAGTATGGTCTCACAATAATGTATGGTGTGGTTCTCAAAATTTTGTGTGTATTAGAATGTCTTGAGGAGCTTCTTAAAAATTTGTGATTCTCAAAAAAAAAAAAAAAATTGTGATTCTCACCTGCTCCTGGACATTTTGATGCACAAGGTCAGGTTAAGGCCCAAAGAGCTGTATTTTTAATCCTAGAGTGATTATGATACACCAGAATTTGAGGACCCCTGGTCCATGTGTTTGGAATTGGTCTGTCATTGCACAGAACTTGAATTTAGAAATTCTAATCTCAGTGGAATGCACAGGACCACACTTAATAGGCATGATTATGTTTTCAAAAGGCAAATTTACTGATGGAAAAAAGAATTCTGACATCGCATTTTTTTCTGTGGGGCTGGACTCAAAGATAGAACAGTGCTGGGGGGGGGGGCCTAGGGGCCTCAGTTGGTGAAGCTTCCCACTTTGGCTCAGGTCACGATCTCACGATTGGTGAGTTCAAGCCCCACATCGGGGCTCATCGCAGTCAGCTCCAGGCCCACTTCAGATCCTCTGTCTCCCTCCTCCTATCCCTCCCCCACTTGTGCTTTCTCAAAAATAAATAAAAATATTAAAAAAAAAAAAAAAAAGAACAGTGCTGGGAACACTCCTGATATCTGATTCTGTTGGGGATTGTTTTAGCTGTGCCCCATAAAATCGGCCGCATCATCGATGGGAGTCCTGCAGACCGCTGTGCAAAACTGAAAGTGGGAGACCGGATCTTAGCAGTGAACGGCCAGTCCATCATCAACATGCCTCATGCAGACATTGTGAAGCTCATCAAGGATGCTGGTCTTAGTGTCACCCTCCGCATCATCCCTCAGGAGGGTGAGTGCCTGAGCCTGGCTGCCATCATAGTGGTGCCAGAGCGCCTGAGGTTGATTCCTATTTCTACTTTTGCAGAAATCCACTCTCTCTTGCAACCCATATCCTGTTTACTTAGTACCAGTTTCATTCAGAGATCAAGCTGTGTGACATTATAGATTAATAGTGTGAATCTCAAGACACTGGGTTATTCAATCATTCCCTGTGGTCTGGGGAGTACTGTTTTTATGCTTATATTAAACCAGAACCCATTCAACAGAGATTATAGAGTTACAAATCTGAAGCAGAAAAAAAAAAGTGTATTCATGTTAACAGTTAAGCTCTGGAGGATTCTTCAAAGTCAGATTGATTTTGAAAAGCTTGAGGAAGTTTTGTGGTATAAAAAGAGCTCATTTAGAAAACGTTGCATCTGATAAGAATTTTAAAGTCCCACTTAATCTTTTGAATTTCTCTGTATAAGGACTCCCCCCTGAGGCTTGAAGAGTAGTGAGAGTTACAGCTTATTGCCATGCCTTGAGGGCCACAAATCTAAGAACCAGTTCACCATAAAGTCACCATTTCCAGACACTGGTTCATTACTGGTTTGTAGCTGCTGACTCATGAATGATGCTCGAGATTTCAGTCCCCAGAGCTCACCTGTGAGTGGATTGTAGAATACCACATGGAGAGTGATAGGTCTACTCACCTTGGTCCCCTCTGTTTTCCTCAGTCTCCTGATTCCGTCTTGGGGCTACCTGGCAAGCAGGCACTAAACAGTCACCTGACTTTCCATATAAAACAGTGGTTCTCAACTGAGGTGATTTTGTCCCTCTGGGGGATGTTCAGTAAGGTCTGACAACGTTTTTGACTGTCACAATTAGGATGGGAATGCTACCAGCATCTAGCGGGTAGAGGGCAAGGATACCGCCAGCCATCCAACAATGCACAGGACAGCCCCCCCCCCCCCCCAGCAAAGAATTGTCTTGCCCAAAATGTCAACAGTGCTGAAGATGAGAAACCCCGCAAGTGGAAAGAATTTTTCAAAATCTGGACTGCCGGACAAGAAAGGGGAAGAATGGCTTAATAAAGAATAGATCACCTCCCTTTTATCACCCAACCAAATAAAAAGAACAGAACAGAAAATGACTGCGGTGTTTTTAACCTGTTACTTGCAGACATCATTATGTGTAAAATATTCAAATGAACTCTAAGCAAGATTGCTCACTAAAAATCTGACTTGCTTTTCAGTTTTCCCCAGTCTGAAATATGTCTGTCTTATTTGTACTGCATCATATACAGATAATTTCAGTTGAGACAGTAATGCTATTACAGGAAAATCCAAGAAGCTGTGTTAACAAAGAACAATTTTATGAACATTCTTCTGTCCAATGTTCTTTTTCTTTCTGAAAAACCATGGAGTACAGGGGGTGATTGAGCAATAAAACCAACAAGGAACTAGAGAGAATATTATGAAAAGCATTTATTTCTATTATGGTTACTTCCTTGTCCAAACTTGGGAATACGGGTAGGATTTGTCTTTACAACCAAAAAGTAGCAGCTCAAATGTTTTCTCTCAGTGGGCAGCACTGGAAAAATAGAATATGTTTTAGAGCTTACTCCTCTGGATTATTTTTTCATTGTTTTAACAGGGTTTTTTTTATTGTAATCTTTTCTGCTAGGAAAATGACAAGAGACTCTGTTTAACTTTGTTCAGCAACACTTGTAATTCATGAAATAATACTAATTCTGCGAATGGTATTGGAACTTGATTGGATAATTGATAAGTTTAACCTGCTGTCTTAAAGCCTAACAGAAACTGAGAAAACTGAAGCCTTGAGTCATCTGAGGAGGCAAAGAGTTACCACCTCTGGCCACCTCTTGCCCTTTATCAGATGCCAACCTGACTGCACCTGCCACTTTGGCTCCCCTTTGCAGAGCTCAGCAGCCCAGCGTCGGCACCCAGCTCAGAGAAGCAGAGCCCCATGGCCCAGCAGAGTCCTCTGGCCCAGCCGAGCCCAGCCACTCCCAACAGCCCTGTTGCCCAACCAGCTCCTCCTCAGCCACTTCAGCTGCAAGGACATGAAAATAGGTAAAGTTTCCCCTGGTTTTTCTGATGCTGAGAGGTGAGGGAGGTGGGGAGAGGGAGAGTTTGGGACAGGACACAACAGGACACCGAAGAGAAAGTTTCATAAAGTAGAAATTGCCAGGTGCTCCTTTCTGTGATTTAGAGATTCTTGTGGGTGTCACACATGTGGTTTTATCAGCAAATACAGGGGTCTGTTCTTCACAAAAAGAGAACCTTTCCTCAAGAAATGATGAGCAATTAGTAGGTAGATGATCAGTAGATGATCAGTAGGGATTAACTAGATGAAGACCACGTTGAAGAGACTCCAAACTGAAGAACATAGATATAGACCCTTTGGCAGGAGGGAGCATGCAAACTTGAAAGGCATGGAAATAAATAAGGTCAGTGTAGTGAGGGAAGAGGTCAGGGAGCATGGTTCAAGATGTAGCAATGAGAGTGATAGGGACCCACCTTTGGGGCTGTAAGCATGTTAAATATTTTTTTAAACTTTTTTAAATGTTTTATTTTATTTTTTGAGAGATAAAGAGACACAGAGAGCAAGCAGGGGAGGGGCAGAGAGAGAGGGAGACACAGAATCCAAGCAGGCTCCAGGCTCTGAGCTGTCAGCACAGAGCCCGACTCAGGGCTCGAACCCACAAACACAAGATCATGACCCGGGCCGAAGTTGGATGCTCAACCGACTGAACCACCCAGGCACACCAAAGATTTTGAGCTTCAGTGTGATGACAAGTCATTGGAAGGTTTTACGCTGAAGACTGACATCACTGGATTTCCTTTTCAAGGCCGCCCAGTGGGCCACACAGAGAGCTGACTGGGAGCTGGTGAGGGTTGGATGTAGATTAAGCAATTAGAGATGGCTGCTGATATCCTTGGATCAATGAAGGTGGTGGCTCAGAGAACAATGGTGGTGTGGGGAGAGGGAAGTGTGGCAAAACTTGTAAGCAGTAATAAACGTTAGCATTTTTTACTGCATTTTGCCTGTATCCCCCTACCCATGATCTAATGAGGTTCTTCCATTCCATATCATAAACTAATATGAATAAGCCACTTTGAACTTCCAGAAAAAAAGGACGTCATGTAAAAACAGCATTGTCTTCTTACAATGAACTTGTGTGTAACAGGGAGCCTGGGTTAGGTTGAGCCATAAAGGAAAGAGATGAAGACATGTTCCCATGCTGTTTTCCCTCTTTTGAAGGAGAAAAACAGAACAACACACAGGAACATCTCTGTGTACAAAACCCTCACCGGTCTTTTCCATAATTCTAATGTTTTCTGAACATCTGCTTCCTAGCTCCCGCCTCATATGTTGGGAAAGATGAAGTGAGACTCAGTGTCCAAGTCCCAGAACTCTGTAGGTCCATCACTCACGCAGTTGCAAAGCAAATATTTTCCCTGTGCCACAGGTGCTATTTCCATAAAGCCCTGTTCTTCTCAGGAGTTCCCCCATTTGCTTTCACAGAAAAGTAAATGTCTGTTATCCTCAGCTGTTTATGGTTTTAATATATTCCACGGAAGAAAAAAGACTAAAGACCATAAAGCAAACGATAGGGGGGTGAGAATTTGACAACCCGTAAGAAGAGTAAGTCCTGGGTATCTCAGTAATAAGCCACTGATGTGTTTGCTTTCGCCGTGAGCTGTTTTACCAGATCACACTGGCTTTCCCCAGGATTCATTTCGGACTCAGGAGGAAGGGGCTGAGCACATGCAATTCCCGGGCCAGCCTCAGACTCCTCTTATGGCTCTGCCTCCGTCTATTAATCTCCCAGCCACAGTTCTATCTCACCTTTCCAGGGTCAGACTCCCCCAGACATGGGCTCTTGCTTCTGGCTTCGGGGTGGGTAATCTCATCCCTGTCGTGTTATAATTCAGTGGGGAGAATAACATTTGGGCAAGGCCACTATCATGCTTCAACTACTACTAGCCCACAACTGGAACTCGTTGGCCCTGATCAGAGAAGCAACAGTCTTTGGAATGTCTTTTTGTCCTGACTACGCGGAATAAAATATTTCCCAACTCTGGGATTAACCAATTGACCTGATTCAAATTTTTATAAATCACCAACAAATTTTCCCAGTGAACTTTGCTGCACTAATATTAAAAGCCTGGCAAGTGCCTGCTTTCAGAGAGCCCTTCCTTGGCACTGGGGTTTCCTGGCTTAACTGTTGATTGTTAGTGGGTGGCTCTTTTACATATGAATGAAGAGATTAATAATTTTACAGATACCAGATCATTTTCCTAGCTTCATTTAAACATGGTCATGGTATCAAGAGCTCTTTGTCTTTCTCTAGATCAGGCTAGAGATGTCTCCAAGACAGCTTTTATGCCAGTTACCCCGTATGCATTTTCTAGTGGTTCATCTATACAAGAAATGCCCACCTAACTCCATGTCAAACTGAGCCAGTTTCCATGTTAAAATGGGATAAAATTAAATGACGATCTGCTTCCACATTTTTATTTTATGAATTAAAATAACTGAATATTTTATCCTGTCTTATTTACTTTCACTTTGGCTTCCTACTGACACCCTGCACACCTCTACTTATGTCTCTATCCCTTAACAATCTTTTGATATATACTCTGGAAACGAAATCGTTTTAATATGCACATAAGCAAAACAGTATTCAAGGAGAAGCATTCATTGGAAACAACAAAAGAACCATTATATAATATATTTCAAAACTAAGTATAAATAGCAGAGCTCACCTTCCCCAGCAAGGGAAATTAATATTTGACTGCATTTTATTTACTTATTTTTAATTTTTTAATGCTTATTTATTTCTGAGAGAGAGAGAGAGATAGAGAGACAAAGCATGAGGGGAGGAGCAGCAGAGAGAGAGGGAGACACAGAATCTTAAGCAGACTCCAGGCTCTGACCTGTCAGCACAAAGCCCAACAGGGGGCTCAAACCCATAAGCTGTGAGATCATGACCTGAGCCGAAGTTGGATGCTTAACCAACTGAGCCACCCAGGTGCCCCTTGACTGCATTTTAAACAGCAAAGTCAGTAGAAAAACACTGGAAATTTACTTCTTTTTTTACATACTTTGAACCCTAGATGTTTAAGCTGGAAGGAATTCTTAAAAGGTCCACATGAGGCAAAAGCCCACTACAAGACCTGTACCACATGGGCATTGTTTCTTGGTTCTGGAACTTGTTCATACCATAAAATTCTGCTAGATTTTATCACTAGAAATCTGTTTGTTGTTGTTGTTGTTGTTGTTGTTGTTGTTTTTATCTCTACAGGCTCTTTAATAGTGGAATTAATAGCAACAAAGAGTTATACTGATGACTTTCTTTCATGAGTGAAGGAATTTTAAAGAGGCTGTATTTTTTTTTAAATAATCCTGAGTTTTCCTTAAAGTATTTCACAAATTCAAAGCAACATAGTTTTTGCCCAAGCCGCTGTATCATTCACTGAACAGTTAGCAACATTCATAAAAACTTAAGTATATTTTCCTCATTAAAGACTCTTCAATGTACAGTTCAATGTAAAATCCTGACAGACAGCACTGGTTCAAATGCAGTTTGAATGCCAGAAGGTAGGCTTGGATGACAGCTGTTGCATTTTAACGGTTCCTATTCTAGGCTGTTGTGTAATCTTTGGGGAGACTTTACATTTCACCCTCTTTGGCTATACCTCATGACACATCTGGTTGGAAATGGAGCACATAATGGATATCGCATACCACTACCACACAGATCACGAAAATAAAGTGACTTGTGCTGTAACTCAAAGCAACTTGACATCTAATCTACCAAACAGTTTCTAGGAAGGAATCAACACATGCCAACGAATGGCAGCCAGTTCAGTTCTTTTGTTTAATTCATTCATTTGTGTGGTTAAGCATCTTATTCAAAGCATATTTAAATAATTCTGTTCTCAGCATTCACAATCCCAGTAGGTGAGTGGACAACTTGCCGAGGTAGGAAACAAAGCCTAAATTCAGTTCACAAGAGGAATGTGTCATTTCTGCATTACTTCCCATTTAAGTAACAAATGGGACCTGCTCAAAGTGTTGATTAAAATAACATCCTTTCAAACACTCCAAATAAATACATTGATTACTGTACATTTTTAGTGTATCCTCACCAAATATTAGATTGCGCTAATGGCAATTGTTCAGGTGAGTGATTTTTAAAAATAGTAGTGGGGTTCCTGGGTGACTCAGTTGGTTAAGTGTCCCACTCTTGATTTTGGCTTAGGTCATGTTCTCACGGTTGTGAGATCGAGCCCAGTGCTGGGTTAATCTCTCACTGTGCCTAATTTATAAATTAAACTTTCTCATAGATTTGTGGTATAGGAAAAAGCATAGTGTATATAGGGTTCAGGACTGTCTGCAGTTTTAGACAACCACTGAGGTCTAGAAATGTAACCCCCATGGATGGGGTGGAAGGCTCTACTGTAAGTAACATCTAGAAACAAGAAAGAGACAAATGTTGGACATACACATTTTTGCCTTCCCTTTCATCTTACGGCCGTGGTAATATCTGATAGTAGCATCTGATACTAATCTGATAGTTATAGTCTAGTATTAAAACTATGTAATATGTTTCTACTCTTAGCAATGACCCACTGACTTTCTCCTTGACTTACAGCTCATGATTATGCTTTGCTATCACTCCTTTAACCTCTGTAAGATATTCAAAAAGACCAAACCTAGCAGGTTAAACTATTGCCTTTAATTATATATTTATATTTAGAGATTACTTTGGTTGTGCTGTCATAAAGTAATGAATAGTGTGTGGGCGAGAGAGAGTGGTTGAGAGAGTTGGTTTACTGGTGTTGAGACAAACTGATATTTTGGGATGTATAGTTTGGGATGTATAGTTTAACTCCCTAGATTTTCTACAGTTGTACAAGTTTGTAAATAGCCAAAGTCAAAGAGGGATATCCATAAGGCCTTTTCCACAAAGTTCTGGTTGGGCCATCATGTTTACCTTGATTTCTCAAGAAGCCAAATGAAAAGTAGACAATATGGCATTTGTCAAGGATTTTAAAATAATGCTTATCATCTATGATTTTCTCAAATTCCTGAACATGCAAAAGGACCTCTAAGAAGTGTGGCCCGCATGTGCCTACAGGTCATGTGATCATTCTAATCTCCTTAGAATGCTGAGACCTCAGAGTAAATCCCATGTCCATTTATTTAGTTACAGGTCGGAAGTGAAAGCAAGGCAAGATGTGAAACCAGACATCCGACAGCCTCCATTCACAGACTACAGGCAGCCACCGCTGGACTACAGGCAGCCCCCAGGAGGGGACTACCAGCAACCCCCACCCTTGGACTACAGGCAGCCTCCCCTGCTGGACTACAGGCAGCACTCCCCTGACACCAGGCAGTACCCTCTGGCAGACTACAGGCAGCCCCAGGTACCCCCAGGACCCCATTAAATTTCATTTTCCTAATGGGCAAACCTATAATTGACACACATACATACACACACACCTACACACAGATACACACACACAGAGACACACATGTACACACACATACAGACACACACAGATACACACGTACACACACAGACACACATGTACACATAGAGACACACATGTACGCAGACACAAACAGACACATTGACACACATGTACAAACGTACACATAGACACACATGTACACACATACACACAGACACGTATACACGCACGTACACACACATACACACATGTACACACAGACACGCATATACACACGTACACACAGACATACATGCACACATACACACAGACACATGTACACACAGACACACGTGTACACACAGATACACATGTACACACAGACACATGTACACACAGAGATACAAATGTACACACACGTAAACACAGAGACACACATATAGACACACACGTGCACACACATACATATAGATACACACAGACACACATATGTACACAGAGACACACATGTACACACACATACACACACGTATACACAGACACACATGTACACGCAGACACATGTACACACACAGATACAAATGTACACACAGACACACACGTACACACAGAGAGACACATATAGACACACATACACACGTGTACACACAGAGATACATGTACACACATGTGCACACACAGACACACATGTACACACAGAGACAGACACACACGACTCTGATACATTTATTTATGGTGCCCAACAGCAGTGAATGAGGAGACACAAAGGAGTGATAGTATCGCTCAGACCTATATGCAGTCATTTTGTTTGCCAAGTAAACAATGGATACCAAAGTAATCAAGCTACACGGTAGTTCTTTTAATGACCAAGGAAACTGCATTCAGATCTGCTTGAACTTTTGGAATTTTGTCTCTCGTTTTGCTAGATTGTGAAGTGAGATTACTTGTTCTCACAATATCATGTCATTTGGGACACATTAACTGTAAGGGAGAAGGAGAACAGAGAGACTGACCACAGAAGCTTCTCTGATATCAAACACCTGTTTATTCCATTCTCTCGCCAACTCTACAGGATTTTGATTATTTCACTGTGGACATGGAGAAGGGCGCCAAAGGGTTTGGATTCAGCATTCGTGGAGGAAGGGAATACAAAATGGATTTGTACGTGTTGAGACTGGCAGAAGATGGGCCAGCAATAAGAAACGGAAGGATGAGGGTAAGAACAGTCTCTTTTTATAGAATTGCTTAATACTGAAAGACCCCACAGTGGTATCGGAATGCTGACTCAGTGTGATTAAGCAAACAGTCTCAGCATGGGCTTTGCCTTCTTTCCGTTGCATGACTCAGTTTCCTGAAGGTTTGGTCAAACGCGATTCAAGAATCATATTAGCTCTCATTTTCCTGCTTACACCCTTCCAACTGGCAAATCTCACTGCAGTGCTTTATATATATAGTTTCTCTAAAGAGCGAGCTAAAGAAAATGTACAAAGTAAGCTAAGAAATAGTTTGAAATGGAAACATGGATCCATATTTTTTTCTATGGCTTGGTTTAGTTTTCATTTGGAATAACTCTTTTGAAATTTTTTTCTTTGTTTGATGCTATTTTTTTCCTCCAAGTTTATTAATCAAAAGGTTCTGTGTTTCTTTGGAAATACTTCCTTTGTGTTGACTGGTTTTTTGTCTTCGATATTGGAAAGAGGAGGACTAGACTTCTTAGATACGTATTGTCCTTAAAAATGGTGGCAGTTAAAAATTTTCCAATTAGAGTGTAAGTTGAGATGGATTTTTTAATGTAATAGTGATTTTGAGGCATCTGATTGATAGGTAACTGACTATTCATCTAAAGGTACAAAAAAAACCCTTGATAACAATGTAGAATATTAGTCTGTGTCTCTCTTTTTCTCTCTCCCTCTCTTTCTGTAAAATGGCCATTAGTCAGCACATAAAAGGTTAGTTATTATAACTAAAATCTGGAATTCATTCTTGCTTTCCCTCCTTGCCCTTTAAATTAATACAGAAGAGCTGTGGTCCTTGGCTTCTGGCACTTGCGGTTCTTGTGCAGAGCTGCACCAACCACTTGCTCCCAGATAACTGAATGAATCTGTTATTCCTACTGCCCACTCTACCATTTCTGTGATTTTCATTCCCAAGTCACTGAATCATCCACAGTGCAAAAGTAGAAAGAACCTAAATCATGTCAATGTTCCTCCCTCCCTTCACAATTCTTTGACAACTAGGAAGTATCCAAGTTGGAATTTGAACTGACTGGAATTTGGCTGGCTCTGGAGACTGACGGCTCCTGCCCTGATCCAACACCAGCCTCCGTGTACCCCATCCACATATGGTTTTAGGAGAGGCCTCCACATGGTTTCTTGGCTCCCAGCTTCCCTAAAAACAGAAGGGCACTTTTTTAACATATTGCAAAGCCAACTCACAAGTGGTTAAGTAAAACAAAATCTTCCTGGTGCACGTAAAAGCAACACAACACAAGGACCATGGGCGAAGCCACCAGAGCCCTATGAGAGAGGATAGCCCACCCGCCCCCACAGTGGACTTCAGAGGTGGCCTGTGTGACTTCCCAACAGTGGCCACACTTTTTAACAAGTGGTCTAAATGGCTGCTCGATATGTACAGCACTCCCAAAGCATGGGAGCCTAAATATAGAAGTACTTTTATGTAAAAAGAATATTCTTTCTTAGAGAATTCAAGCCAGAGTGGTAGTTGCCAGCGTGGTCCCTGGCATCAGCATCACCTGGGAACGTGTTAGAAATGCAAATTCTGAGCCCCACCACAGACCCACTGAATCAGATACTCTAGGATTGGGGTCCCCAGGCTGTGTTGTGATTCATTCCCCTGTGAATGTGATATAAGCTGCAGCTCGAGGACTTCTAACTGAGCCAGAGGGAAGTTGACCTGACACACGTATGACAAAGAGAGGAGGTGTGTGGCTCAGGCCTTGTTAACCCCCCTTAGATCCTGTCTAAGGGGATTTCTATCCTGTCCCAACAGTTTACCTGGGGTTTTTAAACCCATGTAAACACAGATTTAGAATTCTGTAGGCAGGTGCTAAATTTTATGAAAGATGCCTTTTCTTCTGGCAGGTGATAAAAATGAGTCCCCTACCTGGGTTTCAGAAAATGATATTTTCCCTTCTTTTCAAAGATTATAAACATAAGCAATAGTTTGTAATTTTCCATGCCAGTTTTATAGAGCAAACTATTCCTTCTGTGTACAGCTATGTAAAAGGAATTATGATGGCCAGTTTTAGATAATATGGGTTAGTTTATTTGGGACCATAATGTACATACTTCTAGCATTTAATTCTCAAAGAAAAGGAGCCACTTGGGAGTCATAGAAATTCCAGGGATAAAATTTTACTGGTTGATTTTATTTCCAATCTTCAAATTAAGTCTGGGAACTTGGCAGGGATGGATGGAAGGCTTTTTTCTGCTCTTTACAGATTATATTCGCTACTCAAATGTTTTGAGTTTTTCTCACTCATGGAGTCTTATGGCACCAGGGGAAAATTTGTCCGTGGTGACAAACTGCATGTCAGGAAGAGGGACAGCTTTATCATGTAAGTTCAAAGGTGCTCATATTATCTACTGTCAGAATGAGGTAAATCTTCGTAGTTGTTCTTGATCATAGCACATAATTAATTCAGATCTTATTTTAATGTTTCTTATCAAATTTTAATCATTTAAGGTAATGTTTTCTACCTTCATTTGTGCATGTCAGTAATTGGCAATAACTTGTAATTCACGGTTGCGTTTGAATTACTTTGGCAAGCACCGGGATTGATCAACATTTGCATGACTCAGTGGTCTCATTATTTTAAACCAATGCATAAATGGGATAACATATTGGTTACCAATTTGGAAATTTTACAGTAAAATTCATTAGGGACCCATTTTTCATCTAACTATAAAATTCCCCCTTGATACCACTGGGACCCAGATACATATACAGATCTTAATTATCTGTGCAGGTGATGCTTATAAGGCAGGACTTCACTCCATGGGGATTATGGTTTGGTTGTAAAGTGCCAAGACTCCTGAGAAAAGTAGCTGGACTAGACATTCATGGGCTATTATTAAAAATAAGCTCAAGAAGAAGAGAAGCTAGCACCAGGTTCTTCCCAGCCTTTAAAACACTCAGGCACATTTCGCCTCATTAACGTGATTCCCTCACCTTCAGTCTTAATGCATCATTTCCTCTATTCACAAACTAAACATACACCCATTTCATGATCCGATAAGTTTGGAAAAGATGAGGTTTCCCCCCTTTTTCATGATCAGAAACATAAAGGAAAAAGCCAGGCAATGATCTGATAATAGCTGGGTATCTTAGATTAAACGCACCATAGTGGAATTGCTGAAATCAAAATTGCTTTTGTGAAAGAGCTAGATGATCCTGAAAAATCATTTCATGTAACAACTAATGAATTACTGGGCCTTTGGGTTAGGGATGTAAATAATAGTGCTTTTGAACTCTTAGTTAATGCCCCAGATGTTAGTCTCTGAACCTGAGACTTTTCCTGGGTCTTTTACATCACCTTAGTTGCAGGACAGTGGTGATGTGTGCCTGTTTAGTAGTACAGGAAATTCAGGTATGGTAGGGGCCAGAGGAGGTGGGGAGCACGGGTGTATGGGCATCCTTCTCACACTGGGGATTCTAAGGAATGGTGGCATGGGTACATATTTTTAAAGTATGTCCTTAGGCATCCAAGAGATATCCTGGGCATCCAAGAGAAGTGCCAGTGACCTTCCCACTCAGAGGTTCTTTCATGAACCTGGTGAGAGATAGGTAGACATATCCCAAAAGTGAGTCCCAGGTGAATGATCTCACTCCAGTCTTTCTGGGCACCTGCAGCAGTGAGAAATATCTTAGTAGAGAATCCTTGGCAAATTAAACTATTTGACTTTGAAATTGATTAATGAGTACTCCCATATAAGAGATTTGTTCTTCCTCCTTAGAAAGCATTATGTGTTTACTTTTTTTGTCAAATAAATATTTTTTTCCACTTGATGAAATAAGAGTCAGATCAGGCAAGAATCCTGATAATGTACAAGGTCAACGGCTTTCCTCAAAATATGAGAACATACCAACAGCAAACCATGATCAGGAAGTAGTGGGGAAAATGAATGGTTCCTTCTGAGGATCAGATTTACAAGCCAAAATCTACATAAAGGAGAGACGATAAGAAACTCTTTTTCAGAAGATCAATTAGATGCTAATTTAAAATTTTTATTACATTTCTTTATTTTCGAGAGGCAGAGAGAGACAGAGCATGAGTGGGGGGAAAGGCAGAGAGAGAGGGAGACACAGAATCCGAAGCAGGCTCCATGCTCTGAGCTGTCAGCACAGAGCCTGACACGGGGCTTGAACTCATGAACTGTGAGATCATGACCTGAGCCCAGGTCGGACGCTTAACCAACTGAGCCACCCAGGTGCCCCAGATGCTAATTTAAAAGAGAGGTTCTAGGACCCGGTATATGAAACATATAAGAGTAACTAAATAAATAAGGGCCTAAAGATTTACTAAAAATATGACTATTTAGAGCATTTCTAAACCCTCAGCCCTATTCTCAACCACCCAAATATGCAAACATGGTATATTTGCCTTATTAAACTTATCAATTCATTTTGTTAAACCTCAGTTTCTATAAAATAGGAAGATGATATCTACTTTATAGAGTTGTTGAGAGAGTTTTGAAAACATATCAGGAGGTAGTCATATTTTTTTAAGTTTATTTATTTATTTATTTTGAGAGAGAGCATGAGCAGAGAAAGGACAGAGAGAGAGAGGGAGAGAGAATCCCAAGCAGGCTCCTCACTGTTAGTGCAGAGCCCGATGCAGGGCTTGAACCCTCAAACTGTGAGATCATGACTTGAACCAAAGTCAGACCCTTAACTGACTGAGCCACCCAGGTGCCGCCATGATTTTTTTTTTTAAGGCAAAGAGTGAAGTTTTAGTTCGTGGAAAGAGAGAGGAATTTAAACAGTAAGATATATCATGGAATAGAATTTGAGGAAAATAGTGCCATGAGAATAAATACCAAGAAAAACCATGTGGATCATAATTATGTGAAATATTCACTTTAACAAAAAAAAAAGTGAAGAGTAACAAGTTTTGACAATAATTACTAGATGGATTTCCAACACCAATTAATATTCATGTATTAAAAGTTGAGGAAACAAAACATAATCTGTAAATGAAGAAAATACGGGGAATAGAAAATAGAAACATAACCATCATGTCTGATTGCTTTTCTTCAGTCATTTGAGATGGCTAATGTGGTAAAAGAAACACGAATGACATTCAGATTTTAAGGAAAAGTGTAAGAAATTATTAGAAACCATTAGTGGATATGTTATAAAAAATAAGAGTGTTTTTAAGTTTGTAAAATAGTCTAATAGAGAGGAATAAAATTTTTGTAACTGATGAAAATTTTTGTCTCTGATACCAAGCTCTTAGGGATACAATCTAATTAAATACTGAAAATAAATAGGAAACACAGGCAAAGAATAATGAATATAAAAATAATTTATGGGTGAAGCAGGGAATCTTAAGAAATCAAGAGACATTTGGAGGAAAGGAAAGTAGTTCTAATCATCACATAAATAAAGTCTGAGAGTCGAGTTAAAAGAGAATCTGAAAGTAGACCTAGTTTGCTCTAGAAAAGGTAAAATATTTTACTCTTTCTATAAAACGTAGCATATTCCCCGTTTCCATAAAACATACTTTCTATTATAAAAAAAGAACATCATTTTTTTTAGCTTCATCACCTTAACAGCAGTATAACAATTGTATATGCCTTTTTGCACTGCATAAGCTTTTTTTCAAGCTTCTTGAAACTCATATGACACATGTCCACCTGCAGGGGGTCTCAGGGTAACCTAAAATATCTTGACAGACTGAACAATGTGCAAAAAAGATATTAAGAAATATCTTTTTTTTTTTTTTTTTTTTTTTTTTTTTTTAGTTTTTATTTAAATTCCAGTTAGTTAACATACAGTGTAATATTAGTTTCAGGGGTATACTTTAGTGATTCAGTACTTAACATTCAACACCCCAGTGCTCAACACAACAAATGCACTCCTTAATCCCCATCATGTATTTCACCCATTCTTCCCCCCACCTCCTTTCTGGTGACCATCAGTTTTTTCCCTGTAGTTAAGAGTCTGTTTCTTGGTTTGCCTCTCTTTTTCCCCCTGTGAGATTGTTTGTTTTGTTTCTCAAATTCCACATATGAGTGAAATCATACGGTATTAGTCTTTCTCTAACTGATTTATTTCATGTAGCATAATACTCTCTAGCTCCATCCAGTGAGTTGGAAATGGCAAGATGTTTTTCTTTTTTATGGCTAAGTAATATTCCATTGTATATATACCATATCTTCTTTATCCATTCATCAGTTGATGAACACTTGAGCTCTTTCCATAGTTTGGCTATTGTTAATAATGCTACTGTAAATATCGGGGTGCATGTGCCCCTTCGAATCAGTATTTTTGTATCCTTTGGGTAAATACCTAGTAGAACAATAGCTGGATTGTAGGGTAGTTCTATTTTTGAGGAATCTCCACACTGTTTTCCACAGTGTCTGCACCAGTTTGCATTCCCACAAGCAGTGTTGAGGATTCCCCGTTCTCTGCATCTTTCCCTGATAGCTGTTTTTAATGTATCACCTCTCTTTCTGTGGCCCAGAATGTAAAAGTATTCTATTTTGCATATTATTTTTATTAAACATAAAACCATTTAGAAGAAGATTTCTAACATATTTAACAGCTATAAATACCAGCAATGATTCAAGCACCCTTGTGTGCTTAAAAAACAGAATATGACCAATCTCCAATGACTAAACCGCCCTGCACGCTCCAGCCCCCAGAAGAACCACCACTCTAAACAAACACTTACCATTCCTTCTAGTTTTGCTACATATGTGTGTATCTCTCAACTATATTGTTTAGTTTTGCACTTTGTGAACTTTATGTAAATGAATCATATTACACATATCCTTCTCTGTGGTTTGCTGTTTATACCTTATACTCATTAGAGTCAGCCGAGTTGATGCATGAAGCTATTGTTCATTTATTTTCACTGTTGTAAATCATTCCATTGTATAAATATGCTATATTTATATATCATATAAATATAGTCTATAGTAGCTATCCATGGAGATTTGAGATTTTCCATGTCAATGGACATATGAGTTGTTTCCAGCTTTTTGTAACTAACACAATCCTTGTATATATTTCCTGCTGCACATATGCAAGAATTTCTCTAGACTAGACTACATACCTGGGTGGGCACATATTTAACTTAACTAAATAACACAAAAATATTTTCCTAAGTGGTTTTACAAATTTATACACATACTAACAGTATAAAAGAGTTTCCCCTACTATGTATACATCCTCATTAAACTTGTATTTCAAGCTTTCAAATTCTCATTCTGGTGGGTAGAAAATGGCATATCGTTTCTTGATTACAAATGGTGTTCATCATCTTTTCTTATGTTTATTGGGCTTTTGTGTTTTCTCTTAGATAAAAATGCCTATTCATATATTTTCTCTATTTTCTGTTGAATTGTTTCTTCCTCTGATATTGATTGTGAAAGTGTTTGTATGTTCTTGGTGATGATTTTTCATCGATTGCTATGTTGCAAATATCTTATTCCAGTTTATGACTTGTAGTTTCACTTTCTTTATGTTGCAGTTTGATAAACAGAAACTCTTAATTTTGGCATATAATTGATTTAATTAACCATTTCCTTTATAGTTTCTACTTTCTGTGTCATCTTTAAAAAATTACTCCCTAACTCATATTTTTAAAGATCTCCTATATCTTTTTCTAAAAGTTTTATAGTTTTGCTTATCATTTCTAAATCTTTAATCACCTAAAATTGATTTCTCTGTAGTAGGATAAGGAAGAAATTTAATTTCAGTTTTTTCCATATAGATAAGCACTTGTCACAGCATCATTTGTTGAATGGCTTCTCATTTTCCCCCAATCTGCAATGGCAGCCCTATAATAAATAAAATTTCTATATGCAATAGTCTGTTTATAGATTATTTACACTGTTCTGCTGGTCTGTTTGTCTATGCCTACGTTGATACTGTACTTACCTACCTTTCAATAGGTCTTGACTTTTGATAGAGAAACTGCCCATCCCTTCATCCCCAGATACATATCTTAATTCTCCAGAAGTGTTTAGATGTTCTTGGATCTTTGTTTGCCCTTTCATATAAATTTTTAGAATTTGCTTGTCCTATTAGGATTTTTATTTGAATTGTTTAGAATCTATAAATAAATGTGGGAAAACTTTATAATATTTATAATCTTCATAATATTGAATCTTTCTATACATGAACGTGATATAATCCATTTATTTAGGTATTCCATAAACTGCTCAAAGTTTTATATTTTTTTTCCCATAACATACCTGCAGATATTTTGCTAAATTGATTGTAGGGATTTTGTTTTATTTTTGCTCTTATATATAGTATTTTTATGTTTGTTTAAATTCAAATTAATTAACATATAATGTAGTATTGCTTTCAGGAGTAGAATTTAGTGATTCATCACTTACATATAACACCCAGTGCAGGGGCGTCTGGGTGGCTCAGTCGGTTAGACATCCAACTTCAGCTCAGATCATGGTGTCACAGCTTGAGAGTTTGAGCCCTGCATCGGGCTTTGTGCTGACAGCTCAGAGCCTGGAGCCTGCTTCGGATTCTGTGCCTCCCTCTCTCTCTGCTCCCGCCCCACTCGCACTCTGTCTCTATCTCTCAAAAATGAATCAATATTAAAAAAAAAAAAGTTTTTAATTTAAAAACACCCAGTGTGGATCCTAAAAAGTGCCCTCCTTGATGCCCTTCACCCATTTAACCCATATTCCCACCCTCCTCTCCTCCAGCAACCCTCAGTTTGTTCTCTGTATTTTTTCTTATAGTTTGCTTCCCTCTCTCTTTATCTTATTTTTCCTTCCCTTCCCCTGTGTGCATCTGTTTTGTTTCTTAAATTCTACTATGAGTGAAATCATATGATATTTGTCTTTCCCTGACTGACTTATTTTGTTTAGTGTAATACATTCTGTTTACATCCACATGGCAAAATTTCATCCTTTTTGATCACCAAGTAATATTCCAGTGTGTGTGTGTGTGTGTGTGTGTGTGTGTGTGGTTGTGTGTGTATCACATCTTCTTTGTTCATTCATCAGTCTCTCTCTCTCTCTCT
>NW_024412391.1:78547645-78627916 GCF_014898765.1 Herpailurus yagouaroundi
TTCTCCCAGCACCATTTGTTAAAGAGACTGTCTTTTTTCCATTGGATGTTCTTTCCTGCTTTGTCAAAGATGAGTTGGCCATACGTTTGTGGGTCTAGTTCTGGGGTTTCTATTCTATTCCATTGGTCTATGTGTCTGTTTTTGTGCCAATACCATGCTGTCATGATGATGACAGCTTTGTAGTAGAGGCTAAAGTCTGGGATTGTGATGCCTCCTGCTTTGGTCTTCTTCTTCAAAATTACTTTGGCTATTCGGGGCCTTTTGTGGTTCCATATGAATTTTAGGATTGCTTGTTCTAGTTTCGAGAAGAATGCTGGTGCCATTTTGATTGGGATTGCATTGAATGTGTAGATAGCTTTGGGTAGTATTGACATTTTGACAATATTTATTCTTCCAATCCATGAGCAGGGAATGTCTTTCCATTTCTTTAAATCTTCTTCAATTACCTTCATAAGCTTTCTATAGTTTTCAGCATACAGATCCTTTACATCTTTGGTTAGATTTATTCCTAGGTATTTTATGCTTCTTGGTGCAATTGTGAATGGGATCAGTTTCCTTATTTGTCTTTCTGTTGCTTCATTGTTAGTGTATAAGAATGCAACTGATTTCTGTATATTGATTTTGTATCCTGCAACTTTGCTGAATTCATGTATCAGTTCTAGCAGACTTTTGGTGGAGTCTATCGGATTTTCCAGGTATAATATCATGTCATCTGCAAAAAGCGAAAGCTTGACTTCATCTTTGCCAATTTTGATGCCTTTGATTTCCTTTTGTTGTCTGATTGCTGATGCTAGAACTTCCAGCACTATGTTAAACAACAGCGGTGAGAGTGGGCATCCCTGTCGTGTTCCTGATCTCAGGGACAAAGCTCTCAGTTTTTTCCCCGTTGAGGATGATGTTAGCTGTGGGCTTTTCATAAATGGCTTTTATGATCTTTAAGTATGTTCCTTCTATCCCGACTTTCTCAAGGGTTTTTATTAAGAAAGGGTGCTGGATTTTGTCACAGGCCTTTTCTGCATCGATTGACAGGATCATATGGTTTTTCTCTTTTTTTTTTGTTAATGTGATGTATCACGTTGATTGATTTGCGAATGTTGAACCAGCCCTGCATCCCAGGAATGAATCCCACTTGATCATGGTGAACAATTCTTTTTATATGCCGTTGAATTCGATTTGCTAGTATCTTATTGAGAATTTTGGCATCCATATTCATCAGGGATATTGGCCTGTAGTTCTCTTTTTTTACTGGGTCTCTGTCTGGTTTAGGAATCAAAGTAATACTGGCTTCATAGAATGAGTCTGGAAGTTTTCCTTCCCTTTCTATTTCTTGGAATAGCTTGAGAAGGATAGGTATTATCTCTGCTTTAAACGTCTGGTAGAACTCTCCTAGGAAGCCATCTGGTCCTGGACTCTTATTTGTTGGGAGATTTTTGATAACCGATTCAATTTCTTCGCTGGTGATGGGTCTGTTCAAGCTTTCTATTTCCTCCTGATTGAGTTTTGGAAGAGTGTGGGTGTTCAGGAATTTGTCCATTTCTTCCAGGTTGTCCAATTTGTTGGCATATAATTTTTCATAGTATTCCCTGATAATTGTTGTATCTCTGAGGGATTGGTTGTAATAATTCCATTTTCATTCATGATTTTATCTATTTGGGTCATCTCCCGTTTCTTTTTGAGAAGCCTGGCTACAGGTTTGTCAATTTTGTTTATTTTTTCAAAAAACCAACTCTTGGTTTCGTTGATCTGCTCTACAGTTTTTTTTAGATTCTATATTGTTTATTTCTGCTCTGATCTTTATTATTTCTCTTCTTCTGCTGGGTTTAGGCTGCCTTTGCTGTTCTGCTTCTATTTCCTTTAGGTGTGCTGTTAGATTTTGTATTTGGGATTTTTCTTGTTTCTTGAGATAGGCCTGGATTGCAATGTATTTTCCTCTCAGGACTGCCTTCGCTGCGTCCCAAAGCATTTGGATTGTTGTATTTTCATTTTCGTTTGTTTCCATATATTTTTTAATTTCTTCTCGAATTGCCTGGTTGACCCACTCATTCGTTAGTAGGGTGTTCTTTAACCTCCATGCTTTTGGAGGTTTTCCAGACTTTTTTCTGTGGTTGATTTCAAGCTTCATAGCATTGTGGTCTGAAAGTATGCATGGTATGATTTCCATTCTTGTAAACTTATGAAGGGCTGTTTTGTGACCCAGTATATGATCTATCTTGGAGAATGTTCCATGTGCACTCGAGAAGAAAGTATATTCTGTTGCTTTGGGATGCAGAGTTCTAAATATATCTGTCAAGTCCATCTGTTCCAATGTCTCATTCAGGGCCCTTGTTTCTTTATTGACCGTGTGTCTAGATGATCTATCCATTTCTGTAAGTGGGGTGTTAAAGTCCCCTGCAATTACCACATTCTTATCAATAAGGTTGCTTGTGTTTATGAGTAATTGTTTTATATATTTGGGCGCTCCGGTATTCGGCGCATAGACATTTATAATTGTTAGCTCTTCCTGATGGATAGACCCTGTCACTATTATATAATGTCCTTCTTCATCTCTTGTTACAGCCTTTAATTGAAAGTCTAGTTTGTCTGATAGAAGTATGGCTACTCCAGCTTTCTTTTGGCTTCCAGTAGCATGATAAATAGTTCTCCATCCCCTCACTCTCAATCTAAAGGTGTCCTCAGGTCTAAAATGAGTCTCTTGTAGACAGCAAATAGATGGGTCTTGTTTTTTTATCCATTCTGATACCCTATGTCTTTTGGTTGGCACATTTAATCCATTTACATTCAGTGTTATTATAGAAAGATATGGGTTTAGAGTCATTGTGATGTCTGTATGTTTTATGCTTGTAGTGACGTCTCTGGTACTTTGTCTCACAGGGTCCCCCTTAGGATCTCTTGTAGGGCTGGTTTAGTGGTGACAAATTCCTTCAGTTTTTGTTTGTTTGGGAAGACCTTTATCTCTCCTTCTATTCTAAATGACAGGCTTGCTGGATAAAGGATTCTCGGCTGCATATTTTTTCTGTCTAGCAAACTGAAAATCTCATGCCAACTCTTTCTGGCCTGCCAAGTTTCAAAAGAGAGATCAGTCACGAGTCTTATAGGTCTCCCTTTATATGTGAGGGCACGTTTACCCCTTGCTGCTTTCAGAATTTTCTCTTTATCCTTGTATTTTGCCAGTTTCACTATGATATGTCGTGCAGAAGATCGATTCAAGTTACGTCTGAAGGGAGTTCTCTGTGCCTCTTGGATTTCAATGCCTTTTTCCTTCCCCACTTCAGGGAAGTCCTCAGCTATTATTTCTTCAAGTACCCCTTCAGCACCTTTCCCTCTCTCTTCCTCCTCTGGGATACCAATGATGCGTATATTATTTCTTTTTAGTGTATCACTTAGTTCTCTAATTTTCCCCTCATACTCCTGGATTTTTTTATCTCTCTTTTTCTCAGCTTCCTCTTTTTCCATAACTTTATCTTCTAGTTCACCTATTCTCTCCTCTGCCTCTTCAATCCGAGCTGTGGTGGTTTCCATTTTGTTATGCATTTCATTTAAAGCGTTTTTCAGCTCCTCGTGACTGTTCCTTAGTCCCTTGATCTCTGTAGCAAGAGATTCTCTGCTGTCAGCTATACTGTTTTCAAGCCCAGCGATTAATTTTATGACTATTATTCTAAATTCACTTTCTGTTATATTATTTAAATCCTTTTTGATCAGCTCATTAGCTGTTGTTATTTCCTGGAGATTCTTCTGAGGGGAATTCTTCCGCTTGGTCATTTTGGATAGTCCCTGGCGTGGTGAGGACCTGCAGGGCACTTCCCCTGTGCTGTGGTGTATAACTGGAGTTGGTGGGCGGAGCCGCAGTCAGACCTGATGTCTGCCCCCAGCCCACCGCTGGGGCCACAGTCAGACTGGTGTGTGCCTTCTCTTCCCCTCTCCTAGGGGCGGAATTCACTGTGGGGTGGGGTGGCCTGTCTGGGCTACTTGCACACTGCCAGGCTTGTGATGCTGGGGATCTGGCGTCTTAGCTGGGGTGGGTAGGCAAGGTGCACAGGGGCAGGAGGGGCAGGCTTAGCTTGCTTCTCCTTAGGTGATCCACTTCAGGAGGGGCCCTGTGGCAGCAGGAGGGAGTCAGATCCGCTGCCGGAGGTTTGGCTCCGCAGAAGCGCAGAGTTGGGTGTTTGCGCGGAGCGAGCAAGTTCCCTGGCAGGAACTGGTTCTCTTTGGGATTTTGGCTGGGGGATGGGCGGGGAAGATGGCGCTGGCGAGCGCCTTTGTTCCCTACCAAACTGAGCTCTGTCGTCTGGGGGCTCAGCAGCTTTCCTTCCCTTCGTCCTCCAGCCTTCCCGCTTTCTGAGCAGAGCTGTTAACTTATGACCTCCCAGCCGCTAAGTCGCGCTTGCTGTCGGAACACAGTCCGTCAGGCCCCTCCGCTTTTTGCAAGCCAGACTTGGGGGCTCTGCTTGGCCGGCGAGCCGCCCCTCCGCCCCGGCTCCCTCCCGCCAGTCCGTGGAGCGCGCACCGCCTCGCCGCCCTTCCTACCCTCTTCCGTGGGCCTCTCGTGTGCGCTTGGCTCCGGCGACTCCGTTCTGCTAATCCTCTGGTGGTTTTCTGGGTTATTTAGGCAGGTGTAGGTGGAATCTAAGTGATCAGCAGGACGCGCGGTGAGCCCAGCGTCCTCCTACGCCGCCATCTTCCCTCCCTCTGGTTCCATACAAATTTTAGAATTGTTTGTTCTGGCTCTGTAAAGAATGCTGGTGTTATTTTGATAGGGATTGCATTGAATGTTTAGATTGCTTTGGGTAGTATCGACATTTTAACAATGTTTGTTCTTCCAATCCATGAGCATGGAATGTTTTTCCATTTCTTTGTGTCTTCTTCAATTTCTTTCATAAGCATTGTATAGTTTTCAGCATACAGAATTTATACCTCTTTGGTTAGGTTTATTCCTAGGTATCTTACTTTTTTTGGTTATATATAGTATTTTTTATGTAATATTAAGGTAAACTGTTACCAGTGAAAAGAAAAAGAATTGATTTTTATATGTTGGTCAATTGTATCCAGCAAAATTACTAAACTCTTTTATTAATTCAGGTAATTTCTCAGTAGCTGCCTCTGGATTTTCTACCTAGATAAACACATTTTCTGCAAATAAGGAGAGCTCTGTGTCTTTTTTACACCCTTTTTTTTTTCTTATTTTACTGCATGTGTTCAACTTCTGTGATTGTAAATAGAAGTGGTCAAAACAAGCACTCTTGTTCCATTTCTCATCTTAAAGGGAATAATTTTAACGTTTCACCATTAAACACAATGTTAGTTACAAACAAAGGCTATATAGATAACCTTTATCAGAGTAAGAATGTTCCCTTCTATCACTAGTTTGCTAGAGAGTTTATTAGGAATTCGTGTTGAATTTTATGTACTATTTCTATATCCATGGAAAGTATCGTATGATCTTTTTTCTTTAACATGCTAATTAATATGATTAATCATATTAATGGGTTTTTATGTTATTATCTCTCTTGATGTCCTCTAATAAGCCCTACTTATTCATAATGATCTTTTTATGCACTGCTCAATTGAGTTTCTGGCAATTCCTTTAGGATATTTGTATTTGTTATTGAGCAAGGTTGGCCTGAAATCTTCTTTTCTTGTAGTGTTGTGAATGATTTTGATATTAATGTTATTTTAGTCTTATAAAGTGAGAAGGAATAATCCTTTCTGTTGTTGTCATTGCTGTTGCTATCTGGGAAAGTTTATGTAAGTTGAGAATTGTCCTTGAATGTTTGGTAGAACACACCTATAAATCCACCCAAACTTGGTGTGCTTTCTTCATGTGAAAATTTTAAATCACTAATTACATTTCTATAATAATTAGGGTATTCTTCACGTTTTCTATTTCTTTTTGAGTCAATTCTAATAAATTTCTTTTTTTCTAATAGTCTGTCTATCCCATCTTAGTTTTCAAAGTGTTTTTAATATTATCTTATTATATTTTTAATGTCTGAAGGATTTGTTTTTATGTGCTCATCTCACTTATTTGACTCCTGTTTATTTGTGCATTCTGTTTTTTCTTTATTACTCATACCAGAGATTTGTCCATTTTTGTTATTCTTTTACAGAACCAGCTTATACATTTGTTCTCTTGCTTATTCATTTCTGTTTTTATATTTAATATTTCTCTCCCTTCATTTTCTTTGGGTTTACTCTGTTGTTATTTTTATTGCTCCTTAAGTTGGACACTTGGATCAGTAACTCCATTTTTCTTCATTTCTGTTAATAATGTATGACTTTAAGGCTGTAGTTTTGATATGTAGTATGTTCACGATTTTAAGTTCTAAATACATTTTGATTTCTATTGTTATTTCTTCTTTGACTCATGGATTATTTAGAAGGTTTTTTTTTAAATGTATGAGGATTTTCTTGTTCGTTGTTTATTCTTGATTTCTAGTGAGTCTGTGCCCCTGCTACAGCCCTATCAGAGAACCCCATAGCCAAGGGGCTAAGTCTGCATGATCCCAAGGCCCTCATTATGCACACACTCCCGGATTCTGGGCAGAAAGATGCTGCCTCAGCACTGGAGAAGCTCTGCTTGGGCCCACAGTCTCAGAAAGAGGGAGGGATGGTCTTACATTCACATGCGTACATGGACCTGATATGCCCCGATTCGAGAGACCCCCCCGAAAACAAACCACCAGAGTCCAGAGTCAAAGCCAAGCGGCAAGGGTTGTTTATTGCAGATTCGAACCCTGTCCTCCGCGCACTTGTTGCCGGTGACGCTAAGAGGCCCCGAGCGAGGATCTTACAGCTTCTTTTATAGACAGGCACAAACAAGTTAGCGATTTTTCGAGGTTACAGAGCTGTTATTGGTTGACATTTAAATTTGAACACTCAGCAGAACTTGATTGGTTCCCGCCTTTTTTTCAAACCACTCAGCAGAACTTGATTGGTTCCTGCCTTTAGGTCAGACCACAACCGGGCACGCCCTGGCTGGTTTCGGGAAGGCGGGGGGGTCTTTTCTTTGCAGTTGTGAGTACACCTGGTAATTTTTCTCTTAGTCTCTCAGACC
The DNA here is from genome assembly GCF_014898765.1 of Herpailurus yagouaroundi. Taxonomy (NCBI): domain Eukaryota; kingdom Metazoa; phylum Chordata; class Mammalia; order Carnivora; family Felidae; genus Herpailurus; species Herpailurus yagouaroundi. The sequence continues at coordinate 78,554,697 of NW_024412391.1, forward strand.
AGGCAGGGAACGTGGATGTGTGAAGCATGGAGAGCCCTTGCCCCTTCTGAAGAGCAGCCACTACTAGCCCAGGCCAACTGTTGATCAGAGGGGATGCTGGCTCCCTCCTTCTAAGTCTTTGAACTTCCAAGAGAAAGCAAAAATCCACATTTTTAAGAATCAACCAGACTTGAAAAAATATTATTTTGTAATTTAAAAAAAAGCTGTGCATGCCAAACAAAATAAGGCAAGCAATGTGTGGATCCCAGCTACCCTATTTTTCTCACTGTTGTAAGCAGATACTAAGGCAAGAGGAAGGTAGAGTGGCTGTGGGCAGGGAGTCTGAAGCAGTTCCTGCGCCAGCAGGTGTGGGTCCCAGTGCAGCCAGTCAAAACAGTTCCAGCATGCCCTGTGTGATGTTAGAAGACACTACTGTGGAAGTGTTTGAAATGCCTTAGAAATAGGCATGCTGAGAAAAACCTGCATAAACCACTGCTCTTCTGCCTCATCTTTATATTTGAAATTTTGAAGATGGTTTTCATTCCCAGGAAACTTATTTTGATTTCTCAGATTCCTTTATGCTTCTCCTCTCCAGCCAGATGTACGTGAAGTTTTCTCTGGAAGGACACACATTTAGGAGTACGCAGATTCCTGGCGAATGCTCAGAAGAATCCTGCCTTATCTTCCCCAGGGCTAAGGGTGCTTGTCTGGGCCAGAAAAATGTGGACCTCCCCAGCTGGAGGCTCTTCCTGAATTTAGGGAGGAGCCCTCTTCACGTCTTGCTCATATTCTGCCATTGAGCTTGAATGGCATGACATAGTGTCTTGAATTAATATGCCCTTGCTTGGATCCAGGGAAACAAAGCAGCAAGTCTGTCTCCCTTAGCAACGAGAGACTCCCTCACACACAATTTCCCAGCAAAAAAGTTGGCACAAATAGCAATATACACCCATCAGTGGGTCGATCTCAGTTTGAAGCCTCTGATCATTGACAAATATTAAAGAACTGCATTCACTTCATTTGTTTTCAATCGGCTCATCCAAGACATTTTCATTGTCTCCAACTCACTCAATTTCTTCCTTACCCTGACAACTCTTAGAGGGAAGTTTTTACCTGTCTTATTGGCTTCCTAATCCATTCCTTGTCCCCTGTTCTTTTTCCACAACCTGTTTCTTCCTTGTAAGAAAATATGGGACAGTAAAAAGAGCAAGAGCCTAGAAGACCTGATATTCATATACTGGCTCACCAACTCACTGGCTCCCTAGTTCTGACCTTCAACAAGTTGCCCCATCAAGAGCCTACAGCTTCTCTAGAGCCTCAAATACCAGCCTCCTCTGGACAGTTTCAGGGGCATGCACACTGGGCGGGAAAGAGAAAGTGTCCTCCTAGCCAATAGGACCAGTCGAATCAGCCCTAGCAACTCAAAGAATGACAACATGTCTTCATCTCACGCAAGTTAATTAACAAAGTCCAGTTTACTCTTCTGTAAAATGGGAATAATAGTTTCCAGGAAGGACAAAGTGCCTACTTCAATATTCCTGAATTTCTTCCTATTCTTCCTCCCCCTCCTTCCCACCAACACCTGTACTTTTATATGCAATACTCTAAGCCCAGAGCTACAGAATGTGCAATACTCTGAGCCCAGAGCTACAAAATATGCAATACTCTAAGCCCAGAGCTACAGAAAGCATTTTTAAGTGTGTATGTTAAGAGGTTATGAAAGCTTTCTTTTTTTTTTTTTTACATGTTTTTATTTATTTTTGAGACAGAGCGAAACAGAGCATGAGCAGGGGAGGGACATAGAGAGAGGGAGACACAGAATCTGAAGCAGGCTCCAGGCTCCGAGCTGTCAGCATAGAGCCCGGTGCGGGGCTCGAACTCACAGACTGTGAGATCGTGTCCTGAGCCGTAGTCGGACGCCCAACCAACTGAGCCACCCAGACGCCCCTGAAAGCTTTCAAATATCCATCACTTTGTATTTGCCTTCCCCTAGTCTGTTAGATAAAGTGGGCTCCTTCTCAAAACACAAATTTGATCTCTCTGCCCATTGCTTAAAACCCTTCATTGGCACTCCATTTCTTTCGAAGGAAAGACCAGAGCCCTGACACGGCTGTGGATGCCCTGCATGTTCTGGCCCCTGCCTCTCTCCCGACTCATCTCAGCCAGGCTCCTCTTGCCTTCCAGCCCCTCAGTCAGATCCCCATGCTGCCTCCTACTCATGGAGTTTTGCCCAGGTTGGCCCCTCCTCCCACAATGCTCCTCCCTCCCCCTTTCACCTGGTTAACTCCTCTTCATCCTTCTCATGCCAACTCAAGCATTGGGTCCTCAGAGAAGGTTTCTCTTCTCTCTCCAGTCACGTCACATCCGCCTGTCACTGCCTGCCACTTCTCTGTAGCTTTCGTCACGATGCTAATTTTACATTCACGTGTGTGATGATGTTATGAAATCTGCCTCTCCATAGTAGAAACTCTGTGAGAAAGGAGCCTTGTTGCTCTGCTCTCCCCACTGTACCCAGTGCTCAGCACTGTGCCCAGCACATGGTGCCACTCAGGAAATACTGACCTGCTGAATGAATATGTGAACAGAAGGCTTCAAAGTGCAGAACACCGCAGGTGTGTCTTCTGGCTCTGGAAGTTAACTGCTGTGCTTACTAAGTGCATGGCCACAAAGGCACCTGATGAACCAGGATGTGGGATTTTGTAGATAACTGAGTATATGACATATGTGTGGCAAATTCAGTCTAACTCACTGTCTGCTTTTTATGCCCTAGCGACTCCCTGTAAATCCACCATCCTTTCCAGAGTACATTTAATTATTACAGATTTTGCAGTATCAGTGAGGGAGTGTAGTTACAGTGCCTAACGTTTTTTAAGCGCCTTTAATCTTAAACTATGTGACATCTCACATCTTGTTTTCCTCATATGTAAACTCCCCATCACCAAATGTGAATGACACAGAAGGAATAGAAACAAAGCAAAATAAGGTCAAGCTGGAAATAATGAAGAACTTCAAAAGCATGAGGTATGCAAAACATGATAGAATGAAGGGTTACAAGACAGGTGTGCCACAGCCTTTTAGAAAGAATACACAGGAGAGCAGGGCAATCGGTCGAGTGATAGGAAAGCCGGAGCTTAGCAGAATTTTCGAACCCTGCAGAGCTGAGCCCATCAGTTCAATGCAGATAGATGAGCTAAGGAGGCTGATGAAATCGAGCGCATGAGAGGAAAGGGATAACCAACTGCTTAAGAGAGGAAAGAGCAGTCCAACTGGAGAAATGAAACAATTGTCTGGGCTTGGGTAGATGGTTTCTGGGGCCCTGCATTGCAAAAGTTCACCCACCCAGTCTTTCATTGCCATTGAGTGCTGACACTCAGTAAACACAGGAAGCTCATCTCTGCCTAAGTGTTAGCCTTTCCATGTCACCACACAGCCCGTCCCTGAGCCACCCAGGCATCTGTCAGCCATCACTGTGACTCATCCTTCAGATCCGTCTGCGAATGTGAGGTTTTCCTTTATTGTTTGGTTCTGCTCCACGTGTCTTGCGAAGAAAAAGAAAAAACGTTTCACAAAGATCAAATCCATTACCTTTTTCTTTTCAGAGCCTGACCTGTGAACACTGTGTTAAATGAGTTGCACGAGCCCCTTTCAGGAGTGAGGGAGAGCTTTGTCTTGATTAGAGAAGGAAGCCGTAGGGAGCAGAGTGGCGTTAGACTCCTTTGTCAATTATTCAGGGTTCATTATCCCACGTGGGGAGGGCTCCAGTTCTCTGCCCTGTTTCTTCTTCTACAGGATACTCAACTTTGAACCATTTCAAAAGCAGCTTCCCATGAGGGCTAGTTAAAGGTTTGGTAAGGAATCAAAGGGTTAGTGTTAGGATTGCATCTTGGTGGGGAAAGACAGAAGAAATCTGAATAAATTAGAAGTGAGGACAATCTTCGTATTTTAATTATTCATGGGTTTTGTTTTGTTTGGAGTTTTGGTTTTGCCTGTGGAAAAGAACGAGAAAGTTTACAAACCACTGCTGTGATCTGAAAAAACACACATACTTGCCTCTTCAGTGAGGGGAGGACTCGCTGAGTACGGTTTCCTCTTTTTATATTAAGCCATCATCTCTCTGTCTTGATCTGAGAAAAACATCAAAATTTCTTCCCTCTTCATTTTTACAAAAATGTCTTTCCAGTGTTTATGCAAATTAGCCATCTGCCTGTGATCCTTTGTCAGTCCATCTCTCCCCCAAGACCTAAAGGTCTTCTGGTGGGCGGGCAGGGAGTCACTCGGTCCACGCAGTCTACCATTCACTTCTCTGCTTTAGTCAGAAAAGTGGACATGAAATACAACTTGCTCCTGACTCACGCAGGATTTGGTTTGCACAGCAGAGTGATTCAGAAGATGCTGAGAGCCGCATACTCTGTTCTTCAGGTGTGATTCCCAGGCCATTCATGTTTCTTCTTCCGGGTGCCCATGGAATATTGCTGCCTTGGCAATACACCATCCTTAGGCCATGGTCCCTTCTTTCCCTGCCGCCATTTCCCAGCACCTGCACTATTGAACACAGACATGGCTTCTTCTCTTACCGGTGGAACATTGCTGCCTCCCCTACCAGGATGACTCCAGAGTGCTTCAACTTGACAAGATACTTGTTTTCCAATAAGTACTTCCCAATATAGGGATCCATCACCTCTTCTTGATCCTGTATAAAACAGCACAACCAACCCCCAAGGCAGGCTTGTCTAATTATTTGGCCAACTTTGCGATGTATGGGCTGACACCCTTCCTCAACCCCCAGCTAAAATTTCTGGCTGCCTGTTGGATGTCCAATACACTCATTTTCCATTTCAAACCAGCCATGAGTTCCTGACATTATGCCATCTCAGTGTCTCATGTCTCTGTGTAATTATCTGCCAAAAAGATGATATACCACCAGTCTTTAGGACACTGTCAGCAATATTAGTCTTCTTGTGGGAAGAAAAGGAGACTCCACAACCTATTAGTGTTACTTTGCTTTGTAGGAGAACTTGAGAGAAGAATGATTGAGCCCAGAAAGGGAAGTTAAGGTCAAATTTAAGTAAGCAAAGAGAAGGATTAATGAATACTGAATATTGGGTCATTTTCAAATATTGCCTTCCTAGGACCAAAGGGAAAGCTGGGAGGTGTATCAAAGGGAATTGGGGAGTAAGTGGCTGAGTCAATGCTTGCAATTAGCTACCTAACTTGGGAGTGTTAGGTAGCTCCGCCCTGAGTACACACTGCTTCGGTCTGTGTCTTTCTGGAAACAGACACAAAGGAAACTTAAGTCAGACCCCAAATTAGGCATTTCCTCCTTTCATTCCATTGTGGCTGCCACAGTGCAGACCTTCCTCTTTGTTATCCTCAACTATTCCCATAGGCAGGTATGTCCCACTGGTGTCTAATTTCTCCCATTCATGCTTCATACTACCACCAAAATTATATCCTAAATCACAAGTGAAATCAAATCTGCTGTCTCCTCAAAAGTTTTCTTTTTTTCTTTTTTCAGTATATGAAACTTATTGTCAAATTGGTTTCTATACAACACTCAGTGCTCATCCCAAAAGGTGCCCTCCTCAATACCCATCACCCACCCTCCCCTCCCTCCCACCCCCCATCAACCCTCAGTTTGTTCTCAGTTCCTCAAAAGTTTTCAACAACCCGCCTTTGCTTGCAGGATAAGATCTAAATGTGTTAAGGCTTTGACCCTGGCTTTGGTTTGGTTTGGTTTAAAAAAAAAAAAAAAAAAAAAGTCTCTCTACAGTCTGACCCAAAGCAGCTTTCTGTCCTTATCTACCCATCTTTCCACAGTTTATACTCCAACCGTTGCTGCTTCCAGGACACGCACTGCCATTTCACACTTCCCTGTCTTTCCTCATCTTTCACTTTCCATGTGGAATTTCCTCTCTGTCCATCTCTGTCCTCAAAACCCTACTCATCTTTCAAGGCCCAGTTCTGACTACCCCATGAAGCTGTCGCAAATTCCCACCACATCTGTCACTGCCACCCACCTTCAGATGAAGGGCTCCCTTACGGGCACCCTCAAAGCACACTTTTGAATATATATCTTATTATAAAATACAGCAAAGTAAAAAAGAGATTATAGAAATATATGCTCAGTTTAAACAACAAAAATACAGTACCCATACAACCTCTACCCAGCTTAAGAAACCACAATGCCAATATATTTGAAGGCTTCCATCTGCCAGAGGTAACTCCTCTCCTGAATTCTGCATTTATCATCCCTTTGCTTTTCTTTATTGTTTACCATGTTTAGATACACCCCTCAACAAGATATGGTTCAGTTTCACATGTCTTTGAACTTTATAGACACAGAACTATTATTTTTGTATTTTCTTGACTTTTTGAGCTCAACATTGTGACAAAAGTCACTGAATGGATGTGTATTACTGTAGTTTATTCATTTTCACTAATGCATAGTTCTTTATAATATAAATATGAATTTATGTATCCATTTTCCTGTTGATGAGCTTTAGGGTAGTTTCCAATTTCTTACTATTAGAAACATCACCATTACAGACATTCTTGTAAAGTTCTCCTGGAATGCATGTGGAAGATTTTCTCTTGGGGACAATTCCTGAATCTATTCCTAGGAGGATTTCCGTGTCCCAGGAACAAATTGAAATTGACTGAATAATACCAGAAATTTTTCCAAAGTGTTTGTAACAATATATATACTCTTACATTCAGTATATGAGTCCCTGCTGCTTTATATCCTTATTGGCATTTCATATGAAATGAATGCTAAATTTCTGTTAGTATAGTGGGTGTGAAATGCTCTATCATTATGGTTTTAATTTTCTTCCTATTAACGAACATCTTTCTCTATGTTCAAGTTATTCATTTTCCTCTTCTCTGATACTTAAGTTGATGTCTCTTGCCCACATTTCTGTTGTTATTGTTGTCTTTTCCTTATTGATTTTTACACATAATGGATATTGTATCTTTGTTGGTTATATGTATGGCACATATCTTTTCCTAGTTTGTGGCAGCTCTTTTTCTCTTTATAATCTCTTTTGATGAGATCAAATTCTTAATTCGTGTATAATCAAAAATATCAGTATTTTATAATATTTGCATTTTTATGCTTTAAGACATCCTTTGCTATCTTAAAGTAGTATTTTTAAATAACTTTGAAAGATGGGCCTTTTATGTGTAAATCCACAATCCATCAGGAATTGGTTTTTGTATATGGTATGAGGTAGAGATTCATCCTAAAAAAATGTTTAAACATGACATTTCGTTTGTAGTAAAATTTAATACGATATTTTGTAAAGGCTTTAATATGTGATAGTGTGTCATAATCATCCCCATGTCCTCCACTGTCTTAGCACACTTGCCACCTAGCCCCCCACAGATGCTGTAATGTCATTGCAACTGAACACCTCCTAATGCCCCGCCCTTACACCGTGCTTCTGACAACACAGGCAAGAAGCATAACGGCTTATTTCTTCATCTTGCTGGGCACCTCCACTCCCTCATCCCATCTTCCACAGATGCTCTCTTAAGCTGCTCCCCTGCTCCATTCTTCATAAGCACAGACAGGAAAAAAAATCCTAGATGTCAGGAAATATGGGAACCTACAGCCAGTTTATTTTCTTTTGTCCTGCAATAGCCTAATAGTACACCACCTGGCACTGTTCTAGGAAGCAAGGTACAGGCCTCAGCAGTGTGGGGAACCGATCCCAGACGGCATTCAGATAATCCAGCATGGCTCAGACATCACAAATCACAGGGAAGTATCTGTTGTGTTTTTGGGGGTGCCAGTTTCCTTAGCCACAGACTGCCAGTAAATTAAAAATCCCAATGATTCACTTTGCTTTTCAACCACCAGAATGAGTTAAGATGGCACTAAATACAAATATAAAATTCTTTTCTGAATCATGCAAGCATGAAAGAGAAATATTTCAATTCACAGCCTAGATGTATTCGTGTGTGCTTTCAGTTCAGAGCAATTGAGCACGTATATATTCAGTATTTACAAGAATAAACCTTTCTGGAATATATAGAGAAAGACTCTGAAGCACCGTGGGCAGCAGAGTAGCATAAGGGGAAGAGCCTGGTTTGGGCAGATTTCAGCTTACTCACTTCCTAGCTGGGTGCCCTCAGCTTCCTCATCACAAAATAAATATTAAGACTTATCTACCTTACAGAGTTTTTATAATAATTAAATAAGGTAATTAGTATAAGTTCACAACACTGCCTAAAGTGTTCTAGGTCATCAGTTTTTTTAAGGATGACAATGATAAAGGGGGAGGATGACGATTATGATGAAATGACCCAATCCCTACTCTTTAGAAATATATCCTTTATGATGTCTGCATCTATCAATAACTCAGAAATAAGGCTGACTGAAACAAGAGCTATAATGATCATAACCATATTTGTAAAACAAAACTTGAAATGTGATCTGACCAAAAAAAATGAGTCCAAGAATGTAGTAAGATCTAATATTAGAGGTTGGGATTGTCCCAGCGTATTTAAGACATGCAGTCCCTATGGCTATAGTAGAAGCACTGACCATTTGCCATAGGGAAGATCAATTTTGTCTTGGAGACAGTCCTTAGAGGATGTAATAGTTGAGTGAGGTCCTGATGTGCCTTCAACACATAGATGTGAAGAAAGACAGGAAGAATTCCAGATAGCACAGGGAGTGTCATAGAACAGGACAGAGACATGTAAGACAGGGCCCTTTCCCCACATGCCTTTTTATCATATAGAAAAGGTAATCCCCAGGGGGCGCCTAGTGGCTCAGTCAGGAGCGTCTGACTTCTGCTCAAGTCCTGATCTCACAGTTTGTGAGTTTGAGCCCCACATCAGGCTCTGTGCTGACAGCTCGGAGCCTGGATTCTGTGTCTCCCTCTCTCTCTCTGCCCCTCCCCCACTCACTCTCTGTCTCTCAAAAATAAACATTAAAAAAAATTTTTTTTTTTTTTTCAAAAGAAAAGGTAATCCCTAGGACTCCAAAGGATCTTCCTGGGGTAAGAATGGAAGCCAGGAAATAAGATGGGGATAAAGTTAGCAGAAACCAGAGTACTACCCCATACCCACCCTATTTCAGTCAAAGCGGCTCTGCTTTTATGTTTCATTTATTGCCTTTCTTAAGTGAAGAAGTTTAATTTACAAAAGACTTTCCATTGCTTAGTGAAAAGGTATACGCACGCACACACACTTGGGTAGTGTGCTTTAGTCCTTGCCTTGTTTTCTGTAACTAATCCCTGTGGCCCTTTTGGTGACCCTGTGATGATTTTTGCTTTGGTTACTTGTCCTACAAAAGTGTCTGGGTCCTACGTGGGACAGAGGTCAACAGCGCTGTGGGATGTCACTCAGGTCTGGGAATCCGTTTTAAAGAAAGGTGGCCCAAGAAGATGTGGAGCAAGCACAACCCAGCCCAGAAAGCACAGTTGTATGATTCAGATCATGGTTCAGACTCTTAGGGAAAAGGAAGCATGTCAACTGGGAGTTGAGATAGGAAGCATGTCAACTGGAAGTGGAGATAGTGACCTTGAACGGTAGATGTTGGATACCCTAAGAGGAGCACTGTTGGGAGGCATGCATAGTGCAACACAGTGACCCCCCAGCCTGGACCCTAGAGGAAGGTACTAAACAGGCATGCTCCTTTGGGATAGGTATGTCACATGCCCAAGTTCCTTGAGTTTCTGAAGGTAAAGTAGGCCTCTTGAGGAAAAAAATGACTCTGATTGTCATATGGGAAACAACATAGAATGTTGTCATCCATTGTAAGAAGAGTGTAGGAATCAGTGAGTTGTAGACTTTTTTTTTTTAACTTTTGGTTGTTTGTATTTACACTCATTTGTGCTGGCCTTTTTAAATTGGCCACCCCATTATCCTTGGCACATCAACATGTCTTGGAATGAAATGAACACATGTAGATTTTCCATTTAGCTCCCAGGGATCCAATAAAGCTTACATTTAGAAAAGGAAAACTAGAAAATAGAAATACATTGGAAATGACCAAGAGAACAGGGCAAAGAAGTATATCACAGCTATCTCTGCTAACAAAGATACCGCTTCTTGATGCAACAAGGCAACTTATGGAATAAGAGCTTGGGAGAACTCATACTTTACAGTTTTATATGGATCATGATAATAGATGGCAGTGTTCTTCTAGTAGAGAGGCAAAAGTCTTACCTTTTTAGTGATGTATTATTGCTTTCAAAACTTTTTTGAGAATATCTAAATTTGAAAATGGACCAAATGGTTTCTAAAGCTCCCTAGGTAGTTCTGATGCATATTCTTGGGTAAAACCAACTCCTGAATAGGCTAGAATAGGCAATTGGGCATCAAATGGACCACTATTATAAAATATACAATATGAGGCCAAGGAAAAATAGTTAACCCTTTATAACCCAGTCATTTCCTAAGTATGTCACTAAAAAAATGACAGGATGGTTAAAATAATGCCACTTTCATTTATATGATTAATTTAATTCTTTGGGAAAAAAATACTTTTCATTTTCTAAAGACCTCTTAAACAGCTAATGGATTTACTTCTAATAAAACCTTTGTCTGCAATTTACAATTAAAATATTTGAGTTAGTAATTGGTATTTAATGCATTTCATGATACTTCACAAGTGAAGTGGAGAGATAAAGTGTAGGTATTGTTCTTAAGCCCAAAATTCAGATAATTATTCACTGTATGTAACCTAAAGATTTTAGAAATTATTTGTATTTGAAAATGAGAGTAAAAATGAGACTGTAAAAATCTCCAGACCTACAAGTATTCCAGATTCATGTATAGAGCTCTAGTAATCAAAATGATAGGAATGTTGGCCCTGGGGTGACCTGTGGGACTCTTTGGGAAACCCAGAAAAAGACCGACAGGTATGGAGCCCTGACGTGCTATTGAGGCAGCATCACAAATCAGGGGTGGAGGGCAGCTTTTCCATAACTGATGCTCAGACAAGTGGTTATCCATACAGGTAAAAATAAACCTCTATTTCATGCCACACACAAAAATCAGCTCCAGGTGGATTAAAGATCAAGGGTGAAACCATTAAAACTTTTAGAAGAAAATATTTTAAATTGTTTATTTTATTTGTATCGGGAGGGATTTTTTTTAAACAAGTCACAAAAAGCCCAAGCCACCGTAAAAGAACGTTACTGATAAATGTAATTCCATTAAAATCTTAAATGTCTCTATGACCAAACACCACAAACCGAGTAAAAAGACAAGCCTCACATTAAAAGAGTGTATTTGCAATACATAAAATGGGCAAAGCCTTGCTGCCTGGAACATATAAATAATAAAGAGCTCTTATGAATTAATAACAAAGAAACAATGGGGAAAATGGACAAAGTGCATGATGAAGAAATTTACGTATGAAGAAAGCCAGACAGCTGGTAAACATCTGCAATGATACTCAATATCAGGAAAAAGAAAATTAAAGCAAGAAGATGGCATTTTACATCCATTAAATTGGCAAAAGTTAAGTGTAACAGTTCCAAACACTGGCAAGGATGTGGGGAACTGGGAACTCTTAGTCACTGCTAGGAACTCTTACTCCTGCTTGTGATAAAGTAAATCAGTGCTACCACTTTGCAGAGCAATTTGCCAGTATGATATAAGTTTGAAGATGTGCATTCACCCTGCACATCAGCACCCATCTGCTGTGTATGCCTTGTTCTTGCTCTTATTCACCAAGAGACATTTTCGACAATATTTATTGTAGCATGGAGTATTATGTAGTGGTTAACATGAATGAACTATATCCTCTACAAAAATAAATTTCAACAACATAATTCACTGATGAAAACAATTTATTGAGAGAAAAACCACTACAGATTCATATATGTAATGCTATTTACATAAAGTGCAGATACGTATTATTTATGGATATATACCCATGAAGAAAAAGTCATAAAAAAAAGGAAGCATGAACTACAGAATAGTGGTTACTTTTGTGGGGGAAAGGAATTAATTCAGAAAGCATTCAGGGAATCAAGCTCTATCCATAAGATTTTATTTTGTATGCAAAATACTTTGGGGTTTTTTGGGGGTTGCTTTTTTTTTTAATATATGAAATTTATTGTCAAATTGGTTTCCATACAACACTCAGTGCTCATCCCAAAAGATGCCCTCTTCTATACCCATCACCCACCCTTCCCTCCCTCCCATCCCCCACCAACCCTCAGTTTGTTTTCAGTTTTTAAGAGTCTCTTATGCTTTGGCTCTCTCCCACTCTAACCTTTTTTTTTCCTTCCCCTCCCCTATGGGTTTCTGTTAAGTTTCTCAGGATCCACCTAAGAGTGAAAACATACGGTATCTGTCTTTCTCTGTATGGCTTATTTCACTTAACATAACACTCTCCAATTCCATCCATGTTGCTACAAAGGGCCATATTTCATTCTTTCTCATTGCCACATAGTAATCCATTGTATATATAAACCACAATTTCTTTATCCATTCATCAGTTGATGGACATTTAGGCTTTTTCCATAATTTGGCTATTGTTGAGAGTGCTGCTATAAACATTGGGGTACAAGTGCCCCTATGCTTCAGTACTCCTGTATCCCTTGGGTAAATTCCTAGCAGTGCTACTGCTGGGTCATAGGGTAGCATGTCAAAAAATTTTTAATTTTTTTGAGGAACCTCCACAGTTTTCCAGAGCGGCTGCACCAGTTTGCATTCCCACCAGCAGTGCAAGAGGGTTCCCGTTTCTCCACATCCTCGCCAGCATCTATAGTCTCCTGATTTGTTCATTTTGGCCACTCTGACTGGTGTGAGGTGATACCTGAGTGTGGTTTTGATTTGTATTTCCCTGATGAGGAGTGATGTTGAGCATCTTTTCATGTGCCTGTTGGCCATCTGGATGTCTTCTTTAGAGAAGTGTCTATTCATGTTTTCTGCCTATTTCTCCACTGGATTATTTGTTTTTTGGGTGTGGAGTTTGGTGAGCTCTTTATAGATTTTGGATACTAGCCCTTTGATACATCATTTGCAAATATCTTTTCCCATTCCGTTGGTTGCCTTTTAGTTTTGTTGGTTGTTTCCTTTGCTGTGCAGAAGCTTTTTATCTTCATAAGGTCCCAGTAATTCACTTTTGCTTTTAATTCCCTTGCCTTTGGGGATGTGTCGAGTAAGAGATTGCTACGGCTGAGGTCAGAGAGGTCTTTTCCTGCTTTCTCCTCTAAGGTTTTGATGGTTTCCTGTCTCACATTCAGGTCCTTTATCCATTTTGAGTTTATTTTTGTGAATGGTGTGAGAAAGTGGTCTAGTTTCAACCTTCTGCATGTTGCCGTCCAGTTCTCCCAGCACCATTTGTTAAAGAGACTGTCTTTTTTCCATTGGATATTCTTTCCTGCTTTGTCAAAGATGAGGTGGCCATACGTTTGTGGGTCTAGTTCTGGGGTTTCTATTCTATTCCATTGGTCTATGTGTCTGTTTTTGTGCCAATACCATGCTGTCTTGATGATGACAGCTTTGTAGTAGAGGCTAAAGTCTGGGATTGTGATGCCTCCTGCTTTGGTCTTCTTCTTCAAAATTACTTTGTATGCAAAATACTTTGAGGCAAATATCACACAATATTAACCTAATGGAAATCTGGTTGATAAGAGCAAGGATGAATGCTTCATAACTCTTAACTCTTAAATATTTTTAGCATTTTTAAAAGTTCATTTATTTAAGTAATCTCTGAACCCAACGTGGGGCTTAAATTCATGACTCCTAGATCAAGAGCCACATGTTCTACCGACTGAGCCAGACAGGTGCCCTGTAAATATTTTTAAATATTACACAATTTAAATGAAAACAAATGAAATTTTTCAATAGATTTATTAATATGATAATGGTTCTCAAAAAGTCAAGTGTGAACTGCACCCTACCTACAGATCCATTAGTGCACAAGTTATCCAGGAGAAGTAGACGTCCTGACCAAACTTAAAGCTCTAGACTGGGGGTTGGCAAATTTTTCTATAAGGGGCCAGATGGTAAATATTTGTGGCTTTGTGTACCACACAGTCTCTGTCACAGCTACTCAGCTCTCCTGTAGCAGTACAAAAGCAGCCACAGGGCAATATGTAAATGAATTAATATGATTGTTTTAATAAAATGTTACTTAAAAAGCATACGGTGGGCTGGATCTGGCCTGTGGGCCATGGTTTACCAAGCCCTACTCTAAATTCAGAGAGCCCCAAATTCCAAATGTTACCTTTCAGTCCAGAATATAACCCTTGTCATTAGTAAATTATATATTCAAGATTAAAGTGAGTTTGAAAGTCTCCTGTTGAATAAAATGTAACATAACTAACAATTATTGAATGCTTACCATGTGTCAGGTGCTTTGCTAAGTTTATATGTATATCTCAAATGATCTCAACAATCTTATGAGACAGACACCATCATCATCCCCATCTTCAGATGAAGAAACTGGCATTTACAAAGGTTAAATAACTTGTCTAACATCTCTGAGTTAACAAATGATGTTTGTCATAGGATGAAAGCCCAGGATTCCTGATCCCACCAAAGCCCATGCTGTTAATCATATTGCTACCCTGCATTGTCCTTCGTGTTGTGACAGAATAAGTTATCTAATACAACTAATCACAATTGTTAAAATCCAATGATTGGGTCACCTGGGTGGCTCAATTGGTTGAGCATCTGACTCTTGATTTCAATTCAGGTCATGATCCCAAGGGTCGTAGGGTGTAGCCCCATGTTGGGCTGCATGCTGAGCGTGGAACCTGCTTAAGATTCTCGCCCTCTCTCCCTCTGCCCCTCTTCCCCACTCACACACTCTTCCTATATAAGATAATAAAATAAAATAAAATAAAATAAAATAAAATAAAATAAAATAATAAAGTAAAATAAAATATTTTAATTAATTGATTGATTAAAATAAAAAATCAAATTGTGTCAGAATAGAACCTGGTATATTAGGTTCTAATAATAAACACATTTATGCACATTTTAGTCAGTAACCCACTTTTTTTAGAAAAATTTGGCCATGAAGGACTTTTCAATTATCCAAAGTGAGACTGATAAGTCTCACTGATAAGTAAAACTAATAGGTAACCCATATGCTTCATTCAACTCCCTGTTGTTATCCTGCTGTTCCTCTCCATGCAGTATGATGACGTAAGATCTTTCCTGATTTAGAGAATCATCAATAGCAAAGCCAGCTACTTCCCTGGGTGGCCTGCTGGGAACTGCTGTCTCACAGAACTAGTCCTACTGATTTGTCTTTCCCGACACTCTCCCAATGTACCTGTTTCTCTTTGGGAGAAAACAGTTTGTGAAGCACTAACCATCCCTTCTCCCCACCCCAACCCCCATGAGGAAAAGAGGTATTAGACTTGCCCTGTTCTCCTCCTTCAAGATTGGGAGTGTTTGATCCACCCTTGCCCTCTACCCCATGGGAGGCTGATGATTGTTAGCTACTGAATCAGTAGAGATATTGATGAGCTGGGAAAGGGAGAGAAAGAGGAAAGCAAGAAGCAGGAGTTCTGGGGCAGCCTGCACTCCACCATCACCAATGGGTTGAGTAGACACTACAGAAGGTGATTTGGGGCTTAAACCACCTTTCTGGTGGGATATTTTCTGGCCAGTGGGACTCCTGCTGAAAGAGGCTGTAGATTGCTTTACCCATAGTGGAGGAAGGGGTCCCAAATGGATGAGGAGGAGGCCAACCTCATCTATGTCTCCCAATATAGAGACAAACTCCACATCAGGTCTTCCAAAGGAATGACCCATAGCATCCTTAGGAGAGAGGCAGCATTTGGATATCTGCTGAGTTTAAATTCCGAGGTCAGAAATCTTATCTTCTTTGATTCCCATAATATCCACAGCACCTAAGGCAGTCCATGGCACAGAGTGAACACATGGCCAAGAAATGGCACACAGAACAGCAACATAAAGAGAAAGACTGACTGGCTACTAGTAATTCTCCATCCCTCAGGTGAATACTGGTCCTCTTCACTACCCACTCTCAGAGCTTCTCCAGCAGACTGAGAGAGGAGACAGAGGGAGGGGTTGGGAAAGAGAGAATAAGCCCCTTTCCCCATGTGAGTGATTCAAGCCTTCAGCCTAGTCTGCTGTGGAAGGGGGAGCTTTTAATTGAAAGGAAGGTTGCAATGCTAGCTGCACTATACTTTTTTAATAGCCGAAAGTGTTAAAAGATAATGGAATTGGAATACTGCCCAGCAGGAAAGGGGTGGAGGGAGGTCAACAGAGCACAGCTGGTAGCAGTTATTGGAAAAATAAATCAATCACACATTTTTACCTCAGTGACTAGAAGCACTTCAATCAAACAAGTGACATTTGCCATATGATATCCTTGGAAAACAAAGGTGATCAGAAACCAAAGATTCTCCATCAGAATAGCCCGCAGAACTGTTTTTCTAGAAATGATGGTGAATTTGAAAGTTTCAATTCACACATTTATATCGAGGTTTTTTTCATGCCAAGTGGCCTATATTTGTAAAATGAGTAGACAGCATCACACCAAAAACAATGCGAGACTGTATAGAGACAATATAGGAGGGGTCAGCCTTTAAATGTAGTGATGGGAGCACACCTGGGTGCCTCAGTAGGTTGAGCGTCTGACTCTTGATTTCAGCTCAGGTCATTATCTCACAGTTCTTGGGATTGAGCCCCACCTTGGGCTCTGCACTGACAGCACTCGAAGCCTACATAAGAATGACTCTCTCTCTCTCTCTCTGCCCCTCCCCTGCTCATGAGTGCTCTCTCTCTCTCTCTCTCTCAAAATAAATAAATAAACTTTAAAAAAAAAAAGTAGTGATGGAGCACCTGGCTGGCTCAGTCAGTGGAACATTCAACTCTTGATCTCAGGGTTGTGAGTTTGAGCCACATGTAGGTTGTAGAGATTACTTAAAAATAAAATATTTTAAAAATAAATAGATAAATAAATAAATAAATAGTGATAAAGTGGTGAACTTAGGCAGATTGGAGAGGCCACACTAGAGATACCCAAAGATTACTTGGAAGTGAAAGCAAGCTGAATGGAAGAGATGATGAGGGCCATCACTCATGGCAAGAACCAAGGACAGAGAACCAAAAAATACATTCAAGGAAGTGGAAGGATCAGGGAAGCATCATGAAGTGGATCCAACTCATTTTTGGATGTCCACCTACACCAAGTGTTAAAGGTACCTGCTAACCCAAATTAAAGGGTACAGCCAGTGGTATGGAACAGCTCAAAGTAACTAAACATGCAAAGATTAACCTGATACCTTAGTACTCATGGCACCCACTATGCATTATTCATAAATTCATCTCCTCCTAGTATAATATATATATATATATATTTGTATTAGCTAGAATTTCACTTCCCAAAGTTAATTTGAATTTTTCTTTGTAGAGTTTATGTTTGCTCACCTGTTTGTTTGAGAATTAAATGAGATAGTGCTTCTGACATGCCTGAAAAATACTTGGCATAAAACTATGCTCAATAAGCGCTAATTACTGTGAAGGGTCAACTTTTTCATCTGGGCAGTTCACAACTGCTTAATAAGCTCCTGGGTAATTGAGAGTTTAGTAAAGGGACAGAAATCTAAATGCGTATGTATAGTAGCAGAAGTGTGAATGTTCACACAGAGAGCTGAAGATAATTTGAGTCTAGTTAGGATACATGGCAGACTAATATCACTTTAGCTGTCTTTTTTCAAAATAATTAGTTATGAAACTCAGTAACTTTCAGCAAGGGGTACTCTGGTCTCTGAACATGGAGGGTGTCTCATATATCAGATGCCCAACTACATTCAAGTCTCATGACCTCCCTTCAAACTGCATGTCTTTTTTCCACCCATCTGCCCATGCATTTCACTGGATGCAGGAGTTGCCTCTCAAGTTATTTGGTAAAGGAGTAGACGGAACAAAACGTGAATCAAGATTTAAGTGGGAAAGTCTCCTTTTGACAGTGGCTAATTTGCCATGGGATGTATGTGGAACTCTGAGAATAGCCATATTTACATTAATCAGACAGTTATTAGCCTCAACTGCAAAGTGGGGAGAGTTCAAAAGGTGCATTTCGAAGCTACGATAAACCAGAGGCTTTTTATTCTAGTGATTTAAGAAAGCTTTACATTTTTATTTCCAATTAACCTATCAATAGTGATGTCACTTAAATACTCCTAAGGAATATTATCTCCTCATTATTGCCAGAAAACATGCTGCCCAATTTCATAGCTCAGCTGTTCTCATGCATGGATGGACAATCTGAATTAACTTGAACAGAAACAAGATTTTTAGACACTCGGCTACATTCCTAGTTGTAAAATCTAAGTAATTAAAATGTGACTCCAAATAGTAAAAGAAAATAAAGTGGATAATGTTTATTTTGTGCATCAAAATGATAGTGATACAATGCTAGTCCAACTTTCTATTTATTCAGTGTTAGCATGTCGGTAGAAAAATTATTGTAATCCACGCATTCACTGCCAGTACAACTGAAGATCGTGGCAATGAGTAAAGACACTCTGGAGAGCTGTCTTAAAATTAAGCTATTAAAAAAGACTGTTTTTTTTTTCATCATGATGAAACAAAAATAGCCGCCCCAGAGATGGGAGTTTTGCTGCCTTGTTGACATACTGCTTATGCATGTTAAAATCAGACACAAGGACACCCATTATTCTGTTGATCTGAAACTTTGACACTACGGAAATAACATGTATTCAAGGAGAAGATGTTCAAGTGATCAGGGAAGTTCAGACCTACAAACTCAGAGCTAGATTTATTCCCAATTATAGGCATTTTCATTACACCTTTCATCAAACCTTCCTCCTTCTACTCATGCTTGAGTGAACCTAGGCTACAAAGCTGTTTGTGACACAAGATTATGGATGTATTCTTAAACAATATCCCAAAGGTTAATAATAATCACAAACATTTTGTACATCTTCATGTAGAAGGAACCTTTAACTCTGAACTAAGTAAAAACTTACCCTTGTGTCTTTCTCAACAATGCTAAAGCACCCTCATAAAGAGTGAGGAGCTCTGGGTTTGGGCATTAGAGAACATGCATCTTGTCTTGTTACCTCCACCTGTAAGCTTGGGGGCTTTTGCAAATTCCTTTTGTCCCCTAAAGTGCAGAGTCTTCACCTTTAAGTAAAGATAATAGAAACCAGAGATAGGGGCTCCTGGGTGGCTTAGTTGGTTAAGCGTCCCAACTTCAGCTCAGGTCATGATCTCATGGTTCCTGGGTTCAAGCCCCATATTGGGCTTTGTGCTGATAGCTCAGAGCCTGGAGCCTGCTACAGATTCTGTGTCTGCCCCTCCCCCACTTGTGCTCCATCTGTCTCTCTCTCTCTCTCTCTCTCTCTCTCTCTCTCTCTCTTTCTCTCTGAAAAATAAACATTTAAAAAATTAAAAAAAAAAAAAAACAGAGATAAAAGATTAAAAGGATGGGCTCCTTGCCCTCAATGCCCCTGAGTATGCTTTCATGGTTGTATTATCAGCAATGGCTTCCTTTAGTTACTTTACCCCCAAATCAATCAACCAACCATTCTCTCTCTAGTTCTAGTTCTTTCTCTCTCTCTCTCTCTCTCTCTCTCTCTCTCTCTCTCTCTTACACACACACACACACACACACACACGCACACGCACACACACACACACAGTATTGTGCTAGCTGCTACAAAGGATATTCTAGAAGAGTAAAATGTGATCTTTGCCCTGGAGCTGTACACTGGGAAGTATAATTATAAGTCTCATATGAATGTATTTCCCAGTGCTTCTCACAGGACTCAGGAAATACAAAAATTAATATGTCTGCTTTTGTCCAGTTATGCCAGCAAAGCCATGGTTACACCAAAAAGAAAAGAGATGCCTCCACCTTGTGGCTGGGTCTTCTTCAGCTGGGAAGCATTGCTATTTTTAAGCTTATTTCTTATTGCAAGTTAAAAGATTGTATTATGTTTACTTTCATACACTTCTTCATCTTCATACTGTAACGTGTATCAGGGACTTCTGTGAAGCCCTTCCTCTCCTGGAATTCAAGGTTAGCCTTGGCCAAAATGCAGTAGCTAGCATTTAAGAAATGTTTATGAAACTTTTATTCTGCGCTTAGGCACCTTAGTCAACAGTAGAAAAACAATAGTGAACAAGGCACAGACACCACAAAGCGTTCTGACCTAAAGCCCTCACTCTCTCAGTGCCCCCACACACACACCCTCAAAAGACTCCCTCCAAAGACTCTTTCCTCCATTAATCATGCTGTATCTTACACAGTACCAATTTTGGTCCCCACTACAATTTAAGTTTTTATTATCTATTATTTTTAAAGCAATGTGTTAGTTATTACTAGAAGGTGCAAAGATACCATCCATGTTTCTAGGAGTTTATAATTCAGTAAGGGCGGAAGTGAGAAATGGTGGTGGAATGAATAAATACACAAACAGCTAGAATGAGAGGCAGGGTTGCAGGGAGTGCTGCAAGAGCGGCATAGCTAAAGCACAGCCGATGTGGAGAGAAAGGAGGGGGGCTTTCCCCTGGAGTGACTGGAGACCGCTTTGTGGACAATTTGAGAGGAAACTTGAAGAACGGGCATGACTATAGGATGAGATTGGAGGCGTCAGGGGAACGGTAAGAATGACTAGCAGGGGTGAGGCAAGAGCAAAATTGCAGGCGTGAGAGAACCCAATGAAGAATGGAGGAATGAGAAGCCAGCCAGATTAAACCCAGGAGAATGGCGGGGATACGCTGGAAGAAGGAGGAAACAATGTCCTGAAGGATCGTCACACTGGGCCAAGGAGCTTAGATTCTGTTCAAGAAGGGAATGAGGTAGGGAGGTGTTTGAAGGGGAGAGAGACCAAAACAGAGGTGAGCTTTAAAAAAAATGTTTTAATGGGGGCACACTGTCAGTACAGAGCCCCATGCAGGGCTCAAACTCACAAACTGTGACATCATGACCTGAGCCCAAATCAGGAGTTGTACGCTTAACCAGCCGAGCCACCCAGGTGCCCCCATAAGCAACTTTTAAAGCTCACCTCTGCTCAGTCGGCTGAGGGTCTGACTTTGGCTCAGGTCAGGATATCACAGTTAATAGGTTCAAGCCCCGTATCAGGCTCTGTGTTGACAGCTGGGAGCCTGGAGCCTACTTCGGGTTCTGTGTCTCCCTCTCTCTCTGCCCCTCCCCCACTTACACTTGCTCTCTCTCTCAAAAATAAATAAACATTAAAACATTTTTTTAAAGCTCACCTCTGTTTTGGTCTCTCTCTCTCTTTCTCTCTCTGCCCTCCCCTGTTCACACATGCTCACGCGTGCTCTCTCTCTCAAAAATAAATAAACGTTAAAAATATACAAATAAATAAAAATAGAAGATACTTGTGGCAACCATATGGACCAAAAGAAGAGGGAGAAGAGAGAAATAGGGAATGGAAAACACAGGGAAGAGAAATAGGAAATTAGCAGCTGCTGCTGACAACAGAGTGGAAATAAAACTGATGGGTCTGGAAGCTAACTAGAGGCAAAGGCAACTCTGAAATCTTGAGCAGTTTTAAAAAGCACATTGAACTGTTGAGAACTGAGAGCAAACTGAGGGTTGATGGGGGGTGGGAGGGAGGAGAGGGTGGGTGATGGGTATTGAGGAGGGCACCTTTTGGGATGAGCACTGGGTGTTGTATGGAAACCAATTTGACAATAAATTTCATATATAAATAAAAAAAAATAAAAAAAATAAAATAAAATTTCATTAAAAAAAATAAATAAAAAAAAAATAAAAAGCACATTGAAGTCACTAACCTATAATGCTATCTTAAGATAGTATTTGTATAAAAGTGAAATATTTAAACGAATAAAGGTTTCCAAAACTAGCTTCTCTAATATGGGCAAGGTTACCACCACCTGATTTTTATGTCTTATTCTTGAATTATTGCTTAAAGCTTTTGTCTGAATCTGTTCAGGCTGCTATAACAAAATACCACATTGGGTGGTTTATAAACAGAGATTTAGTCCTCACTGTTATGGAGGCCAGAAGTCCAAGATCAAGTTACAGGCAGATTCAGTGTCTGGTGAAAGCCTGCTAACTGGCCCTGTGTCCTCATATGGTGGAAGAGGTGAGGAATCCCTCTGGGCTCTCTTTTATGAGGGCACTAATCCCACCATGATGGCTCCATCTTCATGACCTAATCACCTCCCAAAGGCCCCACCTCCTAATACCATCACCTTGGGAGTTAGGATCTAAACGTACAAATTTTGATGGGATACGAACATTCAGATCACAGCAGCCTTCATATGTCATATTCATCCATTGTTTTAAAATCTATTCTTCTATTCCTCTTCCTCTCGAATTCACTGCCTTTCCTTCTCTCTCGATTCTGTATCCTGGGGAACTGATTCCTGCCTGCATCACACGTACTCTTTTGCCCATTGTTTCCTGTTGGATTTCACTGATGAGAAGCAGAGCAGAAGATCAGAGGGCAGGAAGAAAGAAAGTGTAATCGTTTTGTAACAAATGATCACAACCTTAGTAGCTTAAAGCAACACCAATATATTCTCTTACAGTTCTGGAGGTCAGAATTCTAAAGTGGCTTCAGTGGGTTGAATTCAAGGCTGGTTCTTTCTGTTGGCTCTAGGGGAGAACCCACTCCCTTGCCTTCCCCAGCTTCTGAGCCACCTATACACCTTGGCTTATATATAGCCCCTTCCTCCATCTTCAGTACCAGCGGTGGGGCATCTTTTCTCATTTCTTACCTCTGTTTATATCTTTAAATCTTCTCTTTCTGATTTTGACCCTTGTGATTGGGACCACCAAGATAACACAGGATAGGATGATCATCCTATCTCAATGTCCTAAACTTAGTTGCATCTGCAAAGTCCCTTTTGCCATGTAAGGTAACATATTCATAGACTCCAGAGACTAGATGTGGACATCTTTTGGCGGGTCATTATTCTGTCTGCCACACAGAGGTATTTCTTTCCCCTGTTGCTCCCAGCCTCCATGCTCTGGGCCTGGAAATGTTCATCCCTCTATGATGGCAGCTCTCGTCAGGCTCTTTCATGGTCCCAGCTCTCACTAGATCCCTGAAACTTTCCTTCCTCTCCCAGGCTTTTCCAGACAGAGGTGGTAACAGTCCCCACCTTCAAAGGCTCAACAGCCCTCTTTGCTTTCTAAGCCCTGCCTACACCTCTGCCCACACCTAAGCCCTGCCCACACCTGTCACTACATTGCCTTCTAAAATCCCAGCTAACTGATATGCCCATCTTGGTATGCCTTAGCACACTCTCGTTGACACTGTTAATGTGTCAGGTCTGGAAGTGGCACACACAGAAAGTGAATGTAACACAATATGCAAGAAGGTTGGCTTCAGAAAAACCAAGGATTATTACCCTGTGCCAATGTCACAGTCATAGTACAGAGCCTAATGCTTGCATCTGATTAGAAATATGGGGAATAATAATCCCTCATTTTCTCTCAGTTACATCCAGGGAAGGGAAATGACAGCCTACACAGGAGTCCACAATACAAAGTTTCCTCTTTGATTTCGTTTTGGTTGCTTTTCAATCAAATAGGGAAACTGACTTCATGACCTAATGTAAGTGATTTCTGGGCAGTTGGATGAGCCACTAGCTGAACTGCCAATGATAGCTTTCTATTCTTGCTCAGGTGGATAATTTCAAGATATTTCCCCAGTCTCTTCTTCTTGCCTGAGCAGTCAAACGGTCATATGAAAGTGGAAAGGTTGTGGTTATTTTTTCCTTCATAGAAAATATTTTGTTTCAACCAGCTTGTCTTTAGAATCTTTCTTTGTATTCATGTCTGTCAGCACAATAGAAGTTATCCCTCTGTCTTGGCTTAGGGTTTGGATTAGCTGTCCAACATTCAATGAGATTCTTTTTCTAAGAGCTATATATCTAAAAATGATAGAATGAAAATAGAAAAATGGCATCAACATTCTATAGGAATTCCTAAAATTCAGAACTTACCAAATGAACAGAAGACTTTTTGTGTGTTTTTTACTTCTCAGTGATATTTTAGGAAAAACATTCACCTCATTTTTCCCATTAAATAGCCCCAGTAGCTCAGCTCCATCTCTCCTAGTTTCATTATTAAAAGCTTACCACTGTGTTTCATTTTCTCTCTCCTCTGCCATTACAATGACAATGATGGTGATAACTATGAGAATTAATAATCCAGGATTGCATTTGTATAGTTCAGAGTTTACAAGGCACTTACATACCTTTCATATTATTTGATCATGGTCAAACCTGGTTGACATATATTATGAAAGCAAGTTTAATGTTTTTATGGATCTTGTTTAAATTTGGTTTACACAATAAGGAGCAAAGAGTTAAAAAAAAAATCTTCTGAAAATGTTTTTCTTTCAATGATACATCCCTCTATTGAACAAATATGTATAGGTAGGCACACCCCAAGATTTTCACTTTTTTTTTCTTTTTTTAATGAAAGAGAGAGAGAGAACACACAAACAGGGGAGAGGAGCAGAGAGAGAGAGAAAGAGAATCCTGAGCAGACTCCACACTCAGCGTGGAGGCCCACACAGGGTTCTATCCCACAACTCCAGGATCATGACCTAACCCAAAATTGAGAGTCAGACGCTCAACCAGTTGAGCCACCCAGGCGTCCCACAACTCAACATTTTGAAAGAAATGCTGAGGAAAGGCACCCAGCCCAGACTGAAGGGATCATGGAAGGCTTCCTGGATGAGGTCACACCTGAGGTGTGTCTGAAGGAATGAGTAGGATTCTGCTACTTTCAGGGTGGGGGGCAGATTCTAGACAATGGATACAGAAAGAGAACTACTTTAGGCAAGCAGGAAGAGATCATCAGAGAGTGTGCATGGAGCAGGGGAGCAAGAGACTTGAAGAATGGAACATCAACATCCATGAAAAGCCCTAGAAGAGTAAGGATATTTAGAAAGAAGCAATCTAATAAAGTTCTCTGTATGAGATTAGTATTGGTAATATTTGACAAGGAAAAAAGAAAGGTTTGCTGAGACAGATACCAAATTTTAATTTAGACTTGACCTCTACAACTGGGCACTGCATCATCCTTAAATTTCACATATATTTACATGTTTTAGTTTAGAGGATTTGAAAAGTAAGAATGAGGAATGGAGGCTCCCGAATGAAGGGCTCACCCTGAATATCCACCAAGTGTGACCCCCTGATTTGAAAGACCAGCCAAGGCACTCCCCTGCCCCCGAGCAGTACACCCAAGTCAAAGATGAAGTATTTCTTGAGCTGTGACTAAGTCTGTTCTGAAGGGTGAATATGAAATAGGGTACATCCCTCGCCTCAAGGGATAACCCTCAGAATTCTGCAGCGCCCCTAACTTCTTATTTCCCACTTGTTCCCCTCACTTTCATGGTCCTTCTCAGCGAGAATATGCTCCGGCATCACCTTGATTAAGGATCCTTCTGCAAATCAATAAGGGCTATTTCACACTTGTGTTTAGATGAAGTTTCTTGAGAGATGTTGGGATGCTTTCCTTTTAGTGATTATTTTGTAGAGCATAGTAGAAAGAGAGTTTCTGTTTTCAACATACACCTTATCTGAGGCAAATAAAAGTCACAGCACTTTGGTGCTCTCAAACATGTGTTTCAGTTTCCAACTGGGTTGGAAGCTTTCCCTCTGGAAAAACCTGCTGACTTGATGGGCTCCTGTGCCTTTGCCGAGGCAGCCGTGAACGACGGTTTGTAACAAGAGCCAGGTCCTATAATAGGCACTTGGATATCATCTATTTCAATCACCAGTCTAGTGGAAGAAACAGGTAGGTTAGCCAAAACACTCAGCATAATCTCTTGAAAACTTTACTGCAATGGTTATTAAATAGTGTCTAACAGGGGCGCCTGGGTGGCTCAGTGGGTTAAGCGTCCAACTTCGGCTCAGGTCATGATCTCACAGTTCATGAGTTTGAGCCGTGTCAGGCTCTGTGCTGACAGCTCAGAGCTTAAAGCCTGCTTCAGATTCTGTGTCCTTCTCTCTCTCCACCCTTCCCCTGCTTTCTCTCTCTCTCTCTCTCTCTCTCTCTCTCTCAAAATAAACATTGAAAACTGTTTTTTAAATAAATAATATCTAACAAAAGTTAATCTTGAAAACAGTCATTACATATTAAAGGTCACCATCAAGTTGACAATCAGCCTGTCCCTTTGCTCCAGCAGGGCCATCAATGCCCATGTGTCCTGTTGTCAGAGCACCTGGTGATAATGCCTGTGGCAGGCAGCGGCAAACACCCTCAGTCAGATTTTTTTCCCAGCACGTTATGATTTTTTCGTTCAGACTCAGCCTCCATTCTACTTTCTCTCAATCCTTTAGCATTTGTTTCCCATTACTTTACCTGTCTCTACCAATTTTTGTAGGTCACCATTACTCAAACTTCATGTGGCCTCCTCTAAGTACTGTTGAAATTGTTATGGTGTTGCTGCAAGTGCTTAAGGCAGCATTTCAAGAAAGCTTTCAGTAAGGTATGCTGAGACGTACTAAAGCTGAACTATGTTGTGAGAATAGAGATGGCTGCTGTAACTGAAAAGCAAAGCCTTTGCTCAACTGCAAGTAATCAAGGGCCTACTTGTCAAGAGCTGTGTAGATGACACAAAGACAGTAGGTACTTTCCCTGCCCAAGAAGGGTCTGGAGTCGACAAGAAAGGCCAGACTATAAGCGAAGAATTTCACTAACCTCAGGCCTCAGATCAATAGCCACAAAAATAGTCCACAGCTAAATCTTCCATGAAATAAAGAATAGAGATATCCATTACTTGTTGGTATAAAATTCTCACAGAGTTCAAATCCTCACACCTAATTATAATCTAGGGTTTCAGTCATGTATGATCATACAAAATAGGTTCTTGTGGTGCAGTAGTAGTAAGAGGGGGGTTAACTGATTGCAGCCAGCTAAGCATGTTTGTGCGGTGTCGGAGTAAGACTTGAGTGGGAACGTCTGTGACTCAGGGCTAAAGTAACTCCAGGATTAATCAAGTTCTTCTAAAGATTTCATTGAGCCAAACCAAATACATTCTATACAACTTGGTTACAAAAGTGCATACGGTACAGAGTTTACATTTTTTTCTTACATCTTGAACTATTAACTGCTTAAGAAATATTGAAACTTTTACCTTTACCTGCCTTGGTTTTCCAATAAGAAGAGAAAAAGCTTTACCCACAGGGCCCCTGGCAAGTTCAAGGATTTGGTAATAGCTTTGTTAATGAAACATCTGCCATGATATATGAGCAGAAATGTAGGAGTAGAAATGCAG
The DNA here is from genome assembly GCF_014898765.1 of Herpailurus yagouaroundi. NCBI lineage: Eukaryota > Metazoa > Chordata > Mammalia > Carnivora > Felidae > Herpailurus > Herpailurus yagouaroundi. Next base: position 78,581,897 of record NW_024412391.1, read on the forward strand.
AACCTACTAGGCTATGCCGAGAGTGGGCAGCCTTTTCTTTTCTGTTCTTTTCCTTTCTTTTCTTTTTTTCAGTAAAGTGACTTTTATCTTCAGTTGAAATATAGTTGACACACAATATTACATTAGCTACAGGTGTACAACATAGTGATTCAATAAGTCAATGTGCTATATGCTCACCACAAGTGTAGCTGCCATCTGTCACCATCCAACAGTATTACAATATGTTGTGCCTTTCATCCCTGTGACTTATTCATTCCATTATCGGACACCTGTCCCTCCCACTCCCCTTCACCCCTTTTGGCCATCTTCCCACTCCCGCCATCCCCTCTGCCAGTCATCAGTTTGTGAGAGGGGGCAGTCTCATCTCATTCATTGCCCCTAAGACATTGATGTAGGGTTGTTAGTTGCCCCAAGATACAGGACTACAGGTATAAATATTTCTTCCATGGGGAAAAAAAAATGAATGCCTGGAATTTTATTCTAAGTCCTTTGGTTAGTTTCCTAAATTCGACATCTCCTTGACACAGACACATCTGTGAACTTTGAGTCTCCCTCTCTCTCCCCACTTCTTTTTTTCTCTCCCTCTTCCCTCCACCCACACCCCTCCTCTTCCCATCTCTCTCTCAATTCTAATTAGAACTTGATATTTTAAAAATTCATTAAGAACAAGTGGAGGACATTTGTAAAGTTCCACTTTAGTACGTAGCTCAGCTAAAGAGAGCTCTGTAACAAAGTATGGAAAGAGAAGACTGTATCAGAATCACAACTGGTCTTTTTTTCTTCATCCCTTAAAGGACTGCAAATTTTCCATTGGTTTTATCAAATTAATTCCCTCATTTGATTTGCATGTGAGGTAGGAAAGTGATGCTTTTCAACTGGCCACCCCTTGGCCACAAGGTGGGAAGGTAACCAGAGAACCTCTCTGCCCCTGACATATTCAACTCCTTATACATCCAGATACTAAGGATGAAAGCAAAAGGATTCACATTTGAAATTTATTTGAAGAGTCCCATTTAAAGCAACTATTCAGGGACACCTGGGATAGTCAGTTAAGCATCCGACTCTTGATTTTGGCTCAGGTCATGATCTCTCAGTTCATGAGATTGAGCCCCTGTGCTGTCAGCACAGAACCTGCTTGGGATTCTCTCTCCCTCTCTTTCTGCCCCTCCCCCACTCACACACATTCTCTCTCACGCACACTCTCTCTCTCTTTCTCTCTCTCTCAAAATAAATAAACATTTTTTAAAAAAAGAAATAGGGGCGCCTGGGTGGCTCAGTCGGTTAAGCGGCTGACTTCGGCTCAGGTCATGATCTCGCGGTCCGTGAGTTCGAGCCCCACGTCAGGCTCTGTGCTGACAGCTCAGAGCCTGGAGCCTGTTTCAGATTCTGTGTCTCCCTCTCTCTGACCCTCCCCCGTTCATGCTCTGTCTCTCTCTGTCTCAAAAATAAATAAACGTTAAAAAAAATTTTTTTAAAGAAACAACTATGCATAATACTAGTAGTGGAGTAAAAATAAAAATTAAACCTTTTTTATAATTTCTGTCATTTCGCAAAGAGAAACAGCTCTTAAATCTGTTGGATTTGTTGCTACCCTTGGCAGTAGGTCCAAATGACTTGGCCCACTTTTATAATCTGCCCAGAACACCTTGTAAGATTCACTTTGTGACAGTGACAGCATTACCATCATTTTACCTGACCAGCATCCCCTCCACACACACCAAAAATTTTTGTTCCGACTTTGGTAAGATCCTGGACTATTCAAAAACTTCCATTGCTTCCAGTGAGGCAGAAAATCAACATACTACATCCTCCGGTGTCCTGTCTGGGGAGGGGCTTGGGAGAGACTGAAAGTCTTAGATGAAAACTAAGGATCCTTGATCCAACCAGCACCAGAGGCATCCTCTTCTCCCTCTGAGGGGACCCTGCGTCAAATCTAAAAGTATGGAAATCTGCCGAGCCAAAAGGTCAGGTCATGCTCCTGGGAACTCAATAAAAGTAATACCCCTGACTCTTCCCGGAGCCCCGTCCCTGAAACTCCTGCACCAGAGACGTCAGTCCAGCCCTTGTGCAGCCCTCGTACCCTCTACTTCTCAACCACCCCTGTAGTCTTCCAACCCACCACCTCTCCCTCCCATGCTAAGTTTTGTTCCCTTGGTCTTCCTGAGATCTTAGGAGGGAAAAGGAAACATAACAAATGCACAAGAGAATGAAAACATCAAATTTTCTAAGTCTCTCAAGTATGGGACCAGAATGCAGATGATGTATGACTATTTCTATCACACCACGAGATTCCTTTTGCCCTCTACATGACTCTCGCACTGTCAGTCTCAAGACAGAAGTGTCCTCAGGCAAAGGTGGCTGTCACGGTTGTTTGGGGGGCCAAGAGTGTTTATAACCCCTTCTCCCATGATTTTCAAGATAAGCCATGTGTAAATGCTTCATTCAGTCACAAATACTTACAGTGCATCTCATATGAGATACATCATTAAAAGGGACACAGTCTCTGCCCTCATTTGCTTCTTGAGACCATGGTATGTTTGGTCTCTGTCTCTTTCCCCACCGCCTCCCAGTTTCCCACTTGATAGACAATGTGATAACCTCACAGACTTCAGCACCCTTCTTTAATCTCCCACTTTCTCTCCAGTCCAGTCTCCATACTGATGACTCAGGGAGATTTCTAGATACCACTTCGCTTCCCGGGTCAGGTTACCGGCTGATTAAAGTTTTCAGTGGCTGGTGCACCTGGGTGGCTCAGTCGGTTGAGCGTCCAACTTTGGCTGTGGTCATGATCTCACAGCTCATGAGTTCGAGCCCCATGTCAGGCTCTGTGCTGACAGCTGACAGCCTGCTTCAGATTCTGTGCCTCCCTCTCTCTCTGCCCCAACCCACTCGCATTCTGTCTCTCTCAAAAATAAATAAACATCAAAACATAAATAAAATCTTTAGTGCCTTACTGTTGCCTTAAAAATAAAGCCTGAACTCCTGAGTAGCAGAATAAACTGACAGTTCTCCAAATATACGATGATCTCAAGGCTCAGGGTCTTTGCATCTGCTGCTCTCTCTACGTAGAATGCTCATCCTCCTCCCTCATCTGGGGAACTCTTACTGATACTTCAAAACTCAGTTGAGATGTCACCACCTCCAGAAAGCTCTCCCTGACTACCAGTTCACCCATTCTGAGTTAGATGTCCCTCATTTCTATTCTCTTAGCACTTTGTTAATATCTCCATCATAGCAAAGGTATATTGAATAATAACCTTATTTACCTGCTTCCTCTCCAGTTAGACTGACAACTAGATACTATACCATTTATCTCTATCTTTATCTTATCACCCTAGTAGACTGTCTAGCACATGGTGCTAGACAGAAATCATTTGGTGCCCAGAAATCATTTGATGAGTGAAGAAGGTCCATATCTAGGAGGGAAGATAGAAAAGCATAACTGTAACAAGGTGTGATAAATACTAGAGTGGGATACAGTGACAAATGAATGTAAATATTAGAAACATCTGCTTGTAAAGAAGACAGGGTCAAGGAAGGAATCCCAGAGAAGATGCTTGGACTGGCTTTGAGGAAGAGTGGGAGATCAACAGGTCTATTGGGAAGAGAATGCAAAGAGAACAGTAGCATATGGAAAACCCTGGATGCCTCAATAGTCATGAAGCCTTGGGGAGACTTCTCTTAGAAGAATGACTCCAGTGACAATAAGAAGAAGATATTGGTGGGAGAGTGACAGGAGAATATTGGAATAATCCAGGTAGATACCTGAATTTCACTAGTTAGCAATGGGTTACAAATGAGGTCAGAGAGAGGAAGCGAACCCAGCATGCCCCTCAGATTTCTCACTTGAGTGAGTGGTAGTACCGTTAACCAGATTTAGAGAAAAAAAAGTGCTTTGGGAGAAAAATGCTAAGCCCAGTCTGCTGGTGTTGAATTGGAAGTGCCTATTGGACGTCCAGGTAAAGATGTGTAGTGTTCAAGGGGATGCATGAGTATGAAGCTCAGAGGAAAAGTCTGGCTAAGAATGAAGATTCTATTATAACTTCACTGGAGCTTTCATTTTACTTCTGCAATTTAATACTGTGCCATGAGGTTTCAGTCATGGGTGGGAACTGCTGGGAGAGGCAATAATTGGTCCCATCTCTGCCTCTGGCTTGGATACAGTGGCCTCCGGTAAGCTATTCGAATTCAGGCTGTGCCTGTGCCTTATGGGAAAGGAGACAACTAAGGAGAACTGAACAAAAATGTTGCAAACATTGCCCCTAAAACAAATTAATTTAGTCCTGTCGTTCATCATTCTTCTCTGAAATGTGGAAGTCATACCAGTGGGGTAAACTTCTGCCACTGCCCAAAAGCCGTACTTTCAAAGACCACCATACACAAAGTGGAAAGAGAAGTCTTTTCCTTCATTGCACTGAAGTCCTTACCCCTAGAAAATCCTCTTTAAACAGAGATATTACTCTCTTGCTACTACAAACATGTGTTTGTTCTTTCTCCTCATTTTGGGGGTGGGGAGTGGTCTTATTTTAGTGCTGTCTTGCCATTGTGATGGCAACTTTTTATTCCTCTTCTTGCCTGGCACCCATCTTGATAATGCTCTGCTATGGGGAGTTTATTCACGATTCTGTCTGCATTATAGAGTTTAGGTTGAGGTCTGCTTTTAGGGTACCAACTAAAATAACATTTTTGCAAAGCAACTCATGGTGCTTTCCCTGGCCAATTTATCTTAAGTGACTTCCACTGAAATGAAATATATTTTAATTCAAAGGTTCTTGACAGTAATGGTACTGTGGGAGTTACCTGATGTGTTCATGGTTGAACCTCTTTTATTCCATCTAACTATTCACAGAGGCTAAATGGGAATTGCTTATGAAGCCTGGGCATTTCTAACAATTCAAGAGGGACTGGTATTTAACCAAATTGTTCTGGCAGTCAGGTGCGAGCATGGCAAAGATTTAGCAAGGGCATTAGTCATGTGTGGAGAATGGAAGATCTCATTTTTAATTCAAACAACTGTGATGGAAAACTCATCATCAAACTTGAATATCAACCAACCATATTTACAAAGAAGGCGATATCACAATAGCACCCAGGGGAATTTAAATGATGCATGATAAAAATTCTCAGAGAAGCCCAAAAACCGATCATCTCATCCAGCATGCTGAATTAAATGCTGCACTAAGTCCAAAGCTGGCACTGTGTTCAATGAAAAGGCCTTAAAATATTTACTTCTTGTTTCAAAGCAAAGGTGCCAGGTTTGTTTGGAATTGTGACTTCAAACATATTCCCTAATTTTAAAAAAAAATGCTAAAAGTTTAATTAAAGTCTCTGCCACACTGACTGAAAATAAGTAACATATCACCACAACTTTATGGCCTGATATTTTAATTTCTGTAAAGGTAAAGTTTGGTGGTCAGATTCAAGATGTAGCCAGGAATTAGCTGCTTCTGAGAAGCAGCGGGCTGCAATCAAATTGTTCAGATGCTCTCTGGAAACCAGTATTCTTTAAGGGATGCTTTTCTAATCTGTTGGAAATGCAAGGTGAGTAGAACCATCCTTGGCTGAGTTAATGTTTCCTTAATTAACAGGTAGGAGATCAAATCATTGAGATCAATGGGGAAAGCACAAGAGACATGACACACGCCAGAGCAATAGAGCTCATCAAGTCGGGAGGAAGAAGGGTCCGTTTGCTGCTGAAGCGCGGGACGGGGCAGGTCCCGGAGTATGGTACGTTTCATGTTTTGATTCACCTGTTTTCTGTTTCTTCTGTGTACTGTAAATGCCTATGCTTATTTGTAAAACTGTATCAGTTCTCTAATTCTACCTAAATATAGACTTGGCTATCAATAGATATATACATGCATATGTACATTTAAGCCGAAGATTTATATGCGTGTGAGCTCTTTCTTTTGCTCCCTTGGTTAAGTGATGTTTAAAATAGCAAATAGAGGACCTTTCAGGGCATCTCTGAGCGTGCAGGGAGATCCAGCCACCACTTATATGTTAGAACTTTTACAATTTGACTAACAGTCTTCTGTTCATTTGAGTCCACAGTAATTTATCACTTATTTCCTAAAATTGCTCATGAATCACAACTGCCCTGTAGGGTATGTGACTGGGACCAGGGAACAAACAAGAACAGATCTTCAGGTGGGGAGATTAGAATGTAAACTTCATGCAGTGATTGCATTTTCTTGGCATTTAGATTCATTCTAATGTTGTGTATCTCTGTGCTTTTCAGGAAGGAATTGAAGTGCATTAGATTTGGCTTCAGAAGTCTTTAATGGTGTTATTTTTCAGCAGCCCATTTAAGACACCACTGACAGTTTTACTAAGAAACTGCTGGGTGGTCATTACATGAGAAGCATCACACCCTGAACTGGCTATAATTAATCTCAGGGAGTGACAGAAAGACAGAAAGACAGATATCAGTGAAAACAGGCACACGGGGCAATGGGATTTAACCATGGTCTGAATAATTAGCTCAAATTGTTGATCTAGAAAAATTGACTCTCATTTTCATCCATTCATCCCCTACCGCCCCCCCACACACACACAAATTCTAAATAATGCTTTTCCCTCTCCAATTATGCTTACCTTAATTATGGGTAACTTGCCTAAGTTACCTAATAATGAGCTGAACACTTCCTTAGTTAGCAGGCAGTATAGTCCTGAGTTCAGTTAAAATATCTGAAATCAAATGCCCTTAAAAATTTTGTTTTCGTGGTCTTGAAACCCCAAAAGGACTGGCAAATACTCAAAGAAAGCGTTGAGAAGTTTCTGTAGGGCTGGCTCTGTGCCCATGGAAAGATTTCATCCCAGGTCCCATCCTTAATGTTTGGATCTAATAAAATATTTTTAAATATGAATATTAGCAACAAGCTCAGACCTGATCCTGTTAAATGCACTAATCCTTTTGTACTAATGCACTAATCCTTTTGTAAAGACTCTTACTCTTGGAATAGGGTAACTTTTTGCACCCCAGAGCAATACATGATTCAATAAGACCAAACTGACCTGTGTGAATTAATCACTTCTAAAAAATACCTTATTTTAAATGTATGTTTCATTCCATGGCAAGACCCATTATCTATACCAAGGAATTTCCATAGAGTTAATATTGTTCTTATTTTACTAACAAATTAAACTTTAAGAAGTTAATCTGAACAACATGGCTATCCCGAGCTTTCTTTTCTTTTATGAAATCACTATTTGGTTCACATTTTCAACAGCTTGTCTATAGTGAGCTATAGACACTATAGTGTCTATAGTGAGCAGTTACAACAGTACCATTGCCCAATTGGCAGCATGACTCAGCTTATAATGCCTACGTATGACGCTGTCTCAAAACATCTTTAAAGAAAAAATAAAAACGTGTTTGAACAAGACAAAAATTCAGGATCATGTCACTATGATCCCATTAATTCATCCATCATCTGGAAATATATGGTTAAGGTTAAATTCTAAAATTAACAAACAGGGTTTGTCAAACATCTGGACACAGTTTAGAGGGACCAATTGTCAATATGGTTAACTCCAGAAGTACTGCAGAGTTCTTCTAAATATATTCCCCTAAAATGTAACATTAAATCATACTTGCCAATGGTTAGTTAGAGTTTGTCAGCTACTGTTGATGTTAGAATGACCTAGATTTTGATTGTAAATTAGCTTTCGAGATTATGTCACAAAATAAGCAATTTAAATTTTTTGTATTTATTTATTTTTGAGAGAGAGAGAGAGAGCGCACACGCACACACACGCACACATACACACACACACACACACACACACACACACACACACAAGTGGGGGACGGGCAGAGAAAAGGAGAGACAGAATCATAGGCAGGCTCCCCACACCTCAGCACAAAGGCCGATGTGAGACTTGAACTCACAAACTGTGAGATCATGACCTCACCACCCAGGTGCCCACAGAGTAACCAATTTAATAGAGAAGGGCAAGGTCTTCTCCTTTAGAGAAGTAAAAGAAAAATCACAAACTAAGTAAACATTAGCACTTCAGGAAAATCTAAGCTGAAAGATGCCTGGTTTTGCATGAGAAACCAAGAAGGTAGGGATCAGACCAGATCTTTGAGGATAATGCCATCAAGTGATATTTCTGGAGTCATAGCAACTCATGAGGAGGGTGTTTCAGGTGTCTCTAAGACCACACGCACATTCAAAAATCTGCTGGAAAGATTCCTGGGACACAGAATATAGTTGTACTCACAGGTAAGATTTATCATAATGACATAGTAAGGATACACAGTGGGATCATAAGGGGGAGAAACAGGCAAAGTCTGGAGGAATCTAGGTACAGGCTTCTTTATTCTCTCTCTCTCTCTCTCTCTCTCTCTCTCTCTCTCTCAGTCAGCCAGAGATCACTCTTCCCCCAGCAATAAAAATTCAGCAATAAAGGTGTGATACTATTACCCAGGGCAATTCATTAAAGATTTGGCACCCAGGGCTTATACTGGGTGCTGGTCATGCAGACCACTCTCTGCCTAGCACATACCAAAATTCTAGACTCCTATAAGAAAAGCAGGTGTTCAGCATAAATTGTATTGTTTGCACGGTTATCCATGAGACACCCTTATCATTTAGGGAAGGGTTTATATTAGTGTAGGAGACAATTTACCTGTCACAGTCCCAGAGGCCAGCCAATGGTCAACCTTGCAAGCAGGTCCCTTTAAGGATAACAGTCTCAAGGCTGTCATGTGAACTCCTGTACCAGGAGCAAGCCAAAGAAGCAGGCACAGTCATTTTACAAATGACCCCAGCATAACAGGACTGCTCACAGCTAAGGAACATCATAATTCCTTCATCACCAGTTAAGTAGACTATATCATGAAGCAGAATTTTTTGTCCAACGTCTGAACACAAGATGGGGGAGGTAACAAAACCGAATAACAGAAACAAGGACAATGAAAGAAAATGCTTGAGTTAGCCAGTAGATATAACCAAGAATATAATCCACTGTGTCCAAATGGCACCCTCATCGCAGGAACACTGAATTTTCCATCAACTATGAGCTTAATCCTGTGTTTGCTTCCTTTGTTTGACTTTTAAGATCCTAAACTTAGCAAAAATCCATCCTTAAAGATAGTTAAAGGAGGTTATCAGAATCTGTAGGAGACATAACCTGCTAGGGAGGTGTGCAGATTTAACCCAGTCTGGGAGAGTGAACTTTGAAGAGTAGATCGACAACCAACAGCCTGTGGCAGGGTTTTAAGTGATATCTACCAGCCCTCCCTCAGATACCTGCAGAATTCTGAATTCACAACAGCTCTGAAGCAAGACCCTTATCTGGATATTTGGCCACATCAACGAAAAGCTGATTTCAGTCAAGAGAAATACAGAACTCTTGCTCTGAGTTCCTAAGGTGATCTGTGACAGAGAGATAAGCGCAGGTACAATTGAAGGAAAAAAAAAAAAAATACCAAGGGTAATCTGTCAGATTGTTGACTAAACAAAATCAGTGTGAATCCAAGTGAGCTGAGGAGAGGAATAAATATGCTGCAAATATGCCATCCATAATTACCGCAAGACTAATCGGCAGACGACACCCCAGCCAAGTCACAGGCATAAATCAGTAAATGCGGCCGTGGAGGTAGGAGCTGCACACAGGCTGTCGAGCTGCTGCAGGGGGAGTCAGCAAGCGATAAGGGCTTTGAAGAAGTTGCTTTTATGGCTAAGTCCTTGAAGGAGATGGATACTTCAACTCTACTTTAGTCCTCAGGATAAGAATTTGTTGATTATAAACTCCGCGGGAAGCGCGAACTCCCCCCTCCCCTGACACACATCTCAACAACTGGCAAGAATAAGAAAATTTCACTCCACCATACTGAGAAAAAGAATCCGAAGATGATGCCTCCAAAGTAATGCCCTCCTTGACACTGGTTGTTGCTATTTGAATTAAATCTTAAAAGGTTAAGAGAGAAGAAAGCATGTATCATGGTTGGAAAGCTGCACAGGAATAAATTATACAAATTAGCTCCCTGCCTTGAAATACAGGTGTCCTTCATTAGCATTCAAGGAATCGATGTGAACACTTACTTGATTTAGATGCTGAGCCACAGAGCCAGGGCCAGGGTAAATAGAGGTGCCACTGGATGAAATAAAAATCAACCAGTTCGGACCAACTTGGGCCTTTCCCCTGGTGATATTTGCTGTTCAAATCTGATTAAATTCAAAATAAAACAAAACAGAAATATGCTTCCTAGTCTTAGCGGTCTAGCCTGTTTATTCTCTTAAGAGGCAACAGAGCATGTCTTTATGACTACCAAGGTGAAGGGAGTCCTGTTGCAAATGGAGACTGGTGGTCTTAGGAGACCCGGCAGGGTCACAAGGATGAAGTGAAATTTTCTTAGTATCGGTGGCCCAGGGACAATGAACACCATATGCCCACGCAAAGGGAAAAAGAAAGAGTCAATCTGAATTTGACTTCCGCCTACCCTTCAATTTTGAAAGTGAATTATGTCTTTAATGGGTTTGGACTTGATTACAGGTCTTTGGTAAATGGAATTGTTTTCATTTTGTAAGCACAATAAAACTGCATTAAGGAAGTAGAGAAAAGATAAGAGTCAGTAACTATAGCTAAAGAAATGAATAGGCCAAATAGTACTGCCTTTCATCAGGAAATACACATGATTTACAATTTATTAGAGCACCAGATTAAGCAGTACTGGTCTCTACTTATATGGCAATAGGCGATGTTTATTTGTTTTTTTTTTTTTTCAAGAATATACATTGGCCATTTGCAATAACATGGATGGAGCTCGAGTATAATACTAAGTGAAATACGTCAGTCAGAGAAAGACAAATACCAAATGATTTCACTCATGTGGAACTTAAGAAACAAAACAAATGACAAAGCGGGAAATAAAAGGGAGAGAGAGAGAGAAACCAAGAAACAGACTCTTAACTATAGAGAAGAAACTGATAGTTACCAGAGGGAAGGTGGGCATGGTGGCAATGGGTTAAAGCAGGTGATGGGGATTAAGGATTTCACTTGTCATGATGAGCACTAGGTGATTGCAATAAAAGATTTTAAAAAAAAAGAACATATATTGACAAGAATATATATTACAAGTGAACATTATAAGCATACTCTTATCATCTTTTTTATAGTTATTTGTTCAGCAAGAGCTTTGGTCCCTCTGACCATACGAAGATAAATGCAGACAGTATGCCCCTACTAAATATTAATACAAGACAAATCTTATAATTAATATCATCAGTTCACATCATTACTGTTCACTTAACTAAATCAGGATTTTTCTGGGCACTAGCGATGTGCAAGGCACTTTGCCGGCACTGAACACAAGATACGGTCCTGGCCCTGGGTGAGCTAACAATCTAAGAATGAGGATATATGTAACCACTGATTCTAACAGAATCTAACAGAATCAGTGGTGACTGATTAAAAGGTCTTCACAGATCTGCTCTAGTAAAAAATTTAAGTGGGTTTTATTAATTATTTGTGGGATTTAATACGTACTTCTAGAGTATTAAGGATCCTTGAAAAGCACTTGGCTTCTTTAGTTTGTTAAACATTGCCTTTGTAATATTTATACCAATGCTTTGTACATTTTCTGAAGAAAGGACTCGCTGAGTATAGGTATATTTCTGCTTAGACCTTGTCTGAATTATTCTAAATTCTAAGTCAGTAAACCAAAACTTCATCTGGCAAATTTGCTAATCACCGATGTTCCCCTCCTGTGGCTGTCAGCCCCCAGAAGCCTGGAGCACTATAACATCATAGCCGGAGGGTTTGTGGGTGTGCTGCTGTGCCCCCACGATAAAAGGAGAGAGTCTCCATTGTCTTGGCTTCTTCCTCAGAGACCACGTTCAGTAGGCTTTGCACTAATTCACCTGCATTTTTAATAGGGCAAAAGGCAGCTTGCTTCAATAATAAATTCTGAAATTTAATTTCAGCTTCTGACATTCATGGTTGAGTGTATCTTCCTTTTCCATGAGAGGTTCCACAAATCACTCCAGTACACCTGTACTGAGTCAGACCCAGGGAAGAGCTCAGGCTGTCCAGCAGAACTCCGGGCCGCATCATAGAGGACAGGGTTCGTCCTGCCTAAAAAGGCTCGCGACTGCTCTCTGCAGCATGTAGGTGAGCCCAGCAAATGCTCTGTGAAGCTCCCAATAAGTTCCCATTTCATGGAGTCAGAGGCAAAAGCTTCCTTAAAAAACACACACAACTTTGAGATTCCGTTTCCCCACTGTTCAGCAAAAACCTCATTTGTTATTTTAAGTGATTTTAGGAGAAGGATGAAATCTCCTTTCTTCACATTGTTTTATTGGGGCCCATGGAGTATAATGAATATTTGCTCTTTTGGGATACCCTTACATGATTTCCAACGTGCCGTTTTCTCTTTTAAGGATATAGTAAATGACCCCCTTCCCCAAGTCCTCACTTGTTAGGCATTTAAGACTCTGGTAAAATATATTAGACCCCATAGTACCCAAGAAATCTACCAAGAAGAACCAATTTGGCCTTTGAGGTCCAACCACCCTCATTTTCCAAATACGTAAGTTGTTGGCCACGTGCATCTTAGAAAACCTAAATATCCCAGCGCTTCCAGTAACCCATCCTGGAGAGTCAGAGTTTAGGCTCTGATAGAACATTCCCTTCCTTCCCCCAGCATGAAGCTGGGCTCTCCCACGGAGGACTGCTTCCTCAAAAGTCCAGGGAGAAGGAATTTTCTTAGAGAAAGCACTACTGAATGCCGTAAGAACATCAACATGGATCCCCAGGAAGTCACACATTTAAGAGAATGTTTTTTACAAGGAGTGGAGGGGAAAGGGGAGAGCAAGGATAAAAGTTAAGAGACAAGAAAGCGGGCAGCCTGGTTTTCAAGCTGTGTGCATATGCATGCATGAACATGATGTGTGGATCTGGCCCAGGACTCCGTATTTTTAAAGCTCCATCTCAGGGAATGCCATGCTCCCAAGATTACGGGGTGTATCTTCTCTGGCTCTGCTGTAAAGGCCGGGCGCATAGGAGTTTTTACTTCTCCTTGGCCCCCACTGTCAGGTGTGCCTCCCCCGCTCTGCAGGTTCCTCCTCTGCCCATCTAGTCTAAATGGCTTTTGTCCTGAGACTCACAGCATTACAACTTAAAGAAAGGAGACTAGATCTTCCTCCCATTGTCCTCCCATTTTCCATCTCTGGCCTTTTTTGACCATCCAAGCTCAGCTCCCACCCTCCTCACAGAGGACAGGCTGACCTTGGGGTTCAAGAGTTGATTCGAGATAAGCTTCTAACCCTTCAGCTGCACTCATTGGGAAGAGGGTACTAAATGCCAAAATCATTTTCCCCGCTGTCTGATTTTTTTCTTGTCTCAAAGTAGAGCTGATACAGAAAAGGTTTTGATCCCTGCGAAGCAGTCAGCCAACCAAACTCTGCTCTCCAGGTGCTCAAAGCAGTATACCAGTTCCTTAAGACAAACTCTTGGGTAGGTCCAGTCAACTGCCATAACCAGCAACCGTGGAGTCTCCAAGTCACTTTCAAGCTTTCATTTTTTAACTAAGGCCCTCTAAACTTTTCATTTCTAATGGAAGAAATAAGTCCATGAAGCCAGATTTTTGTTATTTGAGAAATCTGCATACAGCCGTGCTCCAAGATAGGATTGTGGCAACGTTCCTATCCTGATAAAGGCTTCTTAATATTTCTTTTTAACTTAATTCCCTCAGTCAGGACCAAAGATGAAATTCTATAATGCCTTACTCCAGGCTTGAATGATGCACTCTAATTATAGCAAAATCTCTAAACTTTGAGAATCACACACATTTTTCAATGTGCTATTTGGGCTCAGTTCTTGTTGTTATTTTTTTCATAGAATGAACGCACACTTAGTCCTGACTAAAGAGCTGTGAACTATAATGTGGCTCAGACATTTGCTTACAGAATAACTTGCTTTTACACTACCGAACAAAGGTCTCTGATTTTCTCAGCATGTGCTCTGTAACACCTAGTGATTCTGGCCTCATCAGGACCCTAGGTGTTAAGGCCGAACATACACACTCATAACTGCATTGAATATGCCAGCATACAACTCCATTTTTCACATTTCACTGCAATTTCTACCCCAGCCTTCACAGCAATTTATTTCCACCATGTTCCGGGTTTTTTCTTTGAACTTCTGTCCATGAGGTTTCCTCGCACATGTATCTTTCAAGTCCAGTAAAGGTCACATTTAAAACAAGATGAGAGCCTTCTCTCTGTGTGACACTAAAACAGCTTGATTCTTTTGGTACAAAATTACTTGCATCTTGGCAAGGCTAAATGGTAAACTCAATTAATAAGTCCTGAAATGTAATTTCCATTTCTAACATCCGTAGTTAAGCATTAGTTTTCTTACCACAGAGAGGTTCCGCTTTCCATTTAACCTCAAGGTGCTAGTGCTCACCCTTGGTCTCCCTTCCCTCAGACACACGCCATGCTGTGAAAAGCACTCCATGTGGCATAATCAGAAATCTACGTGGAGCGCTGTTCCATTCTGCATACTGAAGCCATGCAGACATAGCACCCCGTTTGGAGCAAGTTAGGTATTTAGATGGGGAACACCATCAGTAATGCCAGCAAGGAGTACATCAGGCTCAAAATGTCTGAGCTGCATGGCTTAAGTTGTTTCGATCACATTAACCTCACATTCACCTTCCTTTCCCCCGGGCCGCACGGAGCTGAGAAAACACAGTAGCGGGCAAGGGGTGGGGGTGGGGGGGTGGCCGTTGGTGCACCTCCTGGGTCCTGTCCCTTGGAGATTATTGATTTGGATATTCTAGAGTGTCTAGTACCCATCTACGTGTAGATAAAGACCTGTAGCCCAAGAGCTGAGAAAAAGACAAAGCAAGAGAGCCACCGAGAGGGTAGCTTCATAGCATGGCCCTGGGACAGGTGAGTACCTCAGAGGAGAGCAGGCAGGGTGGGGCTGCGTTTCTTTTCCCTGCTTTATTTTTTTCCAGAAAACAATTACACTCAGCAAGTCAACTGTGCACTTTGACTATAAATAAACAAATTGTCAGAGGTGAGGGAAGCTATAAGAACGTGTGAGATTATTAGCAAAAAGAGAGATATAAACATGGGCACACCATGTTTTCATTTTTTCAGTTGTTCATAGTTTGGAACTGATTACTGTGACTGATTCTCAAATGACAGCGGCTATCGCTAAACATCCCATTTTTGTGAGACAGTTCTACAAAAACTGTGATATGACCATTTCAAAAAATTTTTAACATCTGTGCCTCCCTAAAAGCGCCTCAGGATGCCCTCAATATTTTGAGAAAAATCTACTTTTGGAATACACATGTAGCTCAGTCTTGCACTAATTTCATGCTGCATGCTTGACAGGGGTAGCTCTACTTAAAGTCTTTATTCTTACTGCCTAGATAATTTGTATTCAGCTGCTCTAAACATACTAAGCAATCTTGACTCTAACAGTAATAATATATCTTTGTCACTGGTTCTGTTAATTCTAATGATTGGTCCTAGGCTGTTCCTCCCCTTCCTTTAGGAATGGTACCTTCCAGTCTCTCCATGTGCATGAAAAGTGACAAGCATGGGTCCCCATATTTCTACTTATTGGGCCACCCTAAAGACACGGTTTGTAAAATCTGCATGAATATTATCTTTCTCTAATGAGCTTTGGTTTTGCATTGTTTGTAACTGATGTATAATGCTTTTTCTTTCATAGTAGCTTGTCTAATTACTGCTAGAGCTCTGGAAAATACATGTAGCTGAGACCTTACATTATCCTTATAAGGATATGCTATCCTTATAAGGATAGGATTTGTGGGTTCCTGAAAACTTGAGATGCACCAAATTCCAGGGGTCTGGTCCAGAATGGCCCCAGCAGGAAGGAAATGGAGGGAGGGTACAGCAGACCGCATTGGCAGAGTTCTGCTCCACACACTTCCAAAAATCCTCCCCAGGCTTTGATGCAAATGATCAAATTGGTTTCCCCTCAACCCAAGTTCAGATAGCTCTGACCCAGGGCACCCCTTTGGCACCAGACAGAAGGAGAGCTGCATTGCCAAACATTCTAGCCCTAGGATCTCTGAACATCCCCTGGCATCATGGTATGTCCCTCACCCACCCTGTGGTCACTGTCCACACAGGACTGGAGCTTCTCATTTTCCTTCCTTGTGCTCAAAGATACACCAAATTTAAAGGGGGGGAGGGGGGGAATAGTTGTGACTTTTTCAAAAGTAGGCATAACTTTGTATCTGAACATGATTCACCACTATTTCAAAATGAATATTCTTAAGTGTTGGCTGTATTTGAGCCAGCACTTGGAAAAAGGCTTAAGGGGAAAAAAATCCCATACATAAATAAAGCAGAATATAGATGATAGCCTTGCAAATAGGGTTCAAGCAACTTTTCACCCCTCAAACACACCCCTAGGGTGGCCCACGTTTCCACTGTGAAATCCTGCAATGGGCAGGTGGCTACTGCCACATTTTAATAGGTAGGACTGGAATTTTAAAACATCAGTTTGACTTTTCGGCAGAAATTGATACCATGCTCAGTCCCCATGGTTAGGCATGGAAGCATGAATCAGACTGACACGTTTCTCAATTCAGGCTTGATGTGACCCCATTGACACTGTCACAGCCATGGTTAAGCATCTCTCCACCAAAGTCTTTTAAGCTAGCTTTCTGAATTTTTCCTGAAACATATTTTCCAACTGTTAAGGACCCTGCAGATTGCCATTGGGATTGGTATAACTCTAACGTGAAAGATAATATTTACTCACTAAGTGAGTTATTTGGCCTAATGCTAAACAATTCCTTACCAAATACTTTTATGCCCATATAAGTATTACACACACACACACACACACACACACACACACACAATTGCAATTATTCTTTGAGGGTGTGTTAAAAAACAGATGTTTTAAATGTATCATTTCTCTAAAGTGTCTGTCTCTCAAGGATGTTATGATCAGGGGAAGCCTGAATCAGAGCATAAAGGAGAAAGCTCCAATTTACTGGAAAAGGCGTAAAGCCATGGAACAATTATAGGGAAGTCCAGTCCATTGACTATGGTTTAAATAGGTATAGATTTGTGTTTCTGACAAAAGAAAGGTATATGCTTACCATTTAATTTACTTTACCTAGTCTGTAATCCATGGAGGTGAGGAGACCTGAATCAACCAATTAACCAGTGTCACCAGCCAAAAACAAAAACACAAGAAGGCTCTTTGTGGTTTCTGTCCAGTCCTACCAACATCTATCAGGCTCTTTACTCAATGCTGGGATGTAAAGATTAATAAGAGAGCCTCTGCCTATATGCATTCACAAGTAAGTAGGAGTGACAGGGAGAAAACCAGGCAGAGGGGCAAGTATGAGTAGTATTGGCAAAGGAGTGATAAGAGTTCAAAGAAGGCAATATACTAAATCTGCTTAGCAGAGTCATAGAAGGCTCTACTTTACATTTTAGCCGGGACCTGAGTGACAAGTAGGATTTCACCAGTGTGGGCAAGAAGTAAGGCTGTTCCAGGCAAAGGAAACAGTTTGACCGAAGTCAGGGAGTCATGTTGAGAACAGCTATCACATAGGCTAAATGAGAAAGGGGGGCCCTAAATAAAAGAACACAAAGGTGGGTTCAATGAGAAAGGGCCTTGTATGCCAAGCAGAGGAATTTGGATTTTATATAACCAGATGTCACTGAAAAATTGTTTGAATGAAATGGCGAAAATATCCGTATTTGGAAATATTCTTCGATACTGGATTTTATAAGAAACTGGAGACAGTTAAAATGCTATTGTGGAGGTTGAAACACATGATAAGAAGACCAGACTTGGGGGAGTGATAGTGGAAATAGCACATTGTGAATAGATTCTGGAGATACTCCAGCCATTCCGTTGATGGAAGTAACAAAACTGGTGAACGATGAATATGAAAGAAGGGGCTCAGGGAGGAGGCTTGTGGCCCAGGGCTCACTGGAAGATGACACCTACAGTTGAAGGAGGAAATTTAAAAAGAAAGATAACGAGGTTACTTTTGGACTTGCTGAATTCTGGATGCCCAGAGGACTCTTACCGACAGGGTAGTTGGATAAGGCACTCAAGGGCCGGAGCACTGGGGGAGTCCCTAAGAGGACAGTGAGGGCCGCAAATGGGCCTCTCTCAGAGGCCCCTCTGTGTACAGAGAGGAGAGTCCATGGGACATGGTCACATCCATGTGGTAAGTAAGAGATCAGGAGAGGACAATCCAAAAAGCAAGAAGAGAACCAAAGAGAAGAGTGGTGGGAGCCAGAGAGAGGGTTTCAGGAAAGCTACAGGGAGAATGACCCATTTTCTTGATGAAAAAGTGGTTGCTCTGCCCCAAGATGGGCTGGGAGCAGGGTTAGGAAAGGAGTGGGAAGGAGAAGGAGGAGGAGGAGGCAGGGACTGGAATCCACTTTACTGCCTGGTTTAACACAATGCTGGGTGCATAGCATTCAATAAATGGTAGTGATTTTGAGGGTTGTGGGTAGGAAACGCCTTCATGCACTACTCTCCATGGACCTCACCACAGGACTTCCCCACAGGGTTCCCCACATTCTGGGCCACAATGGGAATCCACGAGTGAGATGGCAAATAACTAGAGCTCCTACTTAGATCCAGTCATGGGTTTAAGGCCTGGTTTGTCTGGTTTGTTTTTTCAGAGGGCCGGGATAGGCAGGGTACAAAGATGAATGACACCATTTCTCCCCTAGGGGAACTATGTATATAGAGCATGTTTAAGGAAAACATGGTGGGGGCGCCTGGGTGGCTCAGTCGGTTAAGCATCCTACTTCAGCTCAGGTCACGATCTCGCGGTCCATGAGTTCAAGCCCCGCGTCAGGCTCTGGGCTGATGGCTCAGAGCCTGGAGCCTGTTTCCGATTCTGTGTCTCCCTCTCTCTCTGCCCCTCCCCCGTTCATGCTCTGTCTCTCTCTGTCTCAAAAATAAAACGTTAAAAAAAATTTTTTTTTTAAATAAAAAAAAAAAATAAGGAAAACATGGTGCTCACTGTTCACAAAAAAATACTCTTTGGGCGCCTGGGTGCCTCAGCCGGTTAAGCATCTGACCCTTGATCTCAGCTCAGATCTTAATCTTAGGGTTGTGAGTTCAAGCCCTGTGTTGGGCTCTATGCTGGGGGTGAAGCCTACTTAAAAAAAAAATACTCCGTACTGGAACTCATTAAAGTCACTCTCAAATGTATTACGTTCCTGGATTGATGTACAAAACATTTTGAAAACAAGCATGATCTGCTTAATTTCCCTTTCCAGGGACACATTTGCCCTTTGAAATCTGGATTCCATCATCAAGTTTCCAATGAAAGTGTCCCCTCAATGATCACCAGTCTTACCATGGTAACAAAGTCCAATGACTAATTCAATCCTTTATTCCCCTGGGACTCCCTGGAGTAGTTAACACTACTGATCAGTATATTAGCTGGATTTTCTCTTGCTGTTCTGATTGCCTCTCCAGGGTGTCCTTCAACACTCTTCCCATCCAGCAAGGCCCCTCCCCAGATTTTCCCTCAGGATCTCACTCTCCCCCAGGGTTCCACCTGTCAAGACTGTGCAGATGACTCATTTCTGTTTTGTCATGTCTGGCTTCATTCCACAGCTCCACCCTGAGATTTCCCACTGCCTGCTAGACATTACTAGCCAGATACCCCACATTTGTGTATTCAAAATTATATTTATGATCTTTCCTCCTAAAAATACTCCTCCTCTTGAATCACTTATTAATTAAGGGACCATCAATCCTCCTCATCACCCACCTCAAAGCCATCTTGACTGCCTTCCCTATATATATAAAGAGTTCCCAAGAGGGAGTGATTTTACGTCTCTCATTTCTCACAATGACTTTCTCTCCATTCCTATTGTTTAGGGCCACTCCACAAGGTTAAATAGCCCACCTGTTTTCTGTATTGCTCTGGCCAATCTTCCCAGCTCGATACTAGAGCAATAGAGCAATTGGTTGTCCTTAAGGACTTCCCCCCCCCCACCCCGCCCAAAGACCTTTTCCACAAACACACACACACACACACACACACACCTTTAATTAGGGCCAGAACCATCCCTGGTTTGGCTCCATCCAAATCAGTCTTGTCTCTCATCTCCCACAATATCCTATTTCATATCTGTGCCCCAGCTACACTGGAGTATTTGCCATTGCCCTATATTCCCACCTTCATGGGTGGGCACATGCTGATCCCATGTTTGAGAAACCCTTTTTCCAAATCATGTCCTCCTTTAAGAACCACATCAAAGGCTGCCCCCTCCATGAATCCTTCCCCATGTCCACCAATCAGAAGTAACATCCCAGTCCTCTGAAATCCCATAGCCCTTTATATCTCCCCTGTTCCCTCTTACTCTCTCTTTTACAACATAATTATCAATATCCACCTACTTCCTCCCCTTTCTAGAATTCAAATACTGCTCATCACTCTGGATTATTAATATGGTGCTTTATAGAGTGAACAAGTGAGTGCATGAATGACTGTAAGTCTCGCAGTATCACAAAGTCATTATTCTGACAGCAGATCTCAATGTAAGCTTTTGTAGATGGTTGCAGAAGGCATAGGATGGTGTCCCAACTTTCCATTGACTGTCTCAACCTAAACCAGAAGTAGCACTTTGGTTGTTGTTTTCATAAATTCCCGCTTGTCTATTTTCTTATAGAAAACAAGAGTGGAGTTAAGCACGGAGTTAATTCTCTGTTAAGAGTGGAGTGGAGGAGGGGCGCCTGGGTGGCTCAGTCGGTTAAGCGTCCGACTTCAGCTCAGGTCACAATCTCGCTGTCCGTGAGTTCGAGCCCCGCGGTCGGGCTCTGGGCTGATGGCTCGGAGCCTGGAGCCTGTTTCAGATTCTGTGTCTCCCTCCCTCTGCCCCTCCCCCGTTCATGCTCTTTCTCTCTCTGTCTCAAAAATAAATAAACGTTAAAAAAAAAATTAAAAAAAAAAAAAAAAAGAGTGAAGTGGAGGAAATCTGGCTGATTGAATGTTCCAGGCAATTATTTTTGGTTAATCTAAGTTATAATGTTTCTGTAAGTTGTTTTCTCTCAAACTGTAGTTCTGCCCTATGTTGGCATTACAAATTGTAGCTTAACATGCCAGAGTTGCTTCTTTGCCATGGAAGTGCCGTGCATAATTGTCTCCTACGGGAAAGTTGAAACAAAAGCTGTGTAAACAAACAAACAAACAAAAAAACTGTGAAACAAAAGCTAATGTAAGGTCTGTGTGGGATCATGTACCTACCTTCCTATAAAAAGGGAGCCACTCTGGAAAATTCTCTGGCTCTTTGTCTAGCCTCCTGGATCTATTTTTTTCAACCAAATTGATTTATTTTATGATATGCATCCGACATTGTTTGATGCTGTTGGGGCTACAGAGAAAAAAAAATGTGGCATTGTCCCTCCCTCACCTCCAGGAGTTCTCTATCTCATGGGATAGCTGCAAATACTCTCTGGAACAAGTACAAGACAGTGCAAACCCAAATGACAAGGGAGTTTGAGACGGGAGGGGGAAATAATGACCAGAATAGTCAGAAGGGATCCTTGAAGGAAGCCCGTCTTGAGATAACCCTTGAAGAACCAGAAGGTTTGGGATGAACAGAGTGGAGGGCAAAGGACACTACAAATAGAAACTGTAGGAGATGATTTTGATGCTAAGAAGCAAACTGATGTGGTTTGAAGTGTTGGGGTTCTAGCCAACAGCTAAGAAGGAATCCTTGAGATGTCTTCAGTGCAAAATGGTGGTTTTATTAAAGCACGGAGACAGGACTCATGGGCAGAAAGAGCTGCACTGGGGTTGTGAGGAGTGTTTGATTATATACTTGGGAGTTGGGGGAGGTAAAGACTAGGGGAAGTTTTCAAAAGGACTTTTTTTTTAAAGTTTATTTATTTTGAGAGAGACAGAGACAGCATGAGTGGGGGAGGGGCAGAGAGAGAGAAGGAGAGAGAGAATCCCAAGCAGGCTCCACACTGCCAGCGCAGGGCCCGATGCGGGGTTCAAACCCATGAAGCCCTGACATCGTGACCTGAGCCAAAACCAAGAGTTGGATGCTCAACTGACTGAGCCACCCAGGTGCCCCTCAAAAGGACTTTCATTTGCTAAAGTAGACTTATAGGATCCTGGAGGCCTAACTATTGATAGAAGTTTTTTGTTTTTTTTTCTTGTAAATTATCAAGATAGTTACAAACTGATAAGAGAACACAGTCATATGGGACATGAGTCTATCAGTTAACCATTTGTTTTTCCTTTTCCTTTGTTCTTGGGCAGCCAGGAGTGCATGAGGAATGTCACATATCTCACCTTGGTGGGGGTGGAGGTGGCTGTTAGAATATGCTTTGTCCTCAGCTTGCCTTTGTTTCCCACATCACAAACGAGGAGAGTACAGGGTAACCTTCTGAAAAGCAGAGGGAGTAGAAGTGCAAGAATTGTGAATGTGTGGAAGAGACCAATATCTATAAACCAGTGGCAATGAGGAGGCACAGAAGATTCTTGAGCATCACACTGAGGGGACCAAAGAAGTGTCTTAGGGGTGGTGGGGAACATTTTTGGAAAAGGTTTTCTTTTTCTTTTTTTCTTTTCTTTTTGGAAATACTTTTCAAACTCATGGCTACCCATTAGAAACAACTGGGGAACTTGTATTTAAAAATCATCTGTAGAGGCTTCTCCTCAGACCAATTAACCCATGAAGGTGAGGAATGATGGCCGTGGGTGGGAGTATAGGCTCAGGTACGATGTAATTTTTTTTAAGTGTGTCCCCGGTCAACACAATGAGCAGCCAGAGTTGTGAATCACTGGTGGACCAGATAAGAAAGTAAATCAGATAAAGAGGCTATCACAGTAACTTAGAAATGCAGGGATGGGTCAATGAGGTGCTGAAAACAGTTGAAATGAAATATAGGAGGGTTGACAATATAAAGAACCTTGAAAGAAGAATCATTAAGACTTGGTGACTGATAGCATAAAGGGAATAAGAACTGGGGAGGCTTCAAAAGTCATCCCAAGTTAGGAGCCTAAGTATTTGGGAAGATGGAAGAGCAGCTGTGAGGAAAAAGAAATAGGAAAATTCAGAAATGCTGCCATTGACAAGACAGGTAAGCTTTCAAGAATTACTTAACTTCTCAGGGCCTCAGTTTTCTTATCTGCACAATGACAGGGTCCTGTTACATGGCATCTTCAAGTACTAGCATTGAAAGTAATGTGAGTGAACTAATCTGAGGAGTGGGGGAGGCATGTGGGATTTTAAGAGATTCAAATGGTGATTCATAACAAGCAATTGCATCAGAATAGTGCATCTCTAGCATGTGAAACCCAAAGGGCAGTGGGAGTCCCCAGGGAAGAGCACAGAAAATTGGGGGTGAGAGGAAGGCCATGAAAGGAGAAGAGAATAAGAATACAGAATTTTCCTCATTGACTGCTCCAGGCTCTGTATCACCTCCCTGCTACCTTGTGACAGGTAGTCAGTGACACAGTGGCCACTGTCCCTCATAACCCCAACATTAACATATGGACACAGTCATCTTTTATAAGAGTACTTGGAGTTGTTTTCATACACTGGATTTTTCTGGAGAAAGACTGTCTCTTGTTCACATAGGGCCTTCAAAAAATAAATTGGGTCATTTTCTCATTCATTTTGAAAAGTCACTAACAGAGAAAGCAAGTAGCAGGAATTCTTAATATCTCTTTCTATATTGAAGATACCCCCTTTTTTTCATATAAAATGCCAGAAGGGAGAAAAATTATCTTTTCCAAGTGAAATACATCTGTTCAGTTGGCCTTTTCCCATTATTTCCATCAATAGCTTATTATCCCTGGGCACACAGCAATCAATACAGTAGCTTGTTTTCAAAGTGAAATATCAGGGGATGCCCACACCAAAAAAATCTCACTGCTTACTCAGCTTGTGATTGTTGGTTGCCTTCAGAATGTCAAATACAGTAAAATTGAGTCCCAGTCTTTCTACAGCCAAAGCCATAGGGCGCCTACAACCTCTAGCTAGAAACCCCTGGTGCTACTATGGTTGGGCTACAGAGATGTACAAATGGCCCACAAGCATATGGTAAGATGCTTAACATCACTCATCAGCAGGGGAATGCAAATCAAAATCACAATGAAATATCACCTCACACCTGTCTGATGGCCACTATGAAAAAGAGAGGAAAAGAGTAAGCGTTGGCAAAAAGGTAGAAAAATTAGAACCCTCATTCTGCTGGTGGGAATGTAAAATGTGCCGCCACTATGGAAAATGGTGTGGAGATTCCTCAATAAAATTAAAAACAGACCTACCATATGACCCAGCAATCTTACTTCTGGGTATATATATCCAAAAGTATTGAAAATGGGATCTTGAAGAGCTATTTGCACATCTGATGCGGTTTTGGAGGGCCGGTGGGGGTCCGGAGCCGATGGCCAAGAAGGAATTATTGAGATGTGTTTGGTGCAAAAAGGTGATTTTATTAAAGCACAGGGACAGGATCCCTAGGCAGAAAGAGCTGCACTGGGGTTGTGAGGAGTGACTGATAACATACTATGGAGTTGGGGGAGGCTAAGGCGAAAGGGAGGTTTCCAAAAGGACTTTTATATGCTAAAGAAGACTTTAGCTATTGTCTAATAGGAGGCCTAGCTATTGTCAAGCGAAGCTTGTTTTTCCTTCTGGCAAAGCATTAATGTTAAGACAGTAGGGAGACCTGGAGAAACGTTATACTCCGGCCTGTCTCAAGTATTTGTCAATGGGCTGCAGGTTCTAAAGAATTTAATTTTATTTACATTTTCTTCTTGCCTTTGTTCCCCACACCACTATGGAGGGGAGGGTGATCTTAGGGCTCCAGGAAACCGAGTCTATAGGTTTCTGGAAATTGCCTTTTTTCTTGTAAATCATTAAAACAGTTGCAAACTGATGGAGACTCATGTCCTGCATGACTGTGATCTCTATCGGTTAACCATTGGTTTTTCCCTTTCCTTTGTTCTTGGGCAACTAGGAGTGCCAGGAATGTCACACAGATCCCACCTGGGGGTGGAGAGGAAGTTGCTAAGCCTGTGCTTTGCTCTCAGCTTGCCTTTGGCTCCCTCCACACACCCATGCTCTTTGCAGCAATCTTCACAATAGCCAAGAGGTGGAAGCAACTAAATGCCCATCAGGTGAATGGGTAAAGAAAATCTGTCACACACACACCGTGAATATTATTCAATCTTAAAAAGAAAGACCTTCTTTGGGGTGCCTGGGTGGCTCAGTCGGTTGAGCATCCGACTTCGGCTCAGGTCATGATCTCACAATTTGTGGGTTCGAGCCCTGCGTCGGGCTCTGTGCTGACAGCTAGGAGCCTGGAGCCTGCTTCAGATTCTGTCTCCTCTCTCTGCCCCTTCCCGACTTGTGCTCTGTCTCTCTGTCTCTCAAAAATAAATAAAAATGTAAAAAAGGAAGAAAGAAAGAAAGAAAGAAAGAAAGAAAGAAAGAAAGAAAGAAGAAAGACCTTCGACGTGGTGTATGCTACAACATGAATTAACCTTCAGGACATTATGCTAAGTGGAATAAGCCTGTCACAAAAAGACATGATTCCACTTCTGTGAGGTATCTAAGTAGTCAAGTCTTAGAAGCAAAAAACAGAATGGTGGTTTCCAGGGGTTGGGAGTAAGGGAGAAAGGGAGTTGTGTAATAGCTGTAGGGGTTTTGGTTGTGCAAGATGCGAAAGTTATAGAGATCTTTTGCACAACGACGTGCATATAGTTAACACCACTGTACAGTACACTTAAAGTGGTTAAGATAGTCAATTTTATGTGCTTTTTACCACCTCAAAAGAGAAGAAAATGCCACCCAGCATTAGGAGAGCCAGCAGTTCTAAAGCTTTGGAGTTGAAAGCACCTCCGGAGCTTTATTTTGTAAATTGCACTGATGTTAGACAGCTCTTAGGGCAATTGGATGACAGGTGATGAACTTCTTAAAGGAGCAAGCAGTAGGAGAGAGGTGCTCATTACCAGAAGCTTGGCGTTAGCATTCTTCTCTCTGACTGGGGTTCTGTTTGCTCCTCTAAAGTTGCTGTTTGGGTTCTTGCCTTTGTTTGGTTGATTTCGGAATGAGGACTTGGCTTTGGAGTCCCACCAGGGAGTAAAGAAGTAGGACTGCATATGTTAGAAAGGCAGTTCCTGAATCTGGTGATGGTTTACTTATTTATATTCCTTTGTATCCCACCTCTTTTCACAAAGGCTTCTTTGAGACAGTTGGTCAGGTTCGGCGGGGAGGAGGAATATCAGTTGTCCCCCCAGCTGAGCTAAGTAGGAGCTTGCAAAACAGACAAATACTATGAGAACACAATCCTGACCCCTTCCCCACCCCCCCGCCCCCGCAAGAAGTTCACTGACAAGAGAAAAGTGTCCCCCTTTGTTTTCATCAGAGGCCTCAGGTGGCAGGTGGTGGTGCTCAGGTGACAGGGGGTGTAAATGGAGACGCATTGCCGGGTTATTTAGTATTGCAAAATGTGATGTGAAGATCATAATATTTTTTGTGCCTTCCTGTGATCTTGTTTATTATGCAAAAATTTGCTGGATTTATCTGTCTTACCTGTCTCATAGTTCTTTAGCTACTAGATCACTTATCAAGCCCAGAGCCACGTACTAACCCCCTGAGAGAACTGTTTGCCTCCTGAGGACAGACACCATGTCTACCAGCTCAGGTGTCTCAGGCTTTACACCCAGTGGTGCCTTGGACTGCATTGTATGAGCAAGTGGATGGATGGATGGATGGATGGATAGAAAGGAAATAGCAGAGTCAAGACCTGCCCTCCAAAAGGTTATGGTGTACTAGGAAAAAGAGAAAAAGAAAACCTGTGACTGAAGGAACTTAAAAATAATTGCGGCACAGGGGCGCCTGGGTGGCTCAGTTGGTTGGGTGACCGACTTCGGCTCAGGTCATGGTCTCACAGTTTGTGAGTTCAAGCCCCACATCAGGCTCTGTGCTGACAGCTCAAAGCCTGCTCCGGATTCTGTGTCTCCCACTCATGCTCGCTCGCTGTCTCTCTCTCAAAAATAAATAAAACATTAAAAATTTTTTAAAAAATAATTGCGGCACATAGAACACAGTAGATACACTCAAATGAAGAGGGGCACCGGTAGAGTAAGCTGAGGCCGGGCAGAGGAGTGGGGGAGACTTCTTTAAGAAAGAATTCCTACCCTTCCAGTCTTCAGCATTGCAGGATGAAAATTAACTTCTTTTAACCAACCACAGCATCTTTTGCCTCGATCTATATTGAACTGCTTCATTTAAATATGTATATTTACTGTGTAAATTGCATTCTAAGAATGCACCACCATATTCAATGAGTAGACCTGGTTTGCTCCATTTAAGAGAAGGTGCAAAATAAATTCAGTTCATAAAAGAAAGTGGTATTGGAACCAGCTGATTCTGAGGTAGATCTCACGGGAGTAGGAGCGTGCTTGAAAATCACAAAGCTAGAACTAAGCCTTTAATACCTCACAGCAAGCTCCAAGTTCAGTGTGGACTGCTGAACAGAAGGCAACGAAATCCAGTCAATTATTTTCACCTCTATTTCCTAGCAAAGAGTAAACAATTTTCAGCTGAAATTTTTTTCCGATTTAGCCTTTTTATCATTCTTCTCCTCCATCTGATCTTTCTGCAATCCACCGACCCCAGAAAATGGATGCCTCCACCTTGAAACAAAGAAAGAACACACAGCAGGGGAAGGGAGCCCATGAGAGTGAGGGAGAACAGCCTTAAACATCAGTTCCTGCCAGAGACCTGAGAGGAGAAAATATAAGGATTGATTAGATTTTCCTGAATTCCTGCTTAGCAGATTCCTCCTGAGAGAAATCATTTAGGGGCCTTAGCCTCACTCTTGGATCTCCCAATAGATACACATTCTCCTGGCAGGTACATGGTCTGTCTGTCCTCATGGGTCCCAACCCCCTTTGAAGGCCAACATGACAAGGAAAGGGGAAGGAAGGACAGAGAAGGGACCCCTGCCCCCAGTAACCTCAGTCAGAGGATGCTGCAAACCTGGGACACCTTCTGTATTAAGGGTCTCCTCATCAACTGCTCAGAGAGCTGTCTGAAAGGCTAAAGTTCTGGAATGAGCTCCCGAAACAAGAATTAAGAAAGAATGTATCTTAAATCTCAGTTTTGACAATGTTCCTACTGTCATTCTGTGGCTGCATTGGTTCTCAAATGATGCCCTAATGGGAGCTCTCTTTTGAGATAACTTGTACTGAGTTTAACAAATTAATACATGTTATAGAAGATCTCAAAAACAGAAATAATCAAGAAGGAAAATGTAACCATTTTATTTTGGAACCTGCTTTTTTTTATTTGACAATATTTTTAGACTGCTGGGAAATTAAATATCCTTCTATACATCATTTTGCATGACTCCCTAGTACATTGTTATATAGACCTATCATTTAACCTATCCCCTATTTAGACTTCTCTTATTTTTGTGATTTTTCCACTATTATGAAAAATGCTACAAAAAAATATCCTTGTCTGTGTATCTTCCCCTATATCTTTGATTATTTCCTTAGGGAAAGCTTTGAAAAGCAAAAACGCGGGGTCGAAGAGTATCTGCATTCTCATGGGAAGATGATCAAAGTCAGGGTAGTCATCTTTGGGACCTACCCTTGAGTGAGGAAGTAAAATTGTTATTAAAGTGTCTTTTCCAATAGTCAGAGGCTATGAGCTCTGGCAGAGACCATGTGGTCTAATAAAAAGTGTAGAGACTTGAGAGTCAGCGTGGCAGCAGAAGGCCAGCCTGCCCCACACACGTCAGGCCCTGGCCTCAGCTCTCTGGGGCTCCCGCACCTCGTTTATAACGGAGTGAAAGGGCTGACCATCCTTCTGCCCAAGCACAAAAGGACTCCTTTCAAAATTGGGAGAGCACAGACTAACAGTTGCATCATATTTATTAGGATGTACAGTTTGTTTTACTTTTATACTGTCCCTTCCATTTTGTTTAGTTTGTTTTTAAACAGCACTAACAATATTTCTCAAAGAAGCAGAAGGCTGTGTGTAATCTCCTAATAGTTCCTTGACAAGTTTAAAAATTGTAGACCTTCTCCGATCACTCAGAAGTTTCCTGCATCTGTGTGCTGTATTTCTCTGGGGAAGAGGCCCAAGCCCATGACACCACTGACATTACTTACCATGGCTTTCTTCCAAAGTGTTCTGGGCAATAAGACCTTTTCAGACACTTCCAGAATGGCTGTTGGGCAGGCTTCATTTGCCAATGGCAGAACTGACCCATAGCACACTAAACACTGGCTTAGCCACAGACCCAAAGCAAGCTGATGTTCAAGATGGGGATTGGCCATCACCAGGAGGCCCTTGGCTTCTGGCTTCAGACGTATCACCCAGCAAAGCAGAATTTTGAGGTTCGTTTCTGTTAACTTGAGTGTAACAGTGTTTCCATTTGAACAACATGCTAAGTTGGTAATACTTGAGGGAACTGGTAGAGCCCATGTTAACTAGTTATTATTCATCCTGGTAACAGTGCCTTACCTTTACCTGTGTGCTGTTACATTGAGAAGATTCTTATGAGGTGGTGTTTTCAACTGGCAGGCCTCTGAGAAACAGATAAAAGACAGATCATAACACGGGAGGGTTAGCTCCACATCGTAGTTCAGAAATCTAAGACACAAAAGGAATTTCTGACCACACCAACCCACAAGACTGATGTAGAAACAAACATTTCAGTTTCCTTGCCTTCTCTGCACTCATTCCAACAGTATTCCCTGCTGAATAGCAGTGGCCTCCTGTGTCATTCAAGTGCTATCCAAAGCAGACATCCTTGGCACTTTCAGAAATAGCTGTCTTGTCTTGTGTGACCACCGTGAATGAGCTGAGAATATTCCTTTGAATTCAACCTTCTCTTTGAATAGCCATCCTTAAATCTTTAGTAAGACTGACTCAACAGCCTCTTATGTGGAAAAAAGAGACTAAATGAATAAGAATACTGGTCAATAACATTGATCTAAAGCCATCAGGCAGTTTAAATATGAGCTCCCTAAGTTCAGACAGGTTTCTAGCCAAGGGTAAAAACTGTTCAAGGACAAAACTGAGTATGAAAATGTGTTATACAAACACAGCTATAGCACTTACTACCTATCCCATGAGAGAGTTGAGGAAATTTCTTAAGATGGGGAAAAATGGAAAATCTAGACAACTTATATGTGGCAATATAAGGAACTTTCTCTATTGTGAACGATTTGTTGACCTTTTACATAGGCATCATAGAGCCTTCATTATCAGTCTCAATGTATAAAATGGTATTTGAAAAGAGAAATAGTAGTATTTTTCATAGGCCAAAAGACCATAAGATCTTAGAGTGAGCATCTCATTGCCAAGAGCACAAATGTGTGGAAAATTACAGATATAAATTCTGAAGTACATCGATGTTCAGTGAGACCCTGAATGCATAGAGTTCTCATTTTCCTCTTCTGAACTAAATAAGAAAACATTGAGACATCCCTGAAATGTTTTAAAAGAAGCATTGCACCGATGGTTTCGCTCTGCCAGGTTTATTGTTAGAGGATGTCATCTGGCAGAGTCTGGCAAAGTGTATCCTTGGAATGGATGGGTTTTGTTTATCAAGTTCAAATAGATCCCCCCACCCACATTCACAATGGGGGGTGGAGAGGAGGCAGTAAAGGCTGTTAGGTGCTTTACTGCAAGCCCCTAAAACATCATGGAATTGCAATTCTGTCTGCAACCATTTGTTACAGGCTAGAGCAGATTACAGGAGCCAGTACAGAGCCCTCAGCCATGATTTATGGCGGAAGAACAGCTCAGAGAGCATTTCCGTCAACTAGGAATGGCTGTGCAGCCCAACAGACGTTGCCCAAGGTGTGAGCACTAGAGCACTAAGTGAAATTTCTAGAAGGAAGAAACTTCGGCCACGGGCCTTAGCCCTACATGCCCTGAGCCAAAGATGAATTTAAGCTCTTCTCATTCTTCATCTTTGCACTTGTTTCCAGTTTGCAATGACCATTGCCAGGGAGAAGCACTTTACTGAGCAGACTGGTAATGTGGTGGCAATCATGAGATCATATCTCCTGTTTTATTTCACAGTGTCTCCTTCTCAGCCTGTCTTGTCCTTTAAACAAAAGCAGTAAGTCTGATGGGGAGAGGACAATATAAATTCAAATTTAATTTTGAAGCCATTTTTTAAAATTTCTCAGCTTTCTTTATGTTCACTGGAAATTCTTCAGAATGCCTTAAAACTCAGAAAAGAAATCAACAGGGGGAGGGGCGCCTGGGCGGCTCAGCCAGTTAAGCCTCTGACTTCCGTCTGACTTCCGCTCAGGTCATGATCTCATGGTCCCTTGGTTCAGCTAACAGCTCAGAGCCTGGAGCCTGCTTCGGATTCTGTGTCTCTTCTCCCTCTCTCTCTCTCTTCCCCTCCCCTGCTCTCTCTCTCTCTCTCTCTCTCTCTCTCTCTCTCTCAAAATAAATAACATTAAAAACAAAATTAAAAATAAATAAATTAAAATTAAAAAAAAAAAGAAATCAACAGGGGGCACCTGGGGGACTTGGTTAAGCGTCCAACTCTTAATTTCAGCTCAGGGCATGATATCAGTGTTGGTGAGATGGTGGGATAGAGCCCCATGTCAGACTGTGCTGACAACACAGAGCTTGCTTGGGATTCTGTCTCTCCCTCTCTCTGCCCCTTCCCCACTTGCACACGTGCACTTTCTCTCTCTCCCTCTCTCTCTCAAAATAAATAAATATGAAAAAAAAAATTAAATAAAGGGGCGCCTCGGTGGCTCAGTCAGTTAAGCATCAACTCCCACTCTGGTCATCATCTCACATTCATGTTTGAGCCCCGCATCAAAAGTGGAGCCCCACGCCCTCCTGCCCCCATGTGGAGTTCAAGCCCTTTGTCAACAGGGCTGTGCCTACAGCTCAGACCCTGGAGCCTGTTTCAGATTCTGTGTCTCCCTCTCTCTCTACCCCTACCCCACTCACACTCTATCTCTTTCTCTCAAAAATAAATAAACAAAAAGAAAAGAAAAGAAAAGAAAAAAGGGAAAGGAAAAGAAAGGAAAGCAAGAGAAAAGATAAGAGAAGAAAGAAAAGAGAAAAGAAAAGAGAAATCAACAGAACTATTATTGTTTGAGTCCCATCCTTGAACAGAGGGCCTGGGACAAGCCATTCCCCCTGACCCCAAAACAGTGTAGAATGAAAATCCAGGTTACATAACTATGAGGGCAGAGAGGAGAAATGTTATAGGAAGAAAAAAAAAAAAAAAAAACTGGAGGGAGATCCAAATTTTTAATAGTTTTTCTTTTTTCTGGAAAATGAGGAATACCACTCAGATAATGCACTTAGATATTATCCAAATTGTCTCTAATTAATATGAAAATGAGAGAGTGACTCCAGCTGACACATTCATCTTTATAAGCTCATATAGATATGTACATATATGAGAATATAAATTATATACACAAGCACTTTCAGGCAACTTCTGGGGAATCACTATTTTCTCCACCCAGACTTCTTTCTAAAATGCAATTCTTTAAGGTATAGGAGACATTCCGGTGAGGACATCATAATATCCACTTAATTTTAGAGCCTTCATTCCCAAATATCAGCTGGGCAAGACTTTTTTTGAGTTGATTCATTCCTCGAGTCAACAAAGTTTCTGGTGCAAGACACTTTCTTTATCACTTTGAGGAAGAGAACGATGAATAAACAGTGGTTTTTATCCAGTAGGCACAGCCCATACAAATCTATCTGTAAGTAAATATCAGCCAACACATGCTCAGAAGAGATGCACAAAGTACATCTTTTGTGAGCTTATCAAAGAAGACTTCAAGAATGTGCTGGCATTTAAACAGAGCCTTGAACAGCAGGCAGGCTTTTAGGAAGCAGAGACGCTGTGGGGCAATCCAGTCATATGCAAAAATCAATGAAAGTGAGGGCTTGAGGTTAAGACAGAAGGCAATTTGACTGGAAGGTTAGGTACTTTGCCAGAGAAGGAGAAACGGTGGTCAGGCCTGCAGTTTGGACTCAGCCCTCGCCACCAAGGGCAACACAGTGGAGACAACAGAGCAGGAGGGTGGCAAAAGAGAGGCTGGAAAGGAGGCGCCTGGGTGGCTCAGTCAGTTAAGCATCCAACTCTAGATCTCAGCTCAGGTCATGATCTTAATGTTCATGAGTCGAGACCCGCATCAGGATATGCGTTTATGACATGAAGCCTACTTGGGATTCTGCCTTTCTTTCTCTCTGCCCTTCACCCACTTGTGCACTATAAATAAATAAATAAATAAATAAATAAATAAATAAATAAAATATTGTTAAGAAGAGAGAGAGAGAGAGGCTGGAGGTGGAGGTAGCAATGACAACCACTACAATACTGTACATGACTAGAAACAAGGGCCTCAAGCAGGGCGGGAATGGAGAGGGAGGCCTAGACAGAAGGAACTTCCAGTTACCTCAGGAAGGGACTTCAGGCGAGGCCTGGTGCCCCAGTCACTGACTGGCAGAAGAAAGAAGTGGGGGGAGTCAAGATGGCAGTAGGTTTAGGGCAAACGACAAGTTCATCATTAGAGAATCCAAGAAGGCTCAGCAGCCTTCTAAAAGACAACACGCTGCCACACAAAATCTAGGCTGGTGCAATTAGAGGCTCCCCAGGAGATAATCCTGTTCATTTTCTTCTCCTCAGGCAGTTGCACACCAGAGCTCCCTCAGACAGCTGAGCGAGACCCATAGATATCCGAGAAAGGAGATTCCGCTGCCCCCTCCCCCATTTTAATAGCCTTCACAGGAGAATTTGTTATTTGTCGATAATCTAACCCATCCTGCCCCCATCTTTCTTCCTTGCCTATAAAGGTGATACACACAGAGCGCATAACACTCACCCTCATTCTGTGGTTCTTCATAAGAAATAGCCGTTCTGTGACTAGTCGGTATTGCAACCTTATATCCTGTCACCGGGGTTTCGCCTATTTATTATATAAAGACTGATATATGTTATATAAAGACTGATAACACAGTTACCTGGTTATTTAGCTAGTGATACAAAATGTCCTTCAGCTACTTTGTATTGCCAGTTAATATATTTAATAGTTAATGTAAACCAACATGTAATATATGACATTTACATTACTCAGCCCATATATGTTTTCATTTGGGAAGAACATTTTCATTAGCATGTTTATGATACCATCTCAAGACTTAATATGGCTTAATTCTATTAATAAAAACTAATTTAAAAATCATTATCTTTTTTAATTACAGCTTTTGATTTAGTTCTTCCCTGCTCTGCGAATAAGGGTAACTAGCTCTCATGCAGTTGGTCCATAGCTAATTTTGTTCTTGCTAGAGCTATCACGAGTTATTTGTTGGGGGAAGTTGATTAAAAGCAACACCCTCAGAGCTCCCTATGCGGCCCCATGATTGGCCATGGCTCACCTTGTCAGGACTCTGGACAGATATCTAGCCTCAGATGCAGCTGTTAGCTAATTCTCTTGATGGTCACAATCTTTAGGTCACAGGAGTCCTGATGAAGGTAATTCAAACTGAGCAGTCAACACCCCCCCCCCTCCACTATGATGACCCACATCATCTCAGCCATATCTTCACTGAGCCTGATACTGGAGTCATTCCCATTTCTGGCCCTATTGTCTAACCCAGAGAATGTGGGATGCCTTCCTTTGGTATTAAGTTCCCAACTCCTCAATTTTCCAACTTTGTGCTCACCATTCAGGTTCTGCCAGCTCTGGGTTCTTGACCTTGGCTGAGTTCACAGGCAGCATACAAAGCTATTGAGTGTCCAATAGAGCAAGTATCATAAGGCTTATGTATTAGAACTCAGTATACAATGGCTGCTGGCAGGGAAGAGCTGAGGAGAGAGAATGGAGAAGACACATCCCCTATCTAGATTTTAAGTTCCTTAGGATAAGGCTGCAAAGCACCCTGAATATACCTAGAGGGGCTTGCTGCTTGCCTGAAAACAAAGCTCAAAAGGGGAAGACAGGAGGCTGTCCATTCACCAACAAATGAGTACTCCCTTGTGGCTAATGGGGTGTTGCCATAGTCACCAAATGTTTTCACTTACAGGAAAAGCCAGCTTGTTTCAGAGTTAAGCCAAAAGGCATCCATCACACACACACTGACACACACACAGAGACCAAAAACCCTATATTTTGACCTAGCCCTGGGAAGCTTTTGAAGCTAATAAGAATAATAATAACACAATTACAATACAATTAATACAATAATAATAATATAATTAGATGTGTAGCTGCCAAGAGAGCAACTGAGTTTTCCCTTCACAGTGGTTCATATGTTAAAGTTAGCAGAAAATGGAAAGGTATTGAGAAATAAGAATACGACACTACTACAGACCTTTACTTTAAAAAAAATTTTTTTCAATGTTTATTTATTATTGAGAGACAGAGAGAGACAGAGCATGAGCATAGGAGGGGCAGAGAGAGGAGGAGACACAGAATCGGAAGCAGGCTCCAGGCTCTGAGCCGTTAACACGGAGCCCGACGTGGGTCTCAAACTCACAGACCGTGAGATTATGACCTGAGCCAAAGTCAGATGCTCAACCAACTGAGCCACCCAGGCACCCCATATAGCTCTTTACTTTTAAAGAAGCTTCAAACCAGCCTGTGTCTTAAGGGTAATTGGCCAGAGAAATGGTAAAGCAGGAAGGTCAAGTGGTGTTGAAAAGTTAAGTCATTTCTAACTCATCTGCTAAAGCATGCTTATGCTCGCATCTCTTTACCAAGAGATCTGCATGTAGTTGTAAATGACATGCACTCTGATGAAAAGAATTCTCCATCTCAGGTGAAGGCAAGGAGGGTTTATCCCAGAGACATACGTAAGCATAACATTGCTGACAGGAACTGAAAAGGCTTGTGAAAATGTCATTATTGTTCAGGTAATATCTCTCAAAAAAAATGTTAAGGAATTTTTCTGTGTCTTCGTATCAGTCAGTATAACTCTATTAAAGTACTTAACAAACTGTATCATGTTTATTTAGGTGTCCTTCTCCCTTCATTAGAATATGAGCTCCACAAGGTCAGAAAGAGAAGTTTTTCAATTCGTTTTCATATTCCCCATGGCCAGCACATTGCTCAGCCTTAGGGATATGAAGAGGGCACTCAATGTTTGATGGAATGAATGGATGAGTAAAGAAAGGAACTAGAGACAGAGACTCCCCTGCTCCCAACCAAAGATCATTATACTGTTGTTGCTGTCCTATATTCCTATATCTTCATCACTTAGATATGTCCTCAAGCTTCTGAGGGAGGCTTCTCAGATGACATCTCTCTTGAATCTTATGCTTCCATTTACATTCAACCTTTATTTTCACTTTTAGCAAATGAAGACACTGAGGTCCTTTGAATGAAGTTGACTTTGCCATTCATTCTCTGACTGTACCTCTCAGTGGGAGCCTCTATTTGCCACATACTACCTGCCCCCCCCCACACACACACAAATGGTATGTTAGCTCCACAAGGGCACTGACAGTTGTCTTGTTGACCATCTTAAGTGCCTACCACCCAAATAGTCTCTCCAAAGGCATTTGTCAAATGAGAAAATGAATTAAAGTTTCCTCAACGTACTGCCAAACCAACCAGTCTTCTGTACTGCTGTGAAAAAATAAGACAGGAATAAAAAAAAACTACACTAAAAGTCTGTGTTAAGATTGAGTGGTTCGCTAGTGTTCAGCAAAAGTTGAAGCTGGAGTCTAAGGATATGCTAATGAGATTGTGGGTGACTCTTACACCTCTGTCATTCTGTCCTTGGATTGGCAATGATAACAGCTCACCTGTTTTCCTCATGGCTATGTTGGGAAAGGAAGAAAAGGTCTCTACTCTAGCCCGATACTCACACATACATATGCCCACACACACCCACACACGTACACATATCTACTTAAGGCAACAATATTTCCACCTAGAAACAATTGATGACAATGTTACAAAGAGAAAGAATGCCCTGGGAACTCTGGATTCTGAAAAAGGAATATTAATAGTGCTGTAATTAACAGTGTTGTAAGTTTGGGGGTGAGGTGTAGAAATCTATGATTTTCATGAATATTTCTCATAAAATAATGAAATAAAGCTATCCTCCTCAAATGGAAGGAAGTACATTCTCCTATTTGTACAAGTTGGAAGACACAACTTGTCCTGTTGAAGGTGATTCAAATGGAAGTACAAGTTATGACACAAATTACCTTTTTTTTTTCCCCCACTTACCTTTAATCAAGCTACTGTGGGAAGATGAAAGATTAAAGAGAATTGAGCTTGAACTTGAAAGAGATAGGATTTATACCCAAGTGATTGACCAGATCCATTCATTGTCATTTTTATTTTTGCATTGTTTTAGGTTAGAGTCTGGCAAAAATCAAACTTCGTAAAATGAGTAGTTATACCAAAAGCACATCAGTTCTCAGTTTTTAAATTTTTGAAACTGAAACTTACACCCCTTAAAGTTTGTAATATTTTCCTCTCAGTAAGTTGTAGATTCCTGTATCCTAGGGAAAGACATTACCAAAAATAAAGTGCAAGAGTGATTCACCTTCACTCTTTCCCAAACAATAACATAAACGCTAAAGAAAGAGAAAGGTGCTGACAGACCATTGTCTAGGACTCTCTGAACCCAGAACCCTAACCCAGTTTTGTCAGTTTTTTCGAGTGGATATAAGCAGAGATTTTGGCCAATCCTTTCCACTCCCAGAGGTCAAGAGAGCAGCAGTATTTCTAAAAATTAATCTAAAACTTAAGTTCACAGTGCAACTTTCCCTTGATCTTTAAGGCTGATACGAGGCTCCAGAGTATAAACTCCCCACACAGATGGTCCCCATCGCATACTTCAGCCTGCCACACACACAAAAAATAGGGCCCATCCAGCTCACCTGGGGCTATCCAAAGCTTTTTCTATCAATCTCAGTCACTAAAAGGCAGCCAAAACCAAAACAAAGCAAAACTCCGTTTTTAAAGACTTCTTGTCAGGTAATGTAGGTAAGAAAAATAATATCCTACTCTGTATTTTGTAGTGTCTTCATCTAATTTGTTCATACAAGGCAACTATGTGAAGAAACGAAGGGAAGTATTTTGTATTGAACAGTTATGAAAAATGAGGTCCAGAGAAGTCAAGTAGTTTGCCTAAGGTCACACAGCTAGTAAGCAATGGACGATGGACACAAACCGTCTTCTGACTCCAAAAGATAGTGCTCTTTCCATTACATTGTGCCCTGCTGACCAGATTCAAAGGCTTTGCTCAGCTTGTTTAAGGGGAGGCTAGTACATTCCTGCATATTGTACATATTGATTTTCAGTGAATTCCTAGATCTTGGCAGTCTGGCAGTCATGTCGGTCAGCTGCATTTGGATTCTCCTGATCTGGATCTGGATAAAGGTGACTCACAGTAACGCCGGGAGATTCAAATTTGAGGCCTCCAGGGAGCCTCAAGGGGACAAGGTCTTCTTTGGTCGACCAATGATAGTAACACCATTTACTTCAATTTGCATTTGGTTCATGTTGGCTGTGTGCCAGACACTCTACTGGGTGACTACTGAGCTCACTCAGACCTCATAACAGCTCTGTGGGGTAGGCACTACAGTCCCTCTCAATTTATTAATAAGAAGACCAAGCTTTAGGGTGGTCTTGATCAGGGAAAATAATCAGAAACTGGAACCAAGGCAATTTGACTCTACAGCCCAGACTTTTAAAACCTATACTACGACAACCCAGAGGAGTTCATGCTCTCTTGATTAGCCTGTAACTCTCCACCGACTCCCAAAATTCACCCAGACTCTAAGCTATTACAGAGAATACTGTCTTACAAACCAGTAGCCAACTCCCATTGGCTCAGGGCCTGTAACATTTGCCAGAACAGGAAAGAACGGCCATTTTAGCACTATAAAACTATCATGTCGTTCCTCTCTGGAGAATTTATCAAAGCATGTAAATGTAGCCAGACAACATATTCCTCAACCACTGGGAACCTGAACAAAGACTCCATGACCCTGACTCTTTGGGGGTCAAGAGCAAAACTCTTCAAAGATGTTAACAGAAGAAGAAAGGATAAAGAAAGGAAATAAAACTACTGATCTGAGATCAGAAGGAGCCATTTAGGGCCTATATCTCCCTTCCTCACAAATGCCTTGAATATTCACTTTACTTATTTATATGTTTATTTTTGAGAGACACACACACACACACACACAGAGCACAAGCAGGGGAAGGGCAGAGAAAGACAGAGACACAGAATCCAAGGCAGGCTCCAGGCTCTTAGCTGTCAGGACAGAGCCCTACTTGGGACTTGGATTCATGAGTCATGAGATTGTGACCTGAGCCAAACTCAGATGCTTAACCAACTGAGCCACCCGGGAGCCCCTTGAGTACTCACTTTAATTGAGTCATGCTTCAGCCTTTGGAAACAGCTCCTGGTGAAAGAATACCCCTGCCTGCTGCTTTCTGACCAGCCCAAGATGCTCCAGATCCCTGTGCCTGTAGGAAGGCCCCACAGCTGCTATTTATTCCCTCCATGTCAAACCTCTTCCCCCAGGCAGCAACCTCACCCTGAGGAGAGGGTTCTGTGAGGGGTTTCGTTCTGGAAAGCTTATTTAAAGAGGCCCTATTATATGAACTACTCAAAGAGACAGCATGTTTGGAGTCTGGCAGATTCTGACCTCAGCCTGTCAGCTAGGATTCTAGGTGCTAAGTTTCCAGCTTGATGGAAGCTTTAATGAGGAGCTTTGTAGTGTGCTGGCTGGAGGTTGAGAAGCTCCTGGCATCCAGAATCGCCTATTATGTTTCTCACTCAGCCAAATTTGCTTCTCTATTTTGAAAGTGCCCTTCCTGTGTTTTGCGTCTTGCTATCTAAGTGCTCCCAGTCTAGGACGCCTCAAGAGACTTCATGTTCAGTGTCTGAGGTAAAAGATCCTTCCAGCATCATACTGTAATCTCAGACAACTGGCCCTAAGTGAACGTCGTTGTGGAATTTTCTTTCCTCAGGGTCTCACATTAAAGTGCACAAGCTTCAACTGAGAGATGGACATGCTAAAACAAAAGAGTTACGTTTCTATCTTTCCCCCACCGACATACCATGAACATTCAGCGAAGTAGCTAATGGAGGAATTAAATGAGGACAATGAGCTTTCTCTCCAGCTGCTCACCCCCACCTTGGTCGGATACAATGGCAGCAGCAGGCATATCTTGAGAATCCTCCAGAATTATATAATAATCTTAGATGCATGACCTACTGAAAGATCTCTCAAAGGATTAACACTTTCCCAGTCAGCCTCTTAGCAGTAAGTCGTTTATTTCAGTGCTAATCACCAGCCATTCCTGAGTTCAACCATAATGGGCAGAGAATGATGTAACAGGCAAATCTGAAGAGCGCTTACTTACACTTCGCAGATGAAGTGTTTCATGTGATTTCTATTACTGGTTAACTATTCCAGTCACAGCTGTTTCTAAGGCTGTGGGTCTTCACCCTGCCTGCACATTGGAATCACTTGCCACGCATCGTAAAGAACCGGCACCTGAGCCCCATTGCTAGAGTCCAAGGTGATTGGGTTGGATGCCTCTCCGCAGGGGATTCTAGTGTGCGTTCAAGGCTGAGACCCCCTGCATCATGTCTATTTGGAGTGCAGGCTGAGGAGGATCCCCTCATTCCCTGTATGGGGACTGCCATCTGAACATATGTGGTGTGACCCTCCCAATCCAGGTAAAGTTGAGAAAAGGGTGGAATGGGGACCCCTCTTCTGGCAGGGAGGGCTCTGCAAACACAGGGAAGAGGAGGCTGTGGCCCGGGCAGGAGGCCACCAAGGGGTGTTCTGCCTTCCCCCAATCCATGCCTGCAGCTGAGCCCGTCCTGAGCTCCTATAGGGGACAGCATGGGAAAGGTCTAAAATTATGCTTTAACCCCTCCCCATTTGCAAAGTGACTCAAAGGAAGTCGCTTACCATCCAGCAATTTCTTTTGGAAAATATATGCAAATATAGCTCTTACCCACAAGCCCTAGAGGGGTGCCCCAAGACGTCTGGGGATGTCTGGGGAATGCACCAACAAAGGTAGCCCATTTGCGTGAACTATTATTAACGATGACTTCCTTGCTGAAGTCTAATGTCTTAGAATGGTTGTATGTGTGCTGGGAGCTGGCCTCTAAGTGACTCTACCCACACGTTAATGTGAGGATTAATCTCCCAACCTGCAGAATGGTATTAGCAGGTCGCTATGAGGTTCATCTCTCAAAACTGTATACTTAAAAGGCAAGTCTCAGGAGGCAGCTGTGCTGTCGGACCCCCAC
Organism: Herpailurus yagouaroundi; assembly: GCF_014898765.1. Classification (NCBI taxonomy): domain Eukaryota; kingdom Metazoa; phylum Chordata; class Mammalia; order Carnivora; family Felidae; genus Herpailurus; species Herpailurus yagouaroundi. The sequence continues at coordinate 78,623,176 of NW_024412391.1, forward strand.
CACAGAAGGTAAGGCTGAAGAATTAGCAGCATCTTAATTACTCATTTGCTGGGGTCTATAGGCTTCAAGGCTGAGCTGGAATGAAGGAAGTCTGTTGCCCTGGAAGAACCCCCTACATATTTCAAGCAGTTTCTCCAGTTCATTTGTTTCAAGCACCTTTGAATTCCTCTGGCATAATCACCGTACCCTTTGTCAACACAAAGTGATTGTTTAAACGACTCAATCAGATCATGCCATGGGCGACTATTTCCATTTATTATGATTTATTGCCTGTTTAGCACCAATGTGCAAGGCACATTCAACAGAAGAGGAAGCTTTGAAAATGATTTTTCTTTCTGCTCTGGAGGCCCACAGAATAAAAACAACCTGCTCAGAGTAAAGGAAAGATTATCCTCACTGATGGGGATCAGTGACTAAGGACATTTCGGGAAGGAAGTTTAATTTTCCAGATGAAAAAGAACAAGACTTTCTCATTGCCATTGATCCTCCTATTGACCTAGAGCGCAGAATAAATTGATTAAAGCAAAAGAGAATTCCCAGTTTTTCAGCAGACCAGGAAGAAAGAGATCTGTCATGGATAAAGTAAAGTCACATAATCCCATTGAAGGCAGGAATCTGGCGTTATTAGTCTTTGAGCCCAGTTCCATGCTGGCACCTTCAGGCACTGAATAAATGCTTAGTTAATTGATTAATTCAAGTGTGAGAGATCAGACCGCTTATTTTTTCCATCACTAATGATATGTTCAATTTAGGGAACTGGGATTTTTTTGTAACTCAGCTTTTCAGTCAAGAGCCTGTTATCATTTTAATTCTTCCCACAGGTTGTAGCCAGGAAAAAAGAGTAGGAACCGGGTACTGGGCTGCAGTTTCTGAACCACTGTCAGTCTCAGGAGTGTGTCCACTGCAGAAGGAGGCTCCAAGGTGCTCTTTTTAACTGCAGCTAACTAATTTTTTGTGTTAAAAAAAAAAAACAAAAACAAAAACAAAAACAAAAACTATAATAAATGAATATTAAACATCAATTAGAATCATTTGTAAAAATTAAGAAGCACTATTAACATGTCTTTCAAATACTCACTTTCCATTCAGACAAGGATGGTTACTGTCCTGTCCTCAGTGAAATTCTGAATGGTTCCATGGTGTTAAGTCTGACAGTAACATGGCATGAGTTATACTTACTTAAAACACCCACTAACTCAATTAACCAACAGCCTTTCTTTAAAATTTTAAAATTAAAAACGAAAGCCAATCTGTGAAGCATAGAATCTATTCCTCCTGGAACTATCATTCACTTCTGCGCCTTGATCAAAACTATTTTTTCAGGGTGCCTGCGTAGCTCAGTCGGTTGGGCATCCAACTTCTGCTCAGGTCATGATCTCACAGTTTGTGGGTTTGTGTCCTGTGTTGGGCTCCTGCTGTCAGCACAGAGCCGGTTTTGGAACCTCTGTCCCCCCTCTCTCTCTACCCCTCCCCCACTCGCACGCACATGCTCTCTCTCAAAAATAAACATTGGGGAAAGAAAACTATTGTTTCTTTCCTCAACTTTAGTAAACTACCCCCTACAGTTCACAAAATGATCCCACATGCTAAACTGTGAATCTTTTAGAGCACGATAGTGGAGAGCTCAATAGAATGCAGATTCTGATTCAGTGGGTCTGGGATTGAAGCCTGAGATTCTATATTTCTAGCAAGCTCCTATGTGATGCCTGTGCTGCTGGTCCATGGATGACACTTTGACCAGTAAGGTTGTAGCAATTCAGACAGTTTTTTCCCCTATAGATTTTACATAGGGTGTGTAAAATCTTTTTATTTAGCAATACAGTAATAAGATACAATAAAATTTAACCAAAAAGAGTTTATAATATCAAGTGATGTTACATATAAATACAGACATAGATGCATATACCGATACTGCTGGAGAGAAGAAAATTTTATTTACCCTTCTAGATTTTTCTGACAGGTCTAATCAGATTGACATGAGACAGATTAACATGAAAAGAAAAATTTATGTACACACAGGGACCCCATAAGGATATGACATTCACAGGCAGTCTGGCAAATGAGGCAAATATGCTCCCGAGAAGTTTCACTGTCCAGAAGTTGAGTTGGTAGATTGTTCCATCTCACACAACCAGTCTCAGTCCTGACAATAGGTCAGTTTAGTGAAATTCGTTTCAGGGGGTGGTGATATAAATGGGCTTACAAAGTTTGGTCTATATTATTCAAGCAATCAAGTATTTAATAAGAGGTATTTCTGTGAAAATCAAAGAAAAAACAATGGTTAATATTTGAAGGAGATTATAAACTTATTTCTGAGTTCTGAAGTTAGCAGGTCAAGGTTTCTAGAGGTCTGGTTCAAAGGGCAGAGTGGCAATCTGACAGATTTTCCTACTTTGCTATATGACTGTCTCCCGTGATCTTTCTGGTGGCCCATACAACAGACACAAAGATTGTCTGTACATGAGCTATTGGATTGATTTCTCTGAAGATAATACCAAGTTATCCAACTGTAAGTTACGTGGCTTTGGAAAAAGAGCGGTTTTAATTCTTAATAATTCCAAGTCAGAATGATGGGAGACAAATTGGAAATGTAAGTTTGGAGATCTGTAGCTAGAAGAACTCAGGAGTCAGTCCAGTTTACAATGGACACTATTAGAATCTTCTAGACACAAAAGTGCTGTTGGAACATAATTTTTCTCTCTATAATCACCTTCATCACTACCAAAGATAGCCAAATTAGGACTAACTTTTTTGAAAAATAAGCCTAGTTTCAATAAATTTGGCCTGATTTTTTTTGTGTAAGTAAAGCAAGAATAGCAAGTGATCACATAGGCTCTTTTAAATCTACTTTGCTGGAACTTTTCATAAGAAATTTCCAGCTTGAACAGCCTCTCAAAGCTAAGGAGCTAAACCAAATACTTGCTATCAGACTTTGCTTGCCAGAGCTATAGATTTGGGTTAATTCCTCTCTTCTCAAAGTCCCTAAAATATTCTGAGGTTCCTGCACCTACCAGGAAGTGACTTTCCTTATTCATCTAGTAAGGCTTATCCAAAGTACCAGGCTGATATTTCAAAGGGGCTTTATTGACTTCATAATTTCAACCATAATTCCTTAGTGCTGTCTGGTCATATCTGAATCTATGCATGTCTCTCTCCAGTATGACATTCCAGTCAAAACCTTGGTCATATAACCAATGTTTCCAATGGTGTCCTGTTACAAGAAGAACGGATTCTTATTGAACTTATACAAATAACTATATTGCCATGAAAATTAAAGAATATTCACTGAGGGTGATGAGCATTGAGGAGGACACCTGTTGGGATGAGCACTGGGTGTTGTATGGAAACCAATTTGACAATAAATTTTATATTAAAAATAATAATAATAATAAAAGAATATTCACTGAGACTTTCTGAATTCTGGAGGGATCAGGTAGAGAGAAAAAATAAATGTTTCAATTTTGCTCACAAAATTATAATTTACCAAATTGCTGTAAACTGTACGTAGCTGAAGAGGAAAGGCTTCCTTACACCTAGGAAACAGAAAATTAAAGAATATTTTAAATAAAAAGTTGTTAAAATTATAATCATCTTCATCAGTTCATTTAGTCCCATGTAATTAATTCTTGTTCATTTGAATTCAGTTTTTCCTTTAGTTCTGCAAATTCTTACCCAGTCCAGTTTTGTGATCTTAAAGTTATCAGACTACTGTATTCTACAGTCATTTCCATGAATATTGTTGAAAATAAAGCATTTTAGCAGGAACACTTTTGTAAAAGCATCTGAGTAAAAGAATACTGTCTATAAATGATAAAAGACTTAAAAATGGCTTGGTTAAAGGTCTTATTAGAGTTACAATGAAATTGACTAGGAAATTTGGCTATTTCTGTGACATACATTTAAAATAATAACTAGTTGGGGCACCTGTGTGGTTCAGTCGGTTGACTTCAGCTCAGGTCATGATCTCGCGGTCTGTGAGTTCGAGAGAGCTGTGCTGACAGCTCAGAGCCTGGAGCCTGTTTCGGACTCTGTGTCTCCCTCTTTCTCTGCCCCTCCCCTGCTCATGCTCTGTCTCTGTGTCAAAAATAAATAAACATTTAAAAAATTGTAAATAATAACTAGAATTATGACTGATAACGTTATACTAGACCTATCATCTTAATTTTATACAATGTTAGAAATTTTATACAATTTCTAATTATAAAATTATAAAATTTTATACAATTATAGAAATTTTATACAATTTCTAGAACACTTATATTAATAATATTGACATATACAATATAATCTAAGGTTTATCATCACTTATTTGACAATGCTTCTCATGTAATTTAACAAAGCAAACAAGCCTAGTTTTTTTTTTTTTTTTTCAACGTTTATTCATTTTTGGGACAGAGAGAGACAGAGCATGAACGGGGGAGGGGCAGAGAGAGAGGGAGACACAGAATCGGAAACAGGCTCCAGGCTCTGAGCCATCAGCCCAGAGCCTGACGCGGGGCTCGAACTCAGGGACCGCGAGATCGTGACCTGGCTGAAGTCGGACGCTTAACTGACTGCGCCACCCAGGCGCCCCTTCTTTTTTTTTTTTTTTTTTTTTTTTTTTCCAAACAAGCCTAGTTTAATAGCTCTCTTTTATAAGGAGAGAGAGCAAATCTTTTGAAATATTCCAGGGATGGAATATCTCACATCTCAAAGTTGTTTTTTTTTTTTTTTTTTTTTTTTTTTTTTTTTTGAGAGAGAG
>NW_024412391.1:78628016-78658631 GCF_014898765.1 Herpailurus yagouaroundi
TTTTTTTTTTTTTTTTTTTTTTTTTTCCAAACAAGCCTAGTTTAATAGCTCTCTTTTATAAGGAGAGAGAGCAAATCTTTTGAAATATTCCAGGGATGGAATATCTCACATCTCAAAGTTGTTTTGTTTTTTTTTTTTTGTTTTTTTTTTTTTTGAGAGAGAGAGAGAATGTGCAAGCAGGGGAGAGGGGCAGAGGGAGAGAGAGAAAAAATCTCAAGCAGGCTTCATGATCCCACAACCCTGGGATCATGACCTGAACCCAAAATCAAGAGTTGGATGCTCAACCAGCCGAGCCACTCAAGCGCCCCTCACAGTTATTTTTAAGTTAAAAAGACTTCATTTAGAATTTGAATTGTGGGAAGTTTGTCAACAATATCCAAAGGTTTGAATATTTGATTAAATAGGAATTATAGGAGCCAAGCATAGGCCACCCCAAGATTCACTGCTTTGGCATGAACATTACTTTGAGTTAAAAGTAATCAAGACCAGTAGATTCAGGAAAAGCTATTTATCTCCCCCTCAACTGCCTGCTTGTGCCAGGAGGAGAGCTATTAATAGAAATTCTTCTTTACCTAAGAAACTTATCTGCATTATAGGGCAAATTTTGTTTTCTAAATACTTCCTCTTACCTTCCTGCTAATGATCTTCCTCCCCTTTGTATCCTCTGACCCTCTACCCCCTCCTTAGCTCATATAAGCATCATGTTGCCTGTCTTTGGAATTTCCATGCCTGTGTGGATTCTCTATATATACCCTATTAAATTTAATTTTCTCCTGCTAATCTGTCTCATGTTAATGTGACTCAGAACACCTAGAAGGATGTTGAGGGACAGAGGAAATTATTCCTCTCCAACAGATCACAGATAACTATGAAACAATACTTAATTGCCTACATAATTAAAATGACAGTAAAAGATTTAAAAGGTAAATAGAGATGGTTACATATTTGTGAGCAAACTTAATTCGTTTAATGTTGAGAAGATTCAGTTTTCTTCAGTAATGAAAAGACTGGATTAAGATAACAGGAAGCATAGGACATTATATTGATAAAACACAGAATTTGTTTTCAGGGGAGATAACATTAAGGGTAATGAAAAACTCTTCACAATCTTATGTTATCAAGGGCATACCAATAGTCCAAAAGACTATTAAAAGAGAGAAAACCAAATTTTAATTTTGTACCAGCTGACTTTTGATAGTAAAGCTCATTCACTTAGTTAAATTCATTCCAGGGGGGTGGGTGATGGGTATTGAAGAGAGCATCTTTTGGGATGAGCACTGGGTGTTGTATGGAAACCAATTTGACAGTAAATTTCATATATTAAAAATAAATAAATAAATAAATAAATAAATAAATAAATTCCAGTCGTAGCCAGCCCTGACTGTGCAAAATAATTCCTTTCCAAAGATTCCTTTTCCATAGACCTTTTACAACTTTCTTTTTCCTCAACACACATTTTACTTGCCTACAGAGATTGTAATTGGGGCCCAAGTATGCAAGAGCACACTCAGGAGTCCTAAACAGACCAGGTTCAGCCACTCGCCGCTGGCAAAATCCAAAAGCTGGAGAGACGAGGGAGGTGAAACAAGAAAGGAGTTTATTTTATAGAGGACAACATCAAGAAACCAGCAGACTAACATCTCAAAGACTGTCTCCAAAGTGCTGAAAATACTTCTAGGTTTATATTAGGAAAATGTCGGAAAATGTTGGTGGGTACATGCAGGTGGGCCGTAAAGATCAAGTCCATCACTGTCTTGGGGTCAGTCATACGGGGTCTTGCTGGCATCAGGGCAGTCATCTTTGCTTGAGGGGTAGTTTCAGTTCCCATCAGGGATCTTTTGCCTGAGTTAAAAGATAAACTGGAAAGAAGAATTTAATCGCTTAGAATGTACAGACTATGGTCAAAATGGAAGTAAAGTCCTCTTTCAAGATGTTTCCCTTATTATTTCTATGAGCTTTAATTATATATATTAGAATTCTTAACCCTTAGAAACCTTAATTACTACAGGTGCCTGCTGTCTCAGTCAGTACAGCATGTGACTCTTGATATTGGGACTGTGAGTTCCAGCCCCATGCTAAACATAGAGATTACTTAAAAAAAAAAAAAAAGGAAAAAAGGAAGGAGGAAAGGAAAGGAAGGGAAAGAAGGAAGAAAAGAAAAGAAAAAGAAAAAGAAAAGAGAATAAAAGGAAAGAGAAAAGACAAGAAAAGGAAAAGAAAAGAAAAGAAAAGAAAAGAAAAGAAAAGAAAAGAAAAGAGAAAAGAAAAAAGAAAAACTTTAATTTCTAGTGAGAACTACCATTACCCAAAAGTGGGTTCACCTGTTGATGAGTCTCGAGCTAAAAGACACAACCACACCAATGAATAGGAAAAGGAAGGGTTTTACTTGCAACAAGTAAGGAGAACACCAGGAATCTTTCCCAAAGCAGTGTCTTCCTGAATAATAAAACTGAGGAAGTTTTAAGCTGAGGGTGCATACATATTGATGAAGGGGCTTGCATAATGGAGAATCCACATGGAATTGGGGCAAACGTTGTCTTAAGGTGACTGAGTCCATGTCAAAGTCATGAAGCCAGCAAAGGCCAACATCATCAATTCTCTGGCTCCAGTTGGTCCAATATCTGGCTCAAAGGGGGTTAGATCCTGCAAAGATACCTCAAGAATGTGCATCAGGTCAACCTCTGAACCAGCACTGGCAGTTTGACCACTTGATTAACTGTCCTCGATATGATTAGGTAATCTCCTGGCCTGATAATGGTTATTTGTTTTTTACATTTTCACAAGATGGCAGGGGCCCAAAATAATTTTTCTTATGCCAGGAAAATGATATCTGTCTTTCTTTTTCTGGGGACCTCTAACTCTGCCTGCTTACACTTCTTTCTGCCTGCTTACACTAAGAAGTAAGCAATTGTGAATTGTCTGTGAAACCAGCATTCTTTAGATTGGTAAATTTATGAATACATTTCATAATTTCTAAAAGTATATACTTTTTTTTTTTCCTGCTACTTGGTAAGTCTCTTTTATTCCCCCAGCCCTTCTAGTTACTTCTTGCTTGTTGTTTTCTGAAGATGTCCTGAATAGCATGACCCTTGGAATGTGCCTTGTCTGAGTACTCAGGAAAAAACCTCTTGCCCATAGGTACACCAGGGAGAGGGATGGACTCCTGCCTCTCTGATGGACACTATTACCTTGGCCGTAATGGCATTGGGCTCAGAAGTCAGACCGTCCTTATTTTTCCTGTTCTTTTGACAAATATGTTCTCATCAGGCACAGGGTGGCCATAAACATCAATAGGACAGCCACCAATCTTAAGACTCCTGTCTAAGGTCTCTAAATAACCTGGTGTGATCCTTCAATGAGCATAACATCCAAGATATGTCTGACCGTGTGCTTCCCAAAAGGGACAAGCTGGAGTTATTACCTATTGGGACATTCACTCAGTGGTGAGCCCCTCCCTTGGGACTAAATCATGGATAAAGTTCGCAGAAAGTTGCCTGGATTAGATAGGAGTTCCATACTTTTGTTTTTTCCTGTTTCTCATTTGTCCTTTCCCATGGACTGTTTGGCATTCTCTGTCCTGCTCTCAGATCGAAAGTACTTCTAGCTTATATGACATTTAATACAATATAAAATAGCTGACCCTTCTTTTTTTTTTTTTTTTAAATGCAGTGTAGTCTTGGCTTCAAGAGGAGAATCCAGCGTTCAGCAAACTGATTACACATACAATACGTAGTGCTCATCCCAACAAGTGCCCTCCTTAATGCCCATCACCCATTTTCCCCACCTCCATCAACCTCAGTTTGTTCTCTGTATGTAAAAGTCTCTTATGGTTTGCCTCCCTCTATGTTTTTATGTTATTTTTCCTTCCCTTCCCCTATGGTCATCTGTTAAGTTTCTCAAATTCCACATATGAGTGAAATCATGTGATATTTGTCTTTCTCTGATTGACTTATTTCACTTAGCATAGTACCCTCCAGTTCCATCCACATTGTTGCAAATGGCAAGATTCCATTATTTTTCATAGCCAACTAGTATTCCATTGTATATATATACCATGTCTTCTTAATCCATTCATCAGTCGATGGACATTTGTGTTCTTTCCATAATGTAGCTATCGTTGATAGCACTGCTATAAACATTGAGGTGCATGTGCCCTTCGAATCAGCACTCCTATATCCTTTGGATAAAGTAGTGCAAGTGCTGGGCCACAGGATAATTCTATTTGTAATTATTTTGAGGAACCTCCATACTGTTTTCCAGAGTAGCTGCACCAGTTTGGATTGCACCAGTGGTGCAAAAGGGTTCCCCTTTCTCCACATCCTCACCAACATCTGTTTCATGAGTTGTTAATTTTAGCCACTCTGACCAGTGTGAGGTGGTATCTCATTGTGGTTTTGATTTGTATTTCCCTGATGATGAGTGACATTGAGCACATTTTCATATGTCTGTTGGTCATTTGGATATCTTCTTTGGAAAAGTGTCTATTCATGTCTTCTGCCCATTTCTTCACTGGATTATTTGTTTTTTGGGTGTTGAGGTTGGTAAGTTCTTCATAGATTTTGGATACTAACCCTTTATCAGATATGTCATTTGCAAATATCTTCTCCCATTCCATTGGTTGCCTTTTAATTTTGTTCATTGTTTCCTTTGCTGTACAGAAGCTTTTTTCTTGATGAGGTCCCAATCATTCCTTTTTGCTTTTATTTCCCTTGCCTTTGGAGACATGTCAAGTAAGAAGTTACTGTGGCTGAGGTCAAAGAGGTTGCTGCCTATTTTCTCTTGTAGGATTTTGATGGTTTCCTGTCTTACATTTAGCTCTTTTACCCATTTTGCATTTATTTTTGTGTGTGGTGTAAGAAAGTGGTTCAGTTTCATTCTTCTGCATGTCGCTGTCCAATTCTCCCAGCACCATTTGCTAAAGAGACTGTCTTTTTTCTATTCTTTCCTGCTTTGTCAAAGATTAGTTGGCCATATATTTGTGGGTCCATTTCTGGGTTCTCTGTTTTATTCCATTGATCTCTGTGTCTGTTTTTGTGCCAATACTGTATTGTCTTCAGGATTACAGCTTTGTAATACAGGATAAAGTCTGGGATTGTGATGCCTCCAGCTTTGGTTTTCTTTTTCAACATTACTTTGGCTATTTAAGGTCTTTTGTGGTTCCATACAAATTTTAGGATTGTTTATTGTAGCTCTGTGAAGAATGCTGGTGCTATTTTGATTGGGATTGCATTGAATGTGCAGACTGCTTTTGGTAGTGTCAACATTTTAACAATATTTGTTCTTCCAATCCAGGTAGCTTCTCCTTCTTAACAAAGGCCAGAACCACTACCCTAACCATTAATACTAGCGCTAGAGGCTTACAAAGGATATTATTGTTGGTCACCAATAATATTGACTCCCCTCAAATGGAAAGAAGCAACTCTAATCTCTACAGCATTTCAGTTCATTCACTGGCACCCACTGTAGTCTAGAATGCAATAGGGAAGTGTAGGGAGACCAACATCCCCTTTCAGGTAGTACAATGGTGTCAGAGCAGTCAAGAAGAGGGATGCCTCCTGCCACTCTGAACCCCAGGAACTTTCAGCAATTTCCTAATGGGACACCATTTCAGAAGCCAAGGAGGATTTTGGTAATGAACACCTACTTAGTTAATGTACTGTCCTCATTTTGTAGGAATTAACTATGGGATCAGTTTCCTTGATCCCAAAGGATTCCATCTTGGGCTGCCTCCTAATACACTGGAGTCAAGAAAAAGTACCAAACCCTACTTCTCACTCCCAAAAATTAATATTCTGCCCCCTGGTTAATAACTGTCAATAAAAGATGCAAACCCAACACTCAGGGTGTGCAGCTCTCTCTCTTGCTCGCTCTCTCTCTCTCTCCCTCTCCCGGGCTCAGCTGCTCTCAGATCTCAAGAATGCACTTTTTAGTTTAATAAACTTTCATGCTTCTGTTATTCATCCATTGTGCTGCATGCCTGTCCTTAAATTCATTCTCATGACAAAAACCACAAACCTTCAGCAAATCCTTTGGCTCTGGCTGGGTCGAGGCCCTGGGGCCCAGCGTCTGCCCAGTTCACCCAGCAACATCTCTTTAGTGATCACAAAGGAACTAAGTAACAGCAGGTTGAGTGACCTTCTTCATGGGTGACTCTCCAACTCTTGCCATCCTTGTGCTGGAGAGTTGCCTAGTCACTGCTCTCCTTGGTTCTACTCTCTCTTTCCCATCTACCTTGGAAAAGGCCTAGAGCTGCTAAAGACATGAGGGCAGGAGGTGTGGTAAGACTGCACATGAGCCAGCTCCTCTGAATCCACAGGTAGTCTCCTTGGATTATTCCCAGAGTTTAGACACTTCAGGGTGCATGGCCTGACACTGATGGGGACCTGTGCATGAGACCTTACATGGAAAGAGGGTATCTGCAGATCCGATCATGTTCAGATGAGGTCATTGTGGGGGGCACAATCCAAGAAGAGCATAGAACCAAGCAGAGCATAACCCACATGGAAAGGGGCACCTGGGAAGCTCAGTCAGTTAAGCATCCGAGTTCAGCTCAGGTCATGATCTCATGGTTTGTGAGTTCGAGACCTGCATTGGGCTCTCTGCTATCAGCACAGAGCTGCTTCTGATCCTCTGTCCCCCTCTTTCTCTGCCCCTCTTTCTCTCCTTACACACACACACACTCTCTCTCTCTCTCTCTCATTTTCTCTCTTAAAAATAACATTAAAAACAAATTTTTTTAAGGGGCCCCTGGGTGGCTCAGTTGGTTAAGCGTCCGACTTCAGCTCGGGTCATGATCTCACGGCTTGTGAGTTTGAGCGCCATATTAGACTCTGTGCTGACAGCTCAAAGCCTGGAGCCTGCTGCAGATTCTGTGTCTCCCTCTCTCTCTGCCCCTTCCCCTCTCAAACGCTGTCTCTCTCTCTCTCAAAAATAAATAAACATCAAAAAATTAAAAAAAAAAAGAATGTTAAAAAAAAAAAGCCCATATAGAAAATATCCAGGAAATGAAGGCGCTATGCTGCAATGTCAGAAAACCATCCCAGAGACCCCACAGCACACAGGCCTATGCCCCCTGTTAATAGTATATGTAGTCTTTAAATGTGGCACAAGACACGTTTACTAACACACCCGAACACCTTTAGTTTCCCTGTGATGAGAAGACCATAAACAGGTAAACTTAGACTTGTTTAGCAATTAATGTTTCAGTATTTTATTTTCTTTGGAAATGATCTAGACGGTCAATGAATTCTCATCATTTAATTTAACTTAGCAAAATTCTAAGCGTGGAAGTTACCAAAGAGATTTGGAAAACTACGGAAACCTTTCAAAAAACAATCATTGCTAAAAAGTTCACCTAAAAAGTCTTACCTCAATCACCTCTACTTAATTCATTTGTTCTTAACAATCATACTTAGATTACACCTGAAAATTTCATGAGACAGCAAAGCCCTTAGCTATCATCTTAAGATTTTCTTTCATTTGTTTGTTTGTTTGGTTGGTTGGTTGGTTGGTTGTTTTTTGCTGACAAATTTTGTAACAAAAATAACATGAATTTATTTGACTTTAAGTAGAATATGGTATTACACTTAATGTGGAAACTCTAAAGATATGCCCATATTAATTAAACCAACAAACTTAAACTACCTTTAATTTCCTGAAAACTATCCTAGATCACATAAACTTGAGAACATTTGGGTTAGTTTCTATCATCTTTCTGAGATTTAGAAATGCTTGATTTATAAGCACTTAACTTGAAACTAATCATTAAATAGAGCTCTTTTACAAATTAATTTTGGCAATGGCAAGTGGAGGTAGAAAAATACCGTTTCTATATTGTACATATACGGACATACATAAACACAAAAAGATCTTACAGCTTTGAATTTTGAAAATTTAGCTATGAATCAGATACAACAATATAAAACTCACTAGTTTGTAAGATTATCTGCTCAAATGGCTGAAGCTTTTTACTAGTAATATTGGTGAGGATGCCTGATTTGTGCTTGTCCTTGACAAGTAATCTTATGGACGTTGTGGAGCAGTTTTGTTGTGGTTTTTTTTTTTAATTTTTTTAATGTTTGTTTATTTTTGAGAGAGAGAAACAGAGCCGGAGTTAGCACGGAGCCCACCAAGGGGCTCAAACTCACTGCAAGATCATGACCTGAGCCAAAGTCGGCTGCTTAACTGACTGAGCCACCCAGGCGCCTCGGCAGTTTGTATTTTTTAAAATTTAGGCCTCTTTTTCTTTTCTTTTCTTTTCTTTTCTTTTCTTTCCTTTTCTTCTTTTTTTCCCCTTTAGTTTTAGGCAAATGTGGGCATTGTTTTAGGTACCTCCTGGGGTGTTTACGTTTCAAAGATATAGTAAGATTTACATCTTCAAGGGACAAAGAAAGAATGGAAGTTCCTTCAAGAAGGACTTTGGTTTCCTAAGGCCAACAACTCACGAGCCTTTTGAGATAAATTGGGGAGGTTTTAAGATTGGTAAAAAGGAATAGATGATGGGGCACCTGGGTGGCTCAGGTGAGTTTCAGCTCTGTGCTGACAGCTCAGAGCCTGGATGGAGCCTGCTTTGGATTCTGTGTCTCCCTCTCTCTCTGCTCCTCCCCAGCTTTGCGCTCTGTCTCTCTTCTTTCTTTCTCTCTCAAAAATAAATAAACATGAAAAAAAAATCTTTTAAAGGAATAGATGGGACCTTGTATTACCTCCAGAACTACATTTTATTTTTCATTTTGCAAAGATTTATAAGATAAGAACAGTTGCTCTCAATTTTTTTCCCCCAAAGAGTTAGGTTGCAGCCTAAATGATATTAAAGGGTTGATCCACTGTCCAGTTACATTGTCTCCATTTGCTTCTCTCCCTCTGGGCCCATAAGTTTTAGGTTTGGGGAAGAGACTTTAAAAAATCCTATCAGGCTTTGAAGATCAGCTTCCAACTTCTAATCAACTTTTAACCAAAATACTACTACCCTTCCCCCACAAAAAACGGCATTTAAATATCTTGTCAGTTTTTAGCTTGGACAAACAATATATATTTGGGCAGTATGGAAAAAACTTCATGCATCAAAGAGGCGTCTTTAAAAAGGGTGCAAAGGATACTACCTTCTCAAGACCCAAAGTCAGTCCCAAAGACAGTCAAAAGAACCGAGAGCCTGCAAATCTCAGGCACACAGAAAGCCCAAGCCATGCATAGAACAAGTTTAGTAAGATTGTACCTTTTTTTTTTTTTTTTTTTTTTTTTTTTTTTTTTGTATCTACAGTTTCTGGAACAGCAGTTCTCAGACATCAAATAAGCAGGTGTGCTGGAAGGTGGCATGCTTAATTCTTTGGATTTTAGGAAGGAGGAATTTACATTGAATGTGGAGTTTTAATTTCTGTTCTTTCATCTTGTAAAGAGGAGTCCCTAAGGCTAGCCATTAAAATTCTTTGTATCCACTTTTTAATTTGGTCTTTTCCACAGACGCCAGTAAGACAATAGTTTAGGATGAGAGCTCTCCAAAATTTTTCAACTATAGAAGTTTTCAATTCAAAAATCCATCCTCTGGCCATTGACAAGTAGGATCTATTAATCTCAATAGCAACTCAAACTAATAAGCTTTTTTATGGCTTGACCAAGGAGGTAAGAAGCATCCCACAAGAGAATACAAAATATGCAGCCCTCACAAGATCCAGCAAGTTCATTCCCAAAGATTGCCTAGGAAAGCAAAAGCCTTTGTTGCACAGGTGGTAAGGACGGTGTAGTGAATACAGTGTCTCTGGTTTCCCACAAGAACTCGAGATGCCTCCAGTCACAAACCTGCTAATCTGTGACACCAGGCAGGTGCTATCGGAATGAGACTTTCCCAGCACTAACAAAGAAAGGAAGGTTGAGGCTACAAGGGCTCCTTATGGACTAGGACCCTTTATGGCAAACTCCCCTGAGAGCTGGCATGGTTGGATGAAGAGAATGCTGTTTGGGAGTCTGTGCCATGGAACCCCACTCTATTCAGCTGGTGCACCCTGGTAAGTGTACCTTCTGCATGGCAGAGACCAAAGAGAATATTCTCACTAGTCGTAAAGCCAAATTCTCAGGACATGGAATAAGACAAAAGGAAAAACCCCATCCAGTTTTTACACAGGGGACTCACGGCCAAGTTTGTTTGCACAGATGCCGGTCTGGTAACCATGGTCTGTGAGCCACGCTCAAATAGCGGGCTTATGGTGCCTATGCCTGTGTTCTGCCCTATGGCTCTTCCTCCTTATGACAAACTACACAAAAGGCAGAGACAAAAACAAGGACCATCTTTGGGAGGAAAACAATGGGTAAAAGTCAAGGGTACTCATTACCAAATTTTAACTAGAGTGCCTATGTCCAAGGAGCTAGTTCCACAAATACTTTATCCTGCTAAGCTAAATTTAGGGGGTGGGAAAGGGGGAGCGGGGACTCTCATCATGCTTGCTTCCAACAGACCCTGTCAGCAGAGATCCAGGAAACCCTTGTGGTAAGAATTCTTACCTTCTGATGCTGTTTGTCCGAGGTGTCAGGATGTCTCAGCTATAGCAGCCTCAGAACGAGTAGTGTCCACACCATGAAGTAAATCCTGCCAACTGTCAGGGAGGGAAAATTTTTTCTCTACCCTTCTAGATTCTTCTGCTGGTCTAATCAGATTGACATGAGACAGATTAACAGGAGAAAAACACATTCAATCATATATGTAGAGGGGTCCCAGAGAACATGAGATCCACAGGCAGCCAGGCAAATGAGGCTTATATGCTACCTGAGCTAAGGAGAAGAGGGTAGAGGGGTTGGGAGATGAAGACAATTCACAGAAAGACAGCAAGAGCAGATGTTTGCCATGCCACACTGAGAAGTCTTTCTGATATACAAGAACCGCATCTCTGGTGATAGCTCTCTTTTTGTTGCAGCCTCCCCTGTCTAAATGTTTTGGGGCAGTTTAGGGGGGCAGGTAGAAAGAAAAACTTCTTGAGTCTTTGTTTCTCAAAAATAGTCACCCTAAAATAATCCTCATGCCAAAGAAACACATTTTGGGGTGGTAAATCTTGCTTCCCTGCAATTCACATGCATTTATTACAAATATACCAGGTTTCTCCACATTTCTGGAAATTACTAGAGTTGGCTGCTATGCCACTTTCAAGAAAGGGGAATGAGTGATCTCTGGCTGATCTATTTATTTTTCATCCAACTGATATTTATTGAACACTTGGTAGTATGCACCCAGTACTGTCAGAGACTTAAGTTGCAACAGCAAACAAGACAGATCACAGTCTGTGTCAAATAGGATTTATATTCTAGCAAGAGAGACACACAAATAAATTGTAGTCAATGTTGTGAACGAGACTAAGGAGCTGCACCAGAAAATAACCACTTTGGACAAGGTGGTGAGAGAGGCCTTGGAGGAGGTGATACTGAAGCTGAAGAGACAAAGAGCCAAGCGTTTAGGCTGCAAATGTGCACACAGCCCAGGAACTGGGTCCTCCTCTTTCAGCAGATGTGTATTGTTCAGAAGGGAGCCTGCTGCACAAATTTGGCCTTCATGTCTGAGTCTGCACTGCTGCCAACAATTCACCCTCTGCACCCAATTGCCAATATCCTCCTCCCAAGCCAGCCTTTAGCTCCCCTGCCTGTCTACAGCCCCTTGTTTAGGCTGCTGCCCGAGCACTCGGAGGAGCAAGCTGGCACAGTAGGGTTTTTCTGCAAGTGCACAGACCTGTACAAATCCCAGGCCCTGATGAACCATCATCTGCAGTGATAGTTCAATAGAGTGTCGGGTATTTTTCCTCCGTTCATCTTTATTTCTGGAGAAATGTCTTCAATAAACAGCCTTACCTTTTGCTAAAATGAAATTAAACCCGTGTGAAATAGGACATTTTGTATGAGCCCTAAGTGCTACAGAAATTGATACCCATTGGTTTGTTTCTAGGAAGTTCTGAGACTTTATTTGCAAAAATGAAAAATTCATAGGCAGCATTAATGAAAACCCAGCCCAAACTCTCCTTTTCAAGGTGAGGCAGACTCTGGGCGCTTGGGTGGCTCAGTCAGTTAAGCCTCTGACTTCGCCTCAGGTCATGATCTCATAGTCCCTGCGTTGGGCTCTGTGCTGACAACTCAGAGCCTGGAGCCTGCTTCAGATGCTGTGTCTCCCTCTCTCTCTGCCCTTCCCTGCTCACACTCTGTCTCTCTCTCAAAAATGAAGAAATGTTAAAAAAAAAAAATTAAGATGAGGCGGACTCACTACTTCCCACAGCCCCACCCATCTCCCTCCCACCCAGACCGCCTTCTGTCTTCAGCTGGTCTCTCCAATGTTGTCAAGCCCAGGCTCCTGTCACTCCCTCCCTTCCCACCAATCCATGCCCTGTGCCACACAGACCCTTGTCCCCCACACTTCTTGGGAACTATAACATGAACATGAATGAGGGTTCAGATGGTTTCAAATAGTATCATCATTTGTTCTTGACTATCAGAGCAGGGGAGATGCAGGAGGCTTTCACAAACCAATAGGTAGGGAGTAAGGGTTCTCTGGCGTTATCAGCTGCCTGATGGGGAAAAAAGGGTGCAAAAACAGGCTGCTAAGCTTACAGCAGCCCTTGGGGTCCGAAGTTCAGGGTCAGGCCTGTGATCCCAGCGGGGATCCTTCATGACAGTTCCTTTTATCCGAATGCCTCCTGGGCTCTGGTCCTTTCTCAGGTGCTTTGTTGTGCAATTTGAATGACAGAAGGCATGCACGACATTTAGCATTAAGAGTAAATGCCCAGCAAATGTTAGCTGGGTTTTTTGTTTTATTATTATCGCTATTATTTACAAGTGCTTACTATGTGCCCCAAAATGGTAGATCCTCACTTAGTTTTTACAAAAGTTTGGGTGATTTTAATTTTCACAACAGATGTCTAAGGTAGATACTGTATCATTTGGGCGCAGAGAAGTTGGGTCATTTGCCCAAAGCTACACGGCTAGTCAGTAGTAAAGCTAAAATACAAATCTATGCTGCCTCAACTCTAGATTTCAATTCTCTTTCCAGTCTCCCATGTTCATGAATCCTGACATTACAAAGTCCAACTCAGACCCTCCAGTGAGTCTCCAACACCTGCTGAATGAACTCCATGTCCCTCTGCATGTCCTTCAAATGAGGAAGCTCATTGTCACTTCATCTCAGGTCACCGTACAGCTCACGTCCTGGTTTTGCACCGTGGGAGTCTATCTGGAGTCCCCTCCAGTGCCAAGCACACAGGAATGAGGGTGTGAATGTGTGAATGCAGGGAAGTCCAAATTGTGAGGCTCACTCTGGAATATACTGAAAAGTTTAGTTTGGGGTATGTGAAAGTGAAAGATTTGGGTTTTCTCTCTCTTCACATTAGGCAAGAAGTAGGCATAATTCAAAGCAGAAGAGAAGCAACGACTTGAAAAAAAGGCTAATTATTGAAGAAATAGGGGATGACATTGCTGCTAATAATAAAATTTTAATCGATCTAGTTTTCACTTCAAGACCATTTGCTCAGGGAGGCCTCCCTGAACTCCTAAATGAGGTTAGCACCCCATTAAATGCTTCTGTAGCACCCTTTACTTTTTAAAAAACTTTTCTTTTGATGGTCCATCACATTTGAAATCATTTGTTCTATATCTACTTCATATAACAAGCTTTGCAAGGGCAAGAATGTCATCTTGTTCATGCTGAATTCCCAGCAGTCGACACAGTTGCTTGGCACAGAGTAGATAATTGAATAAATATTCATTTACAGCAAGATTAATAGTATTTCTCAGCCAAAGAGTGATCATGCTTCTGCTTGCCAATACCAATAAGAGAAAAGGAAATTTGATTTATTTATAAAAGAATCTAAAACAACATGATACTCTGATCGAAGCAACATGCAGTTAGTTAAGTGTTAGTTCAAGTATAATTCCTTTGTCAGTATCAGTGAATGACTCAACCTGTTAGATAAGGAGGAAGATCCTCCCTATCACCCTCCTGCTTAAAAGCTTCCCAACTCTCTTTCCGGTGAAGTTCTCCCCAACCTGCTCTCCCAGCCATCTCTTCTTCTGCTATCCCAGACACCCCTCACCATTCCCACAATCCACCCAGCACTTGCTGATCCCACTTTCTGGGATAGTCTTCTCTATTTCTGTGTCTATGCTCCTTTTAAACTCAAACTAAAGCCCTCTCCACGTCCCAAATACAGAACAATTGATTTTCATGTGCCCACCCCACAGCACTCCGTACTTGCCCCTGGAAGTCCAGAATTCTGAAATTGTACACAATGAGTTCCTGGAGTCACTAATCGTGTCTTGTTCATCTTCACATCTCCAGTGCCTAGCACACGACTGCCTGAAGGTCAGCACATATTCTGGTGAATAAAGACAAAAGAAAACCTCAGGTCCTCCTTGACTGTTCCTTTTCCCTCACACCCTATATCCACTCCATCAGCAGGTCCAGCGTAGTCTGTCTTCAAAACATTTCATGAATCTAGCCCCTTCTCACCACCTGCCTAGCCTAGGCCACCATCATGTCCTGCCTGGACGACCACAATAGCCTCCTGACTGATGTCTGGCTTCTGCCTGCAATTTATTTTGCACACAGCAGCCATGTTAGCCTTTTAAAATGTTCCCTAGGGTCGCCAGGGAGGCTCAGTTGGTTAAGTGTCCAACTCTTGATTTCAGCTCAGGTCATGATCTCACAGTTCATGGGATCCAGCGCCATGTCAGGCTTTGTGCTGTCAGCATGGAGTCTGCTTGGGATTCTCTCTCTCTGCATCTCCCCCCGCTCATGCTCTCTCTCTCTCTCAAAATAAATAAACTTTAAAAAATAAATAAATAAATAGAATAAAATATCCCCCTTCATGAGACCATCCAATGGTCTCCAGAACACTTAGAATAAAATTCAAACTCCTCACTGAAGCCCCAATTGATCTTGCCTTTCCCCCCTCTGCCTCCACATCCTACTTACCATTCTGCCAACATGCTAAGCCTTGTCTTTGCACATGTTCCATCTGTCCCCACATGACTTGCTACCCGGCATTCAATTCCCCTCTCAGTGTCAGCTCATCAGATAGGCTTTCCCTGACCACCTTATCTAAAACAGTACCCCAGGGGACTTGGGTGGCTCCGTCCATTAAGTGTCTGACTTCAGCTCAGGTCATGATCTTGTGGTCTGTGAGTTCAAGCCCTGCATTGGGCTCTGTGCTCAGAACCTGGAGCCTGCTTCAGATTCTGTGTCTCCCTCTCTCTCTGCCCTGCCCTGCTTGCTCTCTCTCTCTCTCTCTCTCAAAAATAAACATCAAAAAAATTAAAAATAAATAAATAAAATAAAATAGTACCCCACATCTCTCTACCTTCTCACGTTACCTTATTTTCTTGTGTTGTACTTATCATTATCAGGCTTATTATTACCTATTTATATATTAATTTTCTGTCTCTTTCACTATGATAGTAAGATCCATGAAGATAGAAATATTGCCATCTTCACAGCTGCCTTTTCAGTGCATAGACCTCCTCTATAATGTAAGTAGTAGGTGTCAACAAAAGTATGTTGAATGGAAGTTTTTAAAAAATTTGGAGGCATCCAAATGGAGGCATCTTCCAAAAATGGCAGAAAGGCAGGTCTCATGCTTGATGACTGAGGCTACCTCCTGGGCCTCTAGGTACCCATCATGGCTCATCATTGTCAAGCAGGTACTGCTGGCTTGGAAGGTGGTGGTTGTCCACTGTGAGCTTTTCTGGAAATTTCTATAGAAACAAGTTAAAATACCTGGCCTTCCTCCACAAGTGTATGGACACCAACTGGTCCTGGGCCCCTACCACATCTTTGGGCGAACAGTAGAGACCT
Organism: Herpailurus yagouaroundi; assembly: GCF_014898765.1. Classification (NCBI taxonomy): domain Eukaryota; kingdom Metazoa; phylum Chordata; class Mammalia; order Carnivora; family Felidae; genus Herpailurus; species Herpailurus yagouaroundi. Next base: position 78,643,828 of record NW_024412391.1, read on the forward strand.
CTGCCCACCGGATGAAGAAGGCCAGGTGGCTCTGACCACCTCAGGCTGTTGGATGGGAGCCCACCACCCTCTGACAAGAAAAAGTCTGTTGATGTTTACTGCTGCCCTGGAGACTGTGTCTCATCCATGAAAGTTTGTCCATCTGGGATGCCTGGCTCACAACATTGGCTGGAAGTACCAAAAGGTGATAGCCACCCTGGACGAGGAGAGGAAGGAGAAGGCCAAGATTCATTAGAACAGCTCATGAGGTTATGGAAACAAACCAAAAAGAAGATGGAGAAGAAACATGACCAATCTACAGAGACCCTCAAAACCCTATGACTCCCAGTCTGAACACAGTAAAGATTGTTTATTCTTCATGCTGGGCCTGACCTGCCCTTCCTCCATTACCGCCCTGGGATGTGGGGGATCCAAGAGCTGCCATCCAGGGTTTAGAAGGCTGGGGACACAGAAAGGGCTTAGTCACCACTCCTGTTTAAGAAAGACCTCTCTTTAAAAAGTCACTTTACACATCTGTAAGATCTGTGAAGGCATAATTTGTCTGTGACCTACTTGTTTATGAGAGAGTTTTAGAAGATCAATAGCAGGAACAACCATAGTTACTTCAGTTTCAGTATTTGCAAACGTGAGCTGGAAAACTGTAATTGGAGGGGACTCTGCATTGTGAGTGAGGCATCTGTTTGAAACTAACTTCTCAAGTGGTTGTACACGATACTCTGCAGCTGCTAGAATATGGAAAGGTGCTTGTGGGGGAGTGTGAGCCTGGTGTGGCCCAAAGGTATTCATCATCGTGCATAGGCTGGGAAGACCTAGAACCAAGAGGCTACAAGCATTGCCCTTGCTGCTTCCCTGTATTTTGTGATCAGAAATGAGTAAGTTGGGTTTTTTTCATAATTTTCTTTTTTTTTAATTTAAATTTTATTTTTTTAATTTACATCCAAATTAGTTAGCATATAGTGCAACAATGATTTCAGGAGTAGATTCCTTAATGCCCTTTACCCATTTAACCCATCCCCCCTCCCACAACCCCTCCAGTAACCCTCTGTTTGTTCTCCATAGTTATGAGTCTCTTCTGTTTTGTCCCCCTCCCTGTTTTCATATCATTTTTGCCTCCCTTCCCTTATGTTCATCTGCTCTGTGTCTTAAAGTCCTCATATGAGTGAAGCCATATGATACTTGTCTTTCTCTGACTGACTAATTTCGCTTAACATAATACCCCCTAGTTCCATCCACGTAGTTGCAAATGACAAGCTTTCATTCTTTCTGACTGCCGAGTAATACTCCATTGTATATATGTACCACGTCTTCTTTATCCATTCATCCATCAATGGACATTTGTGTTCTTTTCATACTTTGGCTATTGTTGACAGTGCTGCCATAAACATGGGGGTGCACGTGCCCCTTTGAAACAGCATACCTGTATCCCTTGGATAAATACCTACTAGTGCAACTGCTGGGTCGTAACGTAGTTCTATTTTTAATTTTTTGAGGAACCTCCATACTGTTTTCCAGAGTGGCTGCACCAGCTTGCATTCCCACCAATGATGCAAAAGAGATCCTCTTTCTCCGCATCCTCACCAACATCTGTTGTTGCCTGAGTTGTTAATGTTAGCCATTCTGACAGGTTTAAGGTGGTATCTCATTGTGGTTTTGATTTGTATTTGTATTGATTTGATTTGATGAGTGATGCTGAGCATTTTTTCATGTGTCGGTTGGCCATCTGGATGTCTTCTTTGGAGAAGTGCCTATTCATGTCTGTTGAGTTTGATAAGTTCTTTATAGATTTTGGATACTAACCCTTTATCTGATATGTCGTTTGCAAATATCTTCTCCCATTCTGTCGGTTGCCTTTTAGTTTTGCTGATTGTTTCTTTGGTGTGAAGAAGCTTTTTATTTTGATGAGGTCCCAATAGTTCATTTTTGCTTTTGTTTCCCTTGCCTCTGGAGACATGTTGAGTAAGAAGTTGCTGCGGCCAAGATCGAAGAGGTTTTTGTCTGCTTTCTCCTCAAGGATTTTGATGGCTTCCTGTCTTACGTTTAGGTCCATTTCATCCATTTTGAGTTTATTTTTGTTTATGGTGTAAGAAAGTGGTCCAGGTTCATTGTTCTGCATGTCGCTGTCCAGTTTTCCCAGCACGACTTGCTAAAGAGACTGTCTTTATTCCATTGGATATTCTTTCCTGCTTTGTCAAAGATCAGTTGGCCATATGTTTGTGGGTGCATTTCTGGGTTTTATATATATATATATATATATATATATATATATGAGAGAGAGAGAGAGAGATGGATGAGAGGGCAGTTTTTTGAGAAATAAAACTGGATACAGAAAAAAAATTGTCTGAGGATAGCCTTGATGAAGTATGATAACGACAAAATCAGAGGACTCCAGACACAAGACCTTTGCTTCTATTAATACATTTTCTTTTTTAAACAGCCAGAATTGTTTCAAAAAAGGTGGGGGGGGGCACTTTGTTCCCTGGGGACATATTAATGGGGATATAGTTGCACATCATTTGTAGGGCCTCAGTCCAGAAGTGAGTTAATCTGATGCCTGAGTCTTGCCCATGAACGAATGGCTTATAGAGGCAGATGAAGGGGGTGTGAAAATCTTGTCTGGGTACCACAGAGGCATGGGTTTAGCTGGAGTTCAAGAGTATCCTCTGAATAGTCTGTTTCCACTTCTGTCTTTGGCAAGAGGTGGCTATTATCAGTTTCCATCATTTCTCCCATGAAATGGGTACCTTATGATTGATTATTCTCATTCCTATTTCCACTGTCTCCCACTTCAGACAGGGATGTATTTCTGTGATGAAGAAAATGATCTAAAAAAGCTTTAAGATTAAAGATGCTTTCTAAAGATTAGTATAAAACCTCTTCAATTCAGGGTGCCTGGGTGGCTCAGTTGGTTAAGCATCTGGCTTTGGCTCAGGTCATGATCTTGCGGTTTATGAGTTGGAGCCCCGCATCGGGCTCTGTGCTAACAGCTCAGAGCCTGGAGCCTGCTTCAGATTCTGCGTCTCCTCCTCTCTGTGCCCCTCCCATGCTCATGCTCTATCTCTCTCTGTCTCTCAATAATAAATAAATGTTAAAAAAATTTTTTTTAATAAAAATTTAAAAAAACCTCTTCCTTTTGGATTCTGCTAACTCTGGGAACTCAGAATTCATCATCAGTTTCATCAGGCTAAGACTTACCTTAGTGCAATGATGAGGAAAACAGAGAGGTTACTAAGCAAACTAGTGGTGGTGACATTATTTGCAAACGGTGTAACCAATTTAAGAAGACTTCTTCCCACCAGGCTTAAAAACAGTTTCTCAACACTATTAATTTTTTCACATTTAAAAACTGAGGTATATTAAGAAATTAAAAATAGAACTACCCTACGGACCCAGCAATTGCACTACTAGGTATTTATCCGAGGGATACAGGTATGCTGTTTCAAAGGGACACATGCACCCCAAAGTTTGTAGCAGGACTATCAACAATAGCCAAAGTATGGAAAGAGGACAAATGTCCATCAATGGATGAATGGATAAAGAAGATGTGGTATAGATATAGATATAGATATAGACACACAGTGGAGTATTACTTGGCAATCAAAAAGTGAAATCTTGCCATTTACAACTACGTGGATGGAACAAGAGGGTATTATGCTAAGGGAAATTAGAGAAAGACAAATATCATATGACTTCACTCATATGAGGACTTTAAGACACAGAACAGATGAACATAAGGGAAGGGAGGCAAAAATAATATAAAAACAAGGAGGGAGACAAACATAAGCGACTCATAACTATGGAGAAAAAACAGAGGGTTACTGGAGAGGTTGTGGGAGGGGGGATGGGCTAAATGGGTAAGAGGCATTAAGGAATCTACTCCTGAAATCATTGTTGCACTATATGCTAACTAACTTGGATGTAAATTAAAAAATAAATTAAGGAAGAAAGAATGAAGGAAAGAAAAGGAAAGAAAAGAAAAAGATCCTTTAAAAAATTGAGGTATAATTTACATACAGTAAAATTTGCCCTTTTCAGTATACAGTTGCACTCGTTTTGAAAAATCCATACAGCTATATAATCACTATCATATGCAAGATACAGAGCAGTTCCAGAATCCCCCACAATTTTCCCAGTCTTTGCGTGGTAGCCTCTCCCCACCCCAAACTTCTAGAAACCTCTCATCAGTTTTCTGCCCCTTTAGTTTTAATATTCGAGAATGTCATATAAAGGGGATCATACAGAATGTAACATTTTGGAGCTGACATCTTTCATTTGGCATGACACAACTAAGATTCACTCGTGCTGTTGGGCAGATAAATAGTTTGTTCCATTTCGTGGCTGAGACTACCCATCGTGCCACAGTGTGTTCATCCGTTCACCAGTTGATGGACCTTCAGGTTGTTTCTAGTTTTTGGTGAATAAGAATAAAGCCACTAGGCAAATTCGCATACAAGTTTTTGTGTGGACCTAGGTTTTTATTTCACTTGTGTGGATACCTCAGAGCAGGATTGCGGAGTGGTAGGGTAACTAAATGTTTCACTTTTTTTAAAAAAATTTTTTTTCAACGTTTATTTATTTTGGGGACAGAGAGAGACAGAGCATGAACGGGCGAGGGGCAGAGAGAGAGAGGGAGACACAGAATCGGAAACAGGCTCCAGGCTCCGAGCCATCAGCCCAGAGCCTGACGCGGGGCTCGAACTCACGGACCGCGAGATCGTGACCTGGCTGAAGTCAGACGCTTAACCGACTGCGCCACCCAGGCGCCCCTAAATGTTTCACTTTTTAAGAAACTGCTAAGCTGTTTTCCCAAGTGGCACTGTTCCACTTCTTATTTCCAACAGAATCATGTGACGGTTCTGGTGGCTCCACGTCCTTGCCAGTTATTTTCAGGTTGTTGTTTGGTTTTGGTTTTTACTTTAGCCATGTTAATAGATGTGTAGTGGTATTTCACGGTAGTTTTAATTTGCATTTTGCTATTGGGGATGTTGAGCATCATCCTATGTGCTGATTTGCCATTCAAATATCACCTTTAGTGAAGTGAAAATTCAAATCTTTTGCCCTTTCTAAAAATTGGGTTTAACTATTAATACAATGGCCGATATGTATATAAACATCCATATATGTATTGTTTCCTTTGATCACAGCCCTGGGAGGGAAGCAGGGCAGATGTTATTCCTTAACTCTCAGTTTTCCAGTTCCCTGAGAAATTGAGGCTAGAATGGTTAAATGACTTGCCCAAGTTCACACCAAGTGGCAGTACGAGGGTTTGAGCCTGGCCTGTCACTGATACTCCTTCCTCCACTAACTGCTGACTTATCCTTCCTGAGGGCTGGGAGGGCCACTGCTGGCTCAGCGGGACTGTGAACTGTCAGCTGAGGCTCTGGCTGAGTAAACCAGCACCAGCCAAATTATGGAAAGGTAGTTTGTGCTTGCCAGCTGTGGTACAGACACTTCCATCCCCTTTCTCCAGCAAAACTTCCCTGTGCTTTGTCTCCCTTCTCTGGAGTCCAACTCCCAGCTACTAACATGTAGAAAAAAAAAAAAAAATCTATCACAGAAATCTTCCCTGACTCTCTCCTCTTCCCACTCCTGCTTGGGGAGTTTTGCATTTTAACAGGGGCTTTGGGAGACACCTCTTCTTCATGTAGTGATTTTCAAACTGTCTATTAGAGCTTCAAGTTTCCCCAAGAAAGGGCCTAAAGACCAGTTCAGGTGTGATAGTTACCAGAGGGCAGGTGGGTGGGGCATGGGTGGAATAGGTGATGGGGATTAAGGAATGCAGAAGAGGGTTTTATTACCAAGAAACCCCACAAAAACAAATAGCCCAGCACAGGTGGGAGGTGGGTGAATGGCAAGAGGCTTTGGATCCACCTCACCTAACCAAAGTGGTTCCATTTTTATTTGTTTACATAATGGGTTTCATTTAAGATTTTATTTGAAAAGAAGCATGTGTTGCTCTCCAAAACATCCATAAAATAAACAAACCAACATATTTTTCATATATCCCGGAATGCAGATATTTTACTAATTGAGAGTGATTCCTGAGCATCCCCTCATTCCCAGGTCAATGTGAGTCATCAAGATTTTCCCTCATTGAAAAACAGAACTGACTTTCCGAATCTGTTCTCCATGACACACTTCTGATAGGTTACATCAAGATATCGACTCCTTTTGGCCCTGGGGGCATATAGAAGGGCTTGGCTGGTGTTTTCAGACCTTGATCATTTCCATCTGTTTACTCTAATGCACTAAATAATATATTTTTCTACGTGTGTCCTGATGTGGAAAAAGTTAGAAAGCACCAAAATAGAATAGTGGCTTGGGCTTGGGCTCTGGAGTTATGTAGTCAGGTGTCCTGATTCTCACTTACCAGCTGAGTGGTCCTGGAAAATTGACTAAGGTATCTAAACCTCAGTTTCCTCATCTGTAAAGTGGGGATAATAGCACCATATTGCTCAGGACCATTGTGAGGATGAAAAGATAATGTATGTGGCACACAGGGCACAGTTCCTGTTACAGATGAAGCACTCAGTAAACAGTAGCTCCATTATCAATAGCCCCTTCAGCCCTGGAGGTCAAGTTTGCCACAGGTGTACTGCTGCTCTTAAAATGAGTATAAATGTGAAGCAGCAGTAACCAAATAGGGTCACGATTTTTAAAGTTATTGATGTTTCTAACACTTCGTTTTCATCTCTCTGGTAAGAAAGATGAAACATACATGTTTGAATGCCATTAACAATGCCTCAGGAAGCAATGCTTCAGAAAGAGCAGAAGCAAAGTAAAATAATTAATGTGTTCAGAAGTTTTTTAAAGGCACATTTTTCTTTGTATTTTGTTACAAAAAGCAATCGCCTTAGTGATGGTTGAACAGATCCAAATGAACCATTATGGTTTGGACACATCCTTAAAAGATTTTTCTTTTGAACACCAAATGACTTCACATTACTGTCCTTTGATCTACTGTAATCATTTTTTATATTTTCCTATAATATTCTAAAATACAAGAGACTGTAGTTCAGTATAGCCACATCAGTATCCTTTAACCCAGCCAACTGTAGGTTGCAATAGGAAAGGTTTTCATAAGAAGAAGGAACACTTACCAAATCCATGGATCTCTTTGCAAAATGATTTTATTCATTTGAGCAGTAAAAGTATGTCTCAAACTAACCCAGTGTTTTCCAATATCTAGTGGGAGTATTTTCCATTCAGTTCAGGTCAAAGTGTGACACTGTGAGGGTCTTTTTTGGAGTATGTAGTATTATCCCTGCTCTTAAGAAATCTAATTTCATTATCTTCCAATTCTAGCTCATATTTCCAGCATTTCCACAAATCAACACCTTAACTATGGTGCCCACCCTTCTGTGTCCAAGGTTCAAACACAAATGGCATTTCAGAGTCTCCATTTGGAAGAATGATGGATTTGCCTCTGACAGACTCACTTGAGATAGAAGTTTCTCTGCTACTGCCCCAGAAGAAGAGATGAGCCCCATTTCACAATCAAAATAGAGGATAGCAAAGGAGTCTAGTGACAGTGTTTCAGCTGAGTTTGCAGACTACCACCCAACTGAGAAAGTTATTCAACAACCTGCTCCATTCCTGACCATCTAGGTAGCCTGGAACAAGTTATTTCACCTCTTTGTGCCTCAGTTTCCTCATCTGTAAAACATACAAGTTTGCATGTGGGTAAATATATTAGAAGAGTGATGTATCTAGGAAGCACCTCACTCAATGTTCCCCGTTGCTGTTATGAGTCATACAATAGTGGTAATACTATTGTTACTTTCCTGAACACTAATCCAAAAGGCAGCCATTAGCTCTGCATACCTGCCCTGTGTTGGGAGGAGGAGAGAAGTGTGGGAACCAATCAGCCCAAAGCTGGAAACACTAGGGCTATTAGGTGAGATGTGGGGCAGGAAACAAGCCCTCCTTCCTCTGCAGCAATCCCTGGCTCCTTTCTATGGTGTCTCCCTCACCCTTCTACACAGGGTAACATTAACTCTTCTTTGATTTCCTTACATTTCCTTCTCCTGCACAATTTTTTTTTTTTTTCTGGAGATAAGAACCACCTAGGAAAACCAGTAGTGCAGATACTTATTTTTTTAATGTTTATTTCTGAGACAGAGACAGAGCATGAGTAGGGGAGGGGCAGAGAGAGAGGGAGACACAGAATCAGAAGCAGGCTCCAGGCTCTGAGCTGTCAGCACAGAGCCCAACATGGGGCTCGAACTCACAAACCGTGAGATCATGACCTGAGCCGAAGTCAGCCACTCAACTGACTGAGCCACCCAGGCACCCCTGCAGATACTTATTTATGGCAATAAGTAGTCTCTTCCTAGTGGGTCACTTCTCTGGTTACCGTCACTTGAGTTATATTCCATAAAAGAAACAAGCTGTTGAAACACAGTAGATGAGGTTTTTTTGTTTGCTTGTTTTTTTAATCTCAGGCACATGAAGTGCAATACAACATTTTATTTGTCAATATTGCTGGGTTCCTACAAGATAAAGTCAAGAGATCACACATCTTTTAACTCAAAGATAACAGTATGTGTATGAGTGTGTGTATGATTTATGTACATATATACTAATAATATGTAATTACATATTAGTCTATTTTCTTAAGTATTTATTTATTAGAGTGAGAGAGAAAGAGTGGGGGAGGGGCAGAGAGAAAGAGAAAGAAAGAAAGAAAGAGAGAATCCAAAGCCCACACGGGGCTCGATCTCATGAAGCACAAAATCAGAACCTGAGCCAAAATCAAGTCAGTCTGCTTAACCAACTGAGCCACAGAGGCACCCCTAATCAGTCTATTTTCTAGGAGAGATCCAAAGTGACTGGAACCAACAATAAGAAGGGGAAGAAACTTAATCCTAACTTAGGATGGGGACCTGCATCTGCCCCCCAATAGAGTGTGAGCTATTGAGGGTCCGTCTTGCCTGTGGTTCATCTGAACATTCATTGGCATAGTGAGTAATGACTCCCCAGAGATAAAGCTCCTTTAAGCAACATCATCATGGCTGAGAAGATTAACAAGGGAAAGAATAACTTTTAAAAGTCAGGAGAACTAAACTACCTGTTCTCCATCCAGAGCTTCTCTATGTCTCTTTAGTTTAGAACTAAACTGAGATAGAGCTTCTCCATCTCTCTCCATCCCAGGGACCACTGATGAAAGCCAAGAACTCTTCCCAGTGCCCTTTCTGTGGCTGCCATCCTCCCTTTGCACTCCTGCCCCAAACTTACTGATTTCCCTTCCCACTTCAAATACACACTAGCAATTCACCACCATCCTCCCCCTCTGAAAATTGATAGAAGTCATAGACACAAACCTTTTTTTGCTGATTATCCTCTAAATGAAGATCTTCTCTGAAGTATTTGCTCAAGTAGGCATCTGGTTTTAAGTCTTCCATTTCTGTGTGTGGAACAGATTGATTTGTTCATCAAATATTCACTGAGCCTTTATCACTGTGTCAAACACTAGTAATTCCCACTGTGATAAACAAGACCAAGGTGGCCATTGCCCTTGTGAAGATTTGCCACCTAGTAGTTGAAACTGATATTAATCAAATAAGCAGGCAGATATATAATTACAAGTTATAATTACTATTAGGAAATAAAAGCAAGATGCTCTTGAGGACAGCACAATATCTACCTTGGATTGGGTCCTCTATTTAAGTGACCTAAAGAATAAAAAAGAACTCACCATGTGAATAGTTGGGTAGAGAACCTTCTGGGCAGAAGAATCAGTAATGATATCCCAGAATAGAGAAGGCGCTTGGTGCATTTAGGAACTGAACGAAGGCCTGTGTGGGTGGAGAATAGAAAATAAATGGGGATGAAGCTGAGGAGTCTGGCAGGGGCCAGATCATGCAGGCTTTTATGGGTTATGCTATTAATTTTGCATTTTCATCTAACAGCATTGAGAATCCACTGAAGTTTTAAGCAAAGGAATGACATGGTCTACTTTGTGTCGCAAAGAGATTCTTGTGGGTGCTGTATGGAGAATAATTAGTAGTAGGCGAGACTAGAAGTAAAGAGAAGAGTGGATTACGGGAGTAGCCCTGTGAGAAACAGTGGCTTGGAACGTACATCCTTGGTTATGGGAACTAGGTTAGTTGTCTTGAGCTCTGAGCTCAGGAGAGGGTGTGTATCCTACCCTTCTCTTGTCTGAACAGCACTGAAATTCATTTTTGAATTCTCTGTCTTCAACAGTATTGCCAAGGGTTTATGAAAGAGGTCCACACTACGGTGTTGTTTTTTTTTTTTAAGTTCTTGTTAATGTTTATTTATTTTTGAGAGACAGAGTGTGAATGGGGGAGGGGCAGAGAGAAAGGGAGACACAGAATCCAAAACAGGCTCGAGGGTCTGAGCTGTCAGCACAGAGACTGATGCAGGGCTGGAACCCACGAACCATGAAATCATGACCTGAGCCAAAGTCAGGCACTTAACCGACTGAGCTACCCAGGCACGCCCATGGCTGTTTTTAACTGTGTTTATCTTGGGCAGCCCACACTGGTTGCAGTCCTTCTAGGGAGTGCCCTAAATCTTGACCTCAGGTGGTGAGAGTCCAAGTATACTTGAAGATAAGACTGATAAGACTTGTGGGTGGATTGTATTTGTGAGGTGAGGGAGAGAAAGGAATCAAGCATGACTCCAGGGGATAGTTGTGCCACTCACCAAGATGGGGAAATGAGGAAAGAGTGCAGAATAGGCTTGGGGAGAAAAGATTTCCACTTTTGACCTGTTAAATGAAGACGCCAGTGAATGATCCGAGTGGAGACAGCAAATAGACAGGTGGACACACCAGCCCAGAGCTCGTAGCATAGAGCTCAGCAGAAACATTCAGGAGTATTGCTGCTGTATAAAAGCCACATGAATAGAGGAGAATAGCTAGGAGACACTAAAAAGAAAGAAAATGACCTAAGACCAACCCCTGAGAAATGCCAACATTTAGAGGTCAAGTAAAAGAAGAGGAAATTGAGAAGGAACTGCCAAAGAGAGAGTCTAAACAATAGGAGAACAGAGTGTCATGGGAGCCCAGAGTTGGCTTTGTTTCTGGCAGTGAAATGTGGTGAGATAAAGCATTAAGATGAATACAGAGAGATAGCCTCTGGACTTGCCAATAGAAAGATCACTGGTGACCTGGACAAGAGCAGGTAGAGGAAGTCAAGTTGGAATAAGAGGCTTTTTCCTTTCTGATTTCAGCCCATTGGGCTGGGAACACTGTTTGGACAATGGGGCTGCAGAAACCCCCGCAGGCCCACATGGCTGATTTTGTCTTCCTAGGATGCATCTCTGTTATTTCCAGTTCTGGTTAGAACATCTCAGACAGGAAGAATGTGGGCAGCTCATCTTCCTGGGCACCGACTCAGCAAATGAACACAATCACATGCTTTAGGCGGTGGCCGGGTTGGAGAAAAAAAAAAGAAGGGGGAAGGAGCCAGGAGGAAAATAAGGTTTGAAGGAAGCAGAACAAAATATGGTTGTTTCTTCTGGTTATTGTGTATCAAGATTTCATGAAAACTGGAGTTTGAAATGTTAGAGTAGGACTCTTCCTGACCACCAGGGTTCCTGTCACCCGGATGAGGCCGGTGAAAGGGCAAGGTGGGGGAGGGGCTGTCTGCTGCCCTTGGCGCTTATACACAGCTTTGCAGGCTCCTGCCTCGTGCAGACACCTCATGGCTAGTATTCAGATGGAGAATGCTTGTCCAGAAAAATGAAAACTATTAAGCCACTTATACAAATGTCGATCCTTTAAGTCATTTTATGTTAAGATCTAGTTCATTTTAATTTCTCACTAATACTCGCAGTCAGTAGTAGCTTGGAATATTTTAGCATGTAGTTTCTCCCACTAAGAATTTAATGATCTATAAACAAACACTTGAGAAATCTTTTTATCATAAGAGGTATTCTTTTGTGCTTTGTATTTTGAATGATTTCACCTTCTAGCTTATTATCACAAGTAAGATGTTCAGAAATAAATGCTAAGTATTCTGTTCAGTGAGGGGGTCTAGTCCCTGTTGGTCAGCAGTGGCCATTGAGCATGTCCATTTCACATGCTTTGATCCTATTTGCAAGGCAAGATGTTAGGAAAATTTTCTCAGTAAGTGCAAAAGAGGAAAGAAACCCAACATTTTACTCTTGGCTGACCCATTTTGTCATCTTGGTCAAATTACTTAACCTCTCTCTGCTCCAATTCCTCCTTCAGGAAATGCTGTGAATAATATCAGCCTCCCTGTATCTCACAGTAATTCAAGGCCAGCTAATTGACTCTGCCACAGTGATGGAATTGGCCCAGGTGGGGGTGGGAGGAATGTTGGAGAAAGATATTAAAAGTGAACTATCATTATCACGGTCCAAGCTAGAGATTACCATTGTACAACGACACTCTAGGCCTTTTGGAAACCACTTTTAACTCTTTCAGGCAATATCTTCCTGTATGATGGAATTGCCACGGACTATCATTTGCTCTGACGGTTTCATTTTCAAACGCTACCCCAGCCAGAATCAGAACATACTCCAATTTTCAATGAAAACATTTGCATTTGAGGATTTTAGAATATTCCTCGAGGTAGCCAAGTCTACCCGGGGTAGAGCAACACAGCACATGGGAATCACAGCATATGGGAATGGCTGATTTACTGGCACTTACTCAAAACCTCACCTGCTAGTATGCTAGTTAATGTGGCCCAGTTTGTAAGTGGGCCACAACTGGGACATCTAAGAAAAATCTGACTCAACTATGTGTATAAAATCGTTATAGTCCTCCCATTGCAAAGTGATTTTCCCTTTGAAAGTGCAAGTCTCATCTCTGTGAGGTAAACATTTCATCCTTACCTTATAAAGGGAGAAAATGAGGCTCAGAGAGATGAAGTAGTTGATCTCAAACCCCATCTTGGTAAATGCCAGAGGCAGGATTAGATTCCAGGTTTTCCCATGCTTTTCCAGGACTTTTTACTTTTTACTCATGTGAACATGATAATGGATATGTCTATGAAAAGAAGGAAGAGAATATTATGCCTTAAAATACTCCATTCAAATTTCACATCAAAGGAGAAACTTTTTATAACTGACTTGATATTGTACAGGTGACCAGAATTTCTGGAACTATCAACCCCACTGCCTTTATCTTCTCCTTATCTCTTTATAAATCAGCATCAAAGGTACCAGATAAGAATTCTCAAATTTTAAACAAAGTAGACCCTTGACATTCACAGATTCAGTCTGAATAAGAACCTCTAATTGTCTGTGACACATAAGGTTCCAGTGGTGGGAATCTGACCCACAGGCACTGAGGCTGGTATGTGGGACAGAATCTCTGGGGCTAGTGAAGAGCCTCTCCTGCCACCCAGCATTCAGATTGCAATGTGGTCTCCTTGTTCCCACTCATGACGGTGTACCTGTTCTGTGGAGAAAACTTACGCCCTAGAAAGTCCAAAATCTGAGGATTTCCAAAGGTTTGGGGGACATACTCCTAACAAATATCCAAGGATCACTGTATTGGATTTTCCTGCTTTAATTTTGCTTTAGTGGCCAGAAACTTTAGTGCTCATAGTAGTAACTAACTCATCCCAGATTCCTAACACATCTGTCCTCCTACTTGGCCTCTGACCTTTAAAACAAAAAAGCGTTTCTCATTTTTATCATTCTATTTTGTATGTGTGTTGTTATAAGTGTCTCAAGCCTCAAAGTAGGGAGATCTTAAACCCCAAATAAATGTTGAAACTAGGCTTCCTAGAAAGAAAGAATTTCTCTAAATCTGGCCCTGCTATAATGTCAGGATTACTCAAAAGAATTAAGGACTGTGATTTCCAAAAGACAACAGTAAAATTTTTTTTGATGAATTTATCCAAATTCCAAGAGCATCTGGTGGTAGCTAATTATGCTTTGAGTGACACCTAACGGTTGAAAGTCACTGTCCCAACTTCTTCCAGAGGATTCAGACCAGTGTTTCTCAAAGCTTGGTTCTCGGACCATCTTCAGAATCATCCGGTGCCTGTTAAAAATGCAGAGAAATTCCTGGGCCCCAAGCTACGGAATTCTCTGGGACTAGCCACCTGGGAATCTGTATTTTTCACAACTATCCCAGGTGATTCAGATGTGTAACTCAAGTTTGAGAACCACTGATACTCTAGTTGCCGAGCCTATATCCACACGGGGCTGTCAGACCTGAAGGCACCCCAGGAAGCTAGAAGGGGCCAAGGCGGAGGGACGGATCAGGCCCGACCTTAGTTAGCAATGACCTCCCTGATCCATCAATGAGGGAAGGAGGTGGGGTAGATGAGTCAGGGAACACAGAACCCCCGGGGATACGGCCGGCTGCCCCGTTGGCAGTGAGGGTGGGAGCGGCGGTGGCTTGGGACCTTGAAAGCAGTCGCCCCTGGCCGCCTGCTCTCGTCCCTAAGGTAGAGAGAGAGAGGTCGCGGGAGCGTGGAAAGGCTGCGAGGCGCGCCTCCTAACGCCTGTGCTTCCTGTCCCACAGACGAACCCAACTGCTGGAGTTCTCCCGCTGCCGCCTCCCCAGGTCTGCCGGAAGTAGGCGTCTCCCTCGAAGACGTCCTCTCTCCATTCTCTCCATCACATCCAGCCCCACCCTCCGACCCTTCCCACCAGATAGGCCCAGACCCAACTTGGGATATCAAAAGGGAACACGACGTTAGGAAACCAAAGGAGCTTTCAGCCGGCGGCCAGAAGAAGCAGCGCCTCGGGGAGCAGAGGGAGCGCTCGGCCAGCCCGCAGAGGGCCGCTCGGCCGAGGCTCGAGGAGGCGCCAGGCGGCCAGGGGCGGCCCGAGGCCGGCAGGCCCTCCTCGGA
>NW_024412391.1:78659031-78687910 GCF_014898765.1 Herpailurus yagouaroundi
GGAAAGTGCCCGGCTCCGACAAGCTGCCGGGCGTCCTGAAGCCCGGCGCCTCGGCTGCGGGCAGATGAGCCGCGCGGCAGCAGCCCGCCGCCCCGCCTCGACGCCTGCAGGCCGTTCTTCTTAGGTTCCGTCTCACGGCGTTTTAATTTATTTTCACTGTCACACGCATAGATTCACGAGGCACCAAGGCCTGGGAGCATCGACGTGAAGTCCCACGTGTCCAACGAGCATGGGCCGTACAGCGTCCACGCGCAGACCTAAACTGATCCTAAAGCCCCTGGTTCTATTTTGGGGGCTTTGGCAGCTATGGAAGAACCAAAATAACGTGAAGAACATCACAGAGAGACAGTGCAGTGTAGCTTTAGTAAAAAGAAAAAAAGAAAAAAAAATTACCCCCACTGCATGAAGGATTTGGATGCCATCCAAACTTTATATCAAGAAACTGGACAAGTTAAGAGCAATCACAAACTGGAATATCGCCTTAAAAATCAAACTGCACGGAGCAAGCTGAAACTGAGACAAGATTATATCTTTTAATTGATCTAAAGAGTTGTAAATAAATTGTTCTCGACATATCTAGACAGGGGTTAAAAGGTTTCTTTGAAACATTCAGAACTGTTCGCCCATGACCTGTTTCCATGGCTCACTCGTGGCATCCATCACCGGTATTAGCTGCAACGTTCCCTGCGTACTGCAGGACGAGTTAGAAATCTAGTGAATTCATTGGTGTGATGCCATTTTTACTGCCATTTCTGTGATCAAATCATATTTCTGTACATTTTCAGTGGTAGAAAAAAAAGGTTTGAAAATTGTATCTTAGGGAACAGATTGCCATAAGTCAGAATTTTGCAGTTTAGCTCATAGATCTTAATTGGTTTTCATCTAAAATACGCATTTTATAATTGGAGGACCACAATTTGTTTAATCAAGATTGGCAACGCTGCAGTTCCTTTATGAAAAGGCTTTCCTGTTGTCTCAGGCTAGCAGAGATAGTAGCTTCTTTGACAGCAGTGTTATTTTTCACTTATTTTATTGTCTTTTTAATCCTCTTTCCATTGCTTCATTTTCACTTTGATAGAGCAGAGACAAAGTGTTTCTCCTGTATTTCTCAGATTATAATGAATCCCTGATATTAAAAAATCATTATGACCAATTTATTTTCATCAAAGAATGTGAACCTTTTAGCATTCTTTTCTGCTTATTGTTCTTTAGTCTTTCTCCTTTTATTTTCATTTGGTTTGCTTTCTTGTCTTTGTATTCTTTGTCATTTTTTAATTTCTTTAGCAACCTCTAGGTGTTTCCGTTTATCTTCATCAATCTATGGTTGATTCCCTAGTAAAATTCTTTCTTCCCTGCCGTTTTAATATTTCTTTGTAAAATGTTACCCTCAGTTAATTATCCATTGGTACTGATTTGTAGCTACACATATTAAAAAGGCAAAATGTTTCTGAGGGCAGTTTCTCTTTAATTTGTCCTGAATGAATGAGACTGCATCTTTCCCATATTCTGCCCCTTACAGGAGTTCAAGTGCAAATAAGCCTCACCTCCCTGCACTTGTAGTCAAATAAGTAAAACGGGAGATCAGGTCCATCACAGGGGGTCATACATAATAGCCTCCTTCAGCTGACTCTTTCCCTCTCTGTAAATTGCAGTAACCTGAGCACTAGCCATTTAATTTCCATCAGGCATAGGAGTAGTTTCGTTGTTTGACAAGAAGAGAATATGGTTGAAAGCCTCAAGTGAAGAATCTTGCAGCTTGTAAAAGCAATTTCCAAAAATGGAATCCATTCAACATAAACAAAAGCACAAACACATGTAGCAGTTTACAATACTTTGGGTTTAATCTCAATTAGTCTTTCTCCCCTGGACTAGAAATCCAGTATAGTTTGCCATTAATTTATTGAATCTGGTTTTGGACAATGCTTCTGTAGTGTAGCTGCACGTCCCAGTACTGTATCCTCTGACCTTTATTTTTCATGTGTTACAAAAGGATAAAAAAAAGTTGAGATTACGCTTGCATAAATTCTAATTTGCACAGTTCACAGCTACTACTCGTGCAGTAATTGCTTTATGCGGCTGTAATCCATAACCTGTGAAGACAGCACATCATCTAAATCCCATTCCAAATAATATATCTGTGTAGTGTTAGCTGTGAATTTACCCTGTACAGCTGTATCTCTATAAATATAATTCCATGTATTAATAGTCACAGAAAGACTGTAAGTGAGCAACTATTTTTATGAAACGCACCACTATGGATAAATTAACTTTTACAGAAATCTTGTTTACTGTATGATATTCTAAAACACTGTCAAATAAAATATATATCCAAAAATCTTTTCTTTTTCCAACTATGTAGGCTGTGTGTTAATTTGAAGTCAGTAATTACTGGGGGTTAATTTTTTTTAAACTGCAGTTTTCATAGATTTTTTTAGAGTGTAATTTTAATGCCCCCAAACAGGACTCCTTTTTCAAACCTGAACCTAAATGTAGTGGAATTATACAGAAAAAAAAAAAAGAAAAAAAAAAAAAAGAAAAAAACTGTTGACTTTATTTGCCCACGTAAATGGAGAGTTTTCTCAAAGACTCTCTAGTTGGTACTTGTCTGTCAGCTAACTACACCATCTGTGAACTGGCAGTATGTTTCTGTTGCTTGCTACACTGATTGATACTGAGCCCTTTTTTTTTTCAAAAAGGATGCCAGGTATCAATCAACAATATATCCCATCACATGTTTTCCTTTTAATTCTGAAATTTTTTCATGTAAAATCCAGAGAAGTTTATGTAGAAGTCAACATTTAGTGAACAGTAGTGTAGAAGTCCAGATGCCCTCTGCAGTTTATTGCAGAGCATACGCTAGGGAGAGACGTCTACGGAGTTATGGGAGGACTGCAAGGCGGCCACCACAGAGATCAC
Source organism: Herpailurus yagouaroundi (assembly GCF_014898765.1). NCBI lineage: Eukaryota > Metazoa > Chordata > Mammalia > Carnivora > Felidae > Herpailurus > Herpailurus yagouaroundi. Next base: position 78,661,948 of record NW_024412391.1, read on the forward strand.
AATCCAGAGAAGCAGTTAGCAATCCCAATCCTGTTGGGACCTCCCAGTGATGTCACTAGGAGGCCTAAAACTCCCAAACTGACTGCTTTTACTTCACTGTTAATTTTTTAAAAATTAAACATGTGTCACTTTTAGAAAAGGGAAGAAGCTGACACCAAGTGTGAAATCAAGCACAAAAGTTAAGGCATTTGTAATAAATATGTGTCATTCATAAAATGAAGGAATCTAAGAAGGCAAGCACAAGCTGAAAAAGCAAAAGACATCTAAAACAATGTAGTTAACAAAACAGGTTGCATGTATTAATGATGCACAGCTAATTACTATTTTAAAAGAAAAAAAAATACAAAAGTCATTAGAAGTAATTAGGACATTGGAAAGATTAGAAATCAGAGACCAAAGGGATTAGGACAGGGACAGAGCAGGACGACATTGAGAGGCAAGGCACCAGGCCTGGACAAGGCCTTACCATGAATCAAATGGCTCCAAGGTCAGGCAGGAAATATGAAAAAATGAAGAGAGCCAGGTGGGGACTGGGCCAATGGACAAACGTGTCCCTCCTCTAAAGCTGTCACTTTTGTCAGGTCTAAGTCCACCGTAGAATAGCCTTTTGGTTTCTTAAGGAAAGAAAAAAATACCAGCTATTTATTTACAATTTTGTGGTTTTTATACTTTGACAAGTTTAATGCACATTTTTAAGAAACACTGAACCAGAAGACAAAACACTACCACAACAAGCCATCTGCAGACCCAGTCTGGCCCACAGCCCACCAATTTGCAGCCTCTTTCTTGGAAGAACGGCCAGACTTTCAGCAGACAACCCCTCGCTTGCTTTTATCAGGGTCTGATTCACCTTCCAAGCAGTGGATCATACAGACCCCAGGGATGGAAAAGCGTGTGGCTCGTAAGTCCGTACGTGCCTGGAATAGCTTCAAATGTGTATTCAAAGCGTGAGGCCCTCCGCCAGAAACCTGATAGCTGTTCTTGCACTGGAGGTGGATTTGCTGTGAAGAAACTAGAGCTTGCAAGAGCCCTGAAGCCACTTGAAATTTTCTATTCTTTCTTGATGAGTTTGCCCCAAACCATGTAAGCTGGGGGCTATCCAAAGGTGAATCTGCCCTACCCTAGTGATATTACTCTTTTTCAGGTCAAACTCATGGCAAAATCAAATGACCTAATTGCTGAAGAATTTGGACTTAACAAAGATTCTTTTTCAGACAACCACAGTGCCAGACAGGATGCCTGTAAAATCACAAGAGTGCTTTCTGAGGCTAAGAATAGTAAGGGTCCTAAGTCTAATGATGAGTTCTGCATTGTGTCTAGTTCATTTGGGGCACCAATTAAATGTGTAAAGATTATGGTTATGATTATTGGTGGTAAAAGCTGGGTGGAAAGCATTTGAGTATAAACAACGGAGCAACATCGCAGAATTAAGCCAACCCCTTGCTGGGCATTTGGTGGCATATTTCACCTAAACAGCTCAGTTATCAGGGATTTCATAAAAACTTAAGTGTGTCAACTGCCTTCACATGGAGAAGCACACATTCCTGGGATACAAAGAGACTTTTTAGGGGGTACGTAGGCAGGGACAGCTTAAATGAAATAAATTTTCAGATATTCAACTTCTATTTTTATGCATTTCAAACCTGAGGATGGCCAGTTCCCCATTGCCACCTGCCCAGTGCAAGGACCCTTTGAATTAGAGAAGCAGGATGAGCCTGTCATCTGACCTACCTTTCACTCTGGTACATTACCTAGGGGTGTAGAAACAAAGACACAATTGGAGAAAGCAGCCCTCCTGAAGAAGAATCAAGAGATCAAAGTTGAGAGCCTCGGTAAGAAATATTCAAGTGGGCAATGGCTTTGTTCATCCAGAAGCCCTGGTAGGGTTCCTATCTAAAACTTAGCACTCAAAAAAACAAAAACAAAAACAAAAACAAACTTAGCACTCACATTTATTTGAATTTTAAAATAAAGTCGGACTTTTTCTGATTAAACGTGTGATGGCTATTTGTCTGGCTTGACCACAATGACTGGCTTTGCCCCTTGGATTATGTGGCAGGTATTTTCCATAAATTAATGAGTTGAATATGCAAATGCAAGGTTTAAATAAACATCTATGACGCATGCAAACAAGAGAACATACAGCCTTTGCAATAATTTGTGAAAAAATGTGGCTGTTAACTTTAAAATGAAATGGGATGTAGAATTTTATAAAATTATTTCAGGAGCTACATGTGCTAAAAGGGGCCCTCCTTAAGACAAACCTACTTAACTCCGTTTCACAAAAGTTTATAAATAGAGTGGAGTGTCTACTATATATAAAACACTACCGGTGAACAGAACACAGCCTCTATTCTCATGTTGCCTGTCATCTAGTTAGGACACCAAGACTATTAACACAAGACAAAATGGGTGTGTGACATGGGAATGCTGGATCCAGTAGGATGTGGGAATAGTAGGAAGCAGAACTCATCCTGGATACGTGGCACTTTAGTTGGGTTTGAGGGTGGATAGGATTTCAAGAGGCAGATGCGGTGGAAGGGAGAGATCAACATGAGCAAAGTCAGAGTTAAGAAACTTTGAGATACGTTAGAGAAACCATGAACTGTTTATTTTGACCAAGACTGTGGTGTGTGTGTGTGTGTGTGTGTGTGTGTGTGTGTGTGTGTGTTTGAGAGAGAGAGAGAGAGAGAGAAACAGAGAGAGGAAGGGAGGGAGGAAGGGAAGAGATTAAACAGAGGTAGGTTCAAGCAGATAACAAATGCCATTAGGAACAGTGGGGAATTATTAAAGGTTTCTGGGCAGAGAAAAGATAAAACCAGCACCTGGCTATGGAAGGAGGTCCTGGCAGTCCTGTCCAGGGTGAAGCAGAGATGAGGGACACTGGCAGGCACTAATATCAGGTGAGAGATAAGAAGCCCTGAGCACCCAGAATGGAGGGGAGAGATAGGGCTCTAGAGGAGGGAGAACAAACAGACCTCAGAATTATTGGATACAAAGTCAGGGATAGTCACAGGCTCCAAGCCTGAGTGAAAAAGAAAATGACAGGAGGACTAGATCTAGAAGGGACATCATTACATTTTTTTGATATGTAAACTGTGAGGGGCTCTCAGGTCACCCAGATGGAAATACTCACCCAGCCAATAATCATAGACCAAAAAGATGGACATGTTCCAAAGAGAATAAAGTTCAGATGAGAGACTGAGACTAGGATAAACATTTGGGGACCAACTCTGGGGAGTCCCTTGCTGGGACTGATTCCCAGAGATTCTGATGTAATTGGCTAGGATGGGACCATTTGGGAGGGAAAACGTCCTATGCATTATAAATACAGCCACATAACTGTCAGATGCAAAGAATGCCTTGTTACAGAAAGCAAGGATTCTGGAAAGATTTGACTTCTGTCTAAAGTCCAGGAGCCACTGGGAAAGATATGAATCAATTTATGCTTCCAGTCCTTAACAAGAGAATGAAAGTGAGCTGCAAGCCGTTCAGCTGCACAGAACATGGAGAAAATCACAGAAGAGATACTTCAAAACCAATAGTCCTGAATGCCACACTTTTCACATGTGAAAGATTAGCAGGGGTCATAGAACTCAGCAGCATACTTCCAATTACTTCTGTGTTATCTCTTATTAATAGGAATCCCTGGATTCTTGCTTCTTGATCTGGATTAGCAACTCTGAGATGCCCTTAGCTGTAACTCAAAGCAGGCTAATGTGGGCAAAGGAGCAGCTACAAGACAAAGAAGATAGGTAGATAGATAGGTAGATAATATAGATAGATACACTCACACATGTACACACACATACAGACTTGCATATGAACACAGGCATATACAGACATATACCCAGGACCTCCAATTTCAATATTTTTATTGTGACAAAATACTTATACACCCCAAAATACATAAAAACCTATTAATAGCTTACTCAATTTTAAAGCAGGCACATGCTTAATCATCTCAAGGCTGAGAAAGAGTCAGGGACTCTGACTTGAGCCTGGCATACAGTAAATATTTGCTAAACATACACTTTTTTACTCGTGTTATTATTAATTGAGGGATATGTAAACATTTTCAGTGGTGTTCTGGGATTCTCATTCAATAGTTATTAGGTGTTAGCCATGTGCCAGGCACAGTGCAGAGGTCTGAGACTAACCAGGAACTAGGCAGGCACTACCCACCCCACAGAAAGCTTACAGTGTTTTAACCACCAGGAAGCTAAGCGTTTCACATGCAAAGTGTGAGGGGCTTTCAGGTCACCCAGAAGCAAATATTCCTCCAGCCAATGATCATAGACTAAAGATGGAGATACTCCATCAGACTGGCTTGATGTTACTTGAGCACCACTCTGGATAAAGGCTAGTTTCATGTAATAAGAGCTACAAAGGAGCAGGGAAGGGGCCAGAGGCAGGTCCAGTGGGGGGCAGGGGTGGGAGGTGTGCTGGTTGAGAGGGGTGGCCTGGAAAATGGCTGCTGAGCTAAGAGTGTGAGTGGGCTCAGGTGTCAGATGGGAACAGTGGTGGCAGGAGCTGCACAGAGGAGTCTGAGTCTCAGGGAACAAGGTGACCAACTTGTCCCAGTTTGCCAAGGACGGTCCTGGTTTTCATTTTTTTAAGTTTGTTTATTTATTTTGAGAGAGAGTGTGTGTGCATGTGTGTGTGAGCAGGGGAGGGGCAGAGAGAGAGAAAGGGAGAGAGAGAATCCCAAGCAGGCTCCACACTGTCAGCACAGAGCCCTATGAGGGGCTTGAACCCATGACCCGTGAAATCATGACCTGAGCCGAAAAAGAGTCGGCCACTTAACTGACTGAGCCACCCAGGCACCTATGGTCCTGGTTTTAAAACTGTGAGTCAGTATCCAAGCAAACCCCTCAGGCCCAGCAAGCCAGGATGGAAGGTCATGTGGCCAGGGCTGACAAATCTGAGGGTCCTACAGGAGCCAGTCACATGAAGTACTGGGGAGGACGAGAACCAGCCAACAGGAGGCCAGAGAGCCATGGAATCCAGAACTCCCAGGGCCTAATAGGCCTTAGTCAGAGCCTCCATTCCAAAGGCAGCAGGAGGCTACTTTTGGGTTTTCACTGGGCAGAACAACCTGTTCCTGTACATAACATGCTGGTCTGGAGTGAAGACCACCCTGTGCTCCCTACTTCCTGCTCTCTCCCTTGACCTTTAATTCTCTGTCCCTTCCTTTCTATCCTCTGCAGGAGGTGTCACCCCCCACCCCCACCCCCAGGCTGCTGACACTGAGCTCAGTCTTCTGGAACTTCTGTCTCAGGCAGATGATGCCAGCCTTTCTCGGAGGACTCAGGAGCGCTTGCCAGTGCATTTGCAAATTTGCCAAGAACTTTCCTGTATGATCAGTACACAGACTCACAACTCTTACCTTATAGGTCCTCCATTGTTTCCTCCATCATCAAAGTGTGGACTGAAGATTCAGCTCATGTTTCTATAATTAATCCTCATGATGCCTAACATAGAATAGGCACTCAGAATAGTTGCTGAAAATTGGATATATTTTTTAAAAATTGGCCTCATCTCTAAATCCAATATAGTTTATCTTGAATAAGAACGGCTGTCAACATAGTAACTGGCCCTGACTAGTCAGAGTGGACAGTTTGCAATTTTTCTCACATTTTTTTGCTGCTGTTTCTACAAAATACTGATAGAATGGCTTGATGATGTTATTTGAGCACCACTTGGGATAAAGGCTAGCCTCTGCAACTCACCCAAGTGATGTATTCAAAATAAGTTGATGTAACTATTTCCCCTTGACTTTCTCTTGCTCATGTTCAGGCCCAGACTCGTCCCAAAGCCAGCAGGGCTTGAGCAGGACCTGGCTGTAGCTGTTATTTCCGGAAAGTCAGGTCAGGGCCAGAGCAACAATGATATGGCAGGCCTTCTTGTTCCAGCCATCCTTGCTCAAAATGCAGGGAGGGACTTTCCACTAATATCCTTGGCTAAACTCTAGCACGATGTGTCCAGCTGGTCAGTGTTCTTTAGATGAACTTGGCCTCCTCACTGTAAATGTTTGCTGGAAGCATGCAAAAGGCCCCTGTGGATTTTGGCCTTGTACTGGTCCAGACTCCCTCTGCCTCTCTGCTCCAATTCTAGCTCTTCACAATCACACACACACACACACACACACACACACACAAACCACCACCACCACCACCACCACTAATCCCATTTGACTACCTGCCAAGGCTCCTGTTATTCATGTCAAGCAACCTTTGAGTGACTGCACTTTCAGCTGAGCTGGTCCAGCCAACCTTGGCCCTTCAGCCTACACCAGGGCCCTGATACTCACCCACTGGCCCCTTGTTTAAGAGACTCTACCTGAGATCCCTATATTGACCCCTCAGGATTAAAGACCCTCTTGGTCTACTCTCCACTAACCTTTCCTCCAGAAGGTGGTCGTCCACAACCATCCCAAACCTTATTTTTGCTCTCCGATTTTAATCTGAGCCAACAAATACAAAAACCAAGACTTTTTTTGTTTTGTTTTGTTTTCCTTAACCATTGTTATTTTCAAGGAGCTAATGATATGAGGGCTTGGTAGTGTTTTAAAGTAGAGTTAGGTAGGGATCTCTTAAAACATGAAGCAGTCATCTGGAACACACACACACACACATATACCAAGGAGGGGTGGGGACAGCTGGGGGTGATTTTGTTCTGAATTAGTTGGCCAAGATGTTTTCAAACAGAAGCAGTAAATTGTGTGAACCACTTCCAGAAGACCAGCTGCTGTCCAAAAAGGCACCTGTCACACAGGTAACAAGTCAGGAGTTGCTGACTGAAGAAGTAGATTTTCTTTACTTAGTGATTTGGAGATCCATGTTCCTTTTATTCTATGGTTCCACCATCCCCTAAAGCCTCGCTTCTGAAAAGTAGTCTGAGCATCAGCAGCACTGCCATCTCTAGGGGCCTGTTAGAAATGCAAGATCTCAGGCCCTGCTATATATCTACTCTACTAGCCCTGCATTTTCAGCAGATCCCCAGGTGTGGGTGAATCATGTACACAGAAGTTTGAGAAGCCCTTCTCTGGAACTTCAGAGCCCTCTGCACCAGAAAGCAAAAAGGGAAAGAGGGCATGGAGTCAATACAGCCTGTCCTTTGCTTAAAGTCTCAGCCTACAAATGACAAGTCACTCCAAATCCCATTCCATTGGTGAGACCTAGTCACATGGCCACAGCTGGACACAAGGGAAATATAGTTCCTGACTGGGCAGCTATCTGGCAGCTACCACTCCACATCATGGAATGGGAAAGATAGATATTGGTGGACAAACAGACATCTCTGATGGTATGAGCAGGTGGCCAAAGGGGAAACACTACTTTGACAGCAGATACCGGGGCCTACATCAGGCCACATACCACATGTATAGGCAGAGGAGAAGCAAACAGGTCTCTATTAAGGGAGAACTCATGATGGTGGGAGTTTCAAAAGTGAATATGTAGGCCCTCACAAGTGCAGAAGTCACAATGAAGGGACTGCAAAGAGGAGCAGTAACAAATAATGAGGAAATTAGCATTTAGTTAGCATGAGCTGTGTGCCCAGCACTTTTGCATATATTGTCCAGTTTTATCCTGACAGTAACATTGTATGTTCATAATCTCCCCACTTCTACAAAACTGCTCTTGTTAAGGCCACACTATCCTGAAAACAAAATATGGGTTGGTAGAGGGTGGGGGAGGTAAGGAGGGGATGGGCTACTTGGGTGATGGATACCAAGGAGGGCACTGGGTGTTGAACCCAAGTAATGAATCACTGAATTCTACTCCTGAAACCAATATTGCACTGTATGTTAACTAAAGTTTAAATTAAAAAAAAAAGAAAAAGGAAGGAAAAAAAGGCACACTATCTCATTCCAAGACATATTGTAAAGGTAGGCAGCATGTGCCAACTTTGGCACAATTAATATTTTGGACTGGATAATTTTTTGTGGTGGGAGGTTGTCCTGTGCATTGTAGGATGCTTAGGAACATCCCTGACCTCTCCCCACCAATTATGACAAACAAAATTGTTTCCAGACACTGTCAAATACCCTGGGGCATGGTGGGACAGCCGGCAGGAACAAAATTGTCCCCACTTGAGAACCGCTGAGCTACAATAATCAAAACAGTAAGGTATTGGCAAATGACAGACAAATAGATGAATGAAACAGACTAGAGAGTCCAACAATACATCCACACATATACAATCAATTAATTTTCAGCAAAGGCTCAATGGCAATTTAAAGGAGGCAGAATAGTCTTTTCAACAGTCACATGCAAAAAAATACTGTACTTTAAAGCATACCTCACACTGTATACAGAATTTAACTCAAAATGGATCATAGATCTAACTGTAAAATCTAAAAATTTGAAAGACATTTTAAAAATAGAAAAAAAAGTCACAGATTGGTAGAAAATAGTTGTAAAACAAAAATTTCATAAAGGAGTTGTATACTGAATATATGTTTTTTAAAGTTTTTTTTTTTTTTTAAGTTTATTTGAGAGAGAGAGTGTGCATGGGAGGGGCAGAGAGAGGGAGAAAGAGTGAATCCCAAGCAGGTTCTGCACTGTCAGCTCGAGGAACTCAATGTGGGGCTTGAACCCATGAACCTGTGAGATCATGACCTGAGCCGAAATCAAGTCAGATGCTCAACTGAATGAGTCTCCCAGGTGTCCCTATTTATTTATTTTTTTTATTATTGGATTTTCAGATTTTAAAAAATGTTTTTCTTTCTTTCTTTCTTTCGAGAGAGAAGGTGAGTGGGGAGTGCGAGGGAGAGAGAATCCCAAGAAGGCTTCTCCTTGTCAGTGCAGAGTCCAACGAGGGACTCAATCTCACAAATTGTAAGATCATGACCGGAGCCAAAATCAAGAGTTGGACACTTAACCAACTGAGCCACCCAGACACCTCTATACTGAATATATATATTTTTTTAAGTCTGAAAATCCAGGGGTGCCTGGGTGGCTCAGTTGGTTGAGCATCCAACTCTTGATTTTGACTCAGGTCATGATCTCATGGTTGTGAGATCAAGCCCCACGTTGGGCTCTGCACTGACAGCAAGAAGCCTGCTTAGGATTCTCTCTCTCCCTCTCTCTGACTACCCCTGCTCGTGCTCTCTCTCTCTCAAAATAAATAAATAAATAAATATATTTTTTTAAATGGATCATAGATCTAAATGTAAAATCTAAAACTTTAAGAGATACTTTAAATTTTTTTTTTCAACGTTTATTTATTTTGGGGACAGAGAGAGACAGAGCATGAACGGGGGAGGGGTAGAGAGAGAGGGAGACACAGAATCCGAAACAGGCTCCAGGCTCTGAGCCATCAGCCCAGAGCCTGACGCGGGGCTCGAACTCACGGACCGCGAGATCGTGACCTGGCTGAAGTCGGACGCTTAACCGACTGCGCCACCCAGGCGCCCCAAGAGATACTTTAAAAAACAGAAAAATAAAGAGTCACAGACTGATCAAAAATATTAGTAAAACAAAAATTTCATAAAGGAGTTATATACTGAATATATATTTTTAAAAGCATGAAAATCCAGTAGTAAAAAATAAATAATTCAATTTATAAAAGGCACATAATATTTGTAGACACTTCACAAAAGAATATATACAGAAGGCAAATAATCATATAGAAATATGTGCAACATTATTAATCACTAGGGAAATGCAAATTATAATTTTTTTTTTCAACGTTTATTTATTTTTGGGACAGAGAGAGACAGAGCATGAACGGGGGAGGGGCAGAGAGAGAGGGAGACACAGAATCGGAAACAGGCTCCAGGCTCTGAGCCATCAGCCCAGAGTCTGACGCGGGGCTCGAACTCAGGGACTGCGAGATCGTGACCTGGCTGAAGTCGGACGCTTAACCGACTGCGCCACCCAGGCGCCCCAAGGGAAATGCAAATTATAACCCCAAAGAAATATCACTGCACACCTACTAAAATGACCAAAATTTTAAAATTGACATGCATTAATAGTGAGAATGCAAAATGATACAACATTCTGCAAAACAGTTTGGTAGTTTCTCATACAGTTAAAATACATTTGCCATATGACCCTGAAATCCCCCTCCGAGTCACCTACCCAAGTGAAATGAAACCTATGTTCACATAAAAGTCTGTATGTGAATTTTTATAGTGACTTTATTCCTGTCTTCCAAATAAAACCAAAACTGGAAAACAACTCAACACCCTTCAACTTGTGAATGGATAAGCATATGGTGGTGAAATCCACACACTACTCAGCAATCAGCAATAAAGGCCAAACTACTGTTACACACAGCAACGTCTGACACATGCTGCCAGGTCGACAAATCCAGGCTCAAAAGGCTACCTAATGTATGGTTCCATGCTTATAACTCTGGGGACAGAAAACTAAAGGGCCAAAAAAGAGGACAGTGGTGGTCAGAGGCTATGGGTGGGGGAGGTGTTGACCCCAAAGGGGACTTTTTGGGTAGCGAAACTGACTGTGGTGACAGTTCCATGACTCCGTGCATTTGTCAAAATGCACAGGACTATACACTAAAATGGGTGCATTCACTGATGTGAATTGTACCTCAAACAATTATATAGGAGTAAGATTTCTACTCAGACCTTTTATTTATTTATTTTTTAAATGTTTTTACTTATTTTTGAGAGAGAGCGAGAGAGACAGTGCACGTGAGTTGGGAAGGGGCAGACAGAGAGGGGGACAGAGGATCCAAAGAGGTCTCTGGGCCAACGTGAGGTTCAAACTCACAAACCATCAAATCACAACCTGAGCCAAAGTAAGATATTTAACCAACTGAGCCACCCAGGCACCCCTGTACTTAGACTTTCAGAAAAAAAAATTAATCACCTAAGAACTTGAATAAAATGCTATGATTACAAGAAAATCCAATCCAATCCTGTCATTCCCTGCTGAAACTTGGCACTCATCATCCCCTCACACACCTGACTTTATTTCCTTCTACTCTTCTCTTCTCTTCACAGGAACCACACTGGTTTCCTTGCTCTTCCTGAAACATTATCATTTTCTTTTGTTTGAATGCTTTTTCTTCTGATATCTGCATGGCTTCCTCCCTCACTTCCTTCATGGCCCTTGAGCAATGTCACTTTATCACAGAGATCTTTCCTGATCTCTCTCTCTCTCTCTGTCTCTCTCAATATTCCCTCTCCCCCTTACTGTGCTCTATTTTTTCTCCATAACACTTCTCATGCATTTATTTTTATTTATTTTCTGTTTGCATGCCCAAGAATGTAAATTTCATCTTTGTCTGCTTTTATCGCTTCAGTCTCCTAAGACAGATCCTGAAACACGGTGTTTCTAAACTCTGGTTGAATGAATGCATAAAGGGATGAACGGGTGCAGGGATGGAAAGAGGGACAGAGGGAGCCAGGGAGTGAGAAAGGAAGGGAGAGAGGAAGGAATGGGTGGAATGGGCGGTGGATTGGTTGGATATTGATTGATTAGATGCTCTCTCTTAGAGAATTTGAATACAAAACATGAAATGAGAGTGAGCAACCACTGTAACAGTAAAAACAGACACAAGAGGAACTGATTTACCGAAAAGATGAAACGCTAAATCAGAAGCCACAGCTACTTGCTTTTCTGAAGTACTGGTGAGTCACCAGAATAGCTGCATATGATAATAGCATGCATATGATAAACAAATATATCACAGTCTGAAACCGCAGTCTCCTTCACCTGAGTCTCCTCTTCTCTGTCTTCTTTACTTCCTTGAGTATCCCTACAACAAACCCCCTTAGACTAAGACACCCTGCATGTGTCACTCACTCCAAGATCCTAACTGGGGCGCCTGGGTGGCTCAGTCGGTTAAGCATCCAACTCTTGGTTTCGGCTCAAGTCATAATCTCATAGTTCATGAGTTCAAACCCCACAGAGTGCTATGCACTGACAGTGCAGAGCCTACTTAGGATTCTCTCTCTCTCCCTCTTTCTGCCCCTCCCCCACTCACACTGTCTCTGTGTCTCTCAAAATAAATAAATGAAGTTGAAAAAGAAAAAAAAAAGATCCTAACCACCCACCACTCATCCCACACTCTTTGTGGTAGATTAAGGCATCCATGGTTTTCCCTTCTAGAAAAAGGGTGCCCTATGCAGGTCTCCATGGGTAGGAGTCAGAAGAGTAAAGACACTCTTCTGCCAGCCTCAAAGCAGTGTGACAACAGAATTCTGTGCTCCGAGGACACCCCGACAGCAGCCCCTACACTGGAACAACTTGTCTCATCATGCCCTTTAACCTTGCTTTGATTGGACTTCCTTTATCCTCCAAACTTTTATCCCCACCTCATTCTGACATTCCTTTGTCTTATCCTCTTCCCTGAAGCCCTTCCACTAGAGCCCCCTGAAAATCAGCAGCAAAATCTCCATAGCCATCACTTCTTCTCTGAACTTTACTGAATCATTGTGCTACCACTGGAACCTGACTTCTCCTTCAGATAGTGTTTCCCCTGGAGCCTCTCCAGTGGTAGCTGTTTTCTCTCCCATGTCTCTTGTTCCATGAGAATCTCTTTCCTGCATCTCATTGCCACTTCTCAGCCCCTTCTCCATCCTCCTCCCTAAAATGCCTAGCCTTGAATCTCTTGTCATCTGACTCAACCATAGGGATCATCTCTTCTTTTTTCCAAAATACACATTCATTGCTATAAATTTCCCTCTAAATACTGCTTTTGCAGTACCACATAAGTTTTGAATTATATTTTCTTTTTCACTTACTTCAAAATATTTTTAAAAGTTCCTCTTGTGGCATCATCTTTGATCCATGTGTTATATAGAAGTGTGTTGTTTAACCTCCAAATATTTTGAGATTTTCCAGATATCCTTCTGCTATTGATTTCTAGCTCAATTCCATGTGGTCTGAAAATATGCTTTGTAAGATTTTTATTCTTTTGGATTTGTTAAGGTACGTTTTTGTGGTCCAGACTATGTTCTGTCTTGGTTAAGTTTTCCATGTAAGTGTGTAAAGAATGAGTATTCTGCTATAACTAGATGGAGTATTCTATCAATGTTAATTAGATACAGTTGGTTGATGGTGGTGTTCAGTTCAACTATGTCCTTAGTAATTTTCTTCTTGCTGGATCCGACCTCACTTAAATTCCATGGCCATTCACCATACTCCCTCCATTGCACCTTGCCCCTCTCTGTTTCTGTGCATTCCCTTACCTAAACCACAACCCTGGCTTAATCCAGCTCTCTGCATATACCTTTCCTGTCTCCACACATGCTGACTATGGTTGGAGAAAAACACCCACTCCTACTGACTGGTCTCTCTTAAAATTCATGACCTATAACCTCAAGTGGGCCTAGTATGTTGCTAAGCCAAAAGACAAACATTCCTTGGTCCATTCTCAGGGATGGACCTATTTCCATTCCACTCTCATGAATGGCTGTTTCATACCTTCTCATTTCTCCTCAAATCACTAACACCTCCCCCCTAACCCTTACCCTCTGCAGATGGCCTCACTTCCTAGTTCACTGAGAAAGTAGAAATTCCCATTACCGTATTTACACTTGTATTTGTGCCCATACACTCTATCTCCAGGCCTTTTATCATGAATTGCTTGTCTGTGCCAGTAGCAAATGCCAACCCCTTCACTTATATACTAGATCCTTCTTACTTACTCAATGGTCCAGCAACTCTCCTGCATCATCCATTTGTCCCTCTCTTTGATCCCCTTCATCAGCACATAGGCTGTTTCCTCTTAAAATAGCAGACATTTTACTCCTTGGAGCCCTGCATTTGATTTATCCTCTAGGATAGATGCTGTTCACCAAGATAGCCACGTGACTCCTTCTCCTTCCCAGGCCCTTACGTACATGATACTTCCCAGGGACACCTTCTATAGCCACCTGTCTAAAATTGCAAATCCCTGTGGTGGACATAGCTTAGGGTGACTTCCAATGAGCCATGCCCTTGTAGAATTCCACTCCTAGTGGCTGAGGGCAGAACCTGTTACTTGCTTCTAACAAATAAAATGTAGCAAAGGTAAGGAGGTGTCACTTCCTTGACTATGTTATGTTATATGGCAAAGTGTTGGGCCCCATATTTATGTTACATTACATAAGACTCCATCTTAGCAGACTAGAGCAGGACCACTTCCTTACTGGCTTGAAGAAGTAAATTGCCCTATTGTGAGAGGTCTGCTAGAACTAAGAGACCTTGAGGATCTGAGGGCACCTCCAGTGGACAGCCATCAAAAAGCCAAGGTGGGGTGCCAGCTGGTTAAGCATCCGACTTCAGCTCAGGTTATGATCTCACAGTTCATGGGTTCAAGCCCCGCATCGGGCTCTATGCTGACAGCTCAGAGCCTGGAGCCTGCTTCAGATTCTGTGTCTCCCACTCTCTCTACCCTTCCCCCACTCATGCTCTGTCTCTCTCTGTCTCTCTCTCAAAACTAAATAAACATTAAAAAGAAAATTTATACATATATATACACATATATATATCCATATATATATATGGATATATATATATGTGTATATATATATATATATATATATATATACATATATATATATATATAAAGCTGGGGCTCTTGGTCATACAACCATAAGGAACTAAATTCTGCCACAGCCTGAATGAGCCTGGATGAGGACTACTCTCCAGTTAATTCTCCACATGAGAATTCATCCCAGCTGTCACCTTACTGCAACCTCTCCAGACTATGAACCGAGGACCCAGTTAAGCCACGCCCAGACTCTGGGACCCCCAGAAACTAAGAGATAACCTGCTAGGTTGGCAGTAATTTGCTATGCAGAAGAACAGAAAACTAATACATCCCCAAACACCCTCTGTTACCCTATTCTGTTTATTCTTTTGTCTTAGCACTTACAGCCATTTAACATTTTCTACTTTACTTATTTACCTTGCTTATTGTCTGTGCTTCCCCCTCTACTCTTGAATATAAGTTCCACTGAGATAGGGATTTTTGTCAATTTTTTTCCTACTGTTACATTCTCAGTGGCTTGAACAATCTCAAAAAATTGAGTTGAATGAATGAATAAATGAATTAAATGCTAAGTCTTGTTACCTGGGCAGAGGAATTCATTAAGGTCACGTATATCTCAGAGAGGTAAGACATGAGAGGAAAGGCATGTATTATTTTTAACATGTTATTATGGAAATTTCAAGCATTGGTTGCACGTGATATGTTCAAGTAACAGCTTCTTACTAGCCTGGCTTATTCCAGGGGTAAATTATACATTCTTAGAGCAGCATTCTTCAACCTTTTGACTTGACTCATGTTAAAAAATACATTTCATGATGCTCCTGGCTGGCTCAGTCAGTGGAGCATGTGACTCTTGATCCTGGGGTCATGAGTTTGAGCCCCAGGTTGGGTGTAGAGATTACTTAAAATTAAATTAAAGCAATACATTTCACATTATGTCTTAGTATACACATATACCCAAATAAATAACAGAAACAAAAGTTTCACAAAATAGTACTTACCCTTATACCATACTCTGACAGTTCCCCAATCCACTTCATGCTGTTGTACTCCATTTTTAAAAAAACTGGATAAAACCCACTGAAACCTTCCAGGCAGTTCTCCATGAAGACCAGTCCTCTGTGTGGTCAAGCATCTCCCAGGTTTGGACTGCAATGGGTTTGAAATAGTTCTTCCAGGTAAGTATGGTGAGGGCATCTTCTGTGCTGCCTGGAAAGCTGACCCATGTGCCTTAGCAGATAGGAGAGCTGAGGGACAGGGATGGCATTTTTCCTGTGGAACTGAAAATCAGTGTGCCTGAGTTGATACTGACCTCTCTCTGCCTGCAGCTGAGCCACAGGAATACCCCAGGGCTGATGCTCATCATCATGTTTGTATGAGTGTTCAAAAATTTCAAAGACTCTACAAAATCTAAATAACTGTTACAACTAACCTTCCATCATGGTCATGTCTCAGATGTCTAAATGGTCCCTGAGTCACTGGCATTTGGTTCTTGAATTTCTGATTATAAAGTGGTTTTAAAATCATTAAAACATTAGCCATTTTACATGGTTCCAAATGGCATAACTCGTGAAGCTAATGAAGCAAAAGCTCTTTTCATGTAGCATGAACTAATCCATGAGCCCAGAAAAGCTGATGTTGATGAAGTGCCATTAAATTATGGCATAAAATGCCACCTGCAGGTAAATCTGGGTCTCATTTGCCTTTTTGTAAGTAGTTTTCTATTTATTTGGATATGAAATGAAGACCCAGCATGGGTAGATGATAAATATGCTGCCCCTTCAAGACCAACTTGGTTTTAAATGTATTAGTCCTTTTGTTTAAGTAGAAATTGTTCTAGAGAACATTTTTTAATCCTTTTTTTTGAATCTCTTCTTAAGTAGCTCAAGAGGGCAGCCAGAAGAAAGAAAATGCCCTTGATGCTTTTTTCCTTTGCTGCCCTGTCCCTATCACTCTGCTTGAGGGTTAAGGCGCCAGGGTTAAGAAAGGGAAGGTGCTAGAAGACAAAGAATACACAGAGCTCAGGAGTAAATGAAGGCTTTCTAAAGGGTTTCTTTTTGGGTCCCCTCTCTCATTCTCCTGTAGGCTTTGCCCCTGTTTACTGTGATTCCTTCCCTAGGGTCAGATGGCCTCATCTCTCTTCACTTTGTCTCCATTAAAGCATTCGTGCCCTGTTTCTCATTCCTGTGGGATAATATTTAACTTTAATGGATTTCTCTGCTAAGGTAACACTTTCTGTCACCATAAGAATGCAACAGACAAATTCACAACGTGGGAAATTTTATAGAGCAAATTACCCGATTTTTCTACCATATGAATGTCATGGGGGCAGGTAGGAATAGGGGCATAAACTTGTGCTGGAAAGAAAGGAAGAGGAATTATTATAAGATAAAAGAGATAAG
The DNA here is from genome assembly GCF_014898765.1 of Herpailurus yagouaroundi. NCBI lineage: Eukaryota > Metazoa > Chordata > Mammalia > Carnivora > Felidae > Herpailurus > Herpailurus yagouaroundi. Next base: position 78,678,804 of record NW_024412391.1, read on the forward strand.
CGGGATGCCTGGATGCTCCCTTGGTTAAGTGTCTGACTCTGAATTTCGGCTCAGGTTATGATCTCACAGTTTGTGAGTTGGAGCATCGCACCGTACTGACAGCGCAAAGCCTGCTTGGTATTCCCTTTCTCTCTTTCTCTCTCTGCCCCTCCCCTGCTCTCTCTCTCTCTCTCTCTTTCTATCAAAAATAAATAAATAAACAAACCTAAAAAAATAATTTTAAGATAAAAGAGATAAGAGACATTATGCATCAGGCTTAATTTTGTCTCAAAGTAGACGCAAGAGTACAATGAATTTCCAACTGCCCCTCACCCAGCTTCAACATTCATCAATACTTTGTTCTTCTTGCTTCAGCTATTCACTTCGATTACTTGTTTGTTTGTTTATTTTGTGAAGGATTTTAAAACAAAACCCAGAGTTCGTATTATTTCACCCATAAATACTTCAGTATGTATTTCTTCCAGAAATGCACTTTGGCAAGAAGTTTTCAGCCTTCCAACAGCGGCTCTGCTGGGAACACCCCATGACTCTAAATGACAATTTTCTCTAAGGACATTATTGACATTTATAAAAATATGTTGCTCTATACAAACCATCACAATAAAATTCCTTCTGGGTTTAGTTCAGGAGAAACTCCACAATTCCTCATCGGAACGCTGAAAACTCAGCACATGAGATCAAATTTTTCTTTATACAAAACATGCTAGGAAGCTTAAAGACAAATCTGTGGCCAATCACGCATGTATCTACACTCTACAATATGAAATTGTGTATTAACATCATTTCCAGCTCTAATACATCCCTCTCCTTGCTGTTCCTTGCTCTTTCTCATCTGCTTCAAATCTGCGTTACCTTGTTGTATTTGTAGATCTCTGCAAGCAGAGGTGAGCTGGTGAATGTCTCACAACTGGTTCTCTGGGGGAAAAATGCATATTTATAAACATAAATTTATTACAAATTTTGCTTGCATAAATGATGTCTAACCCTTATGGTACAAGAATCACATGGCTGTGTAGAATTTACAATAAAGAGTATTGTGTATTTTACCATTATTTGCTTATTATCCTTTAAGACGTGTAGACAATCAATAAAGCAGTAAATGAAACCTTGATTTATAGTGTTTGCCCATTTTCATGGTGTAAATACTCCCAGTACCGCCAATTTCAAGCTGCCAGCATGAGGGTGCTGAATGTGGATTTAGGAAGAGATGTGTGGTAGGGACACCATTATGTAGCATTGTCGTCATGCAGATACAATGGACATAAACAAACTCAACAGTATGAGGAGCAGTGACACAGAATTAGGAAGTGATGAATGTGAGTATTTATTTTATTTTTAATATAACTTATTTAATTGTAAGTTTCTGTATTTTAATTTTTAATAATGGCTGTGCTTAATAATGGCTGTGTTTAACTAGGGACTTGCAAGATCCCTAGAAATTTAACAATCAATTTCTCCTTAGCCAGTACAAGATGACTCCAGCATGCACCATCTGTAAGCCAGCTAAAATAATTTTGAACTAGGTAGGTATGAAAAATGAGTAGATCAACACACTTGTAGGGATTCCTCTTAGGGCAGGATTATGGGTTGCTATCATAAAATCCTTCTGTGATTAATCCAGGTCCTGGATTAATGACAACAAATATACTTTTTAAAGTATTTAAAATATACTTTTTAAAGAGCCATGACATGGAAGTAATCTAAGTGTCCGTTGACAAATGGATGGATAGAGAAAACATGGTAAATATAAACAATGGAATATTATTCAGCCATAGAAAAGAAGGAAATCTTGCCATCTGCAACAACATGGATGGATCTTGGAGGTTTTAAGTCAGACAGAGAAAGACAAATACTGCATGATCTCACTTCTATGTGAAGTCTAAAAAAAACAAACTTATAGAAACAGAGACTGGGTTGGTGGTTGCCAACAGATGGGAGGGTACGGGATGAAGATGGCTGGAGGTAGTCAAAAGGTACAGACTTCCAGTTATAAAATAAGTAAGTTCTGGGGGACGTAATGTACAGCTTGGTGACCATAGTCACCAATACTGTTTTGTACATTTGAACATTGCTAAGAGTGTATCTTAAAAGTTCTCATCAGAGAGAAAAAAAATCTTTGTAACTATGTGAGGTGATGGATGTCAATTAAACTTAGTGTGACAAACATTCCATAATATAAACATATATCAAACCATTATGTTGTACACCTTAAACTTATGCAATGTTATATGTCAATTATATCTCAATAAAACAGGGTAGAAATAAAGTATTGCTGAGCTAAAATGAAAATATGGGAAGTCACTTGGATTCAAGGGGTAAAATATCCACAGTGAGCTAAAGCCAGGTCAGTAAACAGTCAATAGATAATAAAACCAAATATAACCCAAAATTTGAACTATCTCTATTCAAACTGCTGGGGCGCCTAGGTGGCGCAGTCGGTTGAGCGTCCGACTTCAGCCAGGTCACGATCTCGCGGTCCGTGAGTTCGAGCCCCGCGTCAGGCTCTGGGCTGATGGCTCAGAGCCTGGAGCCTGTTTCCGATTCTGTGTCTCCCTCTCTCTCTGCCCCTCCCCCGTTCATGCTCTGTCTCTCTCTGTCCCAAAAATAAATAAATAAAAAACGTTGAAAAAAAAATTTTACAAACTGTAGATGGAAAAAAGTTGAATAATATTTTCTCAGAATTTGCATCCTTAGGCCTTATTTCGCCCTGGTGTGGAGATCACGTTTACATAACCCATGCTATCAAGCTGTAGGATAAAAATTAAAACAAGTGGATCTGTTGGAGACAGTCACAGAGGTCACTCTGTGCTCTCGTCTCCCCCTTGAGCTGTTCCTGCCTGGTTCCCCCTTCCAGACTAGAACCCACGCAGCCATCACCTCCTGAGGCCGCAGGGACCCCTGCCTGGCTATTGGCACCCTGTCTCCTGGGCCTGCGCCCTCAGTCAGAGCAAGACCAAAAGCCAAGAACAAGCCAAGTGAAGGCTGCCTGGGACCTGGGGGAAAGGGGTACTATCCTGGAAGGCTTTCTGAAGGACCTGAAAGCAAAGGATGAAATCAGCTCTCCCTCGAGGCAGATTTGTATTTTAATTTGGCTAACATTCTCCTTTTCATAATGAGTATTTTCTTACTAATCGCATGTACATTTTTTTAAATGTGTATTTATGTTTTGAGAGAGAGAGACAGAGTGTGAACAGGGGGAGGGGCAGAGAGAGAGAGAGGGAGACATGTAATCTGAAGCAGGCTCCAGGCTGTAAGCTATCAGTACAGATACACAGGGCTCAAACCCACGAACCATGAGATCATGACCTGATACGAAGTTGGACACTTAACTGAGTGAGCCACCCAGGCTCCCCTTCTTACTAATCACATGTAGTGCCTCTTCTCCCAACTCATGCTACTATGGCTGTGACCCTGCTTTTCTCTAGAACAATCTGTGGCTCCTCCGGGTGGGCACAATTACTCCAAAGCCTTCCAATCTTGCACAGATGCACTTCCTTTCAGGCCTCTTTCACACCCCCTCCACCTGCTGCAAGGACCTCCTACAGATGGTTTCATCACTACCCCTTGAAATCCAACAAAGAGTATGGAGAAATGCTCAAAAAGCAGCTGGATCACCCGGCTTCCACTACCCCTCTCATTGCAAACCCACTCCCCTGAGCTATTTTTGCAGCTCACAGTATCCCCTCCCCTTTGAAAAACAAAACAAATGCAATATTAAGAGCTCCAGATTTTGTTTTTTCTTTTTCTTTCTTTTTAAAAAAAATTTTTTTTTAACGTTTATTTATTTTTGAGACAGGGAGAGACAGAGCATGAACAGGGGAGGGTCAGAGAGAGAGCGAGACACAGAATCTGAAGCAGGCTCCAGGCTCTGAGCTGTCAGCACAGAGCCCAACGCGGGGCTTGTACCCACAAACCCGGAGATCAAGACCTGAGTTGAAGTCAGATGCTTAACCGACTGAGCTACCCAGGCGCCCCTGTTTTTTATTTTTCTATTCTACTCTTCCTCCCCAAGCATCAATAACCTGCTTACATGGTTAAATACACACAGCACACAAACTCTTAAAGCGCAGGAGGGACTCACCCAAATGTGCTCTGTGTGTGTTCCTAGAAGACTGGTCTCTTCTCTTTCCTTATTCCCTCTCCCTCCCCTTAGGGACTGTAAAAGTAAAAAAAAATAATAAATAAAATAAAACTAAGTGGTGCCATGTTAGTAGCATTATATAATGCCCAAACGGAAGCAAACACAATTCTCTGGAAGAACAAATTAAGCTCAAACAGAATCCCTCAAGTAGGGCACCTGGGTGGCTCAGTTGGTTAAGCATCAGATTCTTGATTTTGGTTTTAGGTCATGATCTCACAGTTTGTGAATTTGAGCCTCAAAGGGGGGCCCCAGAGCCTGTCTTGGATCCTGTCTTCCTCTCTCTGCCCCTCCGCCACAAGCAAGTGTTCTGTCTCTAAAAAATAAATAAATGTTAAAAAAAAAAAAGAATCCCTGAAGTAAAACTTACAAATACAGACAGAAATAAGTCAACATGGTGGAAGTCAGGAATAACAATACACAAAAAATTTACATCCAGAAGAACCTCAGAGCTACTGGAAACAAAATTATGACACATGAACTGTTTATTTATTTATTTCAATGTTTATTTATTTTTGAGAGAGAGAACAAGCAGGGAAGGGGCAGAGTGAGCAGGGTTTGAACTCGAGAACCGTGAGATCCTGACCTGAGCCGAAGTTGGACGCTTAACAGACTGAGCCACCTTGGCTCCCTGACACGTGAAATGTTTAAAGGAAAAGACGAAATCAGAAAAGGATCAAGAAATAGAGAACCAGGAAGATTTAAAAATGATTCATAAGAAAATTTTAGAAAGGAAAAATATTATTAAAACTAAAACTGAGGAGTGGGTTAAACAGAAGTTTAGAGGTACTGAAAAAAAGCGCAGCAAACTGGAAGACCAGTCCAAGGGCATTACCCAAAATTAAGCACACAGAGTCACGGAAACAGAAAATCTCAAAGTAAAAAGAGACGAAAGATAGAGCAGGTTTAACTAATGTCCACTTGGAGCGGAGAGAGTAGAGAAGTGTAAAGACACAGCAGCTGAGAGTTCTGAAAAGTCATGGGGCATTAATACACAGATAAGAAGCACATAGATAAATAAAAAGAAATCCCCACTTGAGCATGTTGTAGTAACTCTACAACACAAGAAAGATAAAGATGATCCCCAAGGCCGGCACAGGAATCAGATAACTTGGTTACAAGCGATGGCAATTAGACCAATAGCCCACTGGCTACAGCTACACAGGAAGCCACAGAAGGGTGGGAAAATCTCTTTTGAGAGAAAATAAGAATCATGCACAGCACATAATCAGTACAGAATCATGTATCTGGCAAAATGTCTTTTAGGAAGAGGGATGAAATTAAAAAAAAAAAAAAAAAATGAGAGACTTTCATCGATAGGACCCGCGCTAAGGGAAGGGTATACTTCAGGAAAAAAGGCAGGTCTGAAAGAGGACTGTGAGTAAAGAAATTGGTAAACACGGAAGTAAAATGAACATTAACTGTATTAAAAAATAGCAATATCTAATCTTTAGGGTTAAAAAACCCTCAACAATAGCTTGAAAGTAAGGACAGGGGGATCTGAGTGAAAGAGGTCGAATGTCTTTACAACGACGTAAAACGAATTATGATATGATTAAATAGTAGCTTGATAAGTGAAGTATACATGTTGAAGTTTCGAGGACTAATAGTAAAAAAATGGAAATAGAGGGTATAACTTCCTAGCCAGTAAAGAGGGGGAGATGGAATAAGAAAAGTAAGCGAGTTACAGCAATCCATTCCAAAGAAGGTAAGAAAGGTGAGAGAAAGGAGCTGTGTATTTCAATGGTGAAATTAAAGATAGACACCAGAAGGAAGGGACTGATTTGGGGCATCTGCAAAAGTATTCTTTCCTTTGACCCGTGCACAGGCACCCCTCCGCCCCCCACAAGCCTGGCTGTCTCCGAGCTCAGGAGCCTCCTGGCAGGTGAGTGGGCAGGGGGTGCCCAAGCTCTAGACACCCCTTCTGAGAGAAGATGGAGGTTCTGCCCTTTGGGTTCTAAATCCGCAGCCTGTCAGGATCTCCTGAGCGACTCTGGCACAGCTGGATTCTCCCTCTCCCAGCTGTCTCCCCAAAGTCTTTGTTTAGGTGCAGTGCAGTAACAGGAAATGTCTGTTTACAGCTGGGGCTCCTGCGGCACAATTAGGGTGAGGTGGATGGACCTGGACAGAGTCCAGTGTCCTGAGTGCTAATCCCTGCTGCACCCCTTGTAACTGTGTAAACTCAGGACATGGGTATCATCTCTGCATTCATTTTCCTGGTCTGTGCAAATGAGGAGGTTGAACCAGACAATCGGCCGGGTCCTTTACAGCTCTCATAGCCCTTCATTATGTTCATCATTAAATATGCATCAGATACAATCAGTTGTAAGCTTGATTTTCTGACAATATTAAACTCTGCTCTTTGTGCATGGCCCTTATAACTTGATGCTTATATAATGTGTTCATTTGCCTACAAAACACAACAGCAATACTCCCTCTTATAGCCTTGTGTTCGGTTTTTGCCTTTCTTAATATCACTTTTCTGGGACCTCAAGTAGGAAGATCTTTAAAAATTAAAAATAGGGGCGCCTGGGTGGCGTAGTCGGTTAAGCGTCCGACTTCAGCCAGGTCACGATCTCGCGGTCCGTGAGTTCGAGCCCCGCGTCAGGCTCTAGTCTGATGGCTCAGAGCCTGGAGCCTGTTTCGGATTCTGTGTCTCCCTCTCTCTCTGCCCCTCCCCCGTTCATGCTCTGTCTCTCTCTGTCCCAAAAATAAATAAAAACGTTGAAAAAAAATTTAAAAATTAAAAATAAAAAAGGTAAAAACAAAAAACAAACAAACCAGAAACCCTCAGTGACTCTGCCTCACTTTGATGTATCTCCTTTTGCCTTTTCTTATGTATTCAGGTGCATCACCAGTCCAGATGGCTCAGATCTTAAGTCCCTCACTCCGGGGACCTAATGGACCTTTATCTGCCTGGATATAGAAGCCAAGTCCTACTGACAGTAAACTATTAAGAGTTCCAAATGACCTTTCAGTAGCTAAATTAAATGGTCGTTGTCCACCATGATGCTACTTGATTTAACTGATGCTTTTGATGTGATTAATCACAGAGTATTGCTTCACAGACTGTCCTCATTAAACTTTCAAGGTGCTAGACTCCAGTCTCTGGTGTGTTTAATCCTGTCCACACCTTTCCCTCAGACAGGTTTAGTGCTCATCATTCTCATGCAGAGGGCACCCCAAAGCCTAATACTCCCCGGTCCTTCTCCTTACTTATTACCTCCCACACTTCAAGTCATCCACCTGTTTCACTAGAACAACAGTTAAGGAAAGAAGCAGCCTCCTCCTTGACCCCCACCCCCCACTCCACCCCCTACCAGCCATCTTCCTTTTGTGTGGGTGTTGTGCTCCGATGGATGGCCCAGGTGCCTCACTATTCAGAGTCTGAGACTAGGATGCTAACCTCTCACCTCCACCACCCTGGTTTCTTCTCCAGATCTGTGAGAGAATTCTCTCTAACATCTTGGGGGTGTTCACAGAATTCCCACCTCAGTCTGACCGCTGGCACCTTGTATAATCTCAATCAAACCACTCATGCGCTATGCACCCAATGCCATTTGACCAGCCCTTGCCACTTGGCATTACTGTGGCAAGCCCATTTAATACTTGTAGTATTGCCAAGAGGTTTGATATTCAGCTGGTTGGCACCAGTAAGTCCTAATGAGTGATTTATAATATATATCCATTCTCGTCGGTCTGTGCCTATGCCACACCAGCTGTGAAATGTATTAAATGTGACCTGGAGATAGATGCTACTCACGGTTTATAAATGAGATTGAGGCTCTGAGCTGTGTGGGAAGAGTGTTAGGCACATGGCACCTGTTCTAATGGTGCAGACTGCAACAGAAGTGAGGTGGTCCTGGAGCCAGAGGGGTTCGGCAACTTCCTGGTCATGGTTAAGACAACAGCTGTTCTCTTATGTGGTCCAGAAGGTTGCTCCTAGAAGCTTGACGTAGAGTCTATCTCTTCAAATTCTCCTAATTCTGTAAGTACTTCCCTCAATAAATGTGCATAAAGTAGCTCTGATGGATTCTGTTTTCTGCAACTGAGAACCCTAGCTAGCGGATGTGTTTCAGGTGTCAGAACTAAATTACAATCCAGCAATAAAGGACTGGCAGAAAAGATGGTGTAAAATATGGCTAGTAGCAGGATAAGGGAAAATTGGAGAGAATAATAAAGGGCACTAAAAATAAAATAACAGATCATAAGATATTTTGAAGTCATCAGGGAAAAGAGAGAGCCATATTTAAGATAATATTAATATTCTCTATTACATTGCATATATTACTATGTCAGGTTTAATTATCTGTCCTCCTTACTATAGTCACTTGGAAACATCATACCTATGCTCCCTTGAGAAGAGCACATAGTCTTGTTCAACTTGGTATCTAGAAACTCTGTCTTGTCCTCCTTAGGATCCCCCTGGGCCTAGAACTAGAGTGGCTACAATGTGGCCAGCACTTAATAAATATATTGAATGAATGAATGAATGAATGAGTGACAAAATCCACCACAGTGCCACACACAGAGCAGTTACTGAGTGTGGCAGAGATGGAGGACGCATATGGACATCTCCTGTAAACTCCTAGAGAGCCCCAGTGGAGAAACATGTGTTTATTCCAGGAAAAAGTCTAGAGAGAGAATAAGCAATAATAAAGTCCTGAATGAAGGCCAGAAGTGGGAAGGAAATTGACCTGGTAAGGTCAGTAAATACACTGACAGGGAAGAAGATGGTCAGAGTAGGGAGGGATGTTTTCAAAATGTGGTCTTCAGGGGCGCCTGGGTGGCGCAGTCGGTTAAGCGTCCGACTTCAGCCAGGTCACGATCTCGCGGTCCGTGAGTTCGAGCCCCGCGTCAGGCTCTGGGCTGATGGCTCGGAGCCTGGAGCCTGTTTCCGATTCTGTGTCTCCCTCTCTCTCTGCCCCTCCCCCGTTCATGCTCTGTCTCTCTCTGTCCCAAAAATAAA
>NW_024412391.1:78688310-78697500 GCF_014898765.1 Herpailurus yagouaroundi
CTGCATGTGAAGATAATGTTTCAGCTATAGAGCTGGAAATGTCACCTCTGCCAACCACGAGAGGTGAGAGGAGGGCCAAAGCAATGCATTTGGAGCTTAGATATTGATCTCATCTCCCAGACACAGACCTCCAGGGACTTAAGGGAGAACAAAAGACAGCAGGAGGTATGTCAGTTATGTTGTTTTCAACTCCAAATATCAGAAAGCCCACCTCAAATTGTTCAATTAGCAAATGCATAGTCTCCCCAAACTCAGAGTCCACAGGAGGGGCGCCTGGGTGGCTCAGTCGTTCAAGCGTCTAACTTTGGCTCAGGTCATGACCTTGCACTTTGTGAGTTTGAGCCCCACATGGCGCTTGCTGCTGTTAGTGCAGAGCCTGCTTCGGATCTTCTGTTCCAACCCCCTCTCTGTCCCTCCCCTACTCCTGTTTGCATGCACTCTCTCTCAAAAATAAAACTAAAAATTAAAAAAAAAACCAAAAGGGTTAAGTGGCAGGATTGGCGTACACAAGGACTATCTCCAGATCCTCTCTGCTGCCATTCCCCCTAAGGGTATGGTCACTGATTTGGGTCATAGCCTCTAAGCCAAGAGCCTTGCAGACCCTCTGCAATCTCAAGTGGCACTGGGTGGCAAGCTTCCTTCATTTTAAACTTGAACACTGCCACTGCATCTTCATATGTAGGTTTTCCTTTTGGTTCCCAAGGTAAAGACATAGTTTCTAATTGGACTACACATCCCTTATTATTGCGTTTTAAGAATTAAGAATTTTAATCTGAATCCCAAACATAACCACCGTGACTCCAGCCCTCTTCTCCTCAAACCTCAATTTGGTTCATTAGATTGGCCTCTCTATTTGAAGAAACCAAGAAACCTTACTGAAAAAGAGGAATTAGAGCAAATTGAGTGTGGCATCAAATCCTGAAGTGATCCAGGTCCTACATGCAGTGTCTGCTAATTTCAAAATGAAGTCACTCTTTCAGGCAGGATCAGTATGATGGAGGGCTATCAGTGAAGTGGGTTATTCTGCAGGGCACACACATGACTATTATTTAGAGGTCATTTCTTGGCTCTTCCTGTGTATTTTGTTAATGGAGACATAAATATATTTATCATTTATTTTGTAATTCAACAAATATGTACTGAGAAATGAAATCCAAAGCAAGCAGAAGGAAGGAAATAATAAGGATTAGAACAGAAACTAATGGAATAGAGAATAGACATGCCATAGAGGAACGAATAAAACTAAAACTTGGTTCTATTGATAAGATCAACATAATTGACAGAGTTTTAACTAAGCTGATCTAGCAAAAAGAGAGAAAATTCCAATTACTAAAATCAGAATGAAAGAGAAATATTACTACGAACCTTACAGAAATGAAAAGGACTATAAAAGAATTCTATTTGCTTAGATGAAATGGATAAATTTCTACAAAGACAAAAACTGCTGAAATTGACTCAAAAAGAAATAGAAAATCTGAATAGATCTATAATAAGAAGAGATTAAATTAGAAATTTAAAAACTACCTACAAAGAAAGTCCTGACCCAGATGGCTTCACTGGTGACTTCTACCAAATATTTAAAGAATAATTACTACCAATTCTTCACAAACTCCTACAAAACACAGAAGATGAAACAACTGTCAGCTATTCTATGAGACTGAAATCATACTAGACAAAAGTATCAAAACAAAATTACAGACTAATTTGTCTTATAGACTAATTTTGTACCAACAAAACTAGCAAATAGAATCTGCAATATATAGAAAGTATACCTCAGGGCTAAGTGAGATTTATCCCAAGAATGCAAGAGTATTTTAACATCTGAAAAACATCAATTACTGTAATATACCACATCAATAGAATAAAGGGGGAAAAACACATGATTAACTCAATAGATAGAAAATCAAAAACATGAGAAAATACAAAACTGCTCAGGATAAAAACAACAACAACAACAACAACAACAACAACAACAACAACAACAACACTACAGGGGTGCCTGAGTGGCTCAGTTGATTAAGCATACGACTTTGCTTCAGGTCATGATCTCACAGTTTGTGAGATCGGGCTCTGTGCTGACAACTTGGAACCTGGAGCCTGCTTCAGACTTTGTCTCCCTCTCTCTGACCAATCCCCACCCCACACTCTGTTTCTCTCTCTCTCAAGAATAAATGAACATTAAAACATTAAAAAATTAAAATAAAAAACCCACTACATTAAAAAAATCAACAAACTAGGAATGCAAGGAAACAACCTCAACCTAATAAAGGGTATCTATGAAAAAGAACACAACTATCCTCATATTAATGACAAAAAACTGAATGCTTTCCACCTAAGACCAAGTACAAAACAAAGATGTCTGCTTTTTGATGCAGAGGTTGTACTAGAGGTTGTAGCTGGGGCAATTAGGTAAGAAAAGGAAAAAAAAAAATCCAAGTTGGAAAAGAAGAAATAAAACTATCTCTATTTGCAGATGACATGATCTTGTGAATAGAAAATCTTAAGGAATCATTAAAAATCTATTGCAACTGATAAACAAGTTCACCAAGGTTATAAGATATAAGATCAATATACAAAAATCAATTGTATATTATACAGTAGTAATAAACTAAAGTGAAATTAAGAAAATTTCATTTGGGGGCGCCTGGGTGGCGCAGTCGGTTAAGCGTCCGACTTCAACCAGGTCACGATCTCGCGGTCCGCGAGTTCGAGCCCCGCGGCGGGCTCTGGGCTGATGGCTCAGAGCCTGGAGCCTGTTTCCGATTCTGTGTCTCCCTCTCTCTCTGCCCCTCGCCCGTTCATGCTCTGTCTCTCTGTGTCCCAAAAATAAATAAACGTTGAAAAAAAAAAAAAAGAAAAAGAAAATTTCATTTGCAATTCAAAAATAATAAAATATTTATGTTAATTTTAACAGAAAAGTGTAAAACATACTATGAAAACTACAAAACACTGTTGAAAGAAGTTAAGAAAATTTAAATAGAAAGAAATATGATATTGTTAAGATGGCAACACTTCCCAAATTGATTTATATTTTAAATACAATGTTTATCAAAATCTCAGCTGGCTTCTTTGCAGAAATGGACAAGCCGATCCTAAATTTATACGGCAATTCAAGGGACCTGGAAGAGCTAAAACTATCTCAAAAGACAGAAAGTTAGAAGACCCATGCTTCTCAATTTCAAAAATTACTACAAAGCTACAATAATTAAGACAGTGTAGTACTGGAATAATGGTAGACATATAGATAAATGGAATAGATTTGATAGTCCAGAAATAGACCCACCCAGTTATGGTCAATTGATTTTCAAAAAGGGTGCCTAGGAAATTCACTAGGGAAAGAATAGTCTTTTCAGCAAATGGTACTCAGACAACTGGAAATCCTCATGCAAAAGGATGAGGTTGGACCCTTACCTCACACTGTATATTAAAATAAACTAAAAGTGGATCAAGACCTAAATGTAAGAATTAAAACTACAAAATTCTTTAAAAAGAACATAGGCACAAATCTATGTGACCTTAGATTAGGCAATGGTTTCTTAAGTATAATAACAAAAGCACAAGCAACCAAAGAAAGAGATAAATTGGACTGGCTTATTACTGGGCAGGACTCTGGTGACCTTGATGAAAGTTGTTTTGGAGGAAAGGAAGGCGAGAAAGGTAACAAGGGTTGTATATGGAAATGGTAATGGGCATAGAGAGAATGCAAGACATATGGCAGGGGATAAATCAGCAAGATGTGGCAAGAGTAAGATCTTTCCTTGGTACAAGAAAGAATGAAAAGTCAAATATGCCATATATAGCCACTTAACAAAAATACTTTGTATTGTGATTTGGTTTGCCACGTGTGCAATCTTTCTAGTGCTGTAGAAACAAAAGTGGTTTCAGTAATAAATGGGTACTGTAACAAATATATATATAATCCCAGTTTAGTTTACACACATACATATGCACATGCATTGAACTAAGAGAGAAAAGACACACAAAAAAATTCATAGGGTTTCTTCCTGTTTAGGAGACAAAAGATAATTGTAGTTTTCTTCTTCATAGTTTTAAATAACAAAAATTTACAGAAAACAAAATCAAAGAGTTGTTTAAACTTCATAATATACAATAGGAATAGAAAAAGACTAGTTTTTCTCACCTATCATCTTCCCCCACTCATCTCCCTGCCTAAGTCCTTCCTTTGCTGAGAGATCCCAAGTAGGCCTAACTTCCTTTTCTACAGGGTTGGTTCAGGAAAGTTTAACCCTTACAGATAAAGTAGGAAGGATGAAGTCCCGCACTTTTCTGAGAAAGGTAGGATTATGTAAGAGTTAAGAGCAAACCCAGAGTTCCTGACCTGGCTCTGCCCTCATTTGTGCCTAGGACACATATGTAATCTTCCTAACTGCAGTTTCCTTGGGTGAAATGGACTAATTTATAGGGCTCTTTTGGTGATAACATGAGCTAATGCCTGTAGATGGGTTAGCATAGTGCACACAGTAAAATTTGGCTGGTATCACTATTATTAGTATTATCTGCATGAGATTATTAGTTTGACCGTTTTCAAAGGCAGCAAAGCCCTCTGAATGTTAGAGTGCCTGTGTTCAGCAACAAACGACCAGAATTTAGAGTTTTAACAATATCTTGTGCCTGACCTTACCTGATCTACACAGAAGACTAATCGAGCCCTTCAAATGTCACTCCCAGGATGCTCTTCCCCTGACGTCCCCATGCCTTTAATCATCCATCACAATAGGAGACCTGATCAAAGTCACGAACAGCTTGGGAGCTGAAATCACAGGAGAATTACAGCCTCTAAGATGACTTGAGACTTTAAATCTTACTATTTAAAAAACTTCTAAACTTTAAAAGTTTAAGCAACCAAAGAAACAAAAAAAAAAAAAAAAAGAGAAAGAAAGAAAGAAAGAGCAAGAAATGTAATTTTAATATTATCAAGGGAGCTCAGAAAAACCATAGCCTGTAGATCCATAAATCTTGTGCCAAAATGAGACAGGGGGCTCCTCATGAAAATGACTAATTCAGGGTAGACTGAAGCATGACAAGAAGTCATCTTCGAGATGAGGAAGTCCCATTCTCATTTTACAGAAAGGTTGAGAGCAACTTCAGCCCCTGGCTCATGTTTCTTTCTGCACCATTGCTTCTCCCCGATAGTTGACCCACACTGATGAGCAGCATTGGTTGCGGTGTGGTCACACCTCAACCACACAAGCTCTCAGCACAGGAAGCCTCCCTTCAGGGACTCCTGGCTCCTCAGACTCCCTAGGATCAAAGTTGCCAGAATCCCTCAATAGCTGGGAAGTGAAAGGGGAGAACCCAACAGCAAGCCTTCCAGTTTTTTTCCTTTTTTTTTTTTTTTTTAACCAGGCCCATTAAATGGAAAGCAGAGGATCAGTTCCTACAGGAAGGGTCAAGGACAGAAAAGAAACTAGAGCTTCCTTGCTGAAAACGTACCCCAGAACAAAACTCTGTTCTCCATCAAAGCCATCCCACTGGGTGGCTCCAAACTACTCCTCTCATCTTATGTCAGGGAATTCTCTCTAGTGCGAGAGAAAGAGAGAGAGGGCACAAGTGAGCGAGGGGCAGAGAGAGAGAGAGAGAGAGAGAGAGAAGGAAGTGGGGCTCACCTGAAGCAGGGCTTAAGCTCACCTGATGTGGGACCTGAACTCATGAACCATGAAATCATGACCTGAGCTGAAGTCAGATGCTTAACCAACTGAGCCACCCAGGTGCCCAGGGGATTCTCATTCTGAATGAATATTACTAGCATCTCCCAGATATGTTAATCCCCATTGTCCTTCTCCCCACAAGTTCCATTGTGCTGCCTGTTTCTACCTGTCAAAATTCTGCTTATCCTTGAAAACCCAGTTCAAACCACTGTTCTCCATGAATCCATCCCAGATCACCCCAAACAGGAAGTGGTGGTTCTCCTTTGAAACTCAGATAGAGCCACTGATTACACAACTTCTATAGTATCTAATGAGGAATACATAGGACAAGAGGCTCCATTTTTAAATACTGAAGGAGACTGGGAAGCCCCTGAAGAATAGGAGTCCTGTATTGAGTTAATATCCCCTCTTAGTACTGAGAACAGAGAAGGGGCTTCATAATGAACAAATGGATAAATGAATGAATGAATGGAAAAATGAACAAACAAAAGAAAGACAAATCCAACCTTCATGTTTTTCAAAAGGCTATTAACCCTTAAAAAAAATAGCTCTTAGGGCACCCAGGCGGCTCAGTTGGTTAGGCATTTTACTCTTGGTTTTGCTCAGGTCATGATCTCATGGTTCGTGGGGTTGGGCCCAGCATTGGGCTCTGTGCTGACATCATGGAGCCTGATTGAGATTTAAAAAAAAGTTTATTTATTTTGAGAGAGAGAGAAAGAGAGAGAGAGAGAGACAGAGAGAGAGAGATCGCATGAGCAGGGGAGGAGAGAGAGAGAGAGGGAGAGACAGAATCCTAAACAGGCTCCATTCTGTCAGCACAGAGTCCCATGCAGGGCTCCATCTCATGAATCATGAGATCATGACCTGAGCCAAAACCAAGAGTCAAATACCCAACCGACTGAGCCACCCAGGTGCCCCAGAAATAAATAAACTTAAAAAAAAATAAAATAAAAAACAGTTCTCCTCATAAAGACAATTTTAACCCATGTACAGCTCAAACAATATATTTATGGACCCAACAGAAGAACATCAAAATGTGAAGCACATTTGCCACTGACATGAGGTACAACTAACTTTATTATTTCTGTTTTCCCCCTTCCTTTTCAGTAACAAAATAAATCCCAGTCCCAGCAAATGGCAAATATCTATTCTTTAAAAAAAAATTTTTTTTTTCAACGTTTATTTATTTTTGGGACAGAGAGAGACAGAGCATGAACGGGGGAGGGGCAGAGAGAGAGGGAGACACAGAATCGGAAACAGGCTCCAGGCTCCGAGCCATCAGCCCAGAGCCTGACGCAGGGCTCGAACTCACGGACCGCGAGATCGTGACCTGGCTGAAGTCGGACGCTTAACCGACTGCGCCACCCAGGCGCCCCGGCAAATATCTATTTTTAAAGTACATTTGGATTTTACTAATTTACTTTGCTTATGCATAATTCAAAGGGGGATTTTACTTCAGTGCTTTATTTGTGCCTTCTAGTTATTACTCCTTCTGAAAACAGCCAGTCACATATATTAGGTCTGAAGCCCTACTAAAGGTTTTTGGGTCTGTGTGTTTTTAACTTCCTTTTCTTAGCTTACAAAGTAGAAGCATCAGTTTGGGTGATTGCTTTGTGGTGATGTTCAATTTCTGCGACATTAAGAACCCTAGTGAGGAGTGAGGGGAGGAAGAGGGATAAAATGTTGAAATACCAGAATATAGGCTTATATGGTTTCTCGGAAAAGATCTTTTTTGAGCCAAAAGTCTCTAATTGCAGAGGAAATGGCCTTATTCAGAGTTTAACAGTCACATTCTCTTAAACGCCAGGAACTATATTCCCAGTGCTTGAAAAAGCAGGATTTTTTTTTTTTTTTTAAAGAAAGAAATCCATCTTACCTCAGCACTGTGATGTCAGGCACTCTCTATACCATGGGGGAAACTGCAACAAAAATCTCAGTGACTTAAGAGATAAGTATTGACACCCCCAAGAGAGGCAAGCCAAGAACAGAGCTGCCCCATACATCTCAACTCCCCAGGCTGACTCTATCAAGTTGGGTGTAATTATTGTGCTGTCAGTTTCCGGCACTTCTGTGGGAGCAGAGATAACCCATAAGGAGCATAGATAAAGTTGATTAAAAAAAAAAAGTATTTAATTGCATGCCCAGGGCATCAGAAGTGGTTTATGAACAGGGGACAGGAGATCAGAGAAAAGAAGCCGATGGTCAGACATGGAACGTGGACAATCTACCAGGTGGCATGGTGCTTTGTGGGGAGCCTCCTAAGCAGTCAGACAAGCTGACAATGCCACTCCAGATGTCCTCCCATGCTGCCTTTCCCAATAGCACCCATCTGGCCACCTTTTTGCTTAGGCCCTTATCTCTGGCTTTCCAGAGCTTAGTACAGACATGCCCTTCACAGACATCAGAGAGTCAAACTTCTTTGTGGCAAAGGGCAGGAAATCATGGACATCAAAGAGAATTTTCATAAAAGTTGGAAAGAGGCTCCAAGAACAGGCAGGGACAAAGGGAGACTATACAGCAAGAACGCAGCCAGACTATGGTCCCAGAACCATCTTGCCAGAACCACACCCTGGATGCTGGATGACATTGTTCAAGGCTCACCTTCTACTGCTGAGCCCAGCCTGGAAAGTTCAGCCTCTCCCTGTATTTTTTGTCTGTGGCTCTGCTTGGCTAGGCCTGGCACATGCCCATGTCCTGGCTGCCCTGGAGCTTCTGTGACAGGTGGCTGGCCCTGTGCTCTCCCTAATTTGGGGCTGTCCCCCAATAGGAAAGGTGTTTGGATACTAGACAGCCAAACACAATCTCAGGAACCACTCTGCAAGGTCTAGGAACCTAAAGTCTAAAGCCTTGCACGTCAGTCCAAAGCCAGAAGTCTTTGGCACCATGGCACAGTTACTCAGACCTAATCTCTTTCTAGAGGAGGCTATCCCATGGCTCATGACTTCTGGCTAGACCACAGCACTATAGACTGAAGGGAGTTTGGAGACCATCAGTCTGGATGAGGAAACTGAAGCTTCCAGAGATCAAGCTCCTACCTCCTATCCTCCAATCTGAGAGGCAGAGTCTGAATTCACTGCATCTTGGAAGTGTGCAACCTCCGGCTTTAACTTGAGTGGTCATTGGCTATGACTCAGTCTGAACTTGGCTGCATTAAAACATAATGGTTTTACCATCCTCAAAATAGAAACCCAGTCTCTCTCCTGACATTTTCCATCTACCATTTTCCTTGCTGAGTTGTTTCTTAACCTTCCGCTAGGGAAGTTTCTTAAACAATTCTGTCTGTTATACTCCTGAAGAATATGCCATAACTGCCTGAGGTGAACTGATTAATATTAGCCGAAATCTGGAGCTCTTCTGTGACTGGTTCTGGAAAAAGAAAGAATGAAAGAAAGAAAGAGGAAGGAAGGAGGAAGGAAGGAAGGAAGGAAAAGAAAGAAAGAAAGAAAGAAAGAAAGAAAGAAAGAAAGAAAGAGGAAGGAAGGAAGGAAGGAAGGAGGAAGGAAGGAAAAGAAAGAAAGAAA
>NW_024412391.1:78697600-78707499 GCF_014898765.1 Herpailurus yagouaroundi
AGGGAGGAAGGGAGGAAGGGAGGGAGGGAGGGAGGGAGGGAGGAAAAGAAAGAAAGAAAGAAAGAAAGAAAGAAAGAAAGAAAGAAAGAGAAAGAAAGAAAGAAAACAAAAAGAAAAGAAAAGAAAAAACAAAACAAAACAAAAAAGAAAAGAAAACATCAGATCTTTCTGGTGTTATCTCAAGAATTTGTTAGAAACAAATGTTCAAGAAAGTAGAAGTAAGACAAAGTGACATTTCCATTTTCAAATCCTTTGAACACTGTAAGATCCAGCCAGTCCTCCTGGTGAGGTCTGTCATGATTTGCCTAATGACTGAGCCCTTATTTATTTAATTCAAGAAACATAAACTAGCTTCATTTCATTAGTGCTTAAAATGCCATTAAGTTTTAGGCATTTGGTGGTGAATGGTTGTTATTTGTGTTGCATAAAGTAGAACATCTATTTGAATTGTGATCAATGCTCTCAAACTAGTCAACCAATAGTATAGTGGGAAGGAGAGACACAAAGGATGTTAAAATGAGCTCATCAAACAGAAGGATGTACCATCCATCTCTGATGATTTCTAGATTCTTTTTTTTTCTTCACATTTAACATCTCTGTAAATAGCAAGGCCTTTGCTTTCTTAGCAATACACAGAATAATGATATATTTTAAAATAGATGGTATCCATAATTTGGCTATTGTTGAGAGTGCTGCTATGAACATTGGGGTACAAGTGCCCCTATGCATCAGTACTCCTGTATCCCTTGGATAAATTCGTAGCAGTGCTATTGCTGGGTCATAGGGTAGGTCTATTTTTAATTTTCTGAGGAACCTCCACACTGCTTTCCAGAGCGGCTTCACCAATTTGCATTCCCACCAACAGTGCAAGAGGGTTCCCGTTTCTCCACATCCTCTCCAGCATCTATAGTCTCCTGATTTGTTCATTTTGGCCACTCTGACTGGCGTGAGGTGATACCTGAGTGTGGTTTTGATTTGTATTTCCCTGATAAGGAGCGACGCTGAACATCTTTTCATGTGCCTGTTGGCCATCCGGATGTCTTCTTTAGAGAAGTGTCTATTCATGTTTTCTGCCCATTTAGAGCCTAAATGTCCATCAACTGATGAATGGATAAAGAAATTGTGGTTTATATACACAATGGAATGCTACGTGGCAATGAGAAAGAATGAAATATGGCCTTTTGTAGCAACGTGGATGGAACTGGAGAGTGTGATGCTAAGTGAAATAAGCCATACAGAGAAAGACAGATAC
The DNA here is from genome assembly GCF_014898765.1 of Herpailurus yagouaroundi. Taxonomy (NCBI): domain Eukaryota; kingdom Metazoa; phylum Chordata; class Mammalia; order Carnivora; family Felidae; genus Herpailurus; species Herpailurus yagouaroundi. The sequence goes on from NW_024412391.1 coordinate 78,698,853, forward strand.
CATATGGTTTCACTCTTATGTGGATCCTGAGAAACTTAACAGGAACCCATGGGGGAGGGGAAGGAAAAAAAAAAAAAAGAGGTTAGAGTGGGAGAGAGCCAAAGCATAAGAGACTGTTAAAAACTGAGAACAAACTGAGGGTTGATGGGGGGTGGGAGGGAGGAGAGGGTGGGTGATGGGTATTGAGGAGGGCACATTTTGGGATGAGCACTGGGTGTTGTATGGAAACCAATTTGACAATAAATTTCATATATTAAAAAAATAAAAATAAAAAAAAATAAAAAAAATAAAATAGATGGTATCTTAGATTCAATAAAACACTGACAAGGTACTTGTTCATGTGAAATTATTGGGTGATTTGGGGAAAAGATAGAAATGTTATACTAACATTTGCATGTGAAAAGTATGATTATCCATAGTGTCTGTGGCACAATGACAATTCCAAGGATTATACTTTCCTTTGCTTCAGTCCACTGTGGCCCACCTTCCATTTACTCTCTGCCAAGACCAGATGCTCGAAAACTTCCATTATCGTTAACACATCTCCCTCTACTAGAGAAACAGACTGATTTGGTGACTATTGCTTTGTCAAATATGGCCTTATTAACCAGAAAAAAAGTAAAATATGAAACCTAACCTAGTGATAGATGAATATACAAAAGAGTAAGGCCCTAACTTCCATCATAGGATCAGCAGACTCAGTAATGTTTCTTTTTTCCCCCTTCTTTCTCCTTTTATCTAAAAGAAAGAAAGAAGAAAGAAACCACTCTGATATGTTTCAATTTCAACAGTAGTGATGATGATCTTCCCTGCTATTAGCACTTCCTATGAGTAAACACATTCAAGCCTCCCAAGGTGATAAAAGTCATCCCTAGAATCCAAAAGATGAATGCCAAGTCGTTTTCAGCTTCTGTATTGTAGCTGAAACATGAAAAAGACTTTCACAGCTGGTTCAGAGATGAGCAACAAACGGTTGCTGGTTGCTGATTTTACTAAGAAGTTCAATGGGAAACTTGAAGAATGGGGTTTTGAGTCTGACAGAAATGACTGGGAGCAGAGTGAGCTTACTTTGTATTCCATGATTTAACATGTAATCCCAATGATGTTTGTCATTTATTGAGTAATTTCTATTGTCAACATTTCACCCGCATTTTATTTCTGGTAAGTAAATAAACCACCACCTTCTACATGTGGAGAAATCAAGTCTCAGAGGGGTGAAGTGCTTCCCCCAGATCTCACCATTCCTGGGGAAGAGCCAGACTCAGCTCTGTCTCCAGGGCCCATTCACACTCTTAACTGGGACCTGATGCTACTGGTGGGTGTTCACAGCTCTTCGGCTCTTCATAGGCTCCAAATTGTGACTTTGTTCTTGAACAAGTAGACTGTGAATCAGAAAGAGCAGCTTCCACAGGCTAGGTCAGAGATTTGAGTGCTACCACACTACGCTGTTCTCGGAAGCACTCTTTATCCACAGGGCTCTCTCTGTGTGCCAAGCGGATGCTATCCAAACCTGACACCTCAGCCTGCAGGTGTTCAGAAGAGATGAGCCAGGGTTCTGCTGGCACATGGTGCACGTAGACTAGTTAAGCGCTTGAGGAGAAGGCTTAGGCGTGAAGGGTCTTCTCGGGGAAGTTTGCCAGTGGTTCCCCCTGCAGCACACATACTGATAGGGATATGTTCTCACTCTCCACCTTGCCCCTCACTCCCAGAGGTTGGGGGGAAAGTCTCCTCTTTTTGACTCAGTCTGAAAGCTTGGGAACTGGAGACCTGAACTTAAGCTCCAGAGTCCTCTCTGGGTCTGTCCTAAGAGGCCTCATAATGCTCATGCAGACAGGACTCCTGTAGACCTAATGGCACAGCAAAGGGTCCTGAGGTGGGTACACATGCCAGACCCCACTGGGACTCTTCCCGCAAAGTCAAGGTAGAATCCAAGTTTCCAGAACATGGTTCAAGCCAAGGAGTTAGGTATCAGTTTCATTTAGTAGGTGTATGTTGCTTAATTTGGCATATACCAAAAACGTTCGCAATTTAGCATAAATGGAATTTTTAGAATTGTATTTATTGTGAAATAAAATGGTATGTGTCCATTGCAGAAAATCTGAACAGCAGAGAAGAGTGGACAAAGGAAAGTTAATATCACATATATTTTCACCTCCAGAAACAACTTTTGCTGACTATTTCTCTAGCAGCTCACCCATTTAAGACAACAGTGATTGTCTCTTACCACAATCATTAGCTGGATCTATAGGAGAGCAAGGACTTTATATTTAATTCCAAACACAAATTTCTTTGCTTGAATATTCTAGAACATAATAACCACCTGGCATGTTGCCTTTTCATTTTGATAGTACCAATCTAAATATAGCATGTAGGTGTTAAGCTGCATTCAGAAACTATGCCTAAAATCACACTAGTCATAGATCTTATTTTTCTGAGTAAACAGATTCAGACTCTACATTTTCATTCAGTCCTTCTGAACAGAAGGGAAAAACACAGGAATGAGTTCCAAAGTCAGTTAGTGTAGAGAGCTTCTTACTAGAGGCTGCTACTTCAGGGAGAAGAGACTCTGTCTTGCATACTAAGCATTTCTGGTGCAATGAATAAATCCCTCACCTGTGTGTTCACTCTACTTTGTACTCCCAGGGAGCCTGGAAGTGATTATTCAACTAAACGTTAAATCTGATGAGGACTCCATATCAAGAGATCATCCTCTTTGCTTTTTATTGATTTGTAGTCTTTTTGTATCAACCCTGACTCTACATCTCTGTTACCCATCAGGTTTAAGAAAAGATTCAGGTAGAAGAAAGTTAGATTTGAAAGGAAGCATGAATGTGTTGGCAGGAATTGGAATCACTGGGAATGCTCTGGGTGCAGCTAACTCTGTTCTTGACATAAAGAAAGTTGGTAAAAGGTTTCAGAACAAAGATGAAATTTAAACCATGTAGATAAAATACCTGAAAAGCAATAGGAGAAGATGAAACTGCCCCTAAGAAGAGAACTGGGGACTCGGAAGAAATTGCCAAAATCCTAGTAATGCTGCAATAACCACGTGGTTGTATTTCTTTTTAAAATCATAAACACAGAACATACAGAGTTTGTTTCACTTTAAGAGTGCTGATTGCAGTCTGATAAGCACCCCACTGAGCTGCCCCACATTCTAGATGGGTTCTGATGGGACTGCCAGTACCAATTCGTCCTCCACTCCCTGTCAAAGGAGCAGGTGCAGAACCCAGTCCAGCTATTCTTGGTTCTTCATGGTCCTGTCCAAGGTCATTGATTTAAAGGATGGTTGGTCATGCACTCTCTTACACCATACACAAAAATAAACTCAAAATGGATGAAAGACCTCACTGTAATACAGGAAGCCATCAAAATCCTCAAGGAAAAAAGCAGGCAAAAACCTCTTTGATCTTGGCCACAGCAACTTCTTACTCAACACGTCTCTGAAGGCAAGGGAAACAAAAGCAAAAATGAACTACTGGGACCTCATCAGAATAAAAACTTCTTCACAGTGAAGGAAACAATCAGCAAAACTAAAAGGCAACTGACAGAATGGGAGAAGGTATTTGCAAATGACATATCAGATAAAGGGTTAGTATCCAAAATCTATAAAGAACTTCTTAAACTCAACACCTGAAAAGAAATAATCCAGTGAAGAAATGGGCAAAAGACATGAATGGACACTTCTCCAAGAAAGACATCCAGATGGCCAACTGACACATGAAAAAATGCTCAACATCACTCACCATCTGGGAAATACAAATCAAAACCACAATGAGATACCACCTTACACCTGTCAGAATGGCTAACATTAACAACTCAGGCAACAACAGAGGTTGGTGAGGATGCGGAGAAAGAGGATCTCTTTTGCATTGCTGGTGGGAATGCAAGCTGGTGCAGCCACTCTGGAAAAGAGTATGGAGGCTCCTCAAAAAACTAAAAATAGAAGTACCCTACGACCCAGCAATTGCACTACTAGGCATTTATCCACGGGATATAGGTATGCTGTTTCAAAGGGACACATGCACCCCCACGTTTATAGTAGCACTATCAACAATAGCCAAAATATGGAAAGAGCCCAAATGTCCATCGAAGGATGAATGGATAAAGAAAGTGTGGTGTATATATACAATGGAGTATTATTCGGCAATCAAAAAGAATGAAATCTTGCCATTTGTACCCACATGGATGGAACTGGAAGGTATTATGCTAAGTGAAATTAGTGCATCAGAGAAAGACAAGTATCCTATGAATTCACTCATATGAGGACTTTAAGACACAGAGCAGATGAACATAAGGGAAGGAGGCAAAACTGATATGAAAACAGGGAGGGGGACAAAACAGAAGAGACTCAAAAATATGGAGAAGAAACTGAGGGTTACTGGAGGGGTTGTGGGAGGGGGGATGGGCTAAATGGGTAAGAGGCATTAAGGAATCTACTCATGAAATCATTGTTTCACTATATGCTAACTAATTTGGATGTAAATTTTAAAAACTAAAAAATAAAATAAAATAAATAAATAAAGGATGGTCATGTGACCCAAGTACAGCCAACAATAAAGTCTCCAAGGGATTGGGCCTGTGGATGCTGGGAGAGAGTTAATCTTTGTTTCTATATCTGGACTCATGATCTCAAAGGTCCATAAATTATTAGAGTTTCTGGGGATTATTCTGTGGTTGAATGGAGAACAAAGCAAACAGGAAAGCAAAAGGGAATGTGCAGAAAATGGGAAGGAATAGGAGGGGAGAGAAAATAGAGTGAAGACATAAAGACATTGAACACCTGGATGTCAGAGCCAGCACTAGCTCAGGTTGGTTTCCCATAGTTATAGGAGTCAATAAACACTCTACTGTACTTACGCTAATTTGCCGTAGGTTTTGTCACTTGCAAACAAAGACCTAGAAAGTCTTCTGACTCTCATTTTTTAATGTGGAGAAAGTAAGTTCCAGAGAGGTGTCAGTCAAGATTAGACTGTAAGATGAGGGACAGTCCTGGTTCTCCACACAGTATAGTGCTAACAGACTAACCAGCATAAATAGCCATAAAATCACAGAACTTAGATTCTTTCCCCACACTCCAGAATGTGATTTGTTAGTCTCTGCTTGAGCATCATGATCATGAGTATCAGCCTTTGTCATAGCATTGTGATTTCTAGACTCCAAAAGGACCCTGCACTCTCCAAATGTCCTCCTTTCAAGCCAACGTAGTATTTTAATCCTCCCGCCCGTTTCTTTTTTCTAAGGGGAAAAAAAAAAGAATTTATTTTTAGTATTATTTCAAAGAATCCAAGGGCAAGAGAGCCTTGCGAATGTCTAGACAACAACTGGAAACTGAGGAATTTATGCTACTCTCTGTGTCTCTTGGGAGCCAAATGGATTCTTAACTTCCTTTTATTGTTCTTCTTCTTTCTTTTCTCTGTTTATGGATCTTCTCATCTTTGTATGCCCTTCCCCAGCATGAGGGTTATCCAACTTTAAGTTTCAGGCATCCAACAATAACCACTTCAGTACATTTAGATCAACTGTTCGCAGACCTTTTAGCCTTAGAACCCCTTTACACTCTGAAAAATTATTGAGTAATCCAAAGACCTTTTGTTTACATGGGTTATTTCTATTGACAGTTACTAAGTTAAAAAATAAAATAGAAAAAAATTTAAGTATTTGTTAATTCATTTAAAGATAGTGATAATAAACCAATTACATGTTAACTAAATGTTTTTTATAAAAACTGTATTTTCCAAAACAAATAAAATAACTTAAAGAGTAGAACTGTCTTAAATCTTTGCAAGTCTGTTTAATACTTCCAAATAAGACAGAGTAACAGGAATCAGGTTTACCCTCTTTCTTGAAACATCTAAGCAACTGGACAAAATGTATAAAAAGTTAATTGTCAAGACATTTGGCAGTGAAAGACACTAATCTCTGAGACATGAAACACAAATGAAATGAGTCCTAAACTTGCTGAAGCTTACTGCTTTGGGAAAATTTCCAGGGGGCAATGCCAGGAAGGGAACCCAGTAAAAGTTCTGTGGTCTTCGTGAGCTGAGATGGAGCTGGAGTGTGGGTAAGTCAAATTGAATAGAGTATGTAGGGCAGAATACCAAAAGAGAGAGCCATGTAAAAAGAGAATTCCAGAGGTCCGAGAGAGCACCTGTCAAGTATTCAGGCAAGAAGTTATTGGAGAATCCATGTAAGAGAACTACCTGAAGTTAATGAGTCACCCAAAAAGATTGGGAAATGCACACAAGTTTGAAAATATTGTCTATTCCCACAGGCCAGAGTGGAAAACGTCATCATTCATGAGGTATCAAAGTAGAGCACTCAGAAAATAATGCCTCAGTTATGGGGAAAGATTAATCTGAAACTAATTATAAACACTGCTCTGGCCCTGCTTTTAAAAGCTTAAAAAGCAAGACCCAAAAGGATCAAACTGTTCCCAACTAACTTATTCACTTCTCAGAACAAAGTTCAAGAATACTTATAGGAATATAAAAATATCCAGCACCCAACAAAGTAAAATACACAATGTCTGGCATCCAACAAATAATCAGGCATGCAAATAAGCAGGAAAATATAACCACAAATGAGAAATAACCAACTGAAACTGAACCAGAAATGATGCAGATAATCGAATTAGTAAAAAAGAAATTAAAACAGTTATTCTAACTGTATTCCATATGTTTAAGAAATAAGGTGAAAGAATGAACAGGTTAAGTAGAAACATGGGTTCATAAAGAAGACCCAACTTGAAATTCCAAATAGGAAAACTACAATGCCTCTGATGTAAAATATACTGGGGATTAATGGAAGATTAGACACTGAAGAAGAAAAGTTTAGTAAACTTGAAGATACCACAGTTGAAACCATACAAAATGAAATACAGACAAACAAAAGTTGAAAAAAGATTAAAAAGAAAAGAAAATCAAAGTGTTGAACAGCCTAATATTCATGTTTCTGGATACTCTGAAGCAGGTTAGGAGATGAAAACAATTTAATTTTTTAAAAAAGTTTATTTATTTTGAAAGAGAGACAGAGAAAGAGAATGCATACAAGTGGATAAGGGGCAGAGAAAGAGGGAGAGAGAGAATCCCAAGCAGGGTCCATGCTGTCAGTGTGGAGTCTCACACAGGGCTCGATTCCATAAACCACAAGATCATGACCTGAACTGAAATCAAGAGTCAGATGCTTAACTGACTAAGCCATACAGGCACCATCAGAAAAAAACAAATTTTTTAAAATATTTATTTATTATAGAGTGAGTGTATACATGAGTGCATGAGCTGGGGAGGGACAGAAAGAGGGAAACACAGAATCCAAAGCAGGCTCCAGGCTCTGAGCTGTCAGCACAGAGCCCAACATGGGGCTTAAACTCGCAGATTGCAAGATCATGACCTGAGCTGAAGTTGGAAGCCTAACTGACTGAGCCACCCAGGCGTCCCAGAAAAAAAAATTTTAAGAAATAATGACCAATATTTTAATGAAACAAAATTTGATGAAATCTATAAACCCACAGATTGAAGAATCTCAATAAATTCCAAGCACAGGAAACATGAAAAAAACTACATCAAATCACTTCATAATCAAAGTGCCTAAATTCAGTTGTAAAAAGGAAAATCTTAACAGAAACCAGAAAAAAAGACACATAATTTATATAGAAAAAGAGATAAGGATGAAGGTAGATTTTGTCATGAACACAATACAAGGCAGAAGACAAATGGAGCTGGGGGGAAAAATTCCTACAACCTGTAAGTCCTTTTTCCATGAAAATATCTTTCAAAAACAAAGGCAAAATAAAGACTTTTTTAGACATACAAAAGCTGAAAGAATCTATTCCCAGCAGATCTACACAAAAAGAAATATTAAAGGAAGTCCTTCAAGTAAAAGAAAAAGGTGAGTAGATAGAAATCTTAAACAACAACAACAACAACAACAACTTCATCTACACAAAGGGATAAAGCAGACCAGAACTGGTAATTATGTCAATAATTATAAATATTTCTTTGCATTGTTTAAATACTTTAAAAATATAACCAATTATTCAAGTAAAAGCAATTATGATGCATCGTGGAATTTATAATACATGTAGAAGCAAAATGTTTGGTAAGAACAAAACGAATTCTCAGAAGAAATGGAAGTATAGAAGTATAAAGTTCTTTTACTGCATGTGAAGTAATATAACATCAATTCAAAGTAGAATGTGGTAAGTTTAAAACAAACCCTAAAGCAATCAGTGAAACCAAACCAAACCAAACAAATAGCTATAGCTAACAAGCCAACAAAAAAGATAAAAAACGAATTATAAAAAATGCTTACTCCAAAAGCAAGCAGAAAAAAGAGAAAAGAGAATAAAGAATTAAAGGGACAAATAGAAAACAAATACCAACATGGTAGACTTACACCCAGCTATATCAATAATCACATTTTATGTAAATGGTCTAAATATCCCAATTAAAACACAGAGATTAGAAGACTGGCTAGAAAAGACCCAACTACAAAAAAACCCCAAAAAACAAAAAAACCCTCTCACTTTATTTATTTATTTATTTATTTTTAATATATGAAATTTATTGTCAAATTGGTTTCCATACAACACCTAGTGCTCATCCCAAAAGGTGCCCTCCTCAATACCCATCACCCACCCTCTCCT
>NW_024412391.1:78707899-78713157 GCF_014898765.1 Herpailurus yagouaroundi
TCCCTTGCCTTTGGGGATGTGTCGAGTAAGAGATTGCTACGGCTGAGGTCAGAGAGGTCTTTTCCTGCTTTCTCCTCTAGGGTTTTGATGGTTTCCTGTCTCACATTCAGGTCCTTTATCCATTTTGAGTTTATTTTTGTGAATGGTGTGAGAAAGTGGTCTAGTTTCAACCTTCTGCATGTTGCTGTCCAGTTCTCCCAGCACCATTTGTTAAAGAGACTGTCTTTTTTCCATTGGATGTTCTTTCCTGCTTTGTCAAAGATGAGTTGGCCATACGTTTGTGGGTCTAGTTCTGGGGTTTCTATTCTATTCCATTGGTCTATGTGTCTGTTTTTGTGCCAATACCATGCTGTCTTGATGATGACAGCTTTGTAGTAGAGGCTAAAGTCTGGGATTGTGATGCCTCCTGCTTTGGTCTTCTTCTTCAAAATTACTTTGGCTATTCGGGGCCTTTTGTGGTTCCATATGAATTTTAGGATTGCTTGTTCTAGTTTCGAGAAGAATGCTGGTGCAATTTTGATTGGGATTGCATTGAATGTGTAGATAGCTTTGGGTAGTATTGACATTTTGACAATATTTATTCTTCCAATCCATGAGCAGGGAATGTCTTTCCATTTCTTTAAATCTTCTTCAATTACCTTCATAAGCTTTCTATAGTTTTCAGCATACAGATCCTTTACATCTTTGGTTAGATTTATTCCTAGGTATTTTATGCTTCTTGGTGCAATTGTGAATGGGATCAGTTTCCTTATTTGTCTTTCTGTTGCTTCATTGTTAGTGTATAAGAATGCAACTGATTTCTGTACATTGATTTTGTATCCTGCAACTTTGCTGAATTCATGTATCAGTTCTAGCAGACTTTCGGTGGAGTCTACGGATTTTCCATGTATAATATCATGTCATCTGCAAAAAGCAAAAGCTTGACTTCATCTTTGCCAGTTTTGATGCCTTTGATTTCCTTTTGCTGTCTGATTGCTGATGCTAGAACTTCCAGCACTATGTTAAACAACAGCGGTGTAAAACTCTCTCACTTTAAATATGAAGACACAACTTGGCTAACAGTGAAAAAAATGGACAAAATATATATCATGCTAACACTAATCAAAAGAAAGCTGAGATGGCTATATTAATATTAGACAAAGTAGGTTTCATAACAGAGTATATTACCAGGGATAAAGATGGTCATTTCATAATGATAAAGGAATCAATTTATCAAGAGTTCACAAGAATGCTAAACATGTAGGCACCTAATAATAACACTTCAAAATAGGGCACCGAGGTGGTTCAGTCAGTTAAGTGTCTGACTTTGGCTCAGGTCATGACCTCATGGTCCATGTGTTCGAGCCCCACATTGGGCTCTGTGCTGACCGCTCAGAGCCTGGAGCCTGCTTCGGATTCTGCATCTCCCTCTCTCTCTGCCCCGCCTGCTTGTGTTCTCTCTCTCTCTCTCTCTCTCTCTCTCTCTCTCTCTCTCTCAAAAATAAACATTAAAAAAAAAAGACTTCAAAATAAATGACGCAAAATCTGACAGAACTGAAAAGAGAAATAGCTAAATCAATAATTATAGTTGGGGATTTCAATACTGCTTCCTCAATAACCGATAGAAAATACATACAGATAATTCATAAATGTATAGAAAACTTGAACAACACTACTGACCAATTTGACCTGACTGAAATTTGTCATATACTCCAACAAATAGCAATACACTTTCTTTTCAAGTGTACATAAACCATTTACCAAGACAGGCCATATTCATGATTGTAAAACAAGTCTCAATAAATAAAAGGATCCAAATCATACAAAGCATGTTCACTGACCACAGTGGAATTAAATTTAAAATCAATAACAGAAAGATTATCTGAAAAATCTCTAAAATTCTGAAACTACATAGCACACTTGTAAACAGCTGATGGATCAAATAACAAACCAAAAGGGAAATTAGAAAGTATTTTGAAAAAAATGAAACTGAAAACAAATCATATGAAAATTTGTGGGATGAAAATAAAGCAGTATTCAACAAAAACTTGTAGTACTAAATATCTATATTAGAAAAAAAAAGAAAGGTTTAAAATCCATGACCTCAGCTGCCACCTTTCGAGGCTTGAGAGGAAAAAAACAGAATGGAATTAAAAATAAAAATATTTATCAATGAAACTGAAAACAAAACAAAACAATAGAGAGAATTAATAAAATAAAAAATTGATTCTTAGAGAATTTTAATAAAATTTATAAACCTCTAGTTATACTCATCAGGGTAAAAATGGAATATATAAATTTTTAATATCAGGAATGAGGGTGGTGATATCACTAAAAATTCCATAGATACAAGAAAAATAAGGGGAATAATGAATAAATTTTATGCCAATAAATTGAACATCTTAGATGAAATTAACAAATTCCTTAAAAGGCACACACTACTACCGCTCATAGAAAAATTCCTTGAAAGACACAAACTATTAAGATCACCCCTACTAAAGAAATTGAATTTGTAGCTTAAAAATCTTCTCCACAGAAGAATCAGAGTCCAGATGGCTTCACTGGGGAGTTCTGCCAAACCTTCAAAGAAGAAATAATACAATTCTATACAAGGCTCCTCTGGAAAAAAAGTGAAGAGGAGGAAATACTTCCCAACTTATTTTATGAGACCAGCATGACAAAACCAGACAAGATATAATGAGAAAAGAAAACTATGGTCCAATATTTCTCATGAACATAGATACAGAATTTTGACAAAATGTTAGCAAATTGAGTCTATCAATATAAACAGAAGAGAAATAATTGTAACAGAATATTATGAAAATTTAAATGCCAACAAATTGGACAGCTTAGAGGAAATGGATAAATTCTTAGAAACATGTAACCTACCTAAACTAAAGCAGGATGAAATAGAAGATGTGAACAGCCCAACAACCAGCAATGAAGTTGAATCAGTAATCAAAGAACAGCTCCCTACCCCCCACCCTCCAAACAAAAGTCCAGGACCAGACAGCTTCACAGGCAAATTTTACCAAACATTTAAAAAGAGCTAGTACCTATTCCTCTCAAACAATTCCAAAAAATACAAGAGGAAGGAAAACTTCCTAATTCATTCTATGAGGCCAGCATAACCCTGACACCAAAACCAGATAAAAACACCACACAAAAAAGACAACTACAGGCCAATATCTCTCATGAATATAGATGCAAAAATTCTCAACAAAATACTAGCAAATTGAATCCAACAATACATTAAAAAAATCATACATCATGATCAAGTGGGATTGATCCCCAGGATACAAGTGTGGTTTGATATTCACAAAATGTAATACATCACATCAATAAAAGAAAGGATAGGGGCTCCTGGGTGGCTCAGCCTGTTAAGTGCCTGACTCTTAATCTCAGCTCAACTCTTGATCTCAGGGTCATGAATCTAAGCCCCATGTTGGGCTCTGCAGTGGGCATGGCATGGAGCTGACCTAAAAAAGAAAAATTATAACATATATCTAGAAAATAAATAGAGAAATATTCATAGTAGCAATATCTATAAAATTCAAAAAGTATAAACAATGTAAATATCCATCAACCAATGAATAAACAAAATGTGATATATCTATACATGGAATATTACTTGGCAATAAACAGGAATGAAGTTATACTACAGCATAGATCAACTCTGAACACATTATGCTCAGTGAAAGAAACCAGTCACACAACAGACCACATAGTATGTGATTCCATTTATATGACAAATGCCCAGAATAGGAAAGTTCACAGAGACAGAAAGTAAATTAGAATTTGCAAGGGGCTGAGGTGGAGTTTAGGGGAGCAAGAATGGGAAATGATCACTGGATGCACATGGGATTTCTCCTTGGTATGCTAAAAATGCTCAAAAAATACTCCAAAAATAGACTGTGGTAATGGTTGCACAACTCTGTGAATACACTAAAAACCACTGAACTGTACCCTTTAACTGGATGAATTTCAATATGTGAAACATATCTCTATAAAGGCATAAAAATATAAAGGAGAGATGCTCAGCATCATTAGTCATTAGGAAAACAAAAGTCAAAACCACAATGAGATACACTATCCACTTACTAGAATATCTAAAACAGACTGACCGTTCAGAGTGTTGGTGAGCATGTGGAGCCCCTGGAACTCTCATACACTGTGGGGAGGAATATCCAGTGGTATAACCATTTTGGAAAACAGTTTGGCAGTTCCTTAAAAAATTAAACATACATAAACTACTATATAACCCAGTCATTTCACTTCTTAGTATTTATACTATGAGAAATGAAAGCTTATGTCTACACAAAGAATCATACATGCTTTATTTTTAACAGCCCCAAACAGAAATAACCCAAATGTTCAAAAGGTGAACAGATAAACAAACTCTGGCATAATACAATGAAATACTATTCACACACACATACACACACACACACACACACACACACACACACACACACAAAAGAATGAACCACTGATACATGCTATAATATTGATGAATATCAAAATAAGTAAGCTAAGTGAAAGAGAATCCTGAGGGAAAAAAACAAATGCAGTCTCATATATATAAAATTCTAGAAAGGGTAAACTGATTTATCATGACAGAGAGCAGAGCAGTGGTTGTCTGAGGATGGCAGGGGTAGGGAGGGAGTGAGAGGTACAAGAGTGAGTGAATACAAAGGGGCCAGAGCAAACTTAGAGATGACAGATACCTGCATGAAAGTGATTATGCTGCAGTTTTGTGATATGCATGTATGCCCAAATCTATCAAATTGTACACTTTAAACGTGTAGTTTATTGAATGTCAACTAGGCTTCAACAAAGATGTTAGAAAAGGAAGAAGATAGCTATACTTTCTTAAGTGTGTCTTTATTTGATTTGCTTTGATGTGTTGTTTGATTATGTGTATGAGGAAAACTCAAAGGGCACCTGGATGGCTCAGTTGGTCATCATTGAAGTCAGAATCCGACTTTGGCTCAGGTCATGATCTTGTGGTCCATGGGTTTGAGCCCCATGTCGAGCTCTGTTCTGACAGCTCAGAGCTTGGAGCCTGCTTCGGATTCTGTGTCTCCCTCTCTCTCTCTCTGCTCCTCCCTGCTCACACTCTGTCTTTCTCTCTCTCTGAAAAATAAACAGTGAAAAAAAAGAAAAGAAAAAGATTCTCTCTCTCTCTCCCTCTGCCCATCTCCCCTGGTCGCACTACCTCTCTCTAAAAACAAATAAAATAAAATAAAATAAAATAAAATAAAATAAAATAAAATAAA
>NW_024412391.1:78713167-78735403 GCF_014898765.1 Herpailurus yagouaroundi
AAATAAAATAAAATAAAATAAAATAAAATAAAATAAAATAAAATAAAATAACTTCCATTAAAAGAAAAAAACCAAAAACTCAGGGGTGTGCCTGGCTGGCTCAGTCAGTAGAGCGTGTAATTCTTGATATTAGGGTTCTAAGCTCAAGAGCCACATTGAGTGTAGAGACTACTTAAAAATAAAATCAAAAATGAAAAAAGAAAACTCATCTTGGCACAGATATGTTACTAGAAAAGAGAGATATTTTCTGAGACTTTTCTGATAATTATAGATACTCTCCTTTGCTACTACACCCGAACTTGGCATATTTTCTTAAAGGTAAGTCACAGGGTAGAATGTGAAACCATATCATGCACATTTTATACTGTTTCATTGAAATCCATTGGTCCATATTATAGTTTTATAGATCTCTTACCTGTACATGATTTTAACCTTGCAGACCCCTGAAAGAATCTTGGGAACCCCCAGAGTTCCTGGAACCATACTTCGACAACCACTGATTTAAATTATTCAATTTTTTAAATGTTTATTCATTTATTTTGAAAAACAGACCTCACGCATGTGAGCAGGGGGAGGGGCAGAGAGAGAGAGGAGAGAGAATCTCAAGCAGGCACCATGCTGTCGGTGAGCAGAGCCCTACACAGGCTCAATCTCATGAACCCTGAGATCAGGACCTGAGCTGAAATCAAGAGTCAGACACTTAACTGACTGAGCCACCCAGATGCCCCGAAACTATTCACTTTGTCAAAAAAAGGGCTTAAATTACCAACTAATATGAAGGCAATTCTTGCAACTGAGCCAACAACAAAGGATCTGTGACAAAGAGAGGAAGGCAGGGTTCATGCTGATTTAAAGACTAGATTTAGTAGGTAGTTTGGATTAGTTCAATTTCGGCAACAAATTGCTACTCTGTCCTCTTTAAATATCCTCTTGAAACAAAGTTCCTAAAAGATCTGCAGTACCTGTGTACCACTGATGAGCACCCAGGGGACCACAGAAGGGCTAAATGTCACTGCCACTACTCAGCTGACATATACTATCTGAACATATCATTTATCTTTAAACCCTTGAAGCAGGCACAGTTATCACTTGGGTGTGCTGTCAGCATGTGACAAGGATCAGGTCTCCGGGCAAGAGAAGTACCCCCCACCCCACCAATAAATAAAAAAATGGAAAACAGTGATACATTATTTAGGGCACAAAATTTTAAGTTGTCAGCATAGTAGATACATTTGTTCTAGCATCTTTGTTCATGTACTCACTGACAATTGTCTTCATCACTGTCTAAATGCCTTTGACAATGTAGACCAGTGTTTTAATAATGACAATTCTTGCTCCCCAAGAACAACTTGGTGGGGAGTAAAAAAAAAATCCTCCTCTCAGAATCTCTAGGAGTGGAACAAAGGTATCAGTATTGTATTTTTTGAGTCCAAGCCATTGTAACAGGCAGCCAGTATTGAGTCCATTATGAAGACACCACATTCTTAGTAAACGTTTTGGTCTCCATCTGCTGTTCCCCCCTTATTCTCTCCTCAGTGGGTACCTATGTCCAAAGACCTGCAATGCATTTTTTTTGGAATACATAAAAATAGTTATGACATAGACTTTGTTTTGAAGAGCATCTTATAACCTAGCTACATAGATGTTATTCACCATTATGGAGGCAGAATTAGGCTGGTTTACATTATAAACTACCTTACCTTCTAATAAGATGCTTAGAGAAGATAGGAAAAGTAAGTTGTAAACACAAAGTCCAACTGCACAATGCACAAAGAACTAAGTGCAGCAGTTCTGTCACCGGCTAGCAAGGTGGCACTCACAGTCGAATACCTGCTAGGGACTGAAGCAAGGAGGGAAGAATGAAATGGATACCAGTTAAGGATGCCTCGTCCCAATCCTGTAATTCACCTGTTTGCAATGAGACAAACCTGTAGAAAATTAAAAAAAGAGTTGCCACCAAGAGCTGCATTTTAGATGTGGGTGGAAAAGCAATGGGAGAAGAAACTTTTATTTCCAGAGTTTTAAAATAAAACTATTAATGAGATGTCATCTGATTAATGCCACGGTCAGGCGTAAAATGGCTTAATTAAGACAGGCTGGTTTCAGGGAATCAGAAAAACCTGAAACTGAAGAGGGGCTTGTGTTAACACCATGGCTCTGTTTAAAAGTGGGAGTGCTTGATCCCACCAACCCAAAACAAATGAAAGCTCACTTGAGAATGGTGAAAAAGCGCAATTTGCCAAAGAGATGGGTCATGGTAAGAAACAAAACTGTACTAAATTACCCGGCCCATGGAAAATCAGTTCCCTCAAATTAAAACAACTGATAAAAACATATTTTGTTGGAATAACAAGGCAGCTAAATTTCTCCACAAGGAAACCTTTTAATTTTCTTTTAGAAACTAGATGTTTATAAATTAAATAATTACCTTGGGAAATTACAACCACAGTCAACTCTCTGAAAATAAAAGTACTCTAAATTCTCCTGCTCATTAGCAGATAAAGAAAATATGGAGAACAACATCTCAGAATGGTAAAGCTAAAGGAGGAAAGATAGATCAACTAATTCTAATTCTAAAACCACCTCTATTCAGGTTCCAGGGTAAACAGCCACTCCAGATCACACAAGAAATCAGTCTAAGAGCAGATACAAGCCTAGGTTCCAGATACTCAGAGTAAGACCTTCTATCTATGCCATATCTCACTTTGTATTTTAACTGTACATGAGCAAATATAACTTTCAGGATCACTCACTAAGTAACAAAAGCATATCTAGAATCGCAGTGTTGAGGAGGACCCAATGTATCAACTAAGCCAGTCCTCATTTCCCTGCAGGTGAACTCCACCAGCATCCCTGGGGGCGTGGCATCCACGAATTACCATTCTGCATTGAGTAAGTACTTTGTGTGTGACCAGCCAAAATCTCACAATGCAATTCAAATTACTGTCTGTTGCTTTAAACCTCAGGGTTGATGAAGAACAGAGGATGGGGACCTTGGCTGCAAGCTGTAACATGCTTAAAGACAAATGTAAGCCTTCTACTTGTTTTATTTTCCACACTGAGTAATACTAGCGCTTTCTCCCAAAGCCTTATTTTCATCCCTTTAATAACTTAGATTTCTTTCTTTGGACAGCTTCAGGTTCTCCAGTTCATTTTCTAGTTGGATAATTTCTTTAATTTACGGAGATCTCTCTGAATCCTTGCCTATTTTCCATAAGGGATGCTAATAAAAATAATAATGCTGAATAATTATTGTGAGGTGACTAAGCATGTTCCCTAAGTGGCATGAGAACTTGGGATATGTGCTGCTGAAAGACTTAGAAGAATAAGCAGCGTCCTTCCACTGTTCCAAGAAGATCATCACACAACCCTATTTTGAGCTGGATTCCTTCCCCTCCATGGGGACCACTGCTATTGGAGCTCTGGGCTGACAGTAGAAGTTGTCAGGTCCCAGAAGACAACTCCTCAGCCAGACTTTGGCTTGGGAGTCCAGTGGATGGAAAGCAGCTCATGGAAACATGGGGTGGGAGTTGCTGGGAGAGGGGCTCGTCCTCCAGAGAGCTTGCAGATGTGCCCAACGGAGCACGGCTGAAGGGTGTGTGTGGAAGGAGACAGGCACTGAGATCTTAAGGCTTTGAAGCAGAGGTGAGGATTGTGAGGCTGAGTCTGGAGTCAGCCAGGGAGGATATCTATGGGAAACATCTCTGAGTTGGCGAGGGCACCCATCCCCAACAAACACAAGAGGTTGTCAGCCAGGCAGAAGCGGCAGGATAGAGGAAAAGCTACTATCAGAGAATAAGGACCAGGCCATTTCCATACTTTCTAGGTGCTGGCTGAATCCACTGGATTTCTGTATCAATCCAGGGAGGAGGGGTTCCTCCAAACTTAACAGACTGAATTCTTGATAGTCTTTTGAGCAGGGGCTCAGTGCCAGATATAGTTTAATTGAGGACCAAAAAAAAAAAAAATGATGTTTTGCTGTACAGGAGGGTTGTAGGGCAAGTTTATGCCCATTACACAAACCCTCTCTGATTTCATACTTCCAAGAACTGCATGAGGCTCCAACATTAGCATCTCCCCACCACATTTTACAGAAGACAATCAGGGAAGTAAGGTAACTTGGCCAAGGTCATACACATGCAAAGAATCACAGCTCTGCCTGATTCCAGAACCCATAATCTTTATCATAGTGCCCATGACTTGGGTTATTCTATAATTTAAAAAAAAATCATTTTGCCAATAGTTATAAATTAACTCTGTCATCCAACTGAGGTTAATTTAATTATATACATTCTTGGATACAGATTTGTGACATGTCAGGGTTTTTTTTTTTAAACGTTTATTTATTTATTTTGAGAAAGAGAGAGGTGGGGAGAGGCAGAGAGAGAGAGGGAGGGACAGAATCCCAAGCAGGCACCGTTCTCAGCATGGAGCCCCACACGGGGCTCAATCCCATGACTGTGAGATCATGACCTGAGCCAATATTAAGAGTCAGATGCTTAACCAATTGAATGACCCAGGTGTTCCTGTCAGTTTTTTTTTTTTAAGTTTATTTATTTATTTTGAGAGAGAGACAGAGACAGAGAGAGAGAGAGTCTGCAGGGGAGGGGCAGAGAGAGGGAGAGACAGAATCCCAAGTGGGCTCTGTACTGTCAGGGCAGAGCCCCAACGCAGGGCTCGAACTCACAAACCGTGAGATCACGACCTGAGCCAAGATCAAGAGTCAAACGCTTAGCCAACAGAGCCACCCAGATGCCCCAGTTTTTTTTTTTTTTAATTACATAAAAATTCTGACAGAGTCCTTAACATGTACTAAATTTTTTTTTTAATTTTTTTTTTTACGTTTATTTATTTTTGAGACAGAGAGAGACAGAGCATGAACGGGGGAGGGGCAGAGAGAGAGGGAGACACAGAATCTGAAACAGGCTCCAGGCTCTGAGCGGTCAGCACAGAGCCCGACGCGGGGCTCGAACTCACGGAGTGTGAGATCGTGACCTGAGCTGAAGTCGGCCGCCCAACCGACTGAGCCACCCACGCGCCCCTTCATGTACTAAAATTTTAAGTTAAAAAAATTAATTCTCAGCCTGGAGCTGGGGACTATGTGTCCCAGCGAAGAATGTGACATCTCAATTTAGTATTCAGCAAGCAACTATGACATGCAAATACTGTAGGAGGCTGTCCTCATCTTTGAGGACAAAGTTCAAATTCCTTGGCGTCACAAACTCATCTTCTAGCCATACTACTGCTTGCTTATGACACTTATTTACACTAGCAAATCCATTATAGCATGTACCTCCTTCAAACTAATTTATTTGGATGACTATACCAAATAAATACTATACTTTCATCTAACATCCAAGTTAAATGAAAGGATGGACTATATTTTAATTTCCATATATCTAGTACCTAGCTCACTAGGTACTATAATATAGGTACTCATAATATTCAAAAACTATTCATGGAATGGATGAAAGAGAAACTGAATACAATTGGAATTTTAAAGTACTTGGCCTGGGGGCACCTGGGTGGTTCAGTTGGTTAAGTGTCCGACACTTGATTTCAGCTCAGGTTATGATCTTGTGGTTTTGGGGATTGAGCCCTGCATCAGGCTTAGTGCTGACAGCATGGAGCCTGCTTGGGATTCCGTCTCTCCCTCTCTCTGCCCCTCTCCCACTTATGCTGTCTTTCTCTCTCTTAAAAAAAAAAAAAAAAAAAAAATGAAATAAATAAATAAATAAATAAATGTGAATGAATGAATGAATGAACAAATAAAAATACTTGGTCTGTTTCCTACATTTCCGAGGCTAACATCTTACCCCAATGTCTTCTCCCAAACAGCACAATTCATGTTGTTAGAATCTTCCAGTACCACTAATCTGACCCAGCAGTTCTGGCTGAGAGCAATAGGAAGGATATAAATAGAAGGCAGAATAGCTGCTAGCTCCAAGTCTGCATTTCTGGGCAAGAACAAGTAAATGCATTTGCTTACACTGGGCATATATCCCAAGGGATGCAAACTGGTTATAGCCTTTGGCAACAAGTCTAGTTTGCCTTAAAGCATACCTCTTAGTACCAAGGTGGGGAAAAATACAAATTCTCGTATATAAATAATTGATCAAAACTTGTAAGACAATTTGACTAAAACAACCCTGAACTCCTGAAAACCTATCTGTCAAGGAGATTATTAAATAACTTCAGAAAGTCAATGATTAAATTTGGCAGTAGGAGTTGGATTAGCTTTAAAACACAATAAAGAAAACAAGCCACTAATTTGAATTTCAGGTCACTGTTGAATACACAGAACTAAATAACTTTCTATAAACTAAGCAGAAAGCACAACTCTTGGCACTGAGTTTGACAATTATTTTATAGACAGAGAGGATGCCTAAATATGCTGAAAGGGTAGATTGCCAAGCAGTACACTTAACTCGATATGGGTATAAAGAGTGAGAACTAATTAGAGAAGAAAAAAGGCTCAAGATTGAACAGGCAGCCAAATGTGTAAGTCTTATTCAGGATGAGAATCATCATTCTGTTACTTCAGGTGATGAATTTATCATTAGATAAATAGGACATGTGGCCTCACGATTCGGGACATAGAATGAAGCTCCCCCAGTCCAAGACTAATGACCCAACAACACAGTCTACCAAGCTATCACTCAGTTCTCTGCCAGTGGGGTAATTTCTGTTAGTTGCTTCTCCCTTCTCCCCTATAAGTACCTCCTTTCTACTTTATGGTTCTGCTGATTAATTCATGACTTCTCTTGGGTCTCTGCTTTTCTAGCAACTCTCCCTGCTTAACACAGTATCCTGACTCAAACTTGCGGTAACAGAGAGACACTGGGTCAGCAAGTCACCATCAAGGGTAGAAGTGCCTCCACTGGGCACAGCACTTGTGCCAGCTGGTTTCACAGGTTACTCACAGGCCCATAAAACGGCTGGCTGCTTTAGGGCTGGGCACCAATCAGCTGCATCTGAGAGAAAAGTTAATAGTTTACTCTTGCTATCTGAAAGAACAGCATTCCTATTTCATAAACTGAATAGCATAAAGCGAAGAAGCAATTACCATTACTTTTTTTTAGTGTTCCCAGACCCAAAAAAATAACCTGTTTTAGGCTTTTCAGACATCTTAGGGCTCATCTTGCTAATGGATGCACACAATAAATTGAGGACACAGTTCAAAACTACGGCAGTTTGATGCTGAGATGCTGAGTGTGGTCCCCTGGAAGGAGCTTGGGAGTACTACTCTTGGGGCTCAGGGAGCCTACTCCTATAACGGCTGCAAAACAAATGTTGAAGGCACTTTCACTTTTCGCCTTTTCTCATAATAGCCAAAATCCTCTTTGGTTTCTTTTGGTTAGAGGAAACAGGTACTAATGTAGGTCTTTCATAAGAGCAAAGTGGCGTCACACAAACTTTCAAAAAGCAGGGAATACCTGTATAGTCCAACAAAGTTTGATGAACATGAAGAAACAACTTCCTGCTTTGTTTAGACAAGGGCTGAGGGTATGGCGAGCCCTCACAGTGCCATCCAGTATACCATGGTTCCAGCCAACCTATAAACCTGAAACAGTGTTCTCACACTCTAGATCAAAGCAGTTCTCACTGAAATCCAAATAGCTTACAACATCAGACAAGGAAAAGATTAATGATGATGGCAGGGCAAAACCAAGAAGTATTATATAGAAGGGCAGGGACAGAATCCTGAGCACTGATGGACAGATGGCCTCACAGAGCAACACTTGTTCCACAGAGGTGACAAAAGAGGAAAGTGATACAATTCACACATGATGATGTCCATTGCTGATAGTTATAGGATGAGAGGGATTTAGGAGCTGGGGGATGACAGAGGAAGTTTGGAAGAGCCATTGTAGAGAACATACAAATGTACAAGAGACTGATTAAAACAAAACAAAACAAACAACTTGGCAAATATACAACTCAAAGGTTCCAGTAAAATCTTGATAAGTGCAATTTGTCAAAAGTCAAGTCAGATGTTCTCGCAACTCAGAGCATGAACAGTGAGCACACAACTTAAGGTTGAGGGTTGAGACAAGGCAGAAGATAAAAAAGCTCCAGGGTGTTATTAATGAGAGAATCCATATATAAATGAAACAGAGATCTAACAATGGAAAGATATGAATAAAATATACTCCTGAGAATTAAGCAAAATTGTTCATAATTGGATATAACATGTAGGCTTACATAAGAATGAGAAAACTTCCCTTCCATATTTTAGTATGCCTGCTTATGAAGAGAAGGAATTAAATGTTGAATCCTTGAAAAGAACTCTTTGTGTATGATCATTTATATGAAGCATAATTCTTAATTATGTATCATATTTGACAGATATGCACATGACACCATATGAAATATGAATGGTTTACCTTGGAAATCCTTGTTAATTGTCCTAAGCCATTACTTATTTGAAGAGGAAAAAGAACCGACCTTTCTGCATAACCCATACATGTCAGTTCCTAAGCTAGGTGCTTTCCATATGCTGTCTCATTAATCCTCCTAGTAGCCCTGTAGGATAGATATTAGTATCACTGTCAGTAATTTACAGCTGAGAAAACCAAAATTCACAAATGGGTAAGTAATTTGCCCAAGATTGTAAAACAAGTTTGACTCCAAAGCATATGTACTTTCCAACAAACCACACTGCAGAGAGTTGAACAGGCAGATGTCAAATGACTTCTGATTTTTTCCTACTGCCAAGGCCTATTACTTTATTATTACCTCACTACAAATATGGACAGATAACTTATCAGTATCTTTGTTCTCTCCAGAATATTTTCCCATGATTAAGTATTTTAATTATTTTTTAATTTAACATATAGTGTAATATTCATTTCAGGTATATGATATACTGATTCAACAAATCCATACATCACCCAGTACTCATGACAAACACACTCCTTAATCTCCATCACCTATTTGACCCATCCCCTCACCTACCTCCTGGTAGCCATCAGTTTGTTCTCCATACTTAAGTCTGTTTCTTGGTTTGCCTCTCTCTCTCTTTTTCCTCTTTGCTTGTTTTGTTTCTTAAATTCCATATGAGTGAAATCATATGGTATTTCTCTTTCTTTGAATGACTTATTTTGCTTAGCGTAATATTCTCTAGTTCCATCCATGTCATTGCAAATGGCAAGATTTTAATTTTTCATGGCTGAGTAATATTCATATATATATGTATGTATATATATGTATGTATATATGTGTATATATGTGTGTGTATATATATATGTACATATATATATATACACACATGCACACATATTTTTTCTTTATTCATTCATCAGTGGATGGGCACTTGGGCTGTTGTAGATAATGCTGCTATAGACAACAGGGTGCATGTATTTTTGTATTTTTTGAGTAAATACCTAGTACTGCAACTGCAGGATCCTAGGGTAGTTGTAATTTTATCTTTTTGAGGAACTGTACTATTTTCCACCCTGGCTGCATAAGTTTGCATTCCTACCAACAGGGCAAGAGAGTTCCTCTTTCTCCACATCCTCCCCCAAACCTGCTGTTTCTTGTGTTGTTGACTTTAGCCATTCTGACAGATGTGAGATGATATCTTATTGTAGTATTGATCTGCATTTCCCTGATGATGAGTGACGTTGATTGTGCATCTCTTTTATTTTTTGAGAGAGCTGGGGAGGGTAAGAGAGAAAAAGGGAGAGAGAGAATCACAAACAGGCTCCATGCTGTCAGCACAGAGCCCGATGTGGGCCTTGAACTTATGTACCATGAGATCATTACCTGAGCCAAAGTTGGACACTTAACCAACTGAGCCACCCAGGTGTCCCTGAGCATCTTTTCATGTGTCTGCTAGCCATCTGTATGTCTTTGGAAAAATGTCTATTCATGTATTCTACCCATTTATTAATTGGATTATTCATTTTTTGGGTGTTAGGTTTTGTAAGTTCTTTATGTATTTTGGATACTAACCCTTTATTGGATATGTCATTTGCAAATATCTTCTCCCATATATAGTAGGTTGCCTTTTAGTTGACTGTTTCCATTGCTGTGCAAAAGCTTGTTATTTTGATATAGTCTTGATAGTGTATTTTTGCTTTTGTTTCCCTTGCCTTAGAAGACCTATCTAGAAAAAAGTTAATACAGATAATGTCAGAGAAATTTCTGCCTGTGCTTTCTTCAAGGACTTTTTATGGTTTCAGGTTCCACATTTAGGTCTTAATCCATTTTGAGTTTATTTTTGTGTACGGTGAAAGAGAATGGTCCAGTTTCATTCTTTTGCATGTTGCTGTCCACTTTCCCCAACACCATTTGTTGAACAGAGACAGTCTTTTTCCGATTGGCTCTTCTTTCCTGCTTTGTTGAAGATTAATTGATCATATAATTGTGGGTTCATTTCTGGGCTTTCTATTTGTTCCATTGATCTATGTATTTGTTTTTGTGCCAGTACCATACTGTTTTGATAACTACAGCTTTGTAATATTAACTTACAAGTCCAGAATTCTGATGTCTACAGCTTTGCTTTTCTAATATTGCTTTGGCTATTCAGGATTTTTGTGTTTCCATACAAATTTTAGGATTGTTTGTTCTAGCTCTGTGAAAAATGCTTATAGTATTTTGATAGGGGTTGCATTTAATGTGTAGATTGTTTTGTATAATATAGACATTTTAACAATATTTGTTCTTCCAACCCATGAGCATGGAAGTTCTTTCCATTTTTTTGTGTCATCTTCAATTTCTTTCATCAATGTTTTATAGTTTTCAGAGTATAGGTCTTTCACTTCTTTGGTTAGGTTTATTCCTAGGTATCTCATTATTTTTGGTGCAATTGTAAATGGGGTTGATTCCTTAATTTCTTTTTGCTGCTTCATTATTGATGTATATAAATGCAGATATTTCTGTACAATGATTTTGTATCCAGCAACTTTACTGAATTGGTGTATCAGTTCTAGCAGGATTTTTCGTGAAGCTGTTAAGGTTTTCTTTTTTTAAATTTTTTTTAATGTATATTTATTTTTGAGAGAGAGACGTTGTGAGTGAGGGAGGGGCAAAGAGGGAGGGAGACACAGAGTCTGAAGGAGGCTCCAGGCTCTGAGCTATTAGCACAGGGCCCGACGTGGGACTTGAACTCATGGACCACAAGACCATGACCTGAGCTAAAGTTGGACACTGAACCAACTGACACCCAGGCGCCCCAGCCTTTAAGGTCTTCTATATGTAGAATCCTGTCACCTGCAAATACTGTTAAAGTTAACTTCTTTCTTGCCAATTTGGATGCCTTTTCTTTCTTTTTGTTGTCTGATTGCTGTGGCTAGGACTTCCAGTACAATGTTGAATAGAAGTGGTGAGAGTGGACACCCCTGTCTCATTCCTGACCATACAGGAAAAGCTCAGTTTTCCTCCATTGAGGATGATGTTAGCTGTGCATTTTTCATTTAAGGCCCTTAGGATGTTGAGGTATGTTCCCTCTAAACCTACTTTGTTGAGGATTTTTATCATGAATGGATGTTGTATTTGGTTGTATTCAGCCAAAATACTTGGAACAATTGAGAGAATAAGGAATATTCCAAAATAATTGGAATAATTTGAGAATAGGGATTCACTTTTCTTTAAATATTTGGTAGAATTTGCCTGTGAAGCCATCTGGTCCTGGACTTTTGTTTTTTGGGAGGCTTTTGATTATGGATTCAATTTCATTGCTGGTTATTGTCTGGTCAAATTTTCTATTTCCTCCTGTTTCAGTTTTGGTAATTTATATGTTTCTAGGAATTTATCCATTTTTTCTGGTTATCCAATTTGTTGGCATATAGTTTTTCATAATATTCCCTTATAATCCTTTGTATATTTGTGGTGTTGATTGTTTATTTGTCTTCTCTCATTTCTGATTTTATTTGGGTCCTTTCTCTTTTCTTTTTGATAAGCCCGGCTAGAGAGTTATCAATGTTACTTTTTCAAATAACTTTTCCAAAGCTCCAGTTTCATTGATCTGTTCTATTGTTTGTTTTTTTTTTTTAAGTTTCTATATCATTTATTTCTTCTCTAATCTTTATTATTTCCTTTCTTCTATTGGCTTTAGGCTTTGTTGTTGTTTTTCTAGTTCCTTTAAGTGTAAGGTTAGATTATTTGAGGTTTTTCTTGCTTCTTGAGGTATGCCTGTATTGCTATATACTTCCCTCTTAGAACCAATTTTGCCAAATCCCAAAGGTTTTGTTGGGACTGTTGTATTTTCATTTTGTTTCCATGTATTTTTAAATAACTTCTTTGATTTCTTGGTTGACCATTCATTGTTTAGTAGCATGTTATTTAACTTAGTGTATATGCAGTCTTTCCAGATGTTTTCTTGTAGTTGACTTCTAGTTTCATAGTGTTGTGGTCAGAAAGGTACATGGTATGATTTTGATCTTCTTGAATTTGTTGAGGCCTGTTCTGTGGCCTAATATGTGATATTATAGAAAATGTTCCATGTGCACTTGAAAAGAATGTGTATTCTGCTGTAGGATGGAATGTTCTGCGTATATCTGTTAAGTCCATCTGGCTCAGTGTGTCATTCAAAGTCATTGTTTCCTTGTTTATTTTGTTTAGATGATCTTTCCATTGATGTAAGTGGCATGTTCAAGTCCCATGCTATTATTGTATTATTATCAATTACTTCCTTTGTTATTGTTTTATGTATTTGGGTGCTTCCACGTTGGGTGTATAAATATTTACAATCATCATATCTGCTTGGTGGATTACCCTCTTTATTATTATATAGTGCCCTTCTGTGTCTCTTGTTACAGTCTGTTTCAATGTCTAGTTTGTCTGATATAAGTATTGCTACTCTGGTTTTCTTTGGACATCGATTTGCATGATAAATGTTTCTCTATCCCCTCACTTTTATTATTCTTTTTTAAGTTTTATTTAAGTAATCTTTACACCCAACATGGGGCTCAAATTCATGACCCCAAGATCAAGAGTCACATGTTCTTCCAGCTGAGGCAGCCAGATGTCCCCACATCCCCTTACTTTTAATATGCAGGTGTCTTTAGGTCTAAAAGGAGTCTCTTGTAGGCAGCATATACATAGGGTTTATTTTTGTTTTTTTTTTTAATCCATTCTGACACCCTGTTTTTTTTTTTATTTTTTATTTTTAAAATTTACATCCAAATTAGCATGTAGTGAAACGATTTCAGGAGTAGGTTCCTTAGTGCCCCTTGCTCATTTAGCCCATCCCCCCTTCCACAACCCCTCCAGTAACTCTCAATTTGAGTCTCTTCTGGTTTGTCCCCCTCCCTGTTTTTATATTATTTTTGTTTCCCTTCCGTTATGTTCATCTGTTTTGTCTCTTAAAGTCCTCATATGAGTAAAGTCATATGATTTTTGTCTTTCTCTGACTGACTCATTTCACTTAGCATAATACCCCCCAGTTCCATCCACGTAGTTGCAAATGGCAAGATTTCATTCTTTTTGATTGTCGAGTAATACTCCATTGTATATATACACCACTTCTTCATCCATTCATCCTTTGATGGACATTTGGGCTCTTTCCATATTTTGGCTATTGTTGATAGTGCTACTATAAACGTGGGGGTGCATGTGTCCCTTCGAAACAGCATACCTGTATCCCTCGGATAAATACCTAGTAGTGCAATTGCTGGGTTGTAGGGTACTTCTATTTTTAAATTTTTGAGGAACCTCCATAGTGTTTTCCAGAGTGGCTGCACCAGCTTGCATTCCCACCAGCAATGCAAAAGAGATCCTCTTTCTCCGCATCCTCACCAACCTCTGTTGTTGCCTGAGTTGTTAATGTTAGCCATTCTGACAGGTGTAAGGTGGTATCTCATTGTGGTTTTGATTTGTATTTCCAGATGATGAGTGATGTTGAGCATTTTTTCATGTGTTGGTTGGCCATCTGGATGTCTTCTTTGGAGAAGTGTCTGTTCATGTCTTTTGCCCATTTCTTCACTGGATTATTTGTTTTTTGGGTGTTGAGTTTAAGACATTCTTTATAGATTTTGGATACTAACCCTTTATCTGATATGTTATTTGCAAATATCTTCTCTCATTCTGTTGGTTGCCTTTTAGTTTTGCTGATTGTTTCCTTTGCTGTGAAGAAGTTTTTATTTTGATGAGGTCCCAATAGTTCATTTTTGCTTTTGTTTCCTTTGCCTCTGGAGACATGTTAAGAAGTTGCTGTGGCCAAGATCAAAGAGGTTTTTGCCTGCTTTCTCCTTGAGGATCTTGATGGCTTCCTAACACCCTGTTTTTTGATTGAAGTGTTTAGTCCATTTACATTCAAAGTAATTATTGATATACATATGTATTTATTATCATCTTATTACTTGTTTTGTGGTGGTCTCTGGAGATTTTCTTTGATCCTTTCTTGTCTTTCTATCTTTCACGTTGTGCTAATTTTCTTTAGTGACATATTTGGATTTCTTTCTCTTTATTCTTTCCATGTTTATTAGTGGTTTTTGATATATGATTACTATTAGATTTGTATATAACCTTTTCTTTATATAGCAGTGTATATTAAGTTGATGGCTGTTTAGGTTTGAACCCATTCTTTTCTTCTTTCCGCCCCATGTTTTAGGTATATGTTACATTTTACATCCTTTTTTTTTTTTTCAACGTTTATTTATTTTTGGGACAGAGAGAGACAGAGCATGAACGGGGGAGGGGCAGAGAGAGAGGGAGACACAGAATCGGAAACTGGCTCCAGGCTCTGAGCCATCAGCCCAGAGCCCGACGCAGGGCTCGAACCCACGGACCGCGAGATCGTGACCTGGCTGAAGTTGGACGCTTAACCGACTGCGCCACCCAGGCGCCCCGTCATTTTACATCCTTTATACGTGTGTGTGTGTGTGTGTGTGTGTGTGTGTGTGTGTGAATTTCTGACTGATTTTTTACAGAAATACTCATTTTTACTGCTCTCGTGTTTCCTACTGTTATGTTGTCACTTTTGGTCTCCTCTTTCCATTCCAAGAGTCCCCTTTAATATTCCTTGCAGGGCTGGGTTAGTGGTCACAAACTAGTTTTTGTTTGTCTGGGAAACTCTCTTATTTTGATTTTTAAAAAAATGTTTATTTATTTTTGAGAGACAGAGGTGAGTGGGGGAGAAGTAGAGAGAGAGGGAGACACAGAATCTGAAGCAGGTTCTATGCTCTGAGCTGTCAGCACAAAGCCCAACGCTGGGCTAGAAACCATGAACCGTGAGATCACAACCTCAGCTGAAGTCGGACACTAACCGACTGAGCCACCCAGGCACCCCTCCTTCTATTTTTAATGATAGCCTTGCTGAATAGAGTATTCTTGGCTGCCATTTTTCCCATTAAGCAGTTTGAATATATCATGCCACTCCCTTGTGCCTTAACAAGTTTCTGTAGAAAAATCTGCTATCTTTATGGGTTTTCCTTTATAAATCACTATCTTCTTTTGTCTTACTGCTTTTAAGATTTTTCTTTATCACTACATTCTGCAAATATAATTACACTATGTCTTCATGTGGGCCTGCTTTTGTTCATTTTGATGGGAGTTCTCTGTGCCTCCTGGATATGGATGTCTGTTCCCTTCCCTAGATTAGGGAAGTTTTCAGCTATTATTTCTTCAAATAAATTTTCTGCCCTCTTTTCTCTCTTCCTCTTCTGGGACTCCTATAATACAGATATTATTATATTCGATGGAGTCAGTTCCCTAAGTCTATTCTCATGTTGCATAATTCTTTCTCTTACTCAGCTTCATTGCTTTCCATTACTTGTGTCTTCTAGATCATTAATTCGTTCCTTGGCTTCTTCCAACCCACTGTTCATGGCATCACGTGTGTTTCTAATCTCATTTATTGCACTCTTCATCTCTGATTCTTTTTTAACTTTTTTATCTCTGTGGTAAGGGTCTTATTGATGCCTTCCATCCTTTTCTCAAGTCCAGTGAGTATACTTATTATCATTGCTTTAAATGCCCCATTGGGCATGTTACTTATATCTGTTTCATTTAGATCTCTGGCTGTGGCCTTATCTTGTTCTTTCACTTGGGATAAATTCCTCTGTCTTCTCATTTTGTCTAGTTTCCACCTGCTTCTCTATGTTAGAAAAGCCAATTGTGTCTCCTACTCCTGAAAGTAATGGCCTTATGAAGAAGTCATGTAGTGCCCAGGGCCTGGCACTTTAGGAGTGTCTCCAGTATGTGCCATGTGCTCTCTCCTGTTGTGTTCTGGATGCTCTATCCTTCAAGCCAGTTGTCTGCTGAGGCTCTCCTTGTTTGCTGTGGGCACTATTTGGTCCCTGGCCTGAATGTGGTGAGCTTCAACTAGGTGTGATCTGGTCTGCTTGTGAAATGAGACCTGTCACCACCTCCACTGTAAATGAGGCCCTGCAAAACTCTCTGGTCAGGAGATGTGCAGGCAGGGGTTTGTGTTGGTCTTCTTAAGGAGGGGCCCGCTGTACTGGGACTGAGGTAAATGTGACTGAGAATGGCAGTTCCACCAGAGTACAGGGGGTGGGCCTTAGGATAAGCAAGTTAGGCAGCCAGTGTCCACAATGTGTTGCGTCCCACAGCTAACTCTGTGTTTATGCTGAAGGGCAGGGGAGGAGAAATGGTGCTGGCCAATTTTTCTTCCAGGAGAGGTGTCCCCGTGAACACTGCCACTCAGGGATATGCTCCAAATAGTCTCCACACCATGTGCTCCTGGTGTTCTTCAGGTCAGTTTCCACACTGTATATACCCCTGTATTGTTTGCTTGCCTTCTCTCTAGGAGCAGCACAGTGCTCTCCAGGCTCTATCCCAGCCAAGCCTGCTCATCTTTAAAACTTTAGGCCTTGGGGCGCCTGGGTGGCACAGTCGGTTAAGCGTCCGACTTCAGCCAGGTCACGATCTCGCGGTCCGTGGGTTCGAGCCCTGCGTCGGGCTCTGGGCTGATGGCTCAGAGCCTGGAGCCTGTTTCCGATTCTGTGTCTCCCTCTCTCTCTGCCCCTCCCCCGTTCATGCTCTGTCTCTCTCTGTCCCAAAAATAATAAATAAAAAATGTTGAAAAAAAAAAAACCAAAAAAAAAAAAAACAAAAAAACAAACTTTAGGCCTTAAGCCCCACTGGTTGCAAGAACTCACAAAATTCAGCCCCTCTCACTTTCCAAGCCAATGGCTATGGGGAAACATTCTTCTTGTGTGTTCCCCTGTGCATTCCTCTCCCTCTCGCCCTTCTGTGTGACTATGGCTCTCTCCCCTCTGCAACATCCAAAATCCATTTCTCTGCACTTCCTACCTTCTTCAATGTGGCCTCTTCTCGACCTTCAGTTATGGAATTTGTTCTGCCAGTCTTTAGGTCAATTTCTGGGGTATTTCGGATGATTTGACAGTTATCTAATTGTATTCATGGGATGAGACAAGCCTAGGGTCCTCCTACTTTTCCATCTTCTTTGTCTCTATAGAATATACTTTCAAAGGGAATAAAAGAAAATGTGGGTTTTATCATTAACAAAGTATAGCAACCTTGGGCAAGCTTCCTAACCTCTTTTGTGATGACAGGTTTTTTATCTGATAAGAACGTTGGACTAGGTGGTGTCTAAGGGCCTATGTGACTCATTCATTCATTCATTCATTCATTCAATAGACTGAGATTTTTCTATGTATCAGGTACCATTTTATGTGCTAGGAATACAGTGGTGAATGCAGTTAAAATCTCATGGAATTTACATTCTACAAAATTTCTGATCATAAGGTAGTAATTCTCAAGGTGGTGAGGAGTGACAGGTGGGACAAATTTTCCAAGTCACTTGGGGAACACTTTTTAAAAAATATACTGCCTCGTAGATCCACAGTCTCACCCCCAGTAGGAAGGCTCTGTGAGGAGCCAGTGCTATTGATAAGCATTTGAGGTATCCTTGGTACAGACTTGGCAGAAAAAGGGTTGAGAATCAGTGTTCTAAATGATACGGCAATTCAAAGACATGCCAGTCATATGCTCTATTTTGCATTCTGAAGGGAGACTCATTGAAAGAGCCAATTCCAAGCTTAAGGTAAGTTGGAAAGTGCAATTGAATTAAAAGTCCCTGATTAATTAAAGTCCTATGAACACTTGTACCAATCAATAGAAATATTAGAATGCTTACCCATCTTATTTTTGGCCATGATCTCTCATGCTGAACTCATGTGGCAAACTGTTTGATTAAAAATACCACTATCCTTCTGACAATGAGCTTTAATATCCCAGGCCATGGCCACTTTTCTGTATTTAAATACAAACAAATAAGAAAAAAAAAAAAAAAAAAAAAAATTAATGACATCATAGCATTTTGGTGGCGGAAGACCTGCATATTCTTTCATGTTGAGAATCATAACAAAATCTTAAATGTCGGGAAGTTTTAAAAAATTTATTTCCACTCGTCTGAAATCTAAGCGTGATAACTAAAGTTTATGCTATAGTAAATACAACATTACCATAGAAATGTATATGAATTTAAAATGAAAAGAAAACAACAGAAAACCTTCAGTTTAACACTGTCAGCATAGAATATTTTATTTTAAACTTGCTGTTCAAACGTTCAATTACAACACATGTGGCAAAGAAACAACAGTTAACACACAACATCTGCCACAATTCTATCTCTGAACTGCCTTTTCTATATTATGTGATATGTTACAATTTCTTTCAATTTCTTACATTCACGGTATTCTTAAAGGCAGCAAATGTCAATTTTTTCTGCTTTGAAAACAATTCCATTAATATTTTGAAATTGCTTAAAATGACAACTTTTTCCTTTTGGTATTCTATTGCTGCCCACATTAGAGACATAATTCATAGTATTTATAGGTTGTTGAGAGGTATACTGTACTCAATAAATCAACTCCCAACTCTAAGTTAAAATGAACTTCAATCCAAAACAAGCATTTTCCTAAATCAGTATACTCAGCTACCTTTCTCAAAAATATTTCCATTCTGAAATAAGTTTTTTTTTTTTTTTTGTGAGATACAATAGTTTCATCTTTTATTCCTAACAGAACTCATGCTGTACTTTTTTTTCTCAAAATATATTTGATATATTCTGTGCAAAATGTTAAGTTCTGTATAGGTATGTACCTTATTCTGAAAAAGTTTATAAAATATAATTCCTAAAAACAACCTCAACATTAGACAATAGAGGAAGAAGAAACATATCAAACAAAGCCTAAGTTTCCACATGAGAAAATAAGTATGTTCTTAAAGCTCCAGTAATACATTCCTTGAAAGAACTCAGAATGCACTTTGGTCATTATTAAACATAGGAGAACATAGGTAATAAAACAAATTGCTTTTGTTGTTTTCTACATAAAGAAAATATACTACACAATGAGGCTGATCAAAAGGAATGGTAAGAGCAAAGTGATATTATGACATGGCTCTGTTCTCTACACATTCCTGATCTTAAGATTATGATTTGGGGATTAAAACTGCACCAATCAAATAAATCATTTACAATTAATTATTTTAATAAATTCCCTAAAACATGGTAAAAAATGTGAGGATATTCAACATGATATACCTTGCACCAAGAAAATTCTATACTGTTTCAAATAAATTCTTTGTTTTAGAAACTAGATACCCAGTTAAAAAAAAATTGCAAAAACATTTCATGTTTTATGTAATTCCTAATATATTCTTGATTGTACAAATGTAACAACTTAAAATCAAGGCCCAATGTAAGATATCACCATATTTGCCCTATCTACCTAACATGCCAACATGATATGTTTTCATTTGGACACTTGGCAAATTGTGTGTGCATGTGTATGTGGGGGGAGTAGGTAACTTTCCAGGTTAAAAGCATCTAAAATAGCCCTTATAAAATTGGAGGTGAGGGGGATGCACCAGGTTAAGTTTAGAGGATAGAATTTGCAAACTGAAGCTCTTTTCTGAAAATTTGGATATAGTTTTATAACTAGCAATCAAAGGAATATTTTATTGGTTCTTAACCTTGTTCTTAAGTTGTTCATTTGAGTGTGTATACACTATAGTGTACCATGGGGAGAAAATTATTTTACTTGAGTAAACATAATAATGTACTTTAGTAATATCAATAGGCACTTCACTTGTGAGATGAGTGTATACCTCACTCAAAAGGATACCATATCATGCCCTAGTACACTATAACATACCCCATATAAAGATACGCATTAAAAGTAACAATTTTAAAAAGTGCACATTTTGAGCATGCACAGTTGGAGCTGTGCAAACAGCCCAGTGTTTCAAATAAATACAATTATTACTAGTTAATTTTTATCAAAATATCTTACAGTATGGTAACCATTTACAATTATTGCTCTATTAAGAGTTTTATCATCAAAGAGCACTTGTTGACCTGTTATGTAATACCATATATATTAATACTGAAGGGTGTGTAACTGCAGCTTAATCAGTTCAGATCCTGGCATTGTTCCAAAATAATTCAAGAGAAACCCTGACTGGATCTTGATTCACCAAAGAACACACTTTATGTGTTTAGCTGAGTCCAATGCAATATTCCAAGTTAAAGAAGTTTTCCTCAAGTAAGGCAAGTTCACGGCATTGATGGAGAAACGGGGCTTAGCAATGGCTTCTATTCTCACGATTTGTTATTTTGTCAATTATTTATGAACAATTACCAGGATCTCAAGTATCTGGATATCAGTTTTATCACCCTTTCGACAACTAAGTACATCAATGCTAAAAATAAAATATAAAGACTAAAATAAATGTAAAAAACAGTGAACAAGTAAAATAAATATAAGAATTGCACAAGACAGTCTGATGTAAACACTTCGATTTCCCAGCTGAGACTCCTGAAGCAAAGAGTCAGTGACTGCTTTCAGGCAGCTTAGTTGGTACTCTTATTCTGGAAAAGAGGCTACATCTTCTTTTCTCTGCATTGTCATGATTTAATCTTCCACAGCTAGTGAAAAAATAATAGAAGTAGTAACCATTAGAGTCAGTTTTTTTTTTTTTAATGTTTTTAAATGTTTTTTATTTATTTTGGAGACAGAGAGAGAGAGTGTGCGCTTGAGCGGAGGGCAGGGAGAGGGAGGGGGACAGAGGATCTAAAGCAGGCTTCATGGCAACAGCAGCGAGCCCAATGCAGGGCTCCAACTCATGTACCACGAGATCATTACCTGAGCAGAAGCTGGACGCTCAAACAACTTAGCCATCTGGGCACCCCTAGAGTCAGTTTTAATACTGTAACTTATAAATTATATTACATAATGCTATTATCTAAATTTCATTCATAAACAAGTATAGGTTCTACTATTTTAAACTCTTTTATCCTTGCATTTTCAAGAATAATTCACCTTAAATAAAAAAGTAAAAATCATATTTCCCTTGCTTTCTTTTATTGGGAAGTAGCAATATACATATACCACTTGTTTAATATGAATAATCTACACCTGACTCACTAACAGTTGTGCATATGCTGGGGGATATATGCATTGCTGTATAATAAATAACTTTTGGCCAAAAAAAGAAATAAGGTTCTTCTTTTCCTTTTTTATCACCTAAATTAGATTCAGATTATGAGTAAAAAATGAATACCTTATTCTATACAAGAGTCCTATTTGTATGAATACTGTTCCAAATTAGGAGTTCCATGAGCATTATAAACCAAGAAAATTATTCATTCTTTGTGCACAATATTATGAAAATTATTTCACCACTGTGCATTCGAGATCTCAAAAGACGGACAGGGTAAAATAAATGTCACAAGGTGTCACAGGGCACTAAGAAATAAAAATATACCTGGAAGGGGCACCTGGGTGACTCAGTCAGTTGAATGTCTGACTCTTGATTGTGGCTCAGGTCATGATCTCACAGTTGTGAGATCGAGCCCCACCTCAGGCTCCATGCTGCATGTGGAGCCTGCTTAAGATTCTCTCTCTCTCTCTCTCTCTCTCTCTCTCTCAAAAAAGAAAAATAACACAAAAACTTGGAAACTCTTACCTTTAAATTAAATCCAAGCAAGTCACTGATAACGCCAGAAACAGCGGACAGTATGACAACCTGGGTGATGTTATAAAGCAGTGGATTCATTGTAAGCCCATATAATCTAAAGGGACTGTCCAATTCCTAGCAAAAGAAAAAACAAAAAACAAAAAACATGAGCCCAGAAATACATTAAGAATCAAGAGTTAAACTAATTCAGGGCAATATACAATGAGAATTTTTGAAAAAAACTTTCATAAAACAGTTACAAATTGTGGATAGTTTTAGAAAGGATAAACTTGGTTAAACTTAAACTATATATATATATATATATATATATATATACATATA
>NW_024412391.1:78735503-78796862 GCF_014898765.1 Herpailurus yagouaroundi
ATATATATATATATATATATATATATATATATATATATACTTTCAGGTTTTTCTTTTTCTTAGAACTGACTTCCATTAAAAGAACTCTGTGATCTAAATTCGTAACTGCAATTTCCGTCTCAAATGAATGACTAGTAAAGTACTGGTCTAATAATTACCAAGAGGTATGAAAACATTTTCTAGTGTAAGAACAAAAAATGTAAGAGAATAATAGCTTTTTGCACAAGAATTAGAAAAGTAGCCAAATTTTCTGCTATTATTAATAC
Organism: Herpailurus yagouaroundi; assembly: GCF_014898765.1. NCBI lineage: Eukaryota > Metazoa > Chordata > Mammalia > Carnivora > Felidae > Herpailurus > Herpailurus yagouaroundi. Next base: position 78,735,770 of record NW_024412391.1, read on the forward strand.
ATACATAAAACTCCCTTTAAGACAATTACTTTTCAAATATAAGAATTAATTGATTCAAAGATTTAAAATTCTATGATTTATTTATTCTCAGATTCAAAGTTATATGGCAGGCCCTGTGTTAAGCTCTAGGAAGTCAGGATTTAGTCCCTGTGCTGACAGACCTTACAGTTGAATAGACATACAAATAAATAATTAATTGTGAGTCTCCCATAAAAGAGCTATTATTAAAAAGGCAGTGGGTCCTAGAGGAAGGTGCTCCTAAAACTTAGTGGGAGGAGGTAATAGGTATTCCATCAGACACATGAAAACATGGCATCTTTGAATGGCTACAGGTTGCCCAGCATTGTTAGGGGCCAACTGCAAGGAAAGAAATCCTTCAGATCTGTAAAACGGGCTACTTAGGTAAGGGTCATTCTTTACACAAATCGTACTAACAGACTGAATTTAATCAGGGAGAATGTATCAGATGTGCACATGAGAAAGATCACAGGCAGTAGGGAAGCACTGTGGAAAAGGCGCTGGAAAACAGTGAGACTAGAAGCAGGAAGGCCTGCTTTGTTCAATGGATCAAAGCTCAAGTGAGAGACAATGAGGGCCTGACCTAGGATAGTACTGATAGGGAAGCGGAGATGAACTAGAGGATATTGGAGAGGTTAAAATAATGGGCCTGAGAATTTCTTGGCAGTGAAGAGTGACAGAGAAAAACCAATCTATATTAACTCCCAGGTTTCTGAGTAGAAGATTGTATATGACTGTGTGTGATCAAAAAGGATCACATTGTTGTGCTCTGTATTTTCTCAAATTTCCCTCTACTCTGGGATTGAAGCTGCTTGTAAGTCTCATCCTGTCTCGCATAGTGCCTACACTCTGAAAATATTCAACACATATGTACCAGACAAGCCCACCCGCCTCTCTTCTGAACCTTGTTTGTCAAGGCCTATTATATACTGTGAGGCAGTACCTAATTAAGACTTTTTAATTGACTGAAGAATTAAACGTAATACTGAGAGACTACTAATTTTACACCATTCTCTGAAAACATTATATTCAATTTGTTACAGAAATTGAGATTTTAAAAAACATTTTCCTTTTAAGAAAGAAAAACATTACTAATACTGCAAAGCAATACTAGAAATATTTTATCAAATTACCTCCAAAGTGTTATTATGACATCAAATATTTTGAAATTATATTTTTTGTCACCAAAAATGATTCGAAAATTTAAAGGTTTATTGGTGATATATATTTATTATAATTACTATGTATTACTAATTTTTAAGCTAACTCAGGCCACGCAGAAGACTGCTCTGAGAAATATAAAATGAGAAAATTTCCAAATTAACACCAAATCTCCCTTTTTGAAATCTATTTTAAGTACTAGGAGGCAAAATTTCCAAAGATACCAACCTCTAAATACTTTAAACATTAAAGTCTTAAATTTTCAAAAGTTATTAAAATTTCAAAATGATATGATTTGGATAACACTGGTTAGTTTTACAATAAGTAAAATGTACATGACACGAATGTGTTCAAATATAATTTGGAAACAATTTGGATAATCATAAAAACCAAACATAAGATAGGATCTGCAAACAAAAGACTAAGATAAAATGTCAGAACAGCATATTCTACATTATATCCATTTTCAGTTTTACTTTTACCTTTAGCAGTTTAGTAGCCAGCTTTAAAACATTATTCACTAGTGTCAGTTCCTCTTTTTTGTTAGGTTTCTTCTCCATTTTCAAGTAGAGGTTTATCTTTTATAAAAAAAGGAATGAAAACGAGGAATGAATAGTTAAAAATACTTAAAATTACAGCAAATACTCATTTTTAAAAGGAATTGAAAGACAGTCACTAAAACATTCATGGTGCTTCTCCGGGTATTGAGATTATAGATGACATTAATATTCTCCTTCATACTTTACTGTATATTCCAAATTTCTTACAGTAAACATTTGATAATAAAATTTTAAACTTTTCAGATTAAAGCTGACACAAGAAAGGAAAACTCGATTTCATTATTTAATAGGTGAAATACTTTACTCCTAGAGCCAAAACAAACAAAAGAGTAAGTAAATCTAACTAAAGTAGATCAATTGGTTTGTTTGCTGCTCTCCCCTTTCCCTTTAATTGAGCTCATGTGACAGGATTACTGATTCTTAAAAATCATACTTTCCCTGGCAAAACTACTCAAAACATTTTCACTGGCAGTAAGTTTCTTTGAGTAATTCCTATGGAATGGTAAGGAAAATATTAAACAAATTAATACACAACAAAGTCAACCATCAAAATTCTTATGCTTTATCCTTCCTACTGAATAAAAAATTCCTACTTCTTCAAATATGGCTCTGCTAGACTGCCAAGCAAACATATCCCACTAATGGTTTAAAGTTCATCACTTCTATAAATAGTACTTGCTTCTTGTCAAATCAAAGTGAAACAGTAAAACAACAGGTCAGACTTGAAAGCCGCATCAAGGCAGGAACATTGAAGAAAGGCTCATGTCCTATCAAATGTCAAGTTTTTCTTTGTAACACAAATGCAATCTAAAAACAGGTTCCTAAAAAACCTCAAGTAAATGAAAAGATTTTTAGTTTAATATGTAGATTATAGGCATTAACTTATAATAAACATGCATTCTCACCTGTTCAGTAAGTAATATTGAGGTATTGCTATATTTTTTACTTGTCTCTGATCCAAGGGTAACAAATCTTAGGAGAAAAAGTGTTAACGAGATGCACCAGATTACTAGTTCCCAATTGTAGTGACAATCAAGGAAGATCTCATGCACGTGAAGCAACTAAAAGTGTACGAAAAAGGCAACATGAAACAGCAATGTGATTCAAACAATTTCTTTTTTAAAGGAAATAACATTTTATTTCATACAAATTGATCACGAATATAGTATTTGTATTTTAAAAACATTCCACATTTATTATAAAATATTTCAAACACATCAATAATGTAATCAAAACCCATAACAAGAAGGTAGAGAGGGTAACTGCCTTACTCCCAACTTTAAAGTAAATACCCCTAAGGTAATAAATATCGTATGTACAATGTCTGCTTTAAATTTTTAAAGATATACTTTAAGATTAAGAATAGTACTTTCCAGTCATTGTATTATGAATCTCCACTGAAATTCACCAATTTGTTTTCTGCATCTGTTAAGATGATCATATGTTTTCTCCCTTTTTAATCAACTACAGGAGCTCCAACCAGATTTGTGAGTTGAAAATCTTTGCATTCCGAGTATAAACTATATTGGTCATGGCATATTTATTGTTATTAAGTTGCTGGCTTCATCTTCCTAGTATTTTGCATTGAAGTTAATAAGGAAAATTAGCTCACAGTTTTCCATTTGTATACTGTCTCTCAAGTCAATTGGTATCAAGATTCTATTAGTCACACAAAATGAGTTGGGGAATAGTCCCTTTTTTTCTACTCTCGAGGTGTTTTGTGTAAGATTAGAATTACTGTTTATTTGAATAATTGGCAAAATTCAACTGTAAAACCACATGGGTCTAGAGGATTTTTGTTGGTGGCAAAGTTTTAAACTATTGAATCAATACTACTTTGTAGTTACAGGTCTCCTCAGGTTTTCAGTTTTCGAGTCAGATTTAGTACATTATGCATTTGTACCAAATTGTCCACCTAGGTTTTCAACTTTAATGATATAAAGTAATTTATATTAGCATTCTTTAAACAATTTCTCAACTGTGTCAGTAGCTTACAGTTTAATACACTATGCTTTCTAAATATTTGTTATTTATATGCTTTAAAATTTCCAAATGTATGAGTTTTTTTGCTGGTGTCATTGTTTTCTACCGTAACTGCATTACTGTTAGATTAAGTGGTCTACATTGTTTCAGCTGAGAATTACTTTGTGTCCAAGTACATAGGAAGGTTTTGTAAACTGTCCTTGTGTTTGAAAAGAATATGTATTCTCTAATTTTAGAACAAAATTTAAACTATCTTGTTTAGGTACATATCTTCATTGTTTTTGTTTGTTTGTTTGTTTTTTGTCTGTTTAATCTATCAATTACTGAAAGAAATGTGTTAAAACCTTCCAATGAGGTTTTTAAAAATAACTTCTTGGTGTTATTGATTTTGGCTATCTGTACATATATTTTGAAGTTACTGGATTACATGCATACAAGCTGAGAATTATTAGACCTTGATGAATTATTCTTTTAATTTTTGTCACGCTTCCCTTTATCCCCCATTGAACTTAGATTACAGTCATTTCATCTGATATTAATATGAACTCACCAGCTTTCTTATAGCTAGTATTTATTTGCCTGCCTCTTCCTAAGAGACAGAACTACTACAGGATGTACTTCAGGAACATGGAAATTAAGCTTGGAACAAAAGGCTAACATGCAATAAGGAACTGTAAGTAAAGAAATCAGTCTTTTCCTCCTGGTTGCTTTTAAGATTTTTCTCTCTGTTTTGGTGTTCTGTAGTTCTTCCACAATGTGTCTTGAGTGTAGATTTATATTTATTGCTCCTTCTTATTCTTGTTGTGCTTCCTAAATCCAAAGTTAAGGTCTTAGCAACACAGAAAAACTATTGGCCATTATCTCTCCAAATATTGCTCTCCTTCTCCTTCCCATCTGGAATTCCTATGGATATATGTTGGCTCTCTCCCATGTTTCAATCCTCTTTTCATATTTCCATCTCTTTATCTCTGTCCTATATTTTGGGTAACTTCTTCCATCTCCCATTCACTATTTTTAGCTGTCTTCAATCTGCTATTTTTTATTGTGTTGTTAATGTCAATAACTGAATTTTTCATTTCTCTGAAGTGCTGTCAGTTCTTTTTTCAAATCTGTTCTTTTTTCATAGCGTTATCTGTGTCTTTATCTTATAGTTCTTATCTGATCAGTTTATCATCTGAGGCAGCTAATCTCCTGCTTGTTGGTTCACTGACTGGCTCAACATGGATGGTTTCTTCAGTGTTTTGAAACCTCAAGAGGCTTCTTCATCTGTGGACATCCTGAGGCCTAGGCTGAAGTCACATTCCCCAAGAACCAATCTTGGTTTTGCTTCTGCCAAATATCTTAGGACCGCTTTTTATTTAAAAAAAAATTTTTTTTTCAACGTTTATTTATTTTTGGGACAGAGAGAGACAGAGCATGAACGGGGGAGGGGCAGAGAGAGAGGGAGACACAGAATCTGAAACAGGCTCCAGGCTCTGAGCCATCAGCCCAGAGCCCGACGCGGGGCTCGAACTCACGGAGTGCGAGATCGTGACCTGGCTGAAGTCGGACGCTTAACCGACTGCGCCACCTAGGCGCCCCTTAGGACCGCTTTTTATATTAACTTCTTGACACAGAGATTACAGGACAAGATCTGTAATGCACATTTTAAACCCTGAACCTCTAATAAGGGCAGACCTACAGTTACATATTCTTAGGGCAGAGACTTATCCCCCCATTCTAGTCAGAGTCCAGGCAGAGTTAGATGAGCTTTCTTATTATCCTCCTGGGCTGGTGGACAGGCTGTTTTTCTTATTCTACCTTTTCATGGAGACCGTAGTCCTGTAAGGGGTCTGGTTTACGGGGGGGAGCATGTATAAGGGTGTATGCAGGCTGAGGCCTCATCTTCTGTCCTCTTGTGGGCCTAAATCTCAAGTCTCTAGGATACGAAGATTGACAGTGTACCTCACCTCCTCATCCTAGCGCTCTCACAGCATTAACACATATACTTAACTGCTCTGTTTTTTAGCTTTATCTTCATTGTTGGCCCCTTACTGTCTTATAAACTCAGATATGCATGTAATATGTACATAGAAGAGCTTATATATGAATATTAAACAGCTAAGTTTCCACCCACCCTCTGGACTATACAGTATTTTAAAGCAGAAGAATCTTCAGGTAATCTAGTATGTCACAGTACTTGAAATGGAAGTTTAATTTTATAACGCAGAATATCCTGAGATACTTCTGTGCTTCCTGACTAGTCTTGGACAATGAGAGTTCTTTCTCAGAGCCTGAGGCAGTCATGTCACAGTGACGATTCAGATATAAAATGAAAGAATACTACGTGTGAATAAAGCAGAGATTTGTGAAAAACAGTCTGAAACAATTTTGCAATTCTAGCCACTAATAAGTTTGTTTTGGGAAATAAAGATAACCAGGTAAGTGACTGAGAAAAAGTAATTACTATATATTCAATCAATAGACATCTGAGACTATGCTAGCCACTGCTCATGACACAGAGATGAATAAGACCCATTTATTTATTCTACTGAAAAAAAAAACTGCAAAAGGTCAATTTCAAAACTTGTATAACTAGGCTTCCTTATAATATTACTACTGTGGTTGTTTATTATTAGAAAGCCTTCTGGAGCCCAATAATCATAGATATGATTATCTACTTTCTACACAGAACAAGTCAACTCACCTGGGCACAACAAATAAATACAACTGATATAGTCAACAAGAAAGCAGATGAAACTATAACATCGACTGATCGCTGAGGACCTCGACGCTGGGGAAAAAGAGGAAAAATGCTTTTAAATATATTTACTAATTGCAGCTAATTCCATGCTTTCAATTAAAGTGTTGATCCATCCCTGCAGGTTGATCATAGCTTACAATGTTGAAAATATACCTAATTTGTTGGATGAATTTTAATTACAAAGTGTTACTATTTCCTGAGGATTTGCAATACAGTAAACATGGTGAATACATAGCATAGAATTCTTAGCATAACTTCCACGTTTTTCATTTCCTTTCATTCCAAATATTTTGTCAAACACTAATCATTTATTCAACAGATATTTCTTGAGCACCTTCTCAGAATGAGGCGCTGTGCTGGGCATACAGCACACATACAGCATACATCTGAAAATACAGCAGAGAACAAAACACACACAGTCCCTACCTTCACAGGAAGTAGCAGGAAGTCAGACATCAAGCTTATAGCCACAGATATATGTGATCAGTTGTAATAAGTGCTATAAAGGAAAGGTAAAGGATGCTCGGAGAAAACTGGTAGAGAATTTGGTTTAAGTACCACTTCCTTAAGGAGATCTTTCCCAGGCCCACACTCCTAACTCTTACAGGCAAGTTAGGAAGATAACCTGGGAAGATCTTCCTGATACTGTGATATTTATACCAGAATAGGGTGCTCAGGTATGATATAGCACATGGCAGTGTTCCTGGCAGAAGGAAGGACAAGTGCAAGAGCACAAAACAGTAAAAATAATATTGCATTCAAAGAACTGAAGCAGTCTGGTATGGCTGGAATGCAGAGAGGAAAGTGTTTCAAAATGAGACAAGGGAGACAGGATATCCTCAGGAGCTAGGTCATGAAGGGCATTGATAAGCCCTGTTCAGATTTTGTCCTTTAAGAGCAATGGAGAACCCTCAGAAAGTTTTAAGATTCACATAATGAGGGGCACCTGGGTGGCTCAGTCGGTTAAGCATCCGACTTCGGCTCAGGTCATGATCTCACAGTCTGTGAGTTCAAGCTCGCGTTGAGCTCTGTGCTGACAGCTCAGAGCCTGGAGCCTGATTCAGATTCTGTGTCTCCCTCTCTCTCTGCCGCTCCCCTGCTCATGCTCTGTCTCTCTCTGTCTCAAAAATAAATAAAAACATTGAAAAAAAATTTTTTAAAGAATCATATAATGAAATCTACATTTTAAAAAGACCTCTGGTGGCAGACTGAGGAATGTATTGGAAGGAGGAAACCTGAATGCAGGGAGGACAGTTAACAGGCATCTATAGTAGCCCAAAGCAGATGATTGAAGGTTTCATTCAGGTTGCAGACATGGAAACAAAGAAGTAAATGGATCCAAGATATATTTTGGAAGTAGAAAGGGTGGAAAATGGTGATGAGTTGGATGTTGGAAATGCAAGAGAGGGAAGTAATAAATATCAAGGATAATTCCTAGGTCTGGGGCTACAGATTTTCCTTGTTAAATTTTAAGCTCCGAAAGGTAAGGCCTTGCATGTCATCAGTAGTGGATGTTAAGTGGTTAGCGTTAAATACATGTTTATTGAATGAAACAAACAATGTACAAAAGAATACAACATCTACTTATATAACAGATTGATAATGAGGACGAATTACAGATGGCTTCTCACCAAGCCACGTAACAAAGATCATATTCATCCCTCCACATGACAGAAAAGTCACAGTGAGTAAAAATAATCCATGCCAATTTTTAGCATTTCCCCATGGAGACTAACAAATTAAATCTATGAACAGAACAATGAATTTTTTAAATAGAAGGGTAGACAAATAGTGCAAACTTTTTCCCACTTCTTTCATTGTTACTTCAAAATGAAAAGCATTAAAGATCTAGGTATATCAGAGGGTTTCTGATCTTTTGGCCAGCTTTATTTAAGGCCTGATTACTCCATGCATAATGAAAATCACTGCATCTTAACGTAGCAAAGAAATAATCCTCAGAAGAAGTGCTTTCCTAAACTTAATTCAGAAGTTCCCCATTTCCCTCCTGAGTTTTTATATCTTACTGCCATAATTAGGAAAGTCATTTTAAAAGATTAAGGGAAAAGAACAGCATGAAGAGAATGGCTTAGAACTGCAAGCTAATATTTTTAAATAGTAATAGGCCACTTCAGTGAGGATACTCACTGATTAGTTTTTTAAATTCTTTTTTAAGCAGTGGGCTCCCTCTGCTGGCTTCTGATAACCATTCTAGGTATGAATAAAATCTTTAAGCTTCTGAATGAGTAGAAGTTGGTGAGATTTATGAAAAAAACATTATTGTCAAATCTAAAAAACAAAACCTATGAATAAACAAACAAAAAGCAGAATCAGACCTATAAATACAAAGAACAAACTGATGATTGCCAGAGGGAAGGGGGTGAGCAGATAGGCAAAATGGGCAAAGTGGAGTAGGAGGTACAGGCTTCCAGTTATGGAATGAGTAAGTCGCAGGAATAAAAGGCACAGGTTAGGGAATATAATCAATGGTATTGTATTAGTGCTGTAAGGTGACAGACGGTAGCTACACGTAGTGGTAAGCATAGCATAGCATAGCACACAGAGGTGAATGACTATGTTGTACACCTGAAACTAATGTAACACTGTGTGTCAACTATGCTTCGATTAAAAAAAAATTAAAAATTAAAATTTAAAAAAATTAAAAAATTAAAAATAAATAAAATATAAATCTATGACAATCTGATCTTGAATGATCTACATAAAAATGTATGTAAGCCTTTTAGACCTCAGGTGTTTTATCTAAAGAACCAGTTAAACATTTATTTTCAATTTCTGAATATGGATTGAAAAGAACACTAAGTATGACCACGCAGCAGCATGTTGCGTACACAGGTGACTACACATTCAGACATACACCCATATTGAAAAAAGAGAAACTCTGAGAGGAAGGCAGCATGTTAAGAGTACTTTTATCACTACCATTCTACCTTAAGATAGGACCGGAGAGAGAGCCACATTTTTATATTCTGTACTTTCTTCAACCGGAAATGAGGAACCTCAGATTTTCGAGCCCTCCTTGCAGATGTTAAATGTCCAAACAGTTTTGCAAAAAGTAATCGCTAAAAACAGATTAGGATAAGGATTAATTTTCAAGTAGATTATCACAGAAAAACAAAAATCAACAAAATATGGCTTGTTATAGGATTGTATTTGCTTAAGTACTACAAAAACAAAACAGGAAAATAATTAGCGGGTCAAATGATTTAATGAAATACTAAAATACTTCAGGAATTATCTATTATGAAAAGGATAAAATATTCTCTATTCAAAATTCTATATTATACTCACCTGTTTGTAAGTTCTTTCTGCTACACAGAGCAAAAAAAAGAAAATCCACACAAGAGACACACGAACCACGAAACTTATTATAACCATAGAAAGAACTATGACATCTTCATTAGAACCAAATGCAATCACATAAAGTTCTGAAGCAGAGTGTGCTGTGAGTTGTTCCAAGTCTGTAGCTTGGGAGAGTCGGAAAACAAATGGAGTTAAACCCAGGATTAGAGAGATTGCATTTCCAAAAATCTGGTATCCTATTCCTGGTATATGGCTGTTCACCTATATTGAGAGAGAGAAAGAGAGAGAGAGAGAGAGACAGAAAGAAACCCAACCATGCATAAATTTTATCTACAGTAAAATGAATTCCTATTAGGCATTATTTTATTTATAGCGGTATCAAATCATTTTGTTAAAATATATGAGTTTTAATACACGAATAATGAAATTTAAATTGACTCAAAGTTTGAGAGCATATTACAGGTAGATCGTAAATCATTATATGTTCAGTTTTTAAAAACAGTTCATTATCAGATTTCTAATTCACTAAGTAGATGCAAAAGGATGAACTATTTTGGTCTTACCTAGGTCTGGGGAAAAAATTCTATAGATCTCACTATTTCAAAAGTTAGAAATATTCACAAATACTTCCATATTAAAAAGAATGAGATTTCATATCCACTTAAGCTCAGTACATAAAAAGAAAAATCTAGAATTACACTTATTTGATAAATTTGCAATCTGTGTTTTCCTTCAAAGAGCTCAGTATACAAATGGATATCTCCTTAATACTTTAAAACCATTTTAAAAGAAAATGTGTTAGAGGGGGGAAAATTAAATAAAAAAGGAGAAAAAGGGAGAATTATGAAAAAGGAAACTGGAAATGAAATAATGGGAAATATAAGACTGGTAGGACTGGGAGGGATCTAGCTAACTTTCTATCATCATATTATACATTCTGGAAACAACCTGCTAGTTCACAGACAGCTAAGGTATGGAGCACCAACTACATCCACATCTCCAGAGATTCCTTAGGAGTATGTCATAGGATGGAAATCAATTTCTAGAGCAGTTACTTTAATTTCTGTCCTCCATAAAGTATGCATAATAGTTCTTACATAATGAACAATACATGGAAATTCAGAAGTGTAAATAAAATTGGGGTGCCTGGGTGGCTTAGTCGATTAAGCTTCTGACTTCAGCTCAGGTCATGATCTCACGCTCTTGAGTTTGAGCCCGGAGTCTGGCTCTGTGCTGACAGTTCAGAGCCTGAAGCTTGCTTCAGATTCTGTGTTTCCTCTCTCTGCCCCTCCCTCGCTCACACTGTCTCTCTGTCTCTCAAAAATAAATAAACATTTTAAAAAATTTAAAAAAAAGTCCAAGTTAAATCATGCCTAGTTGCCCAAGAGGAATCAGATAAAATTTAAAAAGTAGTAATGATTTCATAAAAGACACAATTTCATAACTGAAATTAAAACCCATAGTATTTGTACTCTACCTCCTGAAACTACTCAAGACCTGTTACCTCTAGCTGCATTTACTTCTATATATTTAAGTGGGCAAGCAAGTATCAATATAAACATTCTATTTTGATTTTTTAAAATAATAAATGAAGCAGGAGGGAGGACACAGGAAAATAAGCCTTCATCAACACTTGTGTATGTCTAGCACAATTTGATCCATGGAAAGCAAAAGAAAGAATAACATAAAAGAAGAAAATTTTATTTTATTTTATTTTATTTTTTTTCAACTTTTATTTATTTTTGGGACAGAGAGAGACAGAGGATGAACGGGGGAGGGGCAGAGAGAGGAGGGAGACACAGAATCGGAAACAGGCTCCAGGCTCTGAGCCATCAGCCCAGAGCCCGACTTGGGGCTCGAACTCCCGGACCGCGAGATCGCGACCTGGCTGAAGTTGGACGCTTAACCGACTGCAGCACCCAGGCGCCCCAAAAGAAGAAAATTTTAAATTGCATCATCTGTTCTTGGTCAGAACAATGAAAACACTAAAGCATGACGGTGGTTTGGTGACAAATCACTGTATAAATCACAAACAGGACCAAATACAAATACTTTTTTTTCATGTTGAAAAAATGAGATAAGTTGTAAACATAACAACCTAGTAATTATTTATTATATTAATAATTGCTGTCTTATTCTTGAACTAAAAGAATAATATTTAAGCACTCACTCTGTTCATTATCATTCCACTGATTTCAAGCACAGACATGTCTGCTTTCTTGCAGTCATTGCCTTCCCACACTATAGCACTTATTTTCTCTAATCCCGGGTGGGAATTATGGAGCCAGGGCAAGTGACTCTATAAAAAATAAACAGAAATTGGTGAATACATTTATCACATTTCATAAATAAAACGTGTGTATATATATATATATATATATATATATATATATAAAATACACTAAAAAACAAATTGGTGAATGCATTTATCATATTTTATAAAACAGAACATACATATGTCTGAACATGGGTATACCTGTATCTACATACACCCAATTTCAAAGACACTAAAATTCTATCTTAACATTAATTAGCATATACATTGAACAGAAGGCATAAAAATTACAGTTATAAAAATGTGTACATTAAGAACTTCCTCTAATAGGTGTTAGGCAAGCTACTATTCAAAAATCCTCTAAAATGTGTCAGCAAAAGCCCTTAGTTGTCAATTGTCTACATAGCTACTAATATAGTAGTGTTCAAAAACAAATGGATATCAAATTGTTCATATTATTGACTCTCCAACTTACGGTCGTTCAATACAAAGCACATGACAGCTAAGATTTAAACCTCTCTGAAAGACTAAACAGTGATACAATCTCATCCTGGAAGAGACTCTTCCTCATGCCCTTACCCTCATTATTTAATTTAGTTACTTTTCTGTATTTTAATCTAGCATTTCCCCAAAGGATTAACTTTTTTTTGTTCCTTTGAGTATATATTGCAAATGGAAGCACATGATACTGAAAGTACTCTCTCAATGTTTCAAGAAATAGAAAAAGGCAAAAAAAAAAAAAAAAAAAAAAAAAAGAAGAAAAATTGAAAGCCTTAATACAAAGGATCAGATGCTTAAGTTTTTTTTTTGTTTGTTTTAGATAATTAAAATAATAAAACTTTGGGGTGCCTGGCTGGCTCAGTCAGAAGATGTGCCTCTTGATATTGTGGTTGTGAGTATGAGCCCCACATTAGCTGTAGAGATTACTTAAAAATAAAATCTTTAGGGGCACCTGGGTGGCTTAGTCGGTTAAGTGTCTGACTTCGGCTCAGGTCACGATCTCATGGTTCGTTGGTTTGAGTCCCGTGTTGGGCTCTGCACTGACAGCTTGAAGCCTGGAGCCTGCTTCAGATTCTATGTCTCCCTCTCTCTCTGCCCCTCCCCCACTCACACTCTGTCTCCCTCTCTCTCAAAAACAGATAAAACATTAAAAAAAATTTTAAATAAAATCTTTAAATAAATAAGTAAATAAATAAATAAATAAATAAAACTTCAAAATAGGATGGTTGGGGATTAAAGACAGCAACAAAATTCAACACTAATCTTTACCTTATCAGATATTCATGAGAAGTTAAAACATTAAAAGATTAGACCCAAAATGGGATGAATTTACATTACAGTATTACTAACTTATTTTTATAACATATTTCATTAAAATAACTTCTAGCAATGAGTAGAAGAATCTACTATAGTTATAGTTATTCTCTGAAGGACAGAAATGTGATTAAAATATGGTAAAGGTAAGTTTTTTGAAAACTTAAGGAATGATTTTCCTGTAGGGAGAATAAAATTGCATTGATTTGTTTTGATTAAAGATATAAAATAGTCATTAATAATACGTAAGAAAACAGATATGGGTAGTTATTATCATTCTGAATCGAACATTAATTTTCTGCATGTAAAGCTATATATACCAGGTTTACTATAAGCAGAATAAAAATTGATGAATAATTACAGGCAAACTGTAATGCCACTAGCCATATTATTAGCAAAGTTCTTTTACATTTAGTTTACTTGACTACGAAAAAGTTTTCTCTAAAAATTTATCTTTTCCAAAGATATGGTATTCGGTATTTTAATATACACTAACCATCATAGCATATATTTCACTATTGGAGAGCCTTCAAAACTGTTAAGACACTAGTTATTAACTATCCACTTAATTCCACAAAATATTCTAACTAGGATAAAAGTTATTTGCTTTCCACGGAAATTTAATCATTATGAAACAACATGGGCTCAAAGGCTAGGAAGAAGAGGTAGAAGCTGAATGCAGAGTGTAAAGCCTGGAGAGACAAGATTTCAACCACTGATTTACAGGTTTCTAATCTTTTTAAACTCTCAGTCTGTTAACAGTGAATTAAAGCCTTCCCAATTACATGAAGCAAGGCATATCAAGGTCTATCTAGGACAGAAACAGGAATTCAAAAAGTTCACCCTCCAAAAGTATTCATTGTGCCCAGTCACCTTTGCAGTTACTTTACTTAGCATTTGATATCATCTTCCTATTTCTAGAAAGCCAACAAGTAGGAGAAAGAGAGCAACTAGAAACTGGTGAATTTAAAAAGAGTTAACTGGGGAAAAAAAAGAAAAAAGAAAAACCCAACCCAACCCTGTATCTGTGTGTGTGAAATATATTCTGAAACCACAGTCTTGTTGCAACATGTGCTGTCTACAGTGTATGAAGAGCAGCATTACATGAAATGCTTTTTCAGAAAGGCTCAAGGAAAACTGAATAATTCCATTTCATAATTTTATCATATAGGTTCTTCTTGGTATATTTTTCAGACTAAAATCTGGATCCTCATTCAAAATCTCAACTGCTTTGTTTCATGTTCATTCAAAACTGCCTGAAAACATTAACACTTAATTGGTACCATGTTTTATTTCAAGTAAATTCACCATGACAACCGCTTTACTGCAGTTTCTACCTGTGGGAACTGTACCCATTAAAATCTGGCTTCACTTACTGCAAAATGAATTTCACTTGAATATGGCCTCATACTTTATTATATACTCAGCCACGACAGGGGGAGAGAAGTTTTCTGCTGTAGAAATGTTTCAGTTACTATTTCCAAAGAAAGTAAAACAAACAATAAAACAAAACTACAGATTTGGTGACATCCTGCCTAGAACACACAGATTCAGATGCTCATTGTTTCTTCGTAAGGAGGTATTTTTCAGTTTTTATGGTGGGCAGAAAACGGTCCTCCAAACCCAATACAGATCTTAGTCTAATAAGAAAAAACTGGTAGCTTTTCATTAAAGGGAGCTAATTTCCATTACATGGCTACTATTAAAACTGAAGATATGAGCTCATTTTTTAGAAGCCTGGGAATAAGAAATGTGTGTAAAATCAAGTCTTTAATCCGCAAGCAAAACCAATGTAAGTCTGTGATACTGTAATTAATATGCAGAGTAGAACATTAAAAATCGTACCAAAAAGGAGCAGAGTAGTGGGATAGATTTAGGGCCAACTAATTCTGTACAGCATTCTTTAAAAACAATTTGGAATGCTTTGAAAAAACTGTATTTCCTTTCATTCATTTACTCAATTTTTGTTAAACACCTACTAAGTACCAAGTACTGTGTGATACAACTATGAGCAAAAGAACACACAGTCCCTGTTTCTATGCCTCTGATGGTGTCACTGGGAAAATAGCTCACAGGCATTTTCCTAAACTTCAATTCCAGCTCTCTGCCCAGTGACTTAGATGAATATCCAGGTGACTCATCCAACAACCTATTCTCATGGATTGTTTCTTATTTTTTGCTTCTTAAATTCCAAGGACCTTCAGCTACTCCCATGGCCATAGTCTGGGCCTTGTCAACACACTGAATTGCTCGACTTCTCATCTTACCAGGTCTCACAAACCTTCAATTCTAAAACACTTCTGAACACACCTATCCTTCAGTCTATCCCCTTCTTGGTTTCATTTTCTTCTCTGATATCTAACATTGTTTGGACTCTTAGCATTTCCATTATTTCATGGTCTCTCCTGTTCCTTGAATAACAACTATTTACTGAGCACCTACATTGTGTGACTTTGGGTGTGTTATTTAATTCTGAGCCTCAATTTTCTCATCTATGAAATAAATATATAACCATATATAAAAGATACACTACACTGTTGTAGGTTGTGAAAATTATATGACATAATGCTTCTAGATTACTATGCACAGTGCCTGGCATGTAGTGAATGCTTTTTAAATGTTTGCTTTATTGATTACCACAACTGTATTTCAGAGACTATCACACAACTGTGTGGATTGAGCAATCACAAATTCATGGTTTCAGATTCCATCTGGACCCTCAACAATATGGCAGTGTGACTCTTAATGTGTTCATTGGCTTGAATACATGCACAAACTCTCTTCACTTTTCACAAATGATAACTATGAGCCGTCACCACCAACCCTATTATCTCACTTGTTGTTAACAGACCTCCTGGCCTCCTGCACTACATTAGGCAATAATCCTTTCATCATCTTACTAATTTTTCTCTGTGCACTTACTCCTCCTCCTATTTCAGCAGAAGATGTGTTCCCCTTCCTATCAAAGGCAAAACTTCCTAATTATGGTTCCCCTCTAGAATCCTAAGAAATCTCATTCAACAACTTCTTCTTCTGTATCTCTTCAGTCCTTCCCTCCTGGGTTTCCCCTATGTACACAGGTGCTCAAGTATCTCACATCTTGGGGGGGGGAAGGGCCGCCCCCAAAACATTCCCTCAATTCTATTTCTCCATCTTTTAACAATGTTTATGGCTTAATTTGTAGCCCAAAGTTTTAAATTTTAGGATATTTGAATTATTGACTGCCTCATTTTGATATTTGAATGCGTTTCTTGTGTTCTTCTTTAAAAAATTCTTCTCTTACCAAAAGTAACAAAAATTTTTCTCCTATATTTTCTTGTAAACATTTTAAGGTTTTGTTTCTTCACATTTAGGAACTATCTGGAATATATTTTTGTATATGAATAATCATTTGATCTATAACTATATACTGAAGAGTTCATTCTTCTCCCAATGGTTGTAATGCCACTTACGTCATATATTAGAGATCCATGTAACATGCACTACTTCAGGGTTTTTTATTCTGTCCCATTGGTCTATTTGTTTATACACTGCCTTGGTCTGCTTGGGCTGATATAAGAAAATACCACAGAATTTCTATGGCTTAGAAACAATAGAAGTCTATTTCTCACAGTTCTGGAGGCTTGAAGTCCAAGATCAAGGTGCTGGCAGTTTTGGTGTCTGATGAGATCCCACTTCCTGGCTCAGAGACTGCCCTCTTTTTGCTGTAACCTCATAATGGTAGAAGGGGCAAGGGAGCTCTCTGGGGTCTCTTTCATAGTGCACTCTACATATTCATGAGGGCTCCACCCATATAACCTAATCACCTCCTAAAGGCCCTATCTCCAAATACCATCACCTTGGGCTTTAGGTTTCACCAAAGGAACTGGTGAGTGGGAGGGGGAGGGCATAAACATTCAGTCTATAGCAGACGCCCATAGCATACTATCTTTATTACTCTATGTACTTTCTAAGTAAGTTTTTATATCTGGTAGGGAAAGTCTCCCTGTTGTTCTTCAAAACTGCTTCAGTTATTCTTGACATTTTGCTCTTCAACGTGGACTTTAAATCAGTCTAAGTTCAACCAGACAGACAAACAAACATAACTGGTGGAATTTTGATAGAAAAAGCAGTGATAATGGACGTCTCTGAGTGTTTCTGCCTTTAATAGAAACACTTCTAAAATCTCATCATTATAGGTTTTTAGAAGCTATAGCTCTTTGATAGCTACCTTTTAGTGGATTAAGGAAGTTCCCTTCTACCTCTAGGTTTCTAAGAGTTTAGTTGTTGGTTTTATTTTTAGGATTTGATGAAAAGTTAAATAAGAGAAAGAAGAGGAAGAGTGAAAATTTTAAATAACCACCGTGTTTCTGGACTGCTGAGTGGATGGATGGAGATGTCACTCACTAAGATTTTGAGTCCCAGAAGAAAAACAGATTTATAAGGGAAGATGGGGTGTTTGGTTAAATTTGAGATACTGGTGGAACATTCAAAAGAAGATATGCTATAGAGGTGTGCTGTCCAATATGATACCCTATTCACATGTGGCTATTCAGTACTTGAAGTGGCTAGTCTAAATAAGTTGTGCCTGTCAGGGCTTACAATAGATTTTGAAGACTTAGTATAAAAAAAGCAAAATATTTCATTAGTATTTTTCACATTGGTTGTAAGTTGAAGTGAAAATATTTTGAATATACTGGGCTAAGTAAAACATATTAAAATTAATTTCACCTTTTTAAACATTTTAAATGAGGCTACCTGAAAATTTAAAATTACATATGTGATTCTCATTATATGGGCTCTTGGGAGATATAAATCTGGTATTGAGATATAGATTTGTGAATTACAACCTTATAGGTGGAATTAAGGCCATGAGTGCTGGTCTGACCATGAAGTATGCTGAGGGAGAAAAGGACTAATGCATCTAAAACACAATTTGACTTACACAACTCCATTTACCAACAACCTCTCAGTAGCAACGTCAGAGACACAACCATAATATAAATACTGAGATTCTATGTTCCAATGAAGCCAGACCACAGCTCACATAAAAAGGAAAAAAAAAAAAAAATCACAGGACTATTACTTAAATTGAATGTAAGCTTTTCTTTACCTCTATAAAATTTGTACATACATTCAAAAAAGCTGGACTGAGAGCCCCAAATAACCCAATGCTGTAAACTAACCTGATGAAAAGGGTCGTCTCTATATTCTTTTTTCACACTTGGATTAATTTGAGGATTTTCCATATCTGTCTCACTGGTACAAGATGACCGGCACTCTGCACAGTGTAACAAGTCTTCCCATAATACATCTTCTGTTTCAGATTCTGGCCTTGTACTCTCAGAATCCTGTCTGGAACTTGAACAGCGAGAGCTGCAACTAGTACCCGATTTAGGGGCATCCTGAAATCAAGATATTCTTTGACATTAATACAATTTATGTACCCTTTCCAAATCAAAGGATTCTATCAGAACCATACTTTGCTACTTTTTGTTGCAATGACAAGTACACTGTCAGATGACAGTGAAATAGAGAGCAAAACATTAAAGATATATATTAGTGTTTAAGGAGTAACAGAATTTTCTTATTATCAAAATCTATTTGATTTCACATCTCAGCTCAAGTGTTATTTTGCATGCAAAGGTTGTGCTTGTTTTCTCTTAAATTTTTATACAAAGTTCAGAATTCAGGCAAGCAGAGACCAGTCTAAGTTCATATGAACTGTATAGTCAATGAATATTAACCAACTTTAACTGATGTCTTTAACATATTTTGAGTATTAAGAGTATATTCTTACTCTCATTTTTTTTTTTTTTTTTTAGCAACAGTGGCTCTCATGTACCTACTGTTTTTGTTTTTCAAACAGAAGTTCAAGAAACTGATGTAAAACTGGTAAATAATCTCTACCAGGAAGATAACTACCAACTCATGTTTTTGAGGTCATCTATGGTACAAAAGTGAAACCTAAAAGGTAGAAGTTACATAATTTCTAATCAGTTTACTTCTTTTCCTAGGAGTTGTTATTGTACAAAATAAATATTCTGAGTAAAAGTTTGATTTAATAATTGAAAACGGAGTGCCTGAGTAGCTCAGTTGGTTAAGCATCTGACTCTTGGTTTTGGCTCCAGTCATGACCTTATGGTTTGTGAGATGGAGCCCCACATTGGGCTCTGCACTGACAGCGCGAAGCCTGCTTGGGATTTTTTTCTCTTCCTCTCTCTCTGCCCCTCTCCTGCTCATATTCTCTCTCTCTCAAAATAAATAAGCTTAAAAAATAATTCAAAATAACTTTTACTGAATAAAGAATGGTAATCCTTACAGCCAAGTATGCTGAAATTTTCACATTTATTTTTAGCTATCCTATGTCGTCACTAAGACTGTCAATTTAACCTTTAAAATGTTTTATGTGTATCTCTTTCTCCTTCTCATGCTATCACCAGCTTTTATCATCTACACTTTGTTTGCTATAAAGAGGCTCCTAACTGACCCCTATCCGAAAGGGCTTCCTCACTTTCCAGATTAATCTTCCAAAAGTGCAGCTTTTTTCCATTCCTCTGACCAAAGTCCTTCCGTGACTTCATACTGCTCTCCTGGATAAAGTTCAAATTCCTTCACCAGCATGATTGTCTTCAAATGTGCTATTCTTTGGACTTTGGTTCTCCACTTGTCCCTACCACAACCTCTCCTCCAGTGACAAGGGGCTACTCCCCAGCCCCTAAACCTGTTTGTTCTTTGCCATTCTAGTCTCTAATTATGTTCCTACCTTGTATCCTACTCTCCTTTACAACCTACTCAACCAAGCGTCTGGAAAATGCCATCTGTATCCCTTTTAGGTGGCTTACCTTGTTTCTGACCCTTAGTTTAGTCTTCTACCAAGGGGGAATAAAACCACCTATCTTAATTAAAGAGACACTGAAAATTAAATGAGCACTGTAGCTTTTAAGACAAACCAGGTACAAAGCAGGGGCTCCACCAATGTTAGTTCTGGAGCCTTCTATTTTTTAAAAAAAAATTTTTTTTAACGTTTATTGATTTTTGAGAGAGAGAGAGACAGAGCATGAACAGGGGTGGGTCAGAGAGAGAGAGGGAGGGAGGGAGACACAGAATATGAAACAGGCTCCAGGTCTGAGCTGTCAGCACAGAGCCTGATGCGGGTTCGAACCCATGAACTGTGTGATCATGACCTGAGCCAAAGTTGGACGCTTAACCGACTGAGCCACCCAGGCGCCCCTGGAGCCTTCTATTTAGAGTGATCCCTTTGTCCCTGAAGTGAGGTATTATTATTTATTTTCATGACAATAAATTTTACATTCCTATTCAGCATCTATAATATTGTCTGTTATTAAATGTTCATGTACTTCATATTCTCAAATAAATCATAACTCTCAATTACACTGTAAGTCAATGAAAGACAGAAACCATTTTTTTGCCACCCTCACCACAAGTTAACAAAATATCTTGAATGAATGAGACAGGTTATTGATAATTAATTTACTGATATTAGAATGGAGCACCATGAAAACACATTTAGTGTGCTGATTACGGATTTGTGGGAGAATTATATGTTTGAAGGAGAAGTAAAAGTGTTTTGAAAGAGTTGAGCAGGAAAGTAAGTAAAGAAATCAAAATAAAAAAATACAGAAAGAAAAAAGGTAAAAATCAGTCTGCTTTGTCTTATAAAAAGCACTCCAAAAATATATGATTCACTAATGCCAACCAGAATACTTGAAGCATAAGCATTTTTCATTACAACTGTTTTCATTAGCTAGCAAGGCACAGAATGCATTAGGAAACCAGTAATGGCTAGTTTAAATTTTTTGATAAAACTAGCTAATTATCTATCATTAATTTCTGATGTAGATTTGCTAATCAGATACAGAAATGAGTAACAGGATTAAAACCCTGATGATTATTTAACTGAAACTAATGGGTGATTTTAGGGATAAGAAATATCTCTAATTCTTTACAGATGCATTTTGCCAAATACTGATTAATAAGTGGGCTACTTTACAAATGTAAAATCTAAAAATTATGGTCTATAACAGATTACATGCCAAACAGAATTTTGCCTGCAATATTTAGGTGATTAATGGCCACTTTGGATTCTGCTACAAATTGCTGAATAAGGGCTAAAAATTAGAAATTTCTGAATTGAAGAAAACAGCTCAAGTTAATAGCTCATTTAATTTGGTTTGCTCTGCTCATTTTAAATCATTTTAGACATTTAGCTAAAACTGAGCATATAATCAAATTAAGGGGAGAAAAAATATTTATTTGAAAGGAATAAGAATTTATAACATAAATGCTTTGTGCCAGGCAATTGTGCAAATCTTATTTAATCCTAACAATCCAATGAGGCTTGTCTCTCTCCACTGTACAAACGCAGAAACTGAGACTCAGAGAAGTTAAATAACTTTTCCAAAGTCACTTAAATATTCTGAGTCCAAGCCCACAGTTTCTTTATTATGACTGCCATCAAAACTGAAACCTAATTTTCAATAGGGAATAAAAACTGAAAGGTATTTGTAGAGTTAAACAAAGCAGGATGGGGCAGGCAACTGGGCAAATGCCTAAAAGAAGATATCAATTCCACAGGACATCCCCTATGCCAGATAATCAAGTAACTCTACCACCATCTTCCCAACAGGAGACTAGAAGAAGACAACCAGATATACATAGTGGATAGTAGAAAAAGGCAAGAAACTGGGGCAGGAGTGGGGGTGGGAGAGTTGAGGGGTGGGAGGAAAGAAGGTTAAGTGAAAGTCTACATACTGAATGACAAGACCACCTCATTCCCAATCTCCTTGATGCCAAACATTACGGCAGCCTAATATAATATCTACCACCCAAACCACCAAAGATTGGATGATTCTTCCTGAAAAACTAAAATCCCCTAAAAAGTGTATCTATAGATACTGACATTCGAGAGCCTTATAACAAATGGCTGTATCCCTAACCACTCATTTTATAGTGAAGACCACCAGTTCCACCCAAGCACAAAGTGCTTCCCAAAATGATTTCCCTGAAAGAAAAAAATATCACCAGTAATTTGAAAAGAACAGAATAATATATACATAAAGAAGTAAAACAATATTACAACACTATGGCTATCTGTCTCAATTTTACTTATTCAAAGGAGGTTTCGTTTTGCTGTTTTTTTTTTTTTTTAATGTTTGTTTGTTTTTAAGAGAGAGAGAGAGAAAAAGAGTGCAAATGGGGGAGGTGCAGAGAGAGCAGGAGACACAGCATCCAAAGCAGGCTCCAGGCTCTGAGCTGTCAGCACAGAGCCAGATGCAGGGCTCACAAGCCATGAGATCATGACCTGAGCCAAAATCAGATGCTTAACCAACTGAGCCACCCAGGCGCCCTTGTTTTGCTTTTTTAAAATACCCTGTGAGGTTGATTTGAGAGTCAAAATTTTCTTGAACTGAAATGTAGTTTTTAAAGAGATTTTTTAAGTGTTTATTTAATTTTGAGAGAGAGAGAGAGAGAGACAGAGAGAGAGACTGAGCCCAAGTGGAAGAGGGGCAAAGAGAGAGGGAGACAGAGGATCTGAAGCTGGCTCCATGCTAACAGCAGAGTCCAATGCTGAGCTCAAATTCATGAACTGCAAGATCATGACCTGAGCCAAAGTCAGATGCTCAACCGACTGAGCCATCCCAGTGCCCCTGAAATGCAGTTTTTAAAATATGTTCTAGTCTAAAGCTCCTCACTTTACAGATAAAGAATCTGAAGACAAGATTTTATTTTTAGGTAATCTTTTACATCATTAAACAAAGATTGAAAACAATCAATGCCGATTTGCTACTTATCAGCCTTATTTAACCTGAAACCTGGAAGATTTTAAGCAACATATTTATTTAAAAGTTAAGATCAGTAGAATATTGTTCTGCCCTTCAAGAATCTCAATAGTTCAAAATATAGCTGCAAATCAAGAAGAGCAAAGATTATGGGGTGAAAACAGTACCTCCAAAGCCAAATAATTTATTCTCTTAGAGAGTGGAGACCTCTTTCTGTAAGAGGTCCTGAAATCCCTTCTAGTACCAACTGACTTCTAACGATACCTAGTGTAACACTGAGAAATTAACGAGACTGAATTTCACAAGTATATCAGATGATCCAGGTGAACAGGTGATCCAGGTGAGCAGACACAGTGGCATTAGTGTCTGCCTAATGGCAGCCACTGAGAGAAGAAACATAGCCACAGTCACCAGCAAGATTAAACAGAGCTACAACCACAGAGAAGAATGTACAAACAAGTAACTCTTCTAAGCTTAAAACAATCAAGGTATTCACACTCACAGCAAGCATAATATATTATTTTTCAAAAGTATAGCCCTAAATCATCCAGGAAAAAATTCTAACATAGTCTAAAAAGAGGAGAAGGCAATGTTTATCAAAAAGTGACACAAGTGACATCTGCCTTGAAGTCAGGTAATGAGGTCTTCTGTCCTTAGAATAAAAACTAAAAATACAATTGAATGAAATTCTTTTTCTATTTAAATAGTTTCAAGAGATGTGAAAAAGTTGGAAAAGGGTTTAGAGAAAACCAAATATTAATAAAGAAAGAATCAAAGAAGAAAAAATAATTGAATTTTATACTATAGGAAACTCACTAACTAGTAATAGTAACATGAAAGTCATTTGGAATGGTAACTCTACTATAATCAAGAAGCTATAAAGCCTTTCATACTGTGAAAAAGACTAACACAGGCGTTCACAGATTCTCTCTCTAGGATGGTTGTCTTTAAAAGCAAACAATGAACTGAATGTATGAGAGTCTTTGGAGAAAATGCACAAAATGAGAACAAATGTGTAGCTATCTATCTATGTGTGGAATACACAAATCCAAAACTGCTACTCTATAAACCCAGGTCATATAACAAGGTATTCATACTGATGGGATATATTTATTTCAGTAATTTTATTCAATTGTTAAAAGAAGCTGTAAGTTAGTAACATATAAGTAAGTATGTATACATATACATAAGGACAAAGTATATACCTCATTAGGGTAATGTTTCTTATAATGGTGTGATTTTCTGTTTCGAAGAATGCTCTCAGAAGTCCTGTCCACATGACGGCGTAACGGATATCCTGTTTCAGGGCCTTCTTCACTGGAGACTTCATCAGAAACATTTGTTATTGTCCTTTGAGTATCCTAAGTTGAGAGTACAGGAAGAGACTTATTGGTAGTTTATGACTGAATTTGTTACTTTAAAACTGTAAGAGTTTAAATTATACATACATACACATATGTCTTCAAAAACCTCAAAGTGATTGATTAGTATTACCTGATTTTCTTTAAAAATGTCTTAAGTTAGTGACTATACTGTTATTTCAATTTTAAGAGTAATTCAACAGCTATTTGTCAAATACTGTCCTATAAAATTTCTGCTCACAAAAGGATGAGAAATAGATTCGAAAATTAAGAAATATAAAATAGGATAAAAGAAGAACAGAGACCATTTTTTTAAAAGGAACTGAGAAAACTGAGATGAACTTATTATACTATTTCTACAAACCCAAAATGCGGTCAGTTATAAGCCCATTACTGGTTTAATAATGGCTTATGAGGAAGGGGGAAGTGAATGGCAGTTGTATGTATGTGCATATCAGACAGACAACGTTATGTCCATACCAATTTGTAAGAGACATCCAGAATTTGGAAATTCTGAAACTGGGAGACTCCAGAGCTTTAGTTTTGATTTTCTCAATAAACTCATATAACTTTAGTAGGTAATACATAGCTAAAAATGTGTTTGAAAGCGGTAGGACTAAAAACTTATCTGGTGAATGATGATAGTGATGTGAAGCTCACAGTATTAAAGAGCTAAATGCTTCCAAAATCTAAAATCAGAGTAAGGGACTCTATTTCACTGCACCCCATGGTATTTATTGTATGCTACTGGTACTGAAAATACATGTATTGTCAAGTGGTAACACATATTTCACTCAAACCCAAAGAACCAACATAAATGTTCATGCTCACATTCTATATGTAACAGAAGCAAACACCTCTTAATTTGGCCATACTGTTTTATTGTAACAGTTTTTTAAAGAAAAAATTACTTAACAAAAAAAAACTGAAAGAAACAAAGAGATATATAATATTACAATAGGCTTTGTTACAGTAAATGCTGGATTTCTTTATTATTTTGGAAAAGTAAACAATTGCTATCCTTAACAAATGTCATCAATAAGAATTTTTTTTCAAATTAAAAACAAAACAAAATGAAACAAAACAAAACAGAACAAATGTGCTGACACCAAAGGTAATGAAATGAAAAACAGGTAATATTTTCTTATGGAGAACATGGATGGAAAGCCACATTCCTAGTTCAGTTTCTAAAATTTAAATGTTCCATTCAAAACAAATTCTCACACACACAGAGAAACGAGGAAAGAGAAGGTAGGTTTAACAAACATCAGTTATAAATTATAAAGTACTTTAACATTTAAATTTTTTTTAATGTTTTTTAATTTATTTTTGAGACAGAGACAGAACATGAGCAGGGGAGGGGCAGAGAGAGAGGGAGACACAGAATCTGAAACAGGCTCCAGGCTCTGAGCTGTCAGCACAGAGCCCAACGCGGGGCTCGAACTCACGGACTGTGAGATCATGACCTGAGCTGAAGTCAGACGCCCAACCGACTGAGCCACCGAGGCAACCCCAAGTGCTTTAACATTTTAGAAAAATTGGAGCCATCAATCAATTCAGAAGGTACCAAATTACACTAGCAATCAAATTTAATCAAATAACTTTATTTTCAGCTTTATCAGTGTGATTTGTAAAGGCTACAGAATAAATTCTGGAAAAAATACATACTTCAAAGGTGATTCCGATGTCTAAATCACTTTCCATCAGCTGATAAAAGATCACACAAACAAACAATTTTAAAAATCACACTTACTTTGCTGGAAATGTTCCTCAGTGTTCCTGTGTGCCACGTTGTCTCTTCTGGTCCAACAGTTTCACACTGAGGTTCATGGCTTTGTATTCCCTCCTCACTGCTTTTAACAGTTTTTTTCCCTTCAAGGGATACATAGCCATTGTCAGTCTCAGTTGATTTATCAATTGAATTCTTCGCTTTCTTTGATCTAAAAAGAAGAAATTGCAGAAGCATGTTATGTAAACCTAGCTTATTTTCATGGGTTACTGATAGAAATTATGCTCTGTTAAAAATTAAATCTGGTAGTTATTTTTCAGAATTTTAATGGCTATCTTATTTTTTACAATAAATAATTTAGAAATAGAATACCTATCATAAAAAGTAAGTCAATAATTGTCAATCAATGTCCTAATTTAGCTTACTTGATTGGTTTTGAGGTCTTAACAAATATCAATTCTAAGAGACATGCCCTAACTTATCAAATGATTCTTGATTAAAATCACTTGGTCTTTGTGAAAAATCTATGATCAAAATTTTGCCCTTTTTATTACAGTTAATAATATATTTTAAAGTTTTATTTAAAAACTGTTTCTAAGGGTACTTGGGTGGTTCAGTTAGTTAAGTGTCGACTCTTGATTTCAGCTCAGGTCATGATCTCAGGGTTGTGAGACTGAGCCCCAAGTTGGGCTTTGCACCGACAGCACGGAGACTGCTTGGGATTCTCTCTCTGCCCCTCCCCAACTTGCGAGTGCATGTGCTCTCTCTCAAAAAATAAACTTAAAAACAAAAAACAAAAAAACTGTTTCTATAATTATTAAATGGTGACTGGTGGTTTATCTTGGTTTTAATACTTTTGCTTACCCCAATACTTTACTATTAGTATATATAAATAAATATCTCTGATAAATTCATTGTAGTATACAAAGAAGCCGTATGACCTTTTGCAGCATAAAAATATGTGAAGAAAGGGAAAACTTTTTAATACAAGTTTCTGGGCGCCTGGGTGGCTCAGTCAGTTAAGCATCTGACTTCGGCTCAGGTCATGATCTTGCAGTTCACAAGTTAGAGCCCCTCATCGGGCTCTGTGCTGACAGCTCAGAGCCTGGAGCCTGTTTCAGATTCTGTGTCTCCCTCTCTCTCTCTGCCCCTCCCTATGCTCTCTTTCTCTCTCTCTCTTTCTCAAAAGTAAATAAACATTTAAAAAAATTAGAAAGAAATATAAATAATGGAAGAAGTAGACATGAACAATGCAAAGAAAATAAAGAAGTAACCTCTTTCACCTACTAGAAATACTCTGGAAAAAATATTAGCATCATGTAGCCATTAATTACCTAAAAGGCTACCACTGAAATTCTTCACTTATAGGAATTTAATTATTTTCAATACATAAAATACAACATGTAAAATAATAAACAAGACTTTTTGATTAACAGGCCAATGCTTGAGGAGTCTTTTTCAGAAACTCTCAAGAGACTACAGAGGGTGAAAGAATAGCTATCCAAAAGAAATAGCAGAAATATAGTGGAAGTCCCACACAAAATTAAAATGTGCTCAATGCAGATTAAGCCTAAATTATTAAACCTGTATTATTAAAAAGCAATTGCATTTAACTTTATTTAAATAAATCCCCTTGAATTTTCTGCAGAGTATCAGATTTGCAGGAAAAAAATTATATTGCTTTTTTAAAGGCCAAAAAACAAAAATTTTTTAAATTTCTCAAAACTTTTTAAAACAAAAGTTTTTAAAAATGCACACAAAAAACATATCTTTAATACTATTGTTAACTCAGTCATATTGGAATCTTTTAGAACTTTATAGGACCTTAGAACTCACCTATTCTAAATGCTCATTTTGGAAACAATGGATCAGAGATATAAAGAGATCTAAGTAATCTAAGTAACTTATATAAGGTGACAGAACTAGTTAGAGGCAAAGCCAGCACTAGAATACAGACCTTCTGACTATGAAGGTAACTATATTCTCCACACTACCTCCAAGTGCCTCCTCTTGGGGAAATTGCTGATAGGATTTCTTAACACACTCATCAAAGCCTAAAAAGCTTTTGTTTTATACAAACAGGCCTCTCTTCTTCCTGATCTTCTCCTGCAAGGTTACTAAATGGTACAGACCACACTTCCCATAAGCTTCGCAGATGTCTGATGCCTTCTAGTCATTCAGAACACATCTCCATAGAGTTGCAAGACTCAGAAGCCCAATCTCCTGACCCTTTTCTTTCTATATGACCCTAAGAGATGGAGAGACCAAGGGAATGAACCATCGAACAAAGATCACTTAAGAGGTACAGAGGGAAGGAGGAAAATGGATTAAAGTAGAGAGGAGAAAGGGCAAAACAGAAGATAAAAGACGCAGAGAAAAATGTGTGACCCTCTCTGCCTCAGGAATAAAGTGATAAAATCATCAGTTATTAATTGTTCCCTTCACATCTCTCCCTTAAACACTGCGCAACATGTGGATATAGAAAAAGACCTAGGGAAATACAGTCTTGATATCTCAAAAATGTGAGAATTGAAAAGCTAGACCAGTGTGCTGGAAAGGGATCTATGAAGGTTCTTAGAAATTACACTGGGGTGGAAAAACAGGGGGAAAAGGAGATGAATGGGATGAAAGAAGACTGGAAAATTGGTAGAACTATTAATCAGACAGGATATGCAAGAGGAGAAATTTATCTTAGAAGATGGAAATGCTGGCCCTCAAGGGCCTAGGAACATCCTTAGAAAGATCACTAGGCAGTTGAAAACACAGGCCTGGAGGCCTATAGTCAAAGTAGAAAAAATAGCTGAAAACCTGCAGAGTGAACCAGAACCCTAAAGGGCAAAAAGATAAAGGCCTCGTGAAAAGGGCTTTGAATCAGTAGTAACTGCTGCCTCTGGGATTTTTCTGAGGGGAATGTACTCTTGGTGGAGGGGAGGATGGAAGTACTAGCAGTAACCCATTCCACATACCTTTCTGCTATCTCCCTTCCTCTCTTCTTTATCTCTACTTCCAATCTTCTCTGGGTTGTTTCTTTCCCCACTATCTCCTCAAAGTACATGGAACACCCTCAGGAGACATCAACAGTCAGTTACTAAGCTATAGCAGCTTTCTGATGTTTCTCACAAACTAAACGCAGAGAAGTTGCAAACCAAGCTGAAAGGACAAAGAAAACAGCAAATATAAGTACCACCCTCAGAGTTTACAAAGTAGCTCAAAATACAAACTGAGGCAGCTTGGCAGTGGCTGGTAGTAAGGGCTCTTGCTTGAGAAGTGCTGCAGTGGGGCAGCAGGGCAGACCGGTGGCAGCCAATAACAGCACCCCATTCAAGGACAATTCTGGGGCAAGGTGTCAGGTGTAGCCCAATGGGGTTTTGGGAATGGGCTACAAATGGAGACTAACTGAATAAATAAGTATACTGAGGACAATGGGAATCAGATTTTTCAGTGATAGAGAAGGAACATGTGAATATAAAGAAAAGATGAACTTTGAGGTACCATATTTGAATTGGAGCTATCATTGCAAAGTCATGGTTTATAATACATCTAAATATAGAAATAAAAGTAGAGGGATACACACACACACACAGCACTTTCCAGCTCTGCCCACTAAGAAGGTCTGGGAGTTTGAACACCACAACAGCAATGAGCACTTTTAGAACTCAGATCTTGCTTTCTATATACCACCCTCCTCGAAGAAATGGATGACTCCAGGGCTGAGTTGAGGAAGTACAAGCTGAACCTAAAACATTTTGTTGTTCTAGAAAGTAAGAAAGTGATCAAGGAATGATAGGGAAATATCAAAAAGACAAACTGCTCAAAGGGGCTCCACTGGCCAAATTTAGGTCAATCTGATCATCAAAATGAATAATGACATTAACCAATTGAATAAAATGAAAATCTAGGAATAAATAAGGGAAAGCTTATCCTTAAAGCAGAATGTCAACTAATAAATGCAGAAGAAATGACAGAGAAAGAAAAATCACCATTTGGCAACCACCATAATTCAGGCAATAATCATCAAATAGATGCTAAAACTAGAAGGTGAAGGTGGGATGAGAAAGAAGTTATTTTTATAATCTTCATGTGTCTCCACACAGGAGATTTGTTGATTATAAAGGGAAAAGTAAATATACAATGGAGAAATCTGGTAAATATTATATTAAGTGATTAACGTCAATATCAGCAGTAAAGGAACAAATTTACTTTGTTTTGCATCTGATAGGATGCAATAAGAACTAAGTATCACTTCTCTGATATTCCTGCCAAAAATGCGTAACTTGGGTTTAATCATGAAGAAACATCACACTACTAACTCAGTATTATGCTGCTAAATGTTAAACAACCAGCTCTACAGTCCTTGTTTGTACTGTTTCCTGATTTCCATGGTGTAACTAATCCCACCATGGCCAGTTTCAAGTACCAACCAACTGATAATGCTGACCTTGGAGTTAGGAAAAGATACACATATTTGGCACTCACAAGTCATTTGGAGTAAGATCCCAACCAGAGGCAAAACCTAAATTAAGTGACTTTGTACAAAATGACTTCCTTGTAAGTCTTCAGAAACGTTAAAAACGTGAAAGTTGAGGAAAGACTGATGTCTGTTCCAGACTGAAGGAGACTAGAGAGACATGACCCAGATTAGAGCTTCTGCTGGAAGGAACAAAGCTATTAACAGAGACCATCAGAATTTAAATGGGGTCTCTGGGTGAAAGATATATGGGAGTTCTTTGTGCTGTTCTCTCAACTCTTCTAGAAGTTTGAAATTGTTTCAAAATAAAATCATATCTTTTAAAAAGTATAAGCTGATTTGTACCCTGATTAGGGTATTTTTTGGGTTTGAGCATCACAAAAATGCGGAAAGGAAAGAGAGAGTAGGAAAGCTAAATTCCAATTAATGGAGGTAAAGAGGGTCAAAAACTGGCTGCTCCAGGTGATGTTTAGTTCCACCACTGACTGCTGTGTCGTTCATAGTGCCATTAAGAGCTGAAAGTAAGAACCTCAGAGAAAAATATTAGTTTCTCAAAAGGAACACTGGTTACCAAGACTCAGATGCTTTATTACCACATTCCATTGTTTTAGGGAGTAAAGATACTAGAGAAAGGGAGTAGGACTGAGAGATATATTTAAAATACTAATATTGTAAAATTCTACTTAGACTATTTTTTAAAGGGATGGGTACTTCATTCAAGTCAACTTTAAAATATGTACAAAATAAAAGTAAGTGAATAGCATTTTGATTTTAAAACAAACATACGTATCTAAATCATCATTCTCTACCAAAAATAAAACAAACAGTACAAAAAAAGCTGGTATTAGGAATTAAAGTACTGTAGTATAGAAATAAATGGTACCTTTTTCATATTATCCACAAAAAAAATCTACCTTTTGACAGCTACATTTAATGCATATAATACATTAACTTGGTAAAAACCAGAGTTAACAATTTTTTTCTTAGATCAACCCAAATACCATGAGTCACAGGCATGTGGGCAATGAGGTTAGCAGTGTGGTGAAAACAGGACACATACTAGGCCATACTGCTCTTAGTTATTTCTGTGGTGGAAACAGTATTTCATGCATTGGATTTTGAACAAAAAGCATTTGCAAAGAAACAATGTGCAATTCCACTGCCATGGTCAAGGCTTACCATGTTTTATTACTTTATAGTTAATTTTGTAACTAGCCTACTACATTAATCTTTGAATGGCATGACCTGTGTAGAATTGTTTTAAAAGTCTTATGCTTGACAAGTCAAGAAGGATAACTCTATGTCAAAAATACTCTGAAGAGGAAATGACTTTCAAAAATGTAAGCAGTATAATTAGCTTAGTTCCTTTGTGAGATGAATGATGATTTTGGTCTCGTCTGAAAAAATGCAAATAAATGTACAGCCTATGCCATAAATAAATCATGAAACTGGCTGCGTTTTTCAACACTGAAAACTTTAACCAAAAATGTAACACAACTTTTAAAGAATTTACTAGCTTATGAAATTTCAGATCTACTGTACCAAACATGAAAACCAGTGTGTTTCTATTTGAAAAACCTCATCAGGTAGTCATAACATTCATGGTACTCTGTACTGCTATAGGGGGAAAAAAGTTGGAAATGTTTGTTGGTGCTCTTGAAAACATTTAGAGGTATATAAATAGACCCAACTGAAGATTATCCTTCCAGTACTAACGGATATTTGAGAGATGTTCCTATGGGGAAAGTTAACAGTAGCAAATAACTCTTATTCTAGAACATGGTATGAAATTTCTAGTCCTGCTGTCATTTCTACAAGGTTAAGAATCCAGAGGGAAAGGAAGATAGAGAGACAGAATGCATAAAATCTCAGACATTAGAAAATGACACAGAAGCCTACATATTACCTGTACTGTGTGCACAGCTATGCATACACCTTGATGACATGCTAACATAGCCCTTCAAAGACTTTTGGGCCCGTTTCCCTAGGTATCCTTTGTAACATGCAAATTTGAGAGGTGTGTACCAAATTATGTATTATGTACCAGGTTTATGTATGGTACCTGTAATTTTTCTAGGACTACTCCAAAACAGAGTGGCTCTAGCAGAGCTTAATGAATTAATCTAACTGTGACCTAAGATACAGAAAAAAATTTTTAACATTTATTCACTTTTTGAGAGAGAGGGAGAGACAGAGCAAGAGCAGGGGAGGGGAAGAGAGAAAGGGAGACACAGAATCCAAAGCAGGCTCCAGGCTCTGAGCTTTCAGCACAGAGCCCGATGTAGGGCTTGAACTCACGAACTGCGAGATCATGACCTGAGCCGAAGTTGAACACTTAACTGACTGAGCCACCCAGGCACCCTTGGCCTAAGATATTTTTGAAAAATCTGTGATATACTGATATTTACATGGTCTTCATCCTTGTCTGTGGAAGACACGCTTCACCCAGTTCATAGCTTAAATGACTTAAATTAAAAATAAAATTTTAATCCTTATACCAAAAATTTATGGTGGGACTGCATACCACTTTAATTCATTATGCAGTATACTATATTATGTGAAAAAAATAAATTTATTAAATCTTTAGGTGTTAAAAATAGTCAATATGGAGGTCAGCCATCTGAATTAACATATGACCAGTTTTACTCTGGCATCTGTCTCTCATCCACCAAGTCAATTTATATTGACTGTTTTTCAGTGATATTGTGATAGTAAATTAAAGGATAGGTAAGAAACCTTAGTATCTGAATTCTGAAGAAGGTATTATGCTGAAGAGATATACTAGCTAGATGTAATTCTTCCTATTCAATATTCTTAATAAAACATAATTATGCTAATTTATGACTATAATTCTTTGAAATTAAAGTACTAAATACTTAGGAAATATGGTTGATTTCTACTTCTACATCTTTTTAAATTGCTACTTTCTTTGGCTTTGTTTTCTTAGGTTCATGGAATTCTTTTACAATAATTCCTAATTTTTTTTTCAAATGAGAAATATTATGCCTTATCTAAAAAATTGTTTTATCCTGAAAATGAAATGTACTTAGAAATGATAAATAGGGCCTTCCCAACTTAAAAATTCAGGACATAAAAATAAACAGTAGTTTTCATCCTAACATCTACAAAACCAACAGACACTCTACATGAAGCTTAAACATTTGTGTGGTCATACATTTATTTTCCTAGTTATGTTAATTCAGATACCTTAATGGAGGTATCTAGCTTTTCAATTTATTATCACCAGAAACAATTTTAAGTCTCAGTTGGTATTTTACTTTAAGGCCTTTCTGATTTATCAAAGCTTGAAAGAACAAGACATCATCAAGATTTCAGAACTCAGTTTAGAACTTCCAAAATTAACATTTTTCTTAAGATCTTTTTGTACCTAATATTTAAAACACTCTCATTCATATGCTAACAAACCCGTTCTAAAATGAGACAGATTAAAATAGTACATCTTTAAAAACATTTAGATTACAAAGTTGTCATTTTAAAGAAATAAATCCAAAGGGATTTAGCCATTATAATATCAGTGACTGGTAGTCAAGGTCATTCTATAGTCCCAAAGGAAGAAAATTGAAGTCTGAATCTCATTTGACTAGAGAAACATGGTAGAATTCCAAAGGCACTAACCTATTGATCTAGGGGGATTTTGAATACTATGTAATACAATTTTAGTTTTGGACAACCCAAACAACTAAATGATTCCCCAAAAGCAAAACATATATACTATGCTATTTATAAGTGCTCATCAGAAGGTCTTAAGAAACTGACTTCACAGTGATAAAACTTTCACATCCTACTGTTGGAAAGGACAGCTATTTATTAAAAAACAAACAACAACAACAAAAAACTAACAAAGACAATGAAATTCAAATTCAAAATAAAACCAAAGCCTGTATCTTTTCTGGACAAAGAACAGGTGGTTGGAATGGTCAGGGGATCCAACTTAATTTCATGTTACTTCAAACTTAGGCTTTGGTACAATTTCCCTCAAAATTACAAGCACTTGAAAATACTCCCAGGATACCATGGCTTAATTGTGTAACGTATGATAAACTTTATCATTAAGAGCACAATCACAAGTTGATGAAACAATGATACTAGTGGAAGAGTTAACAAAAGTGCTCAAAAATACTTATGTGCAGTATCCCTTGATTTATTAACTTGGCAAGTTTTATCAATTCTGTGTTTTGATCATAGCTTTTTAACTTTTTTCAAACTTATTATGTCTATGTAAACTATTAATATAACCCTTACATGTTTTGAATCAACCATTAAAAATGACAATACAAGATTGAATTAGGTTTATTTTTGAAGTTTGCTGTAATTATATTTCCCTATATGGTAAATCTTTGCTGTGATACAAACTATACAAAAAGCCCAATGTATAAAACCAGAATTTCATGCTATGGTATACATCTTATTATTTTAAATAATAATGCCTATATGTTTTATTTCAGATAATTTTACATAATTGAAGCAGGGATTAAAGAAAAATGTACAACTCACATGGCATTAATAGTCACTTTGACTAATAGTGCTGATAAAAATAAAATGACCAGTTCAATAGAAGTCAAACAGTATTTGAAAAATCATTAAATAAACCAAAATCAAGAAATCCCAACTAAACATACTGTGATGGTATATACTCATTCTCATATAGATGTATTTACACATATCCCAAAGTAAACTTTATGGTCTCTGTTTTTCCATCATCTGTAGCATTATAATTTATCAAAACAAAATCCATACCAGAACTGCCATGTTTTAAAAAAATTTTTTAAATGTTTATTTATTTTTGAGAGAAAGAGAAAGAAAGACAGACTCTGAGCAGGGCAGGGGCAGAGAGAGAGGGAGACACAAAATCCAAGGCAGGGTTCAAGCTCTGAGCTCTTCAGCACAGAGCCTGACACAGGGCTCGAAATCACAAACTACGAGATCATAACCTGAGCCGAAGTGGGACCAACTGAGCCACCCAGGTGCCCAATTATAATATTGTGTCTGCCTGCCTTCCTTCCTTCCTTCCTTCCTTCCTTCCTTCCTTCCTTCCTTCCTTTCTCTTTCTTTCTCTCTTTCCCTCTCTCTCTCTCCTCTCCTTCCTTACTTCCTTTCTTCCTTTCCTTTTCTTTCCTTTCTTTCTCTCTCTCTCTTTTTCTTTCTCTGTCTTTCTTTCTTTCTTTCTTTCTTTCTTTCTTTCTTTCTTAATTTTTTAAAATGTTTATTTATTTTTGAGAGAGAGAGAGAAAGAGCATGAATGTGGGAGGATCAGAGAGAAAGGGAGACATAGAATCTGAAGCAGGCAGGTTCTAGGGTCTCAACGGAGCCTAAAGTGGGGCTTGACTCACGAACTGTGAGATCATGACCTGAGCCGAAGTCAAGAGTCAGATGCTTAACCAACTGAGCCACCCAGGCACCCCCCCAGAACTGTCATATTTAAAGTCATTAATAATCATTAACTGAGACTGAAGTCCCAGAAAAGGGATAGTGCATCTCTATGCCATATAAAGCCTTGAATAAATACAAACCCTGATAAAAAGAAAGCCGCGTGCCAGAGGTCTCTGAAGACAGCGCCGACGCCATAAGAGGTGCTGGTTCCGTGGCTCTGAACTGCTCCCTCCTGCGTGTTGTCTGTGGTACTAGAACCATCTCCTTCCCTATGTACTTCCAAATGGGCTGCTTTTCTTAATTTCCTTCATCAGAAGAGGTTAAGAGCCGATTAACTTTAAAATTTTAACAACCACTTTCTTGGCAGTACATTCAAAATTTTGATAAAACATAAACACAGGAACTCCAATACACAATAAAATTCAAATAAACTGGATAGAAGTTAATCCAAATGTTAAGGTACATATTCGAGAACAATTTCTATAAGTGTTAGGTATTGTTTCTTGCTCTTAATGACAGGTCAGTGGACATTAGGTTGTAAGGATAACACTGGACAGATTTTTACAAAAGCATTTCTTCCCTACTTGAATGCCACTTATCTGCAGAAGAAGGAAGAAGAAAGAAGAAAATTTAGATTGGAAAGAATTATAATCTAACTGATCAATAATGCTATTTATCTAATGAAGGTATTATCTTTTCAAAACAAAAAGGGCTTAAATCTCAACATCCCCATACTGCAAATGTCACAATCTCTTAGCAACGATATGCAAAAGAGGAATTGCTCCAAAAGACCCTTTAAACAGAACTCCATTGTGCTGAGTGGCCAGTGAGACTTGCTACGTTTACCTAATCAAGGGGCAATATGAAACAGCTTCAAGTAGCATTTAATAAATAGAATTTGACTGAAATGGTTTCTTGGCTCTTATTGTCAAAGTATAAGTACAAGATTTTGTAAACAGAGAGAATTATCAGCAATTCCAGCTAATATATTCCCTGCAATGATATTAGGTGCCTTGCAGATGAGCTTCAGAAAAGAAAGCAAAAACAACAAAAGTAGGTATGTGGTCTCACAATGGCCTTGAAGCAAATGCACAACCTAAATCTTCTGGCAGTTTACTCTGAAACTCCCTGCTTTATTTGAAAGAGTGACTTTACAAGATGACATTTTATTCAAGTCAAGAACAATCTTAGATTCAAGTTACAGACATACACAAAAAGATCACTTATAACAGAGTACCTCCTTCTTTTACCCCCTGTGCTCAGAGGAGGTTTCGGTGTTCTTGTTGACACAATCTGGCAATGCACAGTTCCCAGGAGCAGCATCAGCCATACTGGCCCAATCACTTCAGTCAGAGGTATGCTATGTGGGCTAGAAGCGGAACAGAATAACACTATTGCAGCAACTACAAAAAGGGAAAGAAAATATGTTTAATTATAGATCTGATAGTCACTTCTTCAAAACTTTAAAAATTGTTCTAACACTGCTTCTTGGCAGATTATTTTTCTAATTTTAAACGAGTTTAAGATGTTACTCCAGACAAGCTCTTTCAGACTATTTTTTCTTTGCCACTGGCTACCCACAGTATTCAGTAATAAACTCCTGGAACAA
Source organism: Herpailurus yagouaroundi (assembly GCF_014898765.1). Taxonomy (NCBI): domain Eukaryota; kingdom Metazoa; phylum Chordata; class Mammalia; order Carnivora; family Felidae; genus Herpailurus; species Herpailurus yagouaroundi. The sequence goes on from NW_024412391.1 coordinate 78,773,482, forward strand.
GATAACATCCAACATAGTCTCTAAAGTACACACTTTAACGCTATAGTGAAAAACAGATGCATATAAATCTAAGGGCATTCCTAGTAAGATCACAATCAAAAGAACCACTAACTTCTAGTGCTCTTATTTCTTTGTTTTCCAAACAAGGAAGTAAGTCTATGATGTGTGTAATAAGGCTATAAAGAGCTTCTTTTCAATAGAAGTTTATCCACTCAGAAATAGTAACATAAATTTACTTGGGTGTATTTTTCAGGAAAACCTCTAAACACTCACCAATACTAAGCACTGTCATACGAAGAAGAAATCTTGCTTTTGCCTGCTCAGCATCCTTTATACTTTCTAGACATAAAAGTGTCTACCTTTTGGGAGTCTGCCCCTTTTATCTGTCAATCAAATGGTCTTATTTCTCTGACGTCAGGGATAGAAATGTAATCTAGCCTTGCCACAGTCTTAATTCTGGGCACAGGAGTTAATAAAAAGATGGGCGGGGCACCTGCATGGCTCAGTTGGTTGAGAGTCTGACTTCAGCTCAGGTCATGATCCCACGGTTCATGGGTTCAACCCCTGCATCAGGCTCTGTGCTGACAGCTCAGAGGCTGGAGCCTGCTTCAGATTCTATGTCTCCCTCTCTCTCTGTTCCTCCCCCGCTCACATTCTGTCTCTGTCTCTCTCTAAAAAATAAACACTTAAAAAAATTGTTTTTGTTTGTTTTTTTTTTTTTTAAATAAAAACATGGGCATGTGCCTAAGTGGGGCCAATCAGAATCTTTTTCAGGGATTAATATAAGTACTTGAAAGAAGGCCCTTCTCCTAGATCACAAGCACTACTATGGAAATACAAAATTACCATACCACCTCAGCCACCACTCAGAAAAAAGCCTTCTTAAGAATGAGACCAGCATGATGAGAACAGAATCAACAACACAAAAAGACATCACCTGAGCCTCTAGATCCAGCAATGCTTTAATAAAGGGCCTAGGAGTTTCTAATTCTGTTTTGGAACAACTGGAGAATCTGAAAGTTAGGAGATTTTTGCTCATTCTGTTAGGTGTGATTGTTGTAATGTTGTGTAATGTGCCTATTTTGAAGAGATGCATGTTGATGTATACTGGGGTAAAATGTCATGATGTATATAATTTACTTCAACAAAATATATTAAGTAAATATTCTAAAATATCAATGATTATTTAATCAAAGAGATGGGCATATGCTGTTTTGAATGACTATGCAACTTATCATGTAAATCAGGACTCTTTTGAGAGTGAAAGAGGAGCTGTGAAATAAAAGCCTCAGGACAACACAAGTAGACTTGGACGGTTGCACAGTCCCAGGCAAACTGGAACATACAGCCATCGGGCTATTGTTACTGACCAGTCTATCTAGTTTCCTGTTTTTTTTGTTTTTGTTTTTAATTTTTATAATAAGCAGCAAAAAAACAAAAACAAAACAACACTTTTTGCAAAAGCTAGTTTGCATTTGGTTTTGCCACCTGCAACCGAAAGAATCCTGGTCTAGCACACCAAGATGGAAGCTTAACATACCACTTTACCTCCTAATATTTAAAGAGGTCCCATAAAAACAAATTTCAGCTTTATAATCTCCTAAGTAATAAGTTTCTTTAAAAAGAAAAAAGAGACTTAATTTTTGTTTTTAAATACCAATCATCTTTATGAACTACCCTGGAATTTAACTCAAAGTGTCTAGTTGTTTTATAACAAAGCTGAAATTTTGAAAAGTATAGTTTTTGATGTTTTTAATATGAACTCTAATGTGACCCTTATTAAGTCCCTTTACCTTTCTGAGCCTTGGTTTATTTATTTATTTTTTTGTAAAATAAAATCGGAGATAGGTACTAGAAATTCAAGTAAAACACTCTGAAAAGCTCCTTACATAGTGTGTATCTAACATTAGTGATAGTACTTCTATTCACTATCACTAAATTAACTATCTTTAAAAAGAAGGGGGACACAGGCTGCCCAGTTGGCTCAGTTGGAAGAGCATGTGACTCTTGATCTCTTGGTCATAAGTTCGAGCCCGAGGTTGGGTGTAGGGACTACTAAACAAATAAATTAAAAAAATAAAATAAAAAATAAAAAGAAGGGAGATGCAAATGCTACTTATGAGGTTCAGAGTTTCAGGCACAAAGAAGAACATCTTAAAGAACTTCAGATTTTATATAACCTCTTGCTGGTTATTTATCTGTATTCTTTCAGCCCTGTGACTACCATCCTCTCTGGTGGGGCTGGGAACCAACTTTATCCCTCTTTCTTTCTTCTGGCTGTGCCTAAGTGTCCATGTCCCTCCCATGGCCTCAGTTCCTGAGACAGTGGTTCCTGTATCCACAGTTCTGGTATCACCTCCATCCTATTGTTTCCCTTCAAGTGAGGGGTTAAGAAGAAAGCATTCACTTCTCTTACATAATGCTAAGTTATACTTTTCGATCATGTAATGAAGTCCTGTGAACTAGACAGAACTACTGGAGATTTTTGTTAGACAGAACTTCTACAGATTCCTCCAAGAGCTCAACTATGACAAAATGTTTATTAGGCACAAAAGTTCCAAAGATTCACATACTGGCCAAGTAGAACTCTAGGGATAATCATTAGAAATAAAAAACCATCTAAAGGTCAATTTTTAGGTCTGTCAGTCTTTGAGATTTAGTGACAGATGTTAGCCACTGGGAGTAGAAAGACAAATAAGACATAGTCTCTTTCCCTGCCCCTCCTCAATTTAGAGGAAAAGGGGGACATATAAAGAATCAAGTGGGGCGCTTCAGTGGCTAAGTTGGTTGAGTGGCCAACTTTGGCTCAGGTCATGATCTCGCAATCCATGGGTTCGAGCCCCACATCGGGCTCTGTGACAGCTCAGAGCCTGGAGCCTGCTTCGGATTCTGTGTCTCCCTCTCTGCCCTTCCCCTGCTTGTAGTCAGTCAGTCTCTCTCTCTCTCTCTCTCTCTCTCTCTCTCTCTCTCTCTCCCCCCAAATAAATAAACATTAAAAAAAATTAAAAAAAAAAAAAGAAAGAAACAAGATACCAGTAATGGACTGAATTGTGCCCTCTGCCCTGTTCATATGTTGAAGCCCTAAATGGCCAAATGCATAGAGCAAAGGTTGAATGAAGTTGTAAGCGTGGAGCATTAATCCAATAGAGCTGGTATACTTCTAAGAAGAGACACCAGAGAACTTTCTCTGCTCACACACAAAAGAAAGACCATGTGAGGACAAGTGAGAAGGTACTACAAGTCCATAAGAGAAACCTCACCAGACACCAACCTGATGGCACATTGATCTTAAGACTTCTAGCCTCTAGAACTGTGAGAAAATAAATCTCTATCACTTAAGCCACACAGTCTGTGCTATTTTGTTATGGCAGCTCGAGCAGTACCTATAAAGAGTGCTGTAATATATACAGGAAAGACCTATAACTAAATTGGGGGGTTATGAAAGGATTCTCAAAGAAGGGGGCATCTGATACCTAATCTAACTGAGAGAACAAGAAGACGCTGCTGACCAGGTAACTATAAGGAAAAAGGGTTACCCAAGCAAAGACAGTTGTATGTCCAAAGGCAGAGAACATTAAAAAAACAAAGAAACAAAAACACCCACAAAATGCTGAAGAAACAGCAAAGAGCTAATTTAGTCTGGTTAAACCTGGGGAAAGATTCAACAAAGGATTGACTAAAAACTTGGCTTTCACCTTGAAGGCAATGGTAACTAAAAAGAGATTTAGACCTTAAGTGGCTGGTTTGGATTTGCAATTTAAAAGGTAAATGGACAGGGCTGCCTGGGTGGTTCAGTCAGTTGAGGGTCCAACTCTTGATTTCCACTCACGTCATGACCCCAGGGTTGTAGGATAGAGCCCAATGTCAGGCTCCCTAATGAGCATGGAGTCTGCTTAAGATTCTCTCTCTCTCGCTCTCTCTCTCTCTCCCTCTCCCTCTCTCTTGGGCGCAAGGGTGGCTCAGTCGGTTGAATGTCCAACATCAGCTCAGATCATGATCTCACAGTTCATGGGTTCGGTCCCCGTGTCGGGCTGTGTGTTGACCGCTCAGAGCCTGGGACCTGCTTCAGATTCTGTGTCTCCTTCTCTCTCTGCCCCTCCCCCACTCACACTCTGTCTCTTTCTCTCTCAAAAATAAATAAAAATTAAAAAAAAAAATTCTCTCTCTCTCTGCCCCTCTCCCCTGCTCGTGCTCTCTCTCTCTCTCTCTGTAAATAAATAAATAAATGAATAGAAGGTAGAAGATATAAGGGCTCTTGGCAAAAATCTGGGTGAGAAATGATATAAGCAAAAAGCATAAATGTAGTTGAGGATACACAGTTGAGATACTTATGTAACTGAAGTGAAAAACTATACGTAGTTGTACAAAACCAAATCTGACTGCATGTGATTCTTTCTACCTTTCAGGAGATAAGGATGGGACAGAGAATGAGGACACAACTTTTAATTCAAAAAAAATGGAGGCACAGGGGTTTCTAAGGTGCCAACAGATTTTTGAGGGTCATTAAGGGTCATATCATCACTTTGTCACTGGCTGTGTGACTTGAAGTGGGTTAAGTCACTTCTTTAAGCTTTACTAGGAGAATATTCAGTGTTTATCATTTATGAACACTTATAATGTTAAACTTTGGTTCTGAACTGAAAAAGATCTACTTTATGTCTGTTCTAACCTGTGTTTCTTATTTAACTTTGGCAAGCCAGTAAGTGAATTTCAGACACAACATGTGAACATCTAGTTACAATGGAAACTTCCTTGCCTTCAAATAGTAGAAAGCACAATGCACAGAGATTACAATCAATGGTACTGATTACTCATTACTCTCATTAGCAATTACAGTTTCTGACTACTTTAGAATAAAGGTTTCTCCTGTAGGTAAACTAGAAAGCATTAGAAGATAGCTACATTTAGATTAAGTTCTCTTAAATCTTTTGGGGAGGACAGCAAACACAAGATGGTAACTCAATAAAAATTGGGATCACTACACCTAGAAAATAGCGGATAAAAATACAGTTAGAAGAACTATCATATAATAGCATTACTTAACAATAACAATAAAGGTCAAATTCTTGAAAGTGATTAAAAATTGCATATGAAAATCCTTGGACATGTTATTACACCCCATTGCAGGCATTCTAGGAATTTATCATAGGAAAATAATTCAAAATATAAGAAAAACTTCACAAATACATTCACTTCAGCAGTAATTCTAATAGCAAAAGACAGCAAAAAGCTTAAATGCTCAATACTGATGTAGGACACTGTATAATAATTTAAAAATATAAAGACTATGATACTTGTGATTACATAAGGCAAAAAAAATACAATTGTTTATACAGAATAATCAAAACTACATAAAAAATGTTACAAAGTAAACTGAAGGGCAGATTACAGGCAGGTTTTTAAAATTTTTTTCCTACATTTTCCAAATTTTCTTCAATTAACATTTATCATTTCTTTAATCAGAAAAACACACAAATCTCTCTATTGATAAAAATCACAAAATCTTCATAGTTCACTCTCTTTTAGGTATATATGATGTACCTTGGCTCAAAAGAAACAACTTTACCTAAATAAAAGTCTGAAGGCTTTATTGTATTTTCATTTACTTAGAAGATACTTATCTGAAAAAAAAAATAAGATACTTAATCTTTTACTTAGAGTTTGTTGATGAAACATATTTAAATAATCATTCAGGATTACTATCATGTCTTTTTAAAAAAGCAAGACATTAAAAAGACTGAAAGGGTGCCCACTGAATTAAAACCACTGCTTTTGTTACAGTGCTGGGATGTGAGTGGTGTCTTCTTCAAGCCTCCAAACACTCTATAGAGCATCACGTATTATGCCTTGTGCGCTGCTGCTCTGACTGGGCACCAGAGCACTGCTGCGCTGGGAGGCAGCATAATGGAGTTGTGTTAAGCATGTGGCTTGGTAGTCAGATGGCTTAGACTCGAACCTGGATTCTACTGCCCCTGGGGACTGTGTGACTTGGGGCCCTCAGGTCCTTCGGGTCCCATCTCTATAAGCTAGGCAAACTACTGGTACCAACACTTCACTGCGTGGTTGTTAGAATTAAGTGAGACTCTGAAAAGCACTCAGAATACTGCCTGGCAACAGACTCTCAATACAGAATGAGGACAGTCTCCAAATATGGTGGATAGAAGAAAAGAGAAACTATAGCTGATACAGGAAAAACGAACTCACATAGCTTGTATAAAAAAAGACTGGTGTGGGAGCGCCTGGATGGCTGAGTTGGTAAAGCGTCTGATTCTGGATTTTGACTCAGGTCATGATCTCCCTGTTTGTGAGACTGAGCCCCATGTGGCGATCTGGGCTGACAGCATGGAGTCTGCTTGGGATTCTCTGTCTTCCTCTCTCTTTGCCCCTCCCCCACTGTGCGCCCACGTGCAAACACACTCTCCCTCTCTCAAAATAAATAAACTTAAGAAAAAAAAAAAAAAAGACTGGTGTGGTAGGTACATGTGATATGTATGTACATTTTGAAGAGACTTTCTAATTGTTAAATTCCTCTCAATTTGTGTTTTTCTTTAGCCATTTGCAAATTCAAGTTTTCATAAAAATTATAATGGAACATAACTGTTTTCTCAAACATTTTTAACACCAAACCAGCTGTATCTTATTAAATGAAATATCACAACAAATGTGTATCTTCATACTCCATATAATTAGTATATGTTTTCTCAAAAGCCTTAGTAAGCCTAAAAACATAACATTCTGAAAGTTAAAAGCAAAATGAATTTCTATCACTTAACTATACCTTGAAGAAGATAAAGGACAAGAAGCCAGAAAAAGATGACTTTTGATGTTACTTGTAACCACCACCGGAAGAAAAAGGGAAAAAACACAACTCGAACAATTCCCTTTCTAGTCAGAGAAGTCCAAGGACTTTCAGGTTTTGCCTTAGCAAATGCAGACCCTGAAAAAAGTCAAATAAAATGACAAAATACATGCATCATTCTTTAATTTCCTTAGAGAAAATATTTCAACATTTGAAGGACAGAGAAAACCATGTATAATTTTAGTTTGCACTATACTATGAGTGAGAAATGCCCAATTTTGGGTGGTAGGCACTTTTAAAAACATTCTTAGTGCTATCTTATTAACTTAGGTACTCTGAAAGAAACCATTTTAACTGAAATAACAGCAGAATTTCTCCCAGATATTTTATAAATACAAGACAATGTTCAAAGGTCAGTTCCAATTAGAAATTAAAAATTACCACTTAAATTTTTATAAACAAGCCATATAGTTGGCCAGGCAAACACAAGCTGTTTTTCTTTTATTTCTTGGACTGATCTTTAGTGGGGAGAAAGACTAGTCAATGGTATTTAAATACTTCCACTATGTCTTTCTTGTACTATTCCCACCTTCATTTTGGCTCACATTTCTTTTATCTCTACATATATATTTAACCCACTTTGAATAATGTTTCTTCAGGGTCAATTTCTAATTGCATTAAGCTGTTATTTATTCAAGACTCACCTCTTACAAGATCAACATCTATGAGGTCTGGTTTCACATGCGCGGTTTTCTTTGGTTTATTCCTTAAACCCTATAATATATTAAAAGTAGGATTGGTAAGGGAGTAGATCTTAAAGTTCTCATCATAAGAAAAAAAAATATTTGGAAATATGTATGGGGATGGATGTTAACTACTTATTGTGGTATCATTTCTCAATACATATATTTCTCAATATATAAAAATATTGAATCATTATGTTGCACACTTAGAAGTAATATAATCTCATATGTCAATTATACCTCAATAAAAAAGTAGAATTCAATTTACATATTTTTAAATCCAGAACAACAGAAAATAATCAAATTCTAAAGATTTCAATTAAAAAAACCCTGTAAGTAATACACTGGACAAAAATATAACACATCACATATTTGTTACAATTGGAACATAACTGTAGTATTGTAATAAATTTTATTACTTTCCAAAAGGATACATTTAGGGATGTGTGTAACATGTGAGGTCTGTTTATTACTAAAAGTAAAATTCTAAAACAAAGACTATCACAACCGGAACTCAATTTGGATGTAAAGCCTGAGACGGTCCAGGAGACTGTGTTGGCCCCAGATCTGCACAGGAGAGTATACTGGGGCTGGCTGGGAGAGCAGTGGCCCTGAAAAGCTCTCAAGGTGTGATGTTGGGGGGGGTGGCTGCAGGAAGCAGAAGATCACAAAGCTGGGGACAGACAGGGATGCAGACTTCTCAGCAGATGCCAGCATGTGGGGGTGATACTAGCTGAGACCCGGAGAGGATGATGCAGATCTCAAGGTCGCCACTACGTTCACATGCCAACCACCAATGAGACCACAATGCCACCTAATCACCTTAGAACTTAGATGCCATGCCCAGGAGGAAGAGGAGGGAAAGCAGGAATCATGAATTGAATTAGTTTAAACCCAGAATTACTGAACACTAAGATTAAGTTTCTGCCATCAGTGTATGGAGCAAGAGCAGAGGTAGAGATCAAAATCACTGAAAAAAAAAAAAAATCACACTTTATAACTTAAGGGATGTTAAGAATTGGAAGAGCTTAGACTAAATTCTTTAGGAGTCAAGCGCTGAGATATGACACAGTGTGTAGGTAATTTGTTTACTATTCATTCAGTTAATCAGGTAACTTTGTAGTAAATTCTCTGTTTGGTCCTAATTCAAATAACAATGACCCGTAAGGTAATCATTTAGTTAAGTACTGTTTGCATCTGAAACATAGAAAAGGAGACTATTTGAGCTCAGAATTAATGGAGATGTTTAAATCAAAAATGTACCCTGAAATCAAGAAGCAATTAACTTTAGAACCCCTTCGAATAGTTGTCCATGTGAAGCTGAAAACCACTGGCAGGTACAAAAACAAAAGAGTCAGGACTGAAGACACAGCCATGGTAATTTTATATATATAGTCAATCTTCATATTCATAGATTCTGTATTTGCAGATTTACCTGCTCACAGAATTTATTTGTAACCCAAAATCAATACTTGCTGTGCTTTTGCAGTCATTTGCAGACATGCACAAAGTAAGACTGGCAAAAAATTTGAGTCACCCAATGTGCACATTCCCATCTGAAGTCAAACAAGGCAACAATCTGCCTTCTTATTTCAGCTCTCATGCTGTAAATATGCATCCTTTCACAGTCTGTTTTCACAAAGTGCTGGTTTTTGCTTTTTTTATGCTTCTTGTTGGTATTTTTGTTGTTTAAAATTGCCCTCAAGCACAGTGCTGAAGTGAGTATAAGAAGGCTGAGAGGTGCCTCACTGAGAAAACGTGTGCTCCATAAGCTTTGTTCGGACATGAGTCATATGTCGTTGGCCATGAGTTCAGTGTTAGTGAATCAACAATATATATTAAATAAGATGCCTTTCAACAGAAACATACAAAAACCAAGTATAAGTACTGATTGGTTGACAAAAGAGCTGTGACTAGAGATGGAGCAATGGTCAGTATCTGCCAGTTCAGTGTTTGTGGTGACTTTATAGAACAAAACTCCTGCAAATAACGAGAACTGACTCCATCTGTATTCCCATTCTAACGTCATGATCGAGTGGCTAGCAGAGCTATAAATCACTCCCAACATTTTGCAAATTGGGAAAGCAATTCTAACAATACACATATGGAAAAACAAAATTTCTTTAATAGAGCACTAGATGTAGAAAAAAGTTTGAGATTTAATCTTTATTAGTGCCAACAAATTTGAAAATGGTAACATACTTTGATTTACTTCTTTTACATATTCTTTTCCTGATAATTTGAAAATAATCTTATTGCCAATGTTTTATGGCAAACCTGAAGCTTAATTTACTGCTATGTACCTATAATTTCTAAAGATTGTTTTAAGAACTTAAAGTCCTTTGAGAAGAACAGTAAATTATCTTGATTTATGCAATTATGTTGTTTTTCAACAACACAAGATTCATTCTTCTTGACCTTTTTTATGTGGTTCATTTCTTATTTTATATTTTATTAAAATATTTATTTTGAGCTACATTGTAGAATCATAGCATAATTGCCAGTTTTGATAAAACTCCCCTTCAAGGTAACCTATCAGACTATTTAGAGTGTTAAAAAAAAGAAAAACAAAGAAAAATTTCACTGATAAATCTTCTAACATTAATTATTTCAATCACAAAAATAAAAGATATTAGCACCCACAGGTGAGCATTCAAAAAATCTGATTTTAATTAAGTAGATATTTTAAGCTGGAAAAATTTTTAATTGGTTTAGAGTAGACTATATTCAAACAAAATAGCATAGCTTTCAGGTACTAACTATAATTACGGACCACCAAAAGTTTAAATGAACAAAAAAATAAAAACCAAGTTAGTTTAAAATAAAAGATGTTAATATTTTTTATTAAAATTAATTAATAAGATTTTCTAGTTTACTGATCAAACTAGAAAGTAGAAACAACTAAGTATTAGAAATATAATTAATCTCTAAGAATCCAAATAATATATTCTTTATTGAATAAATACTTAAACTCTCATAGTACCTTCCTAAGGTGCAATGACACAAATTATATGAAGTTTTGAATTTTTTTAAATCTGTAAGTACACACAGATAATGTTGAGCCAAAAAGCTTAAAACAGCTGCTTAAATTTAGAAAGTACTTCTGTTCAATGATGAAGACTTCCCATGCATGGAACTATTATAATACTTAGACTCCACCAAAGGATGTAACCATCAGTTTCACTTTCCAGAAATCCTATTTAGTTTTCCCCATCCTGTTTTTCCTCTATAATGACTTTAAATAGCATGGTTCTTTTTATTGAAGCTTTGAAACTCTAGTAAGCACTAAAGCTGGAAGAAATTCCACATTAACTTTTAAATTTGGGTTAAGGTGATCAGAAAATGTAAGTTTTCAGTTATAATTTCTAAAGTGTTTAAGAAAAAAATAATCTGCAACTTACAAAAAACTTTGGCAATATCAACTAAAGGTCTCAATTAAAAAAATAAACATTTCCAAAGAATTTACTTTTATGGCTTTCTTTGGTTTCTTTAGTTGCTGCTCACTGCCATGACAGAGAGACAATCGATTACAGAGGACAAACAACACATTCCATACAGTGTTTTCGAAGCACCAGGTGCTTTAAATCAAATATCATATTAATACACAGCAGCTATTTCTCTACCTTCCTTAGAGTAAATGCAAAATTATTTTACACTACAAACAATTTGCCTCCACTAAAATGTTTAGCAAGAGTGGAATATTTTAGACTTGCCAACAAATTGGTCCCTTTAATTCAAAATAACAAGAGTAAGTTTTAATACCATTTTTAATTCTTCAATTACAATTACAAAGTACTATCTTTAAAGGGAGACATATTCCAGAAAAAAAGTTATAGTTCTTAGTCTTCTCCAAGTTCATCCTGTCAGTGCACAAAGGAATAAATAAGTAACCCTCCTTTACCCTAACCTCTGCTTAGGCATTAAAATAGTTCTAAAAATGAGGAATGTAGTTATTTGTACTGAGCAGCTTAAGAGGTTTCAAGGCATCTTACTAAACCTGTATGCTGCTCATTACTTGCTTGACTATTCCCACTTTTCCTGATAGTCTTGCCAGACTATAGTGTCATGGATCTCTTACTCTTCACTTATATCTCCCTCTTTACCTATTACATGTTGATGTTTCCCTGTGTTCTATTCTCAGCCTTTCCCCCTCATCATCCACTGGAAATCCCCTCACTCCTATAGCTGTATTATATGATATGTTATATAATACACATAGCATACATATACACATTCCTAGATATACACACATTCATACCAAGGACTCCCAAATCTCTCTCTCAAGTACCACCTGGATATTTCTAAAGCACAATTTTAAATCTGCTCCTCTTGTAGTATTTCCCATCACACTCAGTGCTGCCTAAGCAAAGTTTCTAAAACATAAATTTAATCAGGCAACTTTTTTGGCTTAAAATCCTTCAATGTCTAAAAACAGATAGGGAGGCAAACCATAAGAGAGAACAAACAGGGTTGCTGGCAGGGAGGTAGGTGGGGGGGGGGATGGGTTAAATGGGTGATAGGCATTAAGGAGGGTACTTGTTGGGATGAGCACTGGGTGAGTGTTATATGTAAATGATGAATCATTAAATTCTACTCTTGAAACCACTATTACACTATGTGTTAACTAACTTGACTTTAAATTAAAAAAAGCAAATATCATATGATTCTACTTATAAATGGAATCTTAAAAAAAAAAAAGAATAAAAAAGCAGAATCAGACCTATAAACGCAGAGAACAAACTGATGATTGCTGGGGTGGGGGGGCAGGGGTAAGGAGTAGGGAGAGTTGGACAAAACAGGTAAAGAGGAAAGGGAGATACAGGCCTCCAGTATGGAATGAGTAAGTCATGGGAATAAAAAGCAGAGCATAAGGAATACAGTCAGTGCTACTGTAACAGCGATGCAATGGGACAGATGGTAGCTATACTTGTGGTGAACATAGCACAATGTATGAATTTGCCAAGTCACTAAAATATGATGCACCTTAAGTTAATGTAACAGTGCATGTCAACTATACTCAAATAAAATTTTTAAAAATCAAAGTAGCACAGCTCCAGCCATCCAAGATGCTGAAGGGAAAAAAGGCTAAGGGGAGGCTAGTTGCCCCCGCCCCCTCCTGCTGTCATGCAGAAGCAGGAGGTCAAGAAGGTGGTCAATCCCCTATGTGAAAAAAGGCCCAAGAATTTTGGCACTGGACAGGATATCCAGACCAAAAGAGACCTCATCTGCTTTGTTAAATGGCCCCGCTACATCCAGCTGCAATGGCAAAGGGCCATTCTCTATAAATGTCTAAAAGTGCCTCCCACAATTAACCAGCTCTCCCGGGCCCTCGACCACCAAATAGCTGCTCAACTACTTATACTGCCCACCCCCACCCCCGACACACAACAGAGACAAAGCAAGAGAAGAAGCAGAGACTGCTGCCCTAGGCTGAGAAGAAAGCTGCCAGCAAAGGTGATGTCCCCTCTAAGAGGTCGCTTGTCCTTTGAGCTGGGGTTAATACTGTCACCACCTTGGTGGAAAATAAGAAAGCTCACCCAGTGGTGACTGCAAATCATGTGGATCCCACTGAGCTGGTTGTCTTCCTGCCTGCCCTGTGTCATCAAGAGGGGGGTTCCCTACTGCATCATCAAGGGAAAGGCCAGGCTAGGGTGTCTGGTCCATAGGAAGATCTGCACCACTGTTGCCTTCACACAGGTTAACTGGGAAGACAAAGAAGCTCTGGCTAAGCAGGTGGAAGCTATTAGGACCAGTTACAATGACAGATATGATGATGAGATCCACTATCCTGGGTCCTGGGTCCAAAGGCAGTGGCTCACACTGTCAAGTTAGAAAAGGGAAAGGCTTAAGAATTGGCCACCAAACTGGGCTAAATGTATGCTGCTGAATTTGCTGCACATCAAAGTTATAAAAAGTTCTCTTTTTAAAAATAATAATAAAATAAAATAAAATAAAATAAAATAAAATAAAATAAAATAAAATAAAATAAAATCCATCCATGTCTCCCTCACTGTATTCCAGATTATATTCAGATTTGCAGGTAAGGCAGTCAAGCCCCTCCATGCTCTGACTCCCATTTTCCTTTCTGGTTTCGTGCCTAACCATTCCAATTTCCTTCCTCCATCCACCCTATTATCAACCAAGCTCCTGAGGATTCCTCAGTCAGTCATGTTCCTTCCTTCTTGCATATTTATTTTCATATGCTCTCCATTCTGTCTGGAATGTTTTCCTCATTGTCCCTAACGTCTGTCAAACTCGGCTCATGAGTCACTTCCTCTATGCAGTCTTTCTTAACCTCCCTGGGGATGCCTCCCCCTGCACTCCCCATCACAGACCTACACCTCCCTTGCCTAACTGAACTGATCACATTTGTAATTATGTATCTTACTACAAAAATAAAATCCATTCCATCTTTTTGTCCCCATGATTTAATCCTATATTTAACATACTAGATGTTTACACCAACTTTAATTCTTCATGAAAAGTTTAAAGATTAAAAATGACCAATGGCAAAGAACCTTGCCCTTTATCATAGATGACTGAATTGTCTAAACACTGAGATTTTTTTTAAGTAACTATTAAAACTGGTTTCCAGTCTAATATACATCTTTCTATACAAGATAGAAAATGTCAAGCAGCTAAAGTAACATTCTCTGGGCTCAGATTAAATTTAGCTCGTGCAGGAACACACAGATTAGTATTATCTATGCAAATGAAAAATATAAATATTATCAAAAAAGAGCAACTGCTGAGAAACAGAATAAATTTGGTTAAAAAATAGTTTTCATGCTAGCAAGGAGCCTATGACAATGTCTTATCAGCATAAGTGATTACATGAAAACCACCTAACACAAAAACACTTTAATTAATGCTTTATTTTCCTAAGTTCTTTTAAAAAATGACCAACTTTTCAGCGAAACTATTTGCGTCCAAGTCATTCTTGTTAGTAGCACCAAAAGCAGATCTCAATGAAGCAGAGCGGCATTTGACAGGATCACTCAGGCGGGAAAAGTCCTGAAACACTTACCAGTTTAATAAACTGTACAGAGCAATGACAGCATCAAAAGGGAGGAAAAGCAAACTAGAAGTATAAGGTGACAAGTGAAAGGGGAAGACAGACAGCTGATAAAAAAATAATCATAAGAAATTAAATTTTAAAAGAACAGAAAGATGCTAAAAAGCAAAAACAATAAATAAATAAATCATCAGAGGTAAAGACACATGATTATGCCAGCATAAGAGTATACCTCTTTATTTAAAACTTTGGAGTTTATCTCGTTATTTAAAAGTACTTTAATTAAAAGTATGTGGAGAGATATAAATTAAAATGTGGTTAATAATCAACTTATAGAACTATGTTTTAGAATATACAAAATGAAATAAACTTGTTACCTTGATTTCTCTTTGCTCAACAGATTTTTCCCATATTTGTTGATCATATGCTCCAATCTATGAAAATAAATAAAATATGACACTGCATTAAATGCCATCGTTGGTACTCATCCAATAGGTAGAATGACTCTGTTTGCATTACAAGCAACTCAGCATTCATTCAGCACAGATGAGATTCAGCTTTGTCTCAGACTTCTGCAATCAATACTGTACTCAGTGCCTCTCAAAGTATGGTTTCAGGACCAGCAGTTTTAGCACCACCTGGGAACTTGTTGGAAATGCAAAGTCTCTGGCCTCATCCCACAGTTGCTGAATCAGTAATATGACTAATAGCACCCAACACCCCGTGTTTTAAAAATTCCTCTAGATGACTCAGACACACTACTAAAGTTTGAGAACCACTACTCTAGGGAAACTTTTTATGTTTTTATTTTATTTTTAAATCAAAGGGGAGTTTATTAAAAAAGAATTAAAACAGAAACTCTTAAGTACCAGTGTGTACATTGTACACACTTAAATGACTCACAAGAATGAAGTTTTTTTCATATACATCGAGATCACACCATCTTGCTGTTTATCAAAAGATGTTCAAGGAGACTCCAAACAGCATACAAGACTACCATCTTAAACAGACTGCATTTCAAACATGCAAACCTGCCACTGGTAATAAGGCTTTGGAATGGGTGTTCATTCTATTATTTGACCACAAACAGGATAGAAAGCAAGATCATTGAGAATTTAATCTAAAATAGAATGAAAGCTGTCATTTTCTGCACCAGCATTCCTCACTCCTCTCCTGCCATTTTTAGCAAATACTCTTTGTGTATCTTGAAGGGTCTCCATCCCTCTTTGCTGTACAGATGAGAAGCACCTCTTCTTTTGTAGAAATTGATAGATGGTTCATTCCATTCTGCTACCAAGAAGTGCACGCTGCTGCAGTGACATTTCATTGCAACCTGGCTTAGGTTCTTCAGAATCTGTGATCCTATGCCAAAGCCTCTGTAATCACTCATTATGAATAAGTCCTCAGGATACAACAGTGTGCCAATCCGCAGGTCATACGTAAACTAGTACATGGCAACACCAACAACGCTGCGTCCTTCCAGAAGCCAGTGCTCCTTGGACACTTCTGCAACCAGGCAGTGGTAGAAAGGGTGCTCTCCGAAACCATCCTCTAATAGATCTTTTTCAGTTAATGCCACTTGCTCTTCCATATATTCTTATTTGGCCAGTTCCTTGATCAGCCGCAGGATGTCACTGCAGTGGGTGGCAGGGGCTGGGCAGATGACGAATTTAGCCATTCTTGTCTTTTGCTTTTCTTCCTTTTATGGACCAGGCCCCTGTACTTGAACAGCAGGAGGAGGTGGTTCCTCATTCGTCTCCCAGGAGCGTCCCTTTCTCAGTCAGGCTGGCACCATGACCCGGCGAATCTCTGCAAGCGACGGAAAAGCTTCACCAGACTGAGACTAGCGCGGCACTGGGAATCTTTATTTCAAATAAACACAATTGCTACAGCTCTGGTACCTTCAAGAAAAAACTACCAATAATAAATTCTTTTTTTTTTTTTATAAATTTTTTTTTTCTTAACATTTATTTATTTTTGAGACAGAGACAGAGCATGAATGGGGGAGGGGCAGAGAGAGAGGGAGACACAGAATCTGAAGCAGGCTCCAGGCTCTGAGCCATCAGCCCAGAGCCCGACGCGGGGCTCGAACTCACGGACCGCGAGATCGTGACCCGGGCTGAAGTCGGACGCTTAACCGACTGAGCCACCCAGGCGCCCCAATAATAAATTCTTTATGGAGTTATTTTTAAAGAACAAAATGTCAACGTTTTACAGAATTAAAAATTCATAAACATGTAGATCACAATTACCATGTGGGTTACGGTTAAAACTGAAAAATAAAGTCTTGAAAGCAATTGAAGACACAGGGTAAACATCAAGTAGTAGAATTCCTTTTAGCTTCTATGCCCATCATTCTCAGATGCTGGAAAGTTCTCTGAAGTACACCTTCAGCGGGGCAGCACGAAGAAACCACTCTTATGGTCCATCTCAGTATTAAGAAACTAAATACTAAGAAACTAAGTTTCCCCTTAGTTCCCAATATCCAACAGGACACTGAAATGGGTCAATAACTTATAGTTTTAACTAAGGATTTTCACTTTTAGCATTAATTGAAAATTAGAATCCTGAGAAATTAAAACTATTTCAAATAATTACAATTAAGAGATGAAATGGACACCAGAAACAGAGATATTATGAGGAAATTCAGGAGAGAGCACTTTCTGACTCACAACATCATTCTACCTAAAAGTCCTCTTATTTACACATAAAAAAAAAAATCTTGTTTCAAGGGGTGCCTGGGTGGCTCAGTCAGTTAAGTGTCTCACTCTTGATTTTGGCTCAGATCATGATCTCACATTTTGTGGGATACAGCCCCACATCAGACTCTGTGCTGATGGGGTAGAGCCTGATTGAGATGTTCTCTCTCCCTGCCCCTCCCCCTGCTCACACGCACACATGCGCCCGCTTTCTCTCCGTCTCTCAAAACAAATAAACACTCAAATAAAAATCTTGTTTCAAGGAATGAGAAATCGAGAATACAGGAACGATTTAAAGACAGACATGAAGGGGGCGCCTGGGTGGCGCAGTCGGTTAAGCATCCGACTTCAGCCAGGTCACGATCTCGCGGTCTGTGAGTTCGAGCCCCGCGTCGGGCTCTGGGCTGATGGCTCAGAGCCTGGAGCCTGTTTCCGATTCTGTGTCTCCCTTTCTCTCTGCCCCTCCCCCGTTCATGCTCTGTCTCTCTCTGTCCCAAAAATAAATAAACGTTGAAAAAAAAAATTAAAAAAAAAAAAAAAGACAGACATGAAGGAGGTAGAATAAAATGATTACATGATTCTGTAAGAGCCCTTCATTTTGATTATTCTCTCTCAGACATTATCTTATTCATACTAATTTCTCTGGTCCTATTTAAATCCTTTTCTCTTTTTCACTGCTTTCCTGTGACTCCTTTCTTATTTTTAAAATCACTGTGTGATATAATATACCCTGAAAATTAAAATCTTAGAACACCTAGACCAAGCCACATGGACTGAACAACTCACTTATACGTAACCGAATCTGCCACGAGTGTCTCTAAAGCAGGGTAGATAATCAGTAACCAACTGGTTGGACTTAGTGGCAGAGCTGACCTGCAGTGACTAGATGTCCTTTACCCTCTTAAATTCTGAATTCAATCAAACAATCATCTTCTTTAAAATCAGAAGAGGTAAGTATGGGGACATAGATTCCACAAGAGTAATTCTGCTCTAACTTGATAATTCAGAATGACTGGGATTAATTTAATCAAAACTTACCTTTAAAATGTGTAACTATTTCAATGGTACTGTATACTTTTTAGTGAAACAATAACCAAAACTAATAAGCAATAGGCACTAATTTTTTAATGATTATATTGGCAGTATTTGTTTGCATGTACAAAAGAATGTACTAAATTCTAAAGAGAATTTTAAAAAGAACTATATTTTTTATTTCAAGAGGACTCAAGAATATGGACATGGAATCAAGAATATAAAATAATGTATATGCAAAAGACCAAATCAGAAATACATGTTAATTGTTGGCCTACCTAGGTTTGATACAATCCCAGTACAGTACTCAGTAGCTCCAGGCTTAAAAAGGTTAGGAAAGTCTAATAAATTTTGAGGTGAAGCAGTGGCTAAAAGGAGAAAAGCTTTTTGAAGGCTGAGGTACTTGTAAATAGCATCATGTAACCCTAAAAAAAGGGCAGTGGTGGTGAGGGATGTTCCTATAAAAAGGATATATATTCCTATAAAGAGGATAAAGATGGCTTATTTTACTGGGGAGTCCATTTTTCCCCCAAAGATTTAATGGGTTAGAGGAAGAACAACTTTTACTGTAACAGAATGTGGGATCTTAAAACAAAAAACAAAAAACAAAAAAAACTAGAGAAGCATCACTTTCAATTACAAGCAATTAAATGTCTCTCCAAGTGGAAACATCAGTTTTCCTTTGCAGCAGACATTTTTTGTTTTAAAAAATACCACCAGAATGGACCCTTTAGTTACATAAGCAAATAGACTACTTCCCTGAAAAAAATTGTGAGGGTGCTGTGAACCTAAATGCAGGTGCTTTAGATGTTCGTGGCTCTGCTTAGTGATGCATATGCCATTAACAAATTACTCTTAAATAGACATTCAGACCTAATTGCGTCTGAAAATTGCTTGGTTTTTTGGGATATGTGTGTAGCACATCAGAAGTATCGTGAAATAAGGGTGGTGACAGGATATCAGAAGGGCAGGGAAGGAATTCTCAAGACCCCTTCTGGTCTAAAGCCTCATTTAATTCCACGCTGCAATCTGTCACGATAAATCAGAACCCCAGTGGCTGAGTTCAAGCTTTTCCCCTGAAAGAAACATGACCTTATGGTCAATCATCACAGAGCAAGAAAAGAAGTGAAACTCAGACTGAAAAACAGAAGAACCATCTTCTCAAGACTTAGGGTCAGGGATGAAGAATAAGCTGCTGAGCTATGCTAACAAAATTAAAAAACAAATAATTCAATACACTTTCCAAAGATTCTATTCTACACACAAACACTTGGCAGACTTGACTAAGTCACCTAACCTTAATAACTGTTGTTGTTGTTGTTTTTGTATTTCTTCTACATAAAATTAAGTCACAAAGCTGAGTTCAATTATAGTTCTCTGCAAAAGATCAGGACAAAAAAATTACATTATTTTTTAAATGCCATACAAAAAGTTAAAGGAATCTCAGCAGTAGCATTTGTCCAACAGAAAAGAAATTTAATCAGATAATATGTTTAAAAAAAAAAAAAAGATAATACGTTTTCCCACCGAGAAAAGAATGTTATGTAATATTTTGGCTACTTCCAAATTTCAGTTACTTCCTCTCTGTTCTCCCCTGCCCTCCACTGTTTGGATGTTTAGAAAAGTGCCCCATATTCTATGGAAACAAAGGGATATACATACAAATAATGCTTTGTTGGTAAACAGACCAACCTTCTGTAAGGTACCTTACAAAATACTAACGTAATTAATGTATGAGTAGTTATATGGCTTTCAAACCATATTCTTCATAACTGACCATCTATTTCAAGGAGGAAAAAACACTTTCTCTCGAATTATGAGAGACTACTTTGAAATCCTGATTTACATTTGATGTGCAGGCAACCATTTTGTACACGTTAAGAAAGTTCATTATCTGCTGCAATTTTATTAACACTCTGGTTATTACTCCCACAGATTCCATGAACACCTAAGCCTCCGGTGTACTCTTACCCAACCAGAGCTGACCTACAGTTAGCTTTTTTTTCACCTGGTTCCAGACCAAACACTTTGCCCTCTACAAATCATTCTGTATCTGTAACATTCTATATCTGTAACATTCTGTATCTGTAACAACAGGTCTGGCAATCCTGTATTGATTTGTTACAATACTTCCCATGACAGTAAGGGGAACTCTAAACTTTCTTCCTACAGGCTTTAATTCCTAATTACTGTGAGCATTACCTCTCCTGGCAGAACATATAGCTAACCACTCCAATTACTAAGATTGAAGTCATAAGATGCAAATGTCTTCATTTCCTGTCTTCTCCATCTCTAGTATCCGTGTTCTCATCTATTACTTCTAGTATTATTTTCTTTCCTATTTTGATAAATAAACTTTGAGCCTTTACAGAGGTTGACTGATTAAAAAAAGAAGAAATTGGGGCGCCTGGGTGGCGCAGTCGGTTAAGCGTCCGACTTCAGCCAGGTCACGATCTCGCGGTCCGTGAGTTCGAGCCCCGCGTCGGGCTCTGGGCTGATGGCTCAGAGCCTGGAGCCTGTTTCCGATTCTGTGTCTCCCTCTCTCTCTGCCCCTCCCCCGTTCATGCTCTGTCTCTCTCTGTCCCAAAAATAAATAAACGTTGAAAAAAAAAAAATTTTAAAAAATAAAAAAAGAAGAAATTGAGATACTACAGTAATATCAAGTGAATTAAAATTGAATCAAATGAATACTATAGATACTTTCTGACCTACAGAAGACTATCATAAAACGAAAATGTAGGGTGCCTGGGTGGCTCAGTCAGTTAAGCGTCTGACTTCAATTCAGGTCATGATCTCACGGTTTGCGGGTTTGAGCCCTGCATTGGGCTCTGTGCTGACAGCTCAGAGCCTGGAGCCTACTTTGGATTCTGAATCTCCCTCTCTCTCTCCCCCTCCCCTGCTCATGTTCTCTCTCTGTCTCTCAAAAATAAATAAATGTTAAAAAAAATTTAAAAAGAAAATAAAATGTACATGTTATAAATCTGAAACTAATGTGGCTAATGTTACATTAAGTATATCCCTAAATATATATAGTAGATATTTAGAAAGATACATGAAAGCCATTATTAATAGAGATTATCTAAAAGAAGTATAGGAGAATACTTTTACTTTTTTCTTTACATCATATTCCCCCTCATAATAGATATGTACTACTTTTGTAAAGATTGTAACTCAAAGTAATTTGAACTGTCTAAGAAATTAATGTTTCTATCACTAAATAGTATGTTTACAGGGAATCACCTACCTCTACCTATCATCAATCTAATTTTTTATCTTATACTTGTACACTGAAACAAAACAAAATGGAGAAGGGGAAAAAGAGGGGAGGACAATGAGGGGAAGTCAGGGATAGACAGGGATAAGGAAGGGGAGGATTGGTGGGTGGAGAAAAAGAGTATCTTTGTCTAGGTGTCTGCCAGAATCAGCTCTGGCTTCTAAGGGAAAAAAAATTGTAATGAATATGATGGTATCAAGAGTACAAATGTTAAAACCTAGATGATGATGAAATGGGAAACACACATCACTAAGGAATTCTAGAAAAGAAATGTTTGAAAAACAATTTGAAAAGCTACTCTTAGGTGATCTGATTACCCCTTAGGTCATCACATTCAGAATGGCAGTGGCTCAAATATCAAGAGACTAAAGAGAAGGTGTCTTGCTTCAAAAACGTAGTTACCAATAGTTTAATTAGAATAAGTGCTTAGATAAAAGATTTAGAGTTAACAAATAGACATAAGCAGGGCAAATGGAGGCCCAGATTTGCACACATATTTTAAGCACCTCCTTTCCTTAGAAAATGAACACATACACCATAATACTATATATCAAAGTCCTACTTTTTCCTACTTCTATCATGCTCAGTTTCGGTTCTTGGAATCTCCTTTCAGAAACTCTGAAAAGCAATCTATTAATTCTCACAAACATCAAATTTAATTCAAAAAGTTAACAAAGAACCCAAATCCCTTCTGAGTTTGGTCCACTCAATAAACTTAATCAGAGGCCAATCATGTGCCAGGACAAATGAACCTTTGATAGCAAAAGTGTGTGTGTGTGTGTGTGTGTGTGTGTGTGCGCGCGTTTTAATATTATGAAATTTATTGTCAAATTGGTTTCCATACAACACCCAGTGCTCATCCCAAAAGAAGCCCTCCTCAATGCCCATCACCTACCCTTCCCTCCCTCCCACCCCCCCATCAACCCTCAGTTTATTGTTTTTTTTTTTTTATTTTTTTTTTAACATTTATTTTTGAGACAGAGAGAGACAGAGTATGAACGGGGGAGGGGCAGAGAGAGAGAGAGACACAGAATCGGAAGCAGGCTCCAGGCTCCGAGCCATCAGCCCAGAGCCTGACGCGGGCTCGAACTCACGGACCGCGAGATCATGACCTGAGCTGAAGTCGGACGGTCAACCGACTGAGCCACCCAGGCGCCCCTGTTCTCAGTTTTTAAGAGTCTCTTATGCTTTGGCTCTCTCCCATTCTAACCTCATTTTTTTCCCCTTCCCCTCCCCCATGGGTTTCTGTTAAGTTTCTCAGGATCCACATAAGAGTGACAACATATGGTATCTGTCTTTCTCTGTATGGCTTATTTTACTTAGCATCACACTCTCCAGTTCCATCCACGTTGCTACAAAGGGCCATATTCATTCTTTCTCATTGCCACGTAGTACTCCATTGTGTGTGTATGTGTGTGTGTGTGTGTGTGTGTGTGTGTGTGTGTGTGTGTTAAGAACATGACAAGGATACCCTCAGGGCAAGAAGCTAAAGAATCTCTTGAGACCACTTCTCAAAAAGAAAATAAAAGGAAAGATGCCTGTGACCTTCGTGATTCTTTCCATCTCTATACTGATAGTAAATATATTCTAGTTTATTCTGTGACTATATTTTTGTACATACATCATCAACTAGAAAACCCAAATAGGTAAAGGTCATGTTGCTTTTATACCTACAAGTCTCATATTTTAATAGGGATTTATTATTTTTTTTAATGTTTACTTATTTAGAGAGAGAGAGAGAGGAAGAGAGAGAGCAGGGGAGGGGGAGAGAGAGGAGAGGAGAGGAGAGGAGAGGAGAGGAGAGGAGAGGAGAGGAGAG
>NW_024412391.1:78796872-78815857 GCF_014898765.1 Herpailurus yagouaroundi
AGGAGAGGAGAGGAGAGGAGAGGAGAGGAGAGGAGAGGAGAGGAGAGAAGAGAAGAGAAGAGAAGAGAAGAGAAGAGAAGAGAAGAGAAGAGAAGAGAATCCCAAGCAGACTCCTTGCCATGAGCATGGAGCCTGACCCAGGACTTGATCTAACAAACCATGAGATCATGACCTGAACTGAAATCAAGAGTCAGACACTTAACCAACTGAGCTATTCAGGGGCCCCAACAGTGATTTAAATAGCTACACAACCAAAGATCATTTTTACCTTTGAGTCTTTTTTTTTTTTTAATAAAAACAAAAGTTATCAATCAGAAAATACCCTTTGTTATATTTGGAGTGTTTGTGTTTAATCCTTTGTTCTCTCACTGCCTTAGCTGATTGACTTTTAATGTTTGCTGACAGGAGTAGCAAGGACCCCAGACTGTGCACCAGAAGTGGATTATCATCCTGCCTCCACCATGACAAGTCTTATGGTCTTGGCAAGTTTCTTGACCTCTGAACATCTGTAAAATGGGGACAACAAAACATACTTCACAGAACTAGAATGTAAAAAGATAGTGTCTGGTATATAGTTGGTGCTCCTTAAATATTAGTTCTTTCCTTTCTTGGTAAATCAATTTCTCTAGGCTTCAATATCTCATTTTTAAATTGATAAAGTGGAACTATACTTAAATTAATTTATAACAATATTTATATTCACTAATGAGGATTTGGATGGCCATAATTTTTTAATGTATGAGTATGTGGTGAGAAAAGACTCATTACAACTATGAAAAAAGAAAGAACCAATGAAAGTAGCTATAAATGCCTGGGCAAAAGGAACAAAGAAGAAAGCAGAAATAAGCTGTGGAGACAAATGTCATTTTGACAATTAAAAAGTCAATGTTACACTTTTTAAAGAATTGTTTACAACTTATAAATTAAAACAGGGCTGTCAACACTCACGATCTAATCTGCCCAGATATCTAAACTATATATAACTTGCATTTTCACAAATTTGGTAAAAAAGAAATTGAAGCATTGAGCAATATAACAAAATTAAAGTTACTATGGACATTCTGAAATTAGACTTAATATTTCTGTTCATATCACTAAACCATACTAACGAAACTATTAGGGCCACTTCCATCAGAATTGTTGATTAACCTTGAGATAAATACATACCTGGTATTAGTAGAAACTGATTTTTTAGACTTCTTATAACTTTTAATTCCAAAGTATAGCTTTCAGGGCTTAATAGGTTTTCACTGTTCTTTGATCATAACTACTGACTTTCAAACAAATTTCTTTACTGAATGCCTGGCAATATCTCTGACTCTTTTTTTTTTTTTTTTTTAATGTTTATTTATTGTTGAGAGAGAGAGTGCGAGTGGGGGAGGGGCAGAGACAGAGGGAGACACAGAATGCGAAGCAGGCTCCAGGCTTTGAGTTGTCAGTACAGAGCCCAACACAGGGCTCAAACCCAGGAACTGTGAGATTATGACCTCAGCTGAAGTTGTACACTCAACCAACTGAGCCACCCAGACGCCCCTATCTCTGAGTCTTTATAACTGCTCCTGAAGAGCCTTGTTTCTAATCTACTATATTGCACAGCAATTCCCATTACTTCTCCATTTTTGTGCTCTCTTGTTCTATTCTCTTATTTCTTCACAATGTCCTATTTTTTTTAATGTTTATTTTTAAGAGAGAGCGAGAGAGCGCACACATGCCAGTGGGGGAGGGTCAGAGAGAGAGCTGTCAGCACAGAGCCTGATGCAGGGCTCGAACTCACAAAAAGTGAGATTATGAGCTGAACTGAAGTTGGACGTTTAACTGACTGAGCCACCCAGGTGCCCCCACAATGTCCTATTTTAATCAAGATACTGCCCAATGTTTCTGATTGCCCACTGCATGCGTGCACATGCACCGCCCCCCCCCCATACCTAGAGAGGTCAGACACTCAGGTGACTTTAATAATGAGGAAATATGAGGAAGTTGAATCATTTAATTACACAATATGAACTATGAATGAGGATGATGTCAGACAAAAAGGTGTGGTCTGAGGATATGGAAAGAGCTAGTAACCCTTCCAAATGTAAAACAAGTACCAAATTTTTTACCAAATCTTTAATTCTTCTGAATCAACGTTTTCTTAGAGCTCTAAAAAACATGAAAAGCCAAATCACAGAAGTCTTTAAATCCAATCATTAAAATATTTCACCACAATTCTAGTGTTATTTAGGAAAGGGAAGACATGGGTAAGTATTCAGAGTTAAGATATCTTAATTGGGGAAAGAATTCTAAATCATGGAATAAATATGAATAATTATAAGCAAAGAGTTTCTTTGTAACCTTTGCTTCAACTGTCCTTTATTTCTTCTGCTATTTGTTATTAGCAGAATCATATAATCAATAGTTTAAGTACAGGAAAGAAAAGCTGCTTGAGTAGAAAAGCAAATAAAAAAATAAAACTTTTAAAAAGATTAAAATCTTTGGTGGGGGGGAAAATACAACTTTTCAAGAAAGAAAAGAGATTTCTAGAATCCAATCAATTATGAAATACATTTCTAGGTAGCCTCTGACATTCAGACGTAAACATCAAAGTCTGAAAACACATTCTCATCTGGAGATGCTAGAATCTAGATAATTAGCAAAGATTCTATTCATTATAATAGTAGTTAAAGCTATTTAAAATCTTCCCACATATTTTGTCAATTTATGCATCCTCTTAAAATCACACCCTTTCCTGCATTCACCCTAAGAATAGTGTATTACAGGCCACATACATATAATCAAATCATGACCAATTTCCTATTGCCTAGGGAAAACCAGTTAATGATATAGTAAAACACTGACTCAAGTTTAGAAAAAATATCTTTAAGAGTGTTCATTAATTCAACAAAAAGAAATGATTATAGTAGAACTTGCCTCGAAGAAGTTACAAATACAAAGAAAAATACTCAGAGAATTAGTTATAATTCAAAGCAGAATCAAGTAAGTACTATTGTACTCTACACAAATGAGAGTCTGAAAAACAGCAGTACTTGTAAGGTAAAATGTACAACAGGAAACTTACGGGATGGGTAACTCAGTTAAGCTTTCAACTCTTGATTTTGGTTCAGGTCATGATCTCACAGCAGGGAGATAGAGCCCCACAACAGATTCCGTGCGGGGTGTGAAGCCTGCTCAAAATGTTCTCTCTCTCTTTCTCCCTCTCCCATGTTTAAAAAAATTGGGGACAGGGGTGCCTGGGTGGCTTAGTTGGTTAAACATCTGACTCTCAATTTCAACACAAGCCATGATCTCACTCCCCAAGCATGGAGCCTGCTTAGGATTCTCTCTCTCCTCTCTCTCTGCCCCTCACCCTGCTCGCACACTCACTCTCTCTCTCAAAATAAATAAACATTTAAAAAGGAAATAAAAGAATGGCAAAGAGAAGAAAAAGAATAAAAAAAACCAACACTGTTGGGAGCTATAAACCTACTAGGAATTATGGCTAGAGTCAGAGTTGGAAAGGTATAAAATCTGAACTAGAGTTGGGAAGGTATAAAATCCAGAACTCAGGGGGCACCTGGGTGGCTCAGTCAGTTAAGTGTCCGACTTTGGCTCAGGTCATGATCTCATGGTTTGTGAGTTTGAGCCCCGAGTTGGGCGCTATGCTGACAGTTCAGAGCCTGGAGCCTGCTTCAGATTCTATGTCTCCCTCTGTCTCTGCCCCTCCCTTGCCCATGCTCTGTCTCTCTCTCTCTCTCTCTCTCTCTCAAAAATAAATAAATATTAAAAAAACAATAAAAATAAAATAAAAATAAAATCCAGAATTCAGCAGCAAAACCTAGGTGTTGGGACAATTTGTGGCTAATAATAATCTAGGGAAACAGAATGGCTTAAGGAGATCAATAACAAAATATTAAGAAAGACAAATATCCAGCTGGGGGGTAGACGTATCAAAGTCAGGTAAGGAGATTTAGAAAAATTAGGCAGGCAAGAAGAAAAGTGGGACAATACACTATAATAAAAGCCAAAAGAGGAAAGAGTTTCAAGAAAGAAGGTAAAATAAGAAGAGCTGAAAATATTGAAATGTTCTGAGGTGGTTAGGCAGTTAAACATGTTCATCTCAAATAATCTTGATCTCATTTAAATAGTAGGCAAAGTCATTAGCCAAGATATGGAAGCTTGGAGTTTGGAAAATGGGGGACAATAAAAAAGGTAAACAGCAATCATTCCTTTTACCACCAAGACTCAACACTCCAGGATCAGGAGGGGAAGAATTAAACACACACATGCACACCCTGCCACCAAATACCTACAGTATGCCAAGCATGATGCTATCACCTGGCAACACCCCTCAGTAAGTCTTCAAATGGTATAGCATCATTTCCCTTTCCCCATGCCTTTCCTGAACAATTCAGTGTCAACATCATTAGATAGGGCAGAGCCACGGGAGCCCAAAGCAAGGTCTAACACATAGGTGTGGCTAGGTGTGGGGTACCAGCCCAAGTGGGGTGTAGAGCAGGGGCTTTGTGGTGTCAGGGAACTCAGAGCCTGAGCAGGGTCAGGAAGATGACCATATTTTGGGGTTACCCAGCACAGACAGGGTGTTAAAACCCATGCAGGGTGAGGAAGATCCTCACTTGGAGAACATCTATCCTAATGTGGGGTGTCAGAGCCCAAGAAAGATAAAGAGGTCTACAATAAAAAGTTTGAATGGGATGAGAAAGGTATCCATATACAGAATGAGATGGCAGCTACAATGGGAGACTGGTTACATTTGTGGAGACTGAGGGCTCAATAGACTGAAAATGTTCACTGTGTTTATTCAGAAATCTCTACCTATAAACCTATTAAAGAAATAAGAGAGGAGCACCTGGGTGGCTCAGTCAGTTGAGCATCTGACTCTTGGTTTCAGCTCAGGTCATGATCTCAGGGTTCGTGAGTTTGAGCCCTACATCAGGCTCAGCGCTGCTGGTGTGGAGCCTGCTTGGGATTCTCCCTGTCTCCCTCTCTGTCTGCCCTTCCCCTGTTCTCTCTCTCTCTCTCAAAAATAAATGAATAAACTTAAAAAAAAAAAAACCTTTAAAAAAAAGGAAATAAGAGTTTACTTTAAAAAAATTTTTAAAAACGTTTATTTTTGAGAGAGAGAAGAGACAGAGCACAAGTGGGGGAGGGGCAGTGAAAGAGAGAGAGACAGAATCCAAAGCAAGGTCTCCAAGCTGTCAGCACAGAGCCCGATGTGGGGCTCAAACCACGAACTGTGAGATCAGGACCTGAGCTGAAGCCAGAGGCTCAATCAACTGAGACACCCAGGCATCCCAGTAAGAGATTATCTCAACAACGTGAATGCTATATGTAGTCAGGGGAAAGGCTTAAAAAATAAATTATGGCATATTTATACAATAGAATATTATGCTCATTAAAATTATGTTTTAAAGGTTATTCAGGGGCACCTGGGTGGCTCAGTCAATTAAGCATCTGACTATTGATTTTGGCTCAGGCCAGGATTTTACGGTTCATGAGTTCTCACTGTGCTGACAGTGCGGGGAACCTGCTTGGGATTCTTTCTCTCTCCATCTCTTTCTGTCCATCCCCCAATAACATGTGTACTCTCTCTTTTGCTCGCTCTCTCTCTCAAAATAAATAAATAAACTTTAAAAAAGTAAAAGGATATTCAGTAATGTGAGAAAATACTTTTGGTATGTTACATGAAAACAGGATAATAGAAAAACTAGATACAATATGATCCTAATATTGTTGGGGGAAATTTCACAAGGTTAACAATAGGGCAACTGTGTGATTTTACTATATTTACCTGCATTTTCCAATTTTCCTATGATAGACATGTATAACTTTTAAATCATAATAAAACCTCATTTAAAAACATCAAGAGAAAATGAAAGCTAATCACAGTAATAACAACTGTTAGGCACTGGACTAGATGCTCTTGAACACATTTTCTCATGGAAAAATACTGTTAAGAAGGGCAAGTTGTTAAGAAAGCAATTGCCACTGCACAAAATCAATTTAATTAAGTCTCACTATAAAAATAAATAAGGTTTTTCCTATGAGTTACAGAATGGAAATTTCAGCTAATAAGTTCTACCTTAATAAAAAAAGAAAAAGTTTAAAAAAAAAGTTATATCTTAACAATAAAACTGTCAAAGTTGAGTACTATAAAAGGGCAGACAGATACCAATATCCTGGCTAGGATATAAGGGGGAAAAATGGGTTAAAGAACCAAAATGCTAAAATATATAGTACCCCAGAAAACAACATTCCATAAGGGACTCTTGTGGCAGAAGGGTAACTTAAATTGCATTAGGTGGTGAGGGAAGGAATTCAAATGGTTCACACAGGAAAGGGAGGCAATGGAGGGAAGGGAGCCCAATAAACGGCTACATGGTAGAACTGGGAGAACTCCAAGTTCTGGGAGCCAGAGAGAGAAGGCCATCATCAGCTTTTTGACCTCTATAGCAACCAGCAGGGACTGGCCATGAACTGTCTCATCTGACTCCTGTTCTCTGTTCCCCCTCAGTTCTCAAGAGATTAAAAAGATTAACCCTCAGAGCTAGTGAGATTTACTAGACACAGTGCAGATTTCAGGGGTCCCTCAATGGTCCTCAAATGCTGAGCCCCATCTTTAATAAGAAACTAATTCTTTAAGATTAAAAAAAGCAAGTACTTAGTTGATTCAATACCTATCTCTCATGTATACTTAAGTAAAATCATTAAATCACTAAGCGTAAAGAAATAAGAACCTGCTATACTGTGTGTGAGGGGCACTCTCCAGGACCAGGTCACTGTTACTTGATCCTGCAAGAAACCCTTCTCCACGGTGATCCAAAGCTAGAGAGCTGACCCAAGCTGAGCCAATCAGGTTCTCTCCCCATTCAAACGTCAGATCATCAAGAGAAACACTTGGATGGCTAATAGAGGAGAATAAAATTAAACAACAAAGTCCTACAGACAAGTTTCTAGAAATTCTGCTGCTAAGGGGCCCAACATAGGGCTGGTTTGCCTTTCTTTCCCGGTGTTGGCTGTTGCTGTTGGCGTAGTTTACATGCGTAGTGAAAAGTAGAAGCAGAACACAGTGGTGTTTTTTCCTGGCCCAACTTTAATGAGAACATTGCTGTTAATGCAAACCAACACCACTCTGCATAATTTACAAAGATTGTTTATTTTCCAACTTGCTGGTACATGGCAGTACATTCTCAGTGGATTTATTAATCAAGGTACTGCCCAATTAATAACCTTTCCCAAGAAGTCATCTTGGCAAAGACCATTTAACTTCTGCTTTTCTACCTAACCAAACCTTGCATCATGAATTGTGCAGACCCTGCTAATGACAGAAAAAAAGATCATCACTGGTTTTTATATTAATCACATGAAATAATTCAAATATGCCTTACTTCATCAATTAAGCAGAGGGTCAAGACACATTATCCAGGGTAAATACTAAAGTTCTATTTAACAAACTTGTAACATATCTCCCCAGGTTTTAAACCTTTTATATAGACAAACCCTTAAAGTTTAATTTAATTAATAATTATCTGGGCTTTTCATTAAGTGTTATCTCAACAATTCGTGTATTAAATAAAAATGTAATTTTATTAAAAATAGTTAAAATAATTATTAAAATGATTTAAAATGGCTTTTGAAAAGCTATTTACTACTTAAAACAAACAGGTTAGTTAAAAAAAATAAGGTTTCGGTTCTTTAGCTTCTAAATCATTGAAACACAGTAGAAGACCAAATAACAAACTTTATTCTCTCTTGATTTTACCACTAACAGCACTGTTCATATTTACATGTCAAACTTAAGGGGAAAAAAACTTCAAAAAGACATGAACTTCATCCTCCCACCTAGTCCAAGAAAGGGCTTTCACTGACAACAAAGGTCACAATTCTCTTAGCCAAATATGCATTTATAAAAATTAATTTACTCAGTTAAATAATAATGACCAAAACCAAGCTAGTCAGTGTATGTACAAGTGTAATGCCTATTTCATGGGGTTGCTGTGATGACTAAATGCATGTAAAAACTTAGGAAAGTGTGCAGCACACAGTAAGTGTTCAATAAATACCACCTGTTGTTATTCAACCAGCACAACAACCATGACAGAGGAAGCTCTGGGCCAACTACTTTACTTACACAATGTCATTCAATTCTCATAACAATCCTTGAAATAGTGTTCCAATTTTTTTTAACGTTTATTTTATTTTTGAGACAGAGAGAGACATAGCATGAATGGGGGAGGGTCAGAGAGAGAGGGAGACACAGAATCTGAAGCAGGCTCCAGGCTCTGAGCTGTCAGCACAGAGCCCGACGCGGGGCTCGAACTCATGGAACGCAAGATCATGACCTGAGCTGAAGTTGGCCGCTTAACCAACTGAGCCACCCAGGCGCCCCAGATAGTGTTCCAATTTTAAAGAAAGCTGAACAGAGATAGAGAAGTTCTATAACTTGCCCAAAGTCACAAAGACAGCAAATGACCAAACCAGATTCAAACACAAGATGAGCTGGCTCCAAGGGCCTTATTTTTTGTTTTGTTTTGTTTTCCTGATTGATTTTTAAGTTATAAGACTCACAGTGTATCCGTGTGTGGTACAAATACAAATTGAGTCAACATAATGTTTACTTCAAAAGCTCTCAGATACTGTGCTAGAACTTTCTTACAAACTATTCATAAGTCAACATTTTCACTCCAATTTTAAAGATAAAAAAATTGAGTCTCAGAGAGATTGAAACAACTTGCCCGGGGCGCCTGGGTGGCTCGGTCGGTTAAGCGTCCGACTTCAGCTCAGGTCATGATCTCACGGTCCGTGGGTTCAAGCCCCGCGTCGGGCTCTGTGCTGACAGCTCAGAGCCTGGAGCCTGTTTCAGATTCTGTGTCTCCCTCTCTCTGTGACCCTCCCCCATTCATGCTCTCTCTCTGTCCCAAAAATAAATAAACGTTAAAAAAAAAAATTAAAAAAAAAAAAGAAACAACTTGCCCATGGTCGGACAGCTTTTAGGACATAGAATTTGGACCCCATCTACAGACACAGTTGCCCATTGGCCGGCTGGCCATTACGTAGTCTTACCTTCCTAAGATAAATCTTAATTGTCTTTTCTCAAAAAAAATAGCAGTCTGTAGAAACTGCTATGCCTTAATAGCAGAAACCATTTCAAACATTTTTTTAGAAAAGAATTAAGTAAATATATCACCTATTTCAGACATATCCATCCTTCGACTTGCCAAGACTTGTTTTTTTAATAACCACACACCCAAGAACAGCTATCACTTTTTCTTTGTATTCATGATTATAATTAAAAGTCCAATATTACTACTTCTTTTGCAAAGAATAGGCTAAATGCCATCCTGGAAGAGTGGGAAAAGTTCCCACCAAGGCACTTCACGTAGACTGAGGGGGACGAAAAAAAAGAAACATTTCCTTAAAATGAATATATATTTATATTGTCCTCTCAACTGTACTGTTTAACAGGTATTGGGCATGCTTTAACACAAAAATGCAACTTGTTTTAAAGTTCAGCCCACCTCGTAAATTCCTTAAACAGAGTTTCATCAGTCTAGTAAAACCAAAAGGAAAATTCCATAAATGTCTTACTGCATCAAACTGTAGATTAAATATTTATTTTACACCTTTTATTGCCCAACCTACAATGATGAAAAAAAATGAAAATATTTTTTTGCCAACTGACATCTATTATTTGACATGTTTTCTTAGATGGTCCAGAAAGGGGAAAGAAAATTCCAGGACTACTTCATCAATTATCATCACACTTTGAGGAAAATGGAATAATAGTTCATGATAATAGGTAAGATCAAGACAAAAACAAAAAAACAAAAAAAACAAACAAAAAACCTCCTACAACTCAACTAGTAATAGCAGAGTTAAAGCAGGAAATGACCAGTAATATGCCAATCAGCTAAGATTGATTATTTTTTTGTGTGTGACAAGTAATTAATCTCTTTTCCTTTTGATTTTACCTGAAGAGGCCTAAATTTTAAATCACAATTCAAAGACTTTATTTTGCAGGATACAGTCAGAATCTTCGAGGAAACCAATACTTCACATGGCAAGGACCATGCCAGTTTAAGTCTCTTGCAGGATTTCCAAAGCTATAGTAATGTCATTCGATATAGACAATAAACAATTAATGAAAAGAAGTAGCCAGGCAAATTAAACCACAGAGACACTACTTCACATCTACTAACGTGGCCATAAATCAAAAGGACAGACAATAACATGTTGGCAAGGATGTGGAGAAATTAAAATCCTCATATATTGTGGGACTGTTAAATGAAGCAGCCACTCTGGAAAATAGTTTGACAGTGATGACCTGATAATTCCACTCCTACTTATCTACCCAAGAGAAATGAAACTCAATGTCCATACAAAGATCTGTACATAATTGTTTATGTCTGCATTATTCATATTAGTCAAAAAGTGGAAACAATGCAAATGTCCATTAATTGTGAACAGATAAAAAAATGTGGCACAATGGGATTCTACTCGGCAATAAAAAAATTTAAAAAAAAGAAGTACTCAAACATGCTACAACTTGGGTGAAATTCAGAATCATCATGTTAAGAAGCCAGACACAAAAGACCATGTATAGTAACATTCCATTTATATAAAATGTACAAAAGAGGCAAATCTATAGAGACAAAAAGTAGACTAGTGGCTACCTCAAGGTGGGAATGAGTGACTACAAACAAGAAAGAAGTTTCTTTTTAGAATGATGGGAATGTTCTGAAATTAGATTGTGGTAATGGCTGCACAACTCTATAAATTTAGTAAGAATTAGTGAGGTGGATACTTAAAACAACCGAATTTTATGGCATTTATTTATATATCAATAAAGCTGTTTTGTAAAAGAAGAAATAACTTTATTTCTGTAAGATTTCTTTAACATGACATTTAAAGTGATAAACACACACACACACACACACACACACACACACACACACACAGGCCTTAGATCTTAGGGGAATTTGGAATGAAAAAACTTTTCCATCAAGTTTTGACTCCTAGCAGGCTATTCCTCTCTATCCAGAAGACTACTTCTGTTTTTTGTTTTGTTTTTTTTTTTTTGGTGTCTATGCTAGATTATTATTAATTAATGTTAATCTTGGCCTAACATTCATTTGCATATTGGTAAGATTTACTTCCCAAAGGATTTGAGATATTTAAACGCTATGTGGTGTAAATTACAGTTCACTGCAACTGAGAAAATAAGTTGTCAATATAAAGAAACTGTTGGCTCAGTTGGAGGAGTGTGTGACTCTTGATCTCAGGGTCATGAGTTCAAGCCCCACACTGGGTATAGAGATCACTAAAACTAAACAAACTTTAAAAAAATATTTAAAAATTGTCTATGCTGTACAAATAGTTGCTAAATTCGCATTATTTGGAATTTTAAGGTTTATTTGAAAATATGCAAATTTTCAAATAAAAATTAAAATTGCGTGACATTTCAAATAATTGAAATTATTAAATAGATAATTTTTGCTTGGATGACCAGGTAATTGCTACAATAGTAAAGGGTGAGAATGAGAATTTTTTTTTTAAGTTTATTTATTTATTTTGAGAGGGAGAGAGAGAGAGAGTGCAAGTGAGTGGGGGAGGAACAGAGAGAGAAGGAAAGAGAGAGAATCCCAAATAGGCTCGGCACCAGCAATGTGGAGCCCGATGCAGGGCCTGAACTCATGAACCATGAGATCATGACCTGAGCTGAAACCAAGAGTCGGACATTTAATCGACTGAGCCACCCAGGTGCCCTGAGAATGTTTTTTAAAGGCAAGGCTGTAAGCAGACTGAACATCTGGGCAGGCCATTTATATAGTGACTGGAGCACTTAAAAAAAAATAAAACAAATG
Organism: Herpailurus yagouaroundi; assembly: GCF_014898765.1. Classification (NCBI taxonomy): domain Eukaryota; kingdom Metazoa; phylum Chordata; class Mammalia; order Carnivora; family Felidae; genus Herpailurus; species Herpailurus yagouaroundi. The sequence goes on from NW_024412391.1 coordinate 78,808,734, forward strand.
AAAAAAACTTCTGAGCCTGTTTCTTCAGTAATGTTTGGGAAACTGGACCATGATGTGTAATTCATTGAGCACAACACTTGGTATACACTAGGTGTTTAAATTTTGTTTTTAACCCCAGCCATGTCTAGAATTACACAAAAATATCACATAATTTGGAGAGAATCTGTGTAAGTGGACTTCATCAAAGTGATCTCTCCTGAATTTTTGGATCAACACTGAAATAAAAGTATGAGTTCTTGATTCCATGACATAGTATTTCAAATACAATGGAGAGCTGAGTTAATTTCTGATTTTTAGATACGTTGAACTGTGGTATGAACTTGCAAATAGAAATGATAAGTAATTAGGAACAGTTTAAGCTATGAAGGAAGGATTTGAATGCTTATATTAATTAGACAACAGCAATTATTAAATTGAAGTATTCATTGGAAAACCAAGCTCTCTTAGCCTTCAATTTTGATTAGTTCAGCGGGGCATTTCTCTAAGCATCACAGGTACAAAAACAATTTCAATAAAGGAAATTTCCAAAGAACAAAACATCAGGAGATGGAGTCAACATACTATGAAAACAAATTAAACCTGAATACCTGTATCTAAACATTGGTTTTTTTTTTCAATTTTTTTAAATGTTTATTTCTGAGAGAGAGAGAGAGAGAGAGAGAGAGAGAGAGAGAGAGAACATGAAGGAGACGGAATCCAAAGCAGGCTCCAGGCTCTGAGCTGTCAGCATAGAGCACGACATGGGGCTCGAACTCACAGACTGTGAGATCATGATCTGAGCCAAAGTTGGATGCTTAACCAACTGAGCCATCCAGGTGCCCTATGAACATTTTTCAAACACCCCAAGAATCCCTCAACTTCTTATTTCTCATTGTCTGCATTTCTATGCAGTCACTTTTGCTTGGGGTTACATAAATGAAGATTTTCCTCATTCACAGAATTTGTAATGTATCTCCAAGTGAATAAAAAGGGAGTCTTGTGCTAATATGCATCTAGACATTAACCAAGGATACTGTACAGATCAGACTTAATATTTATCTCCATTTTGATTTGATTTTAAAAATCCAACCATATCAAACTACAGTCTGTTGACACCATAGTATTTACTTTCAGGGAAAAAAAATCATTCTATATTAGAAATGAAAGCAATTTTTAAAAAATGAACCTAGTCTTATTACATGTCCAACTTAAGACATTACCGTCTTTACAAAAAGAAATTAAATTAGAAAATATATATTCATTCTAAAATAATTTGTTTTATTATTTCTTTGCAAAAAAAAAAAAAAAGGCAGGAGAACTAATTAGTAAGGGCACAGAATTAAATTCCTATATTTAAACTCCAGCCTCATTACTTACCAGCTCAATGAGTTCAGTCAAATTACTTTGAGTTCTCTGGGTTTTCTCATTTATGATAGTAGAGAGACATTTCAGAAGAAATTTCCCATTTTTTCAAAATCTCTCCCCTAACCTTCCCCCTCAAGAAATCAAATAATAATAACATATTTATTAGGAGTTTTGTTTGAGAAACAGTATATATAAAAATTATGCATAACTTGAAAATAAATGTAGAAAAAAGTGTTGGTAGTGGGTGATAATCATTGAAAACAAACAACTTAAACACTACCCAAGATGGCAATAAGAGGCTATGTCTAAAATAACCATGGACTGACTGGGACCCAGCTTGGATGGAAGGTCCCACCACTGGTTGATGGAAGATATTAAGGTCTCTGGTTTCCACTCCCTTGTCAGTCAAGGCAATTGATATTGTTAATAATAGTAGTAACAGTAACAATAACGAGTTAGCATTTATTATTTATCAAGTACCAGACACATGTTCCATGTATTAGCTCATTTAATCCTTATAACTCTATGAAATAGACATTACCGCATCCCTATTGCACAGTTAACAAAACCTTAAATTGTACAAAGCTAAACGTAAGCAGCAAAATACAGGAATTCAAATCCAAGTGACTGGCTCCACAGCTGAGCCAGTAGTTACCCACCAGTGATTTCATTCACATTCTTAACAAAACCCACCCATGTTCTCTTTCTTGTCTTGGCTCTGATCACTAAGAGGTGTCTGAAGAGTGGCAGTTAACCCCTAACTGCCATCAGAGACTTCTGTCTCTCATGTCTCTCCCTGGTTGCCTTCCTAGCAGGGGAGCTATCAGACCCTGTTAAAAGAGCAAATGAAAATACACGAAACTTCATGAAGTCCAACTTATTCAGCCCTAAAAATATGTAAAACAGTTAATATATTAATCACAGTACCACTTTGAGGATTAAATGTGCTAACACATACTGAGCTAACAACAGTAACAGACACATAAGAACTCAACAAAATTATCTATTATGTCATTGGATGAATTACCCAATGCTTCCTTTTCCCGCATACTGCAGCATGAGACAAGGAAGGAATGCATATGCCTTATCTACATTCTTTCAGTTTTTATCATAGGATATATTCTCGTTTGTTATTCTAAAACATAACCTGACTAAACCACATATAAGTAATATGAATCAAGACTACAGTACCTTCCTTGTTTGCATATTTCTAATAGTGTACTATAAATAGCATAAAAATGTGTATCATATTTTTAAGGCAATTTAAATGCCAAGAGTATTACCATATCTTGGTTAGTTAAGTACATTTGTATTTTAGAAAATAACTAACATTATTGCTGTTCATTCATTCATTTGAAATAAAGAATGAGACCCTGAAACAGATCTAAATCTGTTCAATTATTCAAAATCAAATACATTAATTTGTTTGGCTTCCTTCCATTTATCTATGTAGGGTAACATTACTATGGAGAAAAAACTTAAGATAAATTGCTCCTGGGTGCTTAGTCCAGATTCCTCAGAATTACAATCTAAGGGAGCTGGTCCACTGTCATCATTGGTCAAGAAAAGTTATGCTGTAATTGTAAGAATCCAGGTGGCTATAAAACTGCTACTGACTCAAGTATGCCTACAGAAGTTATACCTTTAATCTTAGTATGGAGAATTAAGGAAAAACTCTGCAGAAGAAGAAATAAAATATTCACTTACAGATTTTAACTTTATAATGAACTATTTATTTAGATACTAAGACTGTACAAAAGTACTAATTTTTGTCAAGTGGCTTGTAAAGGATTTGCAGTCTTATGCTGTATAGACCTGTATTAACTTCTTGTATTAAGAAGACAACTGAGGCTTTAAGAAGGGTCAGAAAGTTCTATACCTAGTATTTAGGGGCAGAACCCAAGTTCTGACTTACAACCCCATGTCCTTTCAGCTGAACCACATTCTTTTATGTAACTTGGTCAGCATTTTCCTAAGAATGTTCCACAAGTACTTGGGGAAAAAAAACCCAAGTCAAACAAATTGAGAAATGATATCTTCTTTGCCTCTTAGGTAGTAAATAACACTACATGTATTTGCATAATAAAACCCTGTAATCAGAAACTTGTTTATCTTTGTCTAGCTCAGTATCTCCCAAACTCTTTGATCACAAAATCCCTCTATTTTGCTAATGCCTACTGACATTATTCAGTATGCACTTTGGGAAATATTGCTATAGGCTAAAGCATTATGTTTAGCACTTAATGTAATAAATATTCAGCATAGAGACAGAATTTCACACATTACCATTAAATAAGTTACTTGAATTAGTGTCTAACTTGGTGCATGGCACATCCTAAGCACTCAATATAACGAAGAACTACATGAACTAAATAAAAGTTTAAGGTAAGTATTGTCTCCCGAGAGCACTGTTCTCAAAGCAGCAGACATTTACCAAGTACCAACTATAAGGTAAAGCACTGGAATAAATGATGTAGATACAAACATAATGATTCCTACCCTTACAGATTAGCAGGGGGGGGGGGGGGCGGGGTGCGGGGGGGGCAATTAATTATAATGCAAGTCAAGCTGTGATAAATGCTAGAATACACAAATACCACTGTAACACAGAGATAAAAGAAAAATTGAATTTATAGAAAAATTCCCCTGTAATTGCTCTTAGATGTAGCAGAAGTAATTCAGTCTATAACTATACCACCACCTCAACATGTTTATATCTAGGATGATTAAAAAAGGATCAAGATCTCTCTGTAGTTTTCCTTGTCCCTATGCAGGAAGGATTGCTCCCATTTCAAATTTGCTTCTTCAAAGGAACACAGTCAAATACGACTAGACACTCAGAAGCCATCTAAATAAGCTCCCAATGGCAAAACAGAACAATCTAAGCATGAATAACTGCAACAGTTTGAAGCATGTAAAGTATCTTTAAACCAAGAGTTCACAATGATATTTAAAAACAAACAACAGTGCTGACTTTTGAAGGATGGTATGTAACTACCATGTTACTTGGTATACTTGTAAAAAAGAAGAAGAATCAAGAAATAAAAAATACTTACTACTGCCATGAAAACAGCACACATAACCTTTGTATAGGAGAAGTAGCTTGGGACACCTAATCCAGTCCCCATGGGGTTAGGAAAGATGTCCTTGAAGAAGATACTAGCTTTGAGTTTTAAGGACCAATTTGAGTGAGATTAAAAAAAAAAAAAAGCAGATGTGGGCATCCCAAGCAGTAAGGTGAAAAGCAGCATGGAGAGACTTCAAAAAGTTGTATTTGGTGGAGGATGGAGTTAATGAATAAAAGCTGAAGGCTGGATGGGGCTGGAAAGCCAACTGAAACTGGATGTTGAAAAAATTCCTTAAAGGCCTTGGGAAGAAGATTATACCACACGTTAAGAGGAAATCTTGGAAGAGTGTTATTCAGTAGGTAAATGACAAGGTCAAATTTTTATTTAAGACAAGTCACCCTGGTGGGTTGTGAAGAGAAAATATTTGACTGAAAATAAGAATGAAGAAAACAATGAAGGAAGGGAGATCATAGGAAATCTGAAAAATATCTGGGAGATAAAAGTAGTGACAGAATGGTGACTGGAAAAACAAACTTAGATGGAAATTTATGTGACTTACCATAATGCTTTACAGACAATTCCACTGTAGCATTTACCATAAAGTATAATAGTTATTTGCATTTTGGTTCCTCCATGATGCAGAGTTGTATTAAGATAAGCGCTCAGTGCCTTATACATAGTAGGTCCATCATAAATATTATTTAAAGGTAGACAGATGCAAATTCTACCATGACATTATTTTTTTGGAGAGACAGAGAGACAGAGAAAGTCTTGGTCATAAAAGTCTTTAGTGTTAAAAGTCAAACTGTACTAGTAAAACTAAATGTACTGAATTTTCCCTAATTGAAGTCAATGTAATAAGGCTTCACCTAGCAATTTTCCTTTGTTTTCTACCAGTAAATAAAAATAAACCACACAGCAAAGTGTTACAGTGTCCATAAAGCGGTAATTAAAATATATCCTGCTGTCTACCATTTTGAGATTGGAAAAATAAGATCTCATCTTCTTGTTCCCTAATGTTTGAAAAGATTTTAATTTTAATAAGGCCACCTGACTTTCTCTTTACATACTGTCTTTTACCTGGTTAGAGCCACATACCAACCCATTTCTCCATAAACAAGGTAAACCAGAACTCTTTATCTGTACTTCTAATTCCCTCATGGGGTTGGGTGGGGGAAGACATTAAAAACAGAAAGCAAACTAAAACAAGATTCCACTTTAAGTGAATATAACATATCCTAATAAGGATATTAATTTTAGGCAAAAACTAGAATGAGAAATTTTTAAGTTTCATAGCTTCTTCAGCATTTCCTTCTTGTGAATCAGTCCCTGGTATTGAATTAACAGCTTTCATTTGAATAAACTCTAGGGGCCATATGGCAAAGAGCAATTTAGCTTCTAAGTTGCTCTGTTAAACAGCATTTATAAATGTTATTCATCGTGCAACTATAAACATTCAGCAGGTTAACACCAGTGTTTTAGACACTCTCAGGCCTTTTCAAAGCTGGTACATTTGCCTAATTTTAGGCAGCCAACGGCAACCTACCAACTTATTTCACCACTATGTCTGTTACCATGGTTAAAGATAAACTCCAAGATATTTGGAATATAACTGGCAAACATTCTATCCTTGGCTAACATTTCTATTCTAAATCTATTCATCAGAAAATGAAAATGGTTAGAAACTAGTTTTCTAGTATGCCATAAAATAATTTTCTTCCCAACTCCCAAGAGGCATAAGAAGCTTTATTCATTAAAAATGTCAACTCTAGTCAAATAATACTGTTTCTTGAATCTCCTCATACCTGTGTAAACAACTACTTTAATTATTAGGCACTGTTACTGGCAACTGCTGTAGGCACATAGATGTTTCCTTTTAATGGAATAACTATTACATTTATCCAAAAGAAAAAAAAATTCATAAGCAAATAAGAGAACCACAGCATTTCAAAGAGGTTATGTACTATGTAGAAATTCCTATTTCTGACGCATCAATGTATTTGCAAAGCAAAAACAAAACCTTCTATTTCCAAACACTCAGTTTCTAAAGAGGACAAACATAAATACTAACCATTTAGGTGTTTATGTCTTCACAGTTTAAAAAGATGTTGCAAAAACTTTAAAAATAGATAAAGAATTTTCTACTGAAAGTGTTTTTGTGAAACCAGTACTTCTATACTCAGGAGTACTGAATATAGGTCCCCTTGGAGTCTGTAAACATTACTGGGTAGCCCAGAAGGATATTGCTAGGGAACAGTGAAAGGTTTCTTTCTTTCTTTTTTTTTTTCTCCAATTTTTTCCATTTTCTTTACCCATGGGAGGTGAAGCTGCTATCTCAACTAAATACAGGTTCTGCTTGTTCAAAAAGTGAAATTCTGTAACTCATGGTACAGCTGACAAGATCTCTAGACTAGATTTAAAAAACAAAACAAAACCTTGTTCCCTTATCTCTCAGTGTCTCAGTTTCCTCATCTGTAAAATAAAAATATTAGAATCGTTAATTTTAAGGTCCTTCCCATCTCTACTTTCTGATTCCTTAGTAAGAAGTTAGATTCTAGCACACGGCAACCTCAGGGATAGTCTCAGGCAAACACACATGAAGGAAAGAACGAAGGAAGGAAGGAAGGAAGGAAGGAAGGAAGGAAGGAAGGAAGGAAGGAAGGGAAAGGAAAGGAAAGGAAAGGAAAGGAAAGGAAAGGAAAGGAAAGGAAA
>NW_024412391.1:78815867-78828963 GCF_014898765.1 Herpailurus yagouaroundi
AAGGAAAGGAAAGGAAAGGAAAGGAAAGGAAAGGAAAGGAAAGGAAAAGAAGGAAGAGAGAGAGAGAAAAGAAAGAGAAGAGAGAGAAGAGAAAGAAAGAGAAAGCAAGCAAGCAAGAAGCAAGCAAGCAAACTGGAGATTTCTGAACCTTAGAGATATGTCTGCAAAATCAGTTCACTGGAATACTTGACTTTTTACCCAAGGAGAAATTCCCTTGAGCCTTCCATCAGGTTTTGCTTCAGAGCAATGTAATTAATTTATCTTCAGTTCCACTAACTGATTAAACAACAAATGGAGAGAAGTTTATAGAAGTAAAAATTCACAGGAAAGGAAGAGAGATAAATTACAATGCATTCTAGATCAAAGCTGAAATTAACAGATGACAACAACTACTGCTCAGAAAAATATTAGAAATGGCTATTTCTATTCAATTTGCAGTTGAAGTTAAAGAACTTTTTGTTGGGAATGCAAGCTAGTGCAGCCACTCTGGAAAACAGTATGGAAGTTCCTCAAAAAACTAAAAATAGAACTACCATACGATCCAGCAATTGCACTACTAGGCATTTACCCATGGGATACAGGTGTGCTGTTTCCAATGGACACATGCACCCCCATGTTTATAGCAGCACTATCAACAATAGCCAAAGTATGGAAACAGCCTAAATGTCCATCGATGGATGAATGGATAAAGAAGATGTGGTGTGTGTGTATACACACACACACACACACACACACACACACACACACACACAGTGGAGTATTACTCGGCAATCAAAAAGAATGAAATCTTGCCATCTGTAACTACGTGGATGGAACTGAAGGGTATTATGCTAATTGAAATTAGTCAGTCACAGAAAGACAAAAATCATATGACTTCACTCATACAAGGACTTTAAGAGACAAAACAGATGAACATAAGGGAAGGGAAACAAAAATAATATAAAAACAGGGAGGGGGACAAAACAGAAGAGACTCATAAATATGGAGAACAAACTGGAGGTTACTGGAGTGGCTGTGGGAGGGGGACGGGCTAAATGGGTAAGGGGCACTAAGGAATCAATTCCTGAAATCATCGTTGCACTATATGCTAACTAATTTGGATGTAAAATTTAAAAAAGAAAAAAGAAAGTAAAAAAAAAAAAAAGAACTTTTTGTAAAGAGTCAAAAGAAAACAAAGTTTGGTCATTTAAAAAAAGGTACCCAGAAAGTTCACCCAGCAGTGTAGTATGGGCCTGCAAATACCATGTAAAGTTAGGTGGCATTAAATGTAAGAAACTGTTATCTATCCTTCTATTTATTTAATCTATCCACTTTATTTGTTTTAGAGAGAGAGAGAGAAAATACAAGTAGGGGAAAGGGGTAGAGGGAGGGAGGAAGAAAGAGAGAGAGAGAGAGTCAGTCCTAAGTAGGCTCCATGCTCAGCAAGAAGCCCAACTCAGGGCTAGATCCCAAGATCCTGGGATCATGACCTGAGCTGAAATCAAGAGTCAGATGCTCAACTGACTAAGCCACCCAGGTGCCCCAATCTATCTATCCACTTTTTAATGTATCATTTGTTTTGTTTATTCCCCAAACACCTCTTGCCAAAAAAGAAGAAAATGATCTCAGATAAATAATGACATATGCTGAGAAAAAAACTATTTGTGCTAGAAATTAAAGCAAAGGATAAAGGAGACAGCAATTAAATGCAAGTACAGAATACAAAAACACACAAAAGATTAACCACTTCTTTTAATGTTTTTCTATTTTAATAGATACAAAAATGTTCAGTTTACAAGAACTACTAACCAAAACCTTTAATTAACCAAATATATTATTAACAACAACACTCCATATTTAGTGAAAGAGAACATAAGGCACAGGAACTGGTATTTAGCAATATTTACTGAATACCTACTATACACCAACACTGTACCTGGTGTTTACATGTTATCTCATTTACTCATCATAGCAATCTTTAAGGATTCTCATCTCAGTATTATAGACAAAGAAACTAAAACTCAGTAAAGTTAAGAAACTAGTGTTGTACATAATTAGCCCCAAATACAAGTTCCTGAAGCATCAAAGAGATTGATAATTGTTCAAAAGTCTGTAGCAAATATAGAAAAAAATAGAAAAAAATGTTCTCATACATTTAATTCAATAAGAGTTTAAATTTTTAAAACTTCATAGTTTGGGGGCACCTGGTGTGGCTCTGTTGGTTAAGTGTCCTACTCTTGATTTCAGCTCAGGTCATGATCTCACAAGATTGAGCCCCATGTAGGGCTCTGAGCTGACAGTGAGGAGTCTGCTTGGGATTCATTCTCTCTCTCTCTCTCTCTCTCTCTCTCTCTCTCTCTCCCCCTCTCCTCCCCTCACTTTCTGCCCTTCCCTGCTCCCATGTACATGCGTGCATGCTCTTTCAAAAGAAATAAGCTTTGAAAAAGAAATAAATAAAACTCCATACTTTAACTCAACTGACACAGTTTTACATCTGAAACAACAGATTAATATTTTAAACACATTTAAATATTTACTTTTATATATAAAATTGTTTGGTTCTAATATAAACAATTGGCATTTTAAGAAACAGTCAAAATTGATCAAAAAGTAGATCTGATGACCCTTAAAGATTAGAACATTGAAAAATATACACTGTGGTTTAACTTACATGCATTTTTAAAGGGAAAGAATGTTATTATTATCTATGATAATTAAGACAACAAACCTCATATAATTAGATTAAATAAAGAACACAAATATCTATGTATTTATTAAGAACTGGAAGCAGAAAATTGTGTTGAATTCTATAGAAACTTCTTCCTTAACATTTCATATGGGAGGAGCTAAGTGATCACAATCTTAACTTTTAAGAATATAAAGAAAATAGTGAGGATCCTGATCTTCTACTCAGTACAATACTGGTGGTCTAGGACACAGCTAAACAAAAGGACATAAATAAAGCTACACATCTCCACACTGAATCCACTCAAACCAATCATCATATGCTTTAGACATACTTCTGTAGTGGGGAAAAAAACCACATGTCTTCCCAGAACTTTGGAATGTTACCTCACTTGAAAATTGTGTCTTTGCAGGTGTAATTGATTAAGGATCTCAAGATGAAATCATTCTGAATTTAGAGCAGATCTAAATCCCCTGACTGGTGTCCTTATAAGAGTCAAGAAGACAACATGAAGATGGAGGGAGAGATTGGAATGATGCATCAGAAAACTAAGGATTGTGTTCATTAGAAGCTAGAAGAGGGACACCTGGGTGGCTCAGCCAGTTAAACAGCCAACTTTGGCCCAGGTCACGATCTCATGGTTCATGAGTTTGAGCCCTACATCGGGCTCTGCACTGACAGTGTGGAGCCTGCTTAGGATTCTCTCTCCCTCTTTCTCTCTGTCCCTCCCCCATTTGTGTGCTCTCTCTCAAAATAAATAAACTTAAAAAAAAAAAAAAAGCTAGAAGAGGCCCATGGGACAATTTCTCCCTCAAGCCTCCCTACAGAGGGAACCAGCCCTGCTGACACTTTGATTTTGGACTTCCGGCCTCCTGAACTGTGAAGAAAAATAACTTCTGTTGTTTTAAGCAACCCAGTTTGTGGTCCTTTGTTACAAAAGCCCCAGGAAACTTATAAAACTTCTTATAGTATCTTGATATAATAACCACTGAGTTAATCCACTTCATTATCACAATAAATAAAACCATGAAAACAGAAACAGAAGCACTCTGAAAAATAAATGCTTTTAAATATGAGGCAGTGCTATCACATCACCACCACCATCATCATATCACTATCATTACTGTTGTTAAATCAACAGATATATATGTATAATACTAACCATCTTTTAAAAAAAAATGTGTATCTCCTCACTTTCGCATTAGAAGTCATCTGAAAATAAACTCTCAAATTAAACAAGAAAATCTTATAGTAAAAGTTTCTTCAGTCTGTTTTTCAAAGCTACGTTAGTACAGAAGGATGAGTGACCTGAAAGTCAGTAGACCTGAGTTTTGGTTTTATAACTAATTCATGACTATGATCAAGTTATTAGATCTACAGGCATCAGGTTTCTTACCTATAAAGCAAAAAGTTTAACAGAAACCAGATGATCTCTAAAGTCAAACTATCATGACTACTGCACAGCATAGTTTCTTTCTTCCTTATAACTCAAACTCAAACTCAAACTCAAATTATTTATGCTATAAATACCCGAACTGGAAATGGGTAAAGGTGGAAAATCAAGGACTTCATGACTAAAACGGGGAGAAAAACCTTAAGTGAAAAGGCAAATATTTGAGCAACTAAACTAACCAATCTATTTCTGGTAGGACAAGTCTTATTTTTGGCAAGTAAGTGACATTAAAAAGGAAGAAGTGGAAAACATGATCAGTGACTGAAGCAAAGACAGTTGAAGTTTATAAGTTACACTTAATCATGATTTTATGGTATGAGTGTTAGACAACAAACGTCAACAAATACCCACTGTTTTAACATTGAATATTAGAAGCCTGACATTTTACATTTCTCATTTACAAGTAAGAATCTTTTTTTAGCCTCATGAGAATTTTTAGAATCCATGAAATAAAGCACTCTGATAAGTTTGGGGAGCAATTCATCTGATAAGTATGGTGAATATGAAGTAATAATAATAGAAATAATTCTCATTTATTGAAGGTTTACCCTGTGTGGAGCACTTTGCTTAACATTTTACATATATCATCAGTTACTCCTAAAATAAATACAAAAAATGGTATTTATGTACATGAAGTTCAGAGACATTACGCAACCTGTCCAAAATCATACTGGCTTTCAAGAACAAGGATTCAAATCTCAGCTTTCTAACCCCCAAATCTATGTTCTTGTTACCCATTAAGATACACAGCTTTGCACAGTGGTCACCCTCAACAAGGGCAGGTTGTGACTGAGAGGGAGGGATGAAAGTTCTGTAGAGCTGGTTAACATTCTGTTTCTTGATCTGAGTTGTTTTATAAACAAGACACAAAGAGTCCTAAACACAAACAGGTATTCAGTTTGTAAAAATTCATGAAGCTGAACACTTAAAATCTGTGTGGTCTTCTGAGTATGTTACACCTCAATAAAATGTATATATATTGCCTCTGCATTAGTCAGAACTTTCTGTTTTGCAAGTAAAAATCCAATTCACACTAGCATCAGCAAAAAGGGGGGGAGGGGTTATTGGCTGACATGGGTAAACAACTCCAAGTTTGGAGTGAAGTTAGTCTTGGGGTGAAGTGAATCCAGGGACTAGAGCGCTATGCTGGCCTGTGGTTCTGACCTGCTCTGGTGCTGTCTCATTGTCTTCTGCCTGCTGCAGACTTTCAATCCTTCTAGCGCCTTGAAAGAAGCAACAGGGTCTTTTTCATCACCTCTAGTGAAAAATAAAAGGTTTGGGGGAGCCTGGGTGGCTCAACCTCTTGATTTTGGTTCAGGTCATGCTCCCTTATCTCCTGAGTTCAAGACCCTCATCTGTGCTATAACAGCGCAGAGCCTGCTTGGGATTCTCTCTCTTTCTCTCTCTGCCCCTACCCAGCTTACATGTGTACGTGCTCGCACTCACTCTCTCTCTCCCTCAAAAATAAATACATTTAAAAAAAATAAGTAAGTAAAATTACATTAAATATTTAATGGTATATATGAGAATATGGTTCAGGAAAAAAAACTTAGAAGAGAAAAAGTAATAAACCCATTTGTCTGAGGCTCAGTACTTCAATTTAACAGCCCAATACTAATGGAAATCTATTCTGGTTTCTCCAATTACCATTCTTGAGGCATTAATTTTTCTTCTGAATTAGTGACTGAAGATTATTTTTTTCAATAGGGACTTTCAAATTATTCATGACTATGGATGGCTACGACAGTACCAAATGAAGTTTAAAATAAGATGTTAAAAGAACTTTTAAAAATTTCAAAATAAATCATGCAGAGAATAATTTATTTAAAGGTACCCTGACATCATCTAATTAGATTTAATACTTTAAAACTTTTGTTTTTATTTTCTCCTCGAAATTTCACATCTGATATTAGAGTTCATGTTCACAACAGTCCACAGATCAAGTCATGGTCTTTGGGGTTAGCTAGTGCTCAGTACTCAAAACAAAAATATAAAGATGTCACCATTTTTAAGTGGAAAAGGTGACACTAAAGTGAGTTACAACTAAACATACATATGTTCAAGAAAATGAAGCTGAACATTTCTTTTTTTAAAAGAAACTTTTTTTAATGTTTATTTATTTTTGAGAGAGAGAGCGCGCGTACACACACACACACACACACACACACACACACACACACACACGCCAGTGGGGGAGGGGCAGAGAGAGAGGGAGATACAGAAACCAAAGCAGGCTCCAGGCTCTGAGCTGTCAGCACAGAGCCCAACAGGAGGGGCTCAAACTCATGGACGGCGAGATCATGACCTGAGCTGAAGTCAGACACTTAACCAACTGAGTTACCCAGGTGCCCCTGAACATTTCTTGGTTTTATTTATAGCAATACTTCCTACTATAAGCTGAATACCACTGAATGATAGGTCACAAAAATTAAAGAATGTTAAAATACTAATGTTTTAAAAATTATCTAATTGAAGACTTAGAGGGTTCAAATCAGATGCGAAAATTTTATTGTGTTTCTATATTATATACACTTTCCTGGCAATAAGATCCTGAGAATTTGGAAAGTTCATCACAATTTCAAAGGGATGTATGATTGAAAAGCAGCTGAGGATGATTATCAAGTTAATGTAGTGAGTGGTAAGCAAAACTCAAATGAAGTTATTTGACCATGGTCATATAATCAGCAAGTATCATATCAGCATCAGCAGTCAAGCCTTCTTTTCACTGAAACTTAAACACCTGTAAAAGGACTTTTTAAATAAATATGTATTTAAGAAAAAAACAAATCTGTATGACCTAAGAGGAGTGAAGGGAACTCTCAGGCGGATGGTAAAAGAAAACTCAAAATGGATAAAGGACCTGAATGTGAGACAGGAAACCATCAAAACCCTAGAAGAGAAAGCAGGAAAAAACCTGTCTGACCTCAGCCACAGCAATTTCTTACTTGACACATCCCCAAAGGCAAGGGAATTAAAAGCAAAAATGAATTACTGGGACCTTATGAAGATTAAAAGCTTCTGCACAGCAAAGGAAACAATCCACAAAACTAAAAGGCAACGAACGGAATGGGAAAAGATATTTGCAAATGACATATCGGACATAGGGCTAGTATCCAAAACCTATAAAGACCTCACCAAACTCCATACCCGAAAAACAAATAATCCAGTGAAGAAATGGGCAGAAAACATGAATAGACACTTCTCTAAAGAAGACATCTGGATGGTCAACAGGCACATGAAAAGATGCTCAACATTGCTCCTCATCAGGGAAATATAAATCAAAACCACACTCAGATATCACCTCACGCCAGTCAGAGTGGCCAAAATGAACAAATCAGGAGACTCTAGATGCTGGTGAGGATGTGGAGAAACGGGAACCCTCTCGCACTGTTGGTGGGAATGCAAACTGGTGCAGCCTCTCTGGAAAACTGTGGAGGTTCCTCAAAAAATTAGAAATAGATCTACCCTATGACCCAGCAATAGCACTGCTAGGAATTTACCCAAGGGATACAGGAGTACTGATGCATAGGGGCACTTGTACCCCAATGTTTATAGCAGCACTCTCAACAATAGCCAAATTATGGAAAGAGCCTAAATGTCCTTCAACTGATGAATGGATAAAGCAATTAGGGTTTATATACACAATGGAATACTACGTGCCAACGAGAAAGAATGAAATATGGCCTTTTGTAGCAATGTGGATAGAACTCGAGAGTGTTATGCTAAGTGAAATAAGTCATACAGAGAAAGACAGATACCATATGCTTTCACTTTTATGGGGATCCTGAGAAACTTAACAGAATCCCATGGGGAGGGGTGAAGGAAAAAAAAAAGAGGTTAGAGAGGGAAGGAGGGAGCGAAACATAAGAGACTCTTAAAAACTGAGAACAAACTGAGGGTTGATGGGGGGTGGGAGGAAGGGGAGGGTGGATGATAGGTAGTGAGGAGGGCACCTGCTGGGATGAGCACTGGGTGTTGTACGAAAACCAATTTGACAATAAATTTCATATTTAAAACAAAACAAAACAAAACAAAACAAAACAAAACAAAACAAAACAAAACAAAACACCAAGAGGGCAGATGAGAGGTGTGACATGAGAACAATCCGCCCAGAATATAAGAGAAGGACAGAGAATTCTAGGAGGTCATTCCCAAAGGGAGGTTTGTGGGGGGAGGCAAAGAACTACTAGAATATTTGAATATGACTGACTACAACAAAAGGAGTTTTATAGTTCTATCAGAGACTTTGGAGAATTAGAAAAATTAAGCAAAAGGAGGAAAAAGTTGCACAGACAGAAAATATCAGAGTATATGGCATGACATAGCTCTAAACAACGCATACACAAACAGCTCTGCATAGTGATTTCACCAAAATTTGTAGTCATTGGGAGGATTCGGGTAAGGAATACTAGTTGAGGAGGGACTCATAAAAAAGCTAAATCTTTATCATACAGTCAGAAATCAACAAGTAACATCTATAATGAAATAATCAAGAAAGGGCCAAGTTTAAAACATAAATATCATTAAAAAAAAGCAGTATAATTTAATAGGGCACTAATGCATTTTGAACAGGACAATTCTTTGTTGTATCGGGCTATGTTAGAGTACAGATAAGCAAACTAAGGCCTGTGGACCAAATCTAACCCACTGCCTGTTTTTGTAAATTAATTTTTATTGGAACACAGCCATACTCATTCATTCATTCATTCATTTATGTACTGTCTATGGCTGCTTTTGTACCATAGAACAGCAGAACTGAATAGCTGTCACAGATACGTATGACTCTCAAAGCCTAAAATATTTACTATATGGCCCTTTACAGAAAAAGTCTGCCAACCCTTGTTTAGAGTATTGCAAGACATTTAGTATCTCTGATTTCTAACCCACAAATATCAGCATTCTCCCAAAAGTAATTAAGAAAACCAAAACTTCACACCCCACATTTGTAAACCATCCTTCCTAACTCCCTACCAGCGATGAGGAGTAGTAGAACTTTGGTTTCAGCTATAAAGAATGTAAAATCATTGCCTCTGGGGAGCAAAGCTCAGAGGCTGGGTAAGGACAAGGAAAGGTAGTACTGGTGGCTATTTTTTTTTCCCAATTAGCCCAGAAACATTAATTTTTCAAAGTAGTCACATGTATTTCTTCAAGACAATTAAATTTAAAAGCAAAATTTAAAAATAGAGCAAATAAAATCTGGTTAATGGTTCTGGTGACTCAGTAACATAAAATGTGTGATTACATTTGCTAGATATAATTTGTGACATCTGTTATGGTTGCTCTGGAGAATTTTTTGGTTGCACATATCTAAAGCTGCTAGGTAAACGACCCGCAGATAAGAAGGGTATTAGTGAGCTAACTGAATGCGAGTGTAATATTTCAAACCCTCCATTACCAAGAAAGGACAGTAAATCTAGCATGTTCTACAAATGATCTTCAGTGAAGTTCGAAATGTTTAACATAAAAAACCAGATAGATAAAATGCTTAGTAAACATTACTAACTCTCATAATAAGTAGGCATTAACAGAAAAGCTTTCAAGGATTTATGTAGGAAATAAAAAATAACAAAAAATAATTTTGTTTTAGTTTCATTATTCAGTTTTAAGTTGAATGGAAGTTTAAAGGTAAAGATGACATGAATACAGAACTACAAAAGACAGAATTAATAGTATGATCAATGTCAATACTTCCAATTCAGTACCTTATATGAAACATGTGATCCTGTATATCTGTGGCATGTTCTACACAGAAGAGAAACACATCCAAAGACAGACTGTATTCTCAGGTTTGCTTAATCTTGAAAGCACTCTAATTACCATGTCCAATTCAAGTAAACTTACAAATTGTCTGATTTTACCCCATATGAGAAAAGCTTTAAATATATAATTATATTTTGTTAATAGGGACTTGAAGAATAAGGCATCAAAAATGTTTTAAACTATGAAAACAAACATAACTCACTATATACACTAAAAATCTAAAATACTACATATAACAACATACATTTTAAAGAGTCTAAACAACACTCTTTAGGAAAAAACACTTATTTTCAAAAGAGACATTTATTCTCTTGCACTTCATAAAAATATTACATTGAAAGCTTATTTTGAAATATATAGAGGACACAGCTAGTTTAGTAGTAAGGACAATTAATCCTAAAACATCGAAATAAACATTTTACTATTTTGGTTTGAAAAACACAAACCTCAAAGGTTTATTTTATTTTACTGAAAAGATTCAACTGTTGAGTTGAACTTACAAGAAACAGATTAAGACTATACTTTCTAGATATAAAAAGTTATAAAATTAAAAGACTTCTGCTAACCTAGCTTTAAAAGAAGTTAATGCAAGAAAAATTTAATGCTTTTATAAAATGCTAATTATATTCAAAGTCCTGGAAATCTGTCTTATATTATAACTGAAAATAATTAATCTAGCTACTTTAATAATGTGGAGTAAAAAGTGGAGAAAAACACTGTGAAGCATCATCTTTCTAATTTCTTTAGAAATAAAATTAGCACAAGAAAAACCAAAATGCTCCCATTCCACTCAAAAGATCCTGAAATCTATATGTCATTATATCAGGTAATATTTGACATAAATCCATAGCACCTTAAGAAAAAGCATGCATTTTTAGAATAAAAATATTTAAAAGGTTGAAAGCTTTGACGATCAACTTACCTTCTTTTGATACCAAACTATAGCATCTGTGACTTTGGACGCCATTTATTCCACTGAAATCACACATTCGTCATTTTAGGCTGTGCAAGAGAGAAAAACACACAGACGACTTTATTTCCACCGTCCAAAATGAGACTAAACAACACGCGAACATAGCACTCTGGTTACTTGCAGAGCAAGGGGTGTATGACTATACTTGTATTACACCCTTCCTCATTACTATTTTAGCAACAGGTTCTCTTAAGTAAACAAAAATCAGTTGCCATAATAAAAGGATCTTTCTAAGAGAATGTAACACTTGAATTTTCTAACAAGACGGATTTTTTTAAATAAGCCTTTTAAATAAATTTCAGAATTTCCCAGGTTATACTGGAACTTCTTCATTTAAAAGTAGAAATCCATTCATTCACTCAGTAACAGATCAGTTTTGCTACAGTTCCTATCTAGGAACTAGTGCCAATTACTGTTGCTAAAGGATGGCTTGATAAAGATGCCAAAGTTTATAATCATATTTAATGTTCCCTGGTACTCAGTAAACACAACTTCGAACTAAAATCAAATAACTGGAGAAACCTAACTAATTTATGTTAAATACTAAACTGATATTAGGGTTAGTTACAGAGGAATAATTAATATTAAACACTTCCCAGATACCAGTCTGCTAATCTTCAGAAATTTACCACAGACCATTTCATAAGCATCTTGTGTGTGTTTGTCTGAAAGAGTTTTGGATTCAAAACTTAATGGTTCCTTAGCCCTGGACAGAATTAATTCCAGGCTGATTCCAGTTAACTCTGGAATACTTCTTTAGTCATAAGACCAGGCTGGCATGGAGGGTATGGTGTTAAGGATGAGCCTAAACAGGTTCAAACACAAACACTTGCCCCAGAACTCATTACAAACCAGGATCATCTAAGGCTACAGAGGATGTCAGGGAAATCCTGGGAGTAAAGTACCCTAGTGAGCACATGCAGGTCTGCAACTATAGACATGCTACTGCTACAGAGTCTGCCCAGAGTAAACAAAATACCAGGTTTACAAATCATTCTTGGAAGCATATGAGGATTCAAATATAAAGAAAATTACTATCCACAAGTTCAAATGTTCAGATGATCAGTCTCTAAATAAAATTTAAGGCAGAATTTACTTGATGTGTGTATTTTTGACAGGGTTATAAACCAGATTGTTTTATTACCTTTCCTACGATAATAATAATTCCATCTTTAACTGACCAAATTCAACCAAACTATGTTTTGAAATTCCGGACAAACGGAGGAGCATAGAGTCTAAAGACCTGGATTCAAATACTGTCTTCCACTATCTGGTATGTAATATTGAAAAAAGCAACTTAATCTCTCTAACCTGTTTCTTTCATTAGTACAATAGGAATGACTATCTGTTCATCCCTTGGAGGGTTTTGTGACTGATAAGATGATATACATAAAATGCCTACCAGAGTCCAGCACGTAGAACAGATGTTAATTATGATTATTTTTATTACTAATTTTATATTTAAAAATCCTTCAAGCCAAGAACTGGGAAATGTTTATATTTCCTTTTTTAAACATGGCAAAAGGTTTAGAGAAGGAATACCTGTAATCAGTTTTTGTTGACATTTAAAATAAAAATAGCTACCAGACTATCATAAAATCACAATGCCAATTTCCAACTACATGCACATGGGAGTATTTAGAGATTTCAAAGTTCACTGCCATTGAAGTTAGTCAGGTATGGCTACTTCCATTTTTCTCACCAGGGTTTTTGGGGAAGCTTTCCCTTACTGATTTAAAATCTCTCATTTTGGGGGTGCCTAGGTGGCTCAGTCATTTGATTGTCTGACTCTTGATTTAGCCTCAGGTCATGATTGATCCCAGGGTTATGGGATCTAGCCTTGAGTCGGGCTCTGTGCTGGGCATGGAGCCTGCTTGGGATTCTCTCTCTCTCTCCCTCTGCCCCTTTTCCCATTCGTTCTCTCTCTCTAACTCTCTCTCTCTTTCCCTAATTAAAAAAACTAAAATTAAAAAAATTTAAAAAAATAAAATCAGGGTGCCTAGGTGGCTCAGTCAGTTAAAGCGTCCAACTTAGGCTCAGGTCATGATCTCAGAGTTTGTGGGTTCGAGCCCCACATTGGGCTCTGTGCTGACAGCTCAGAGTCTGGAGCCTGCTTAGGATTCTGCGTCTCCCTCACTTTCTGCCCCTCTCCCACTCATGCTCTCATCCTCTCTCTCTCAAAAATGAATAAACACTAAAAAATAAAATAAAATAAAATAAAATAAAATAAAATAAAATAAAATAA
>NW_024412391.1:78828973-79057024 GCF_014898765.1 Herpailurus yagouaroundi
AAAATAAAATAAAATAAAATAAAATAAAATAAAATAAAATAAAATAAAAATAAAATCTCCCACTTTTTTTTCCTAGACATCTCTGAGAGTAGTTCATTAGCTTCAACACATTTCATCCTAGAAGTTTTTTCCATTCATTCTCCCCTCTCCTGCCCTTCACCTTTGCCAAATGCAAAAGCAGAAAAAATGGTACAAAAACTATGAGAATCTCAACCTTTCACTTTAACCTCCTTTCACTTTACCTAATCTTTATTGACAAAAATTCCAGGTTATCTACCAAGATAAAAGATCCTCTCTCCTAATCCTCCAGGAGTGCAAATAATATGCATTTCATATACAAAATGTGAAAGGATTTTTTATTCACTCCATCTATTAAATGTATGAGATATTTAATATATTTGGGGAATCTTTAAGTGGTTACATATAAACAGTAATAACTTTTTTAAAAAAAGCTTCAATGAAAGTGAGGAAAACATTGCCTGCTTCAAATAAAATGATCTAAAAGATTATTTTTTAATATACTTTGGTTCACACCAAGCTACACTTAGAAATAAATTTTGAAAATCATTTATAACAGGACACAAAGTATATGAAATGTTATAAACATTTTATTTGTATTTCTTTGGATCTACAGAAATAAAAAGTCAATCTACCTTTTTTTTTAAACAACCCTTTCCTCAGTAATGGCAAGGTTTGTTCTGCAAACTCATTTAATAGTTATTCCATTGTGTCAACAGCCTTTCAGTGACACAAGTGGCTCATACCTATTTTTAAAACAGGTTTTATAGCATGCTGAGATAGATTTCTGAATTGGACATCTGAAAAAGTACACTCAGAGACACCCAAATTTCATATAACAAGAATAAGTCAACAAACGATTTCATGAATAATTAAGATGATTCTAACAGTCCAGAAACACAGGTTTACAGTCTCTATCATATTGATAGTTCATGCTGTTTTTAATGCTACATTATGACACTAAAGTTAATTTACAGACAAAAAGACTGGCATAGAAAGCTTACTGGGTACCGTGAATTGAGAATCTTAATCTTTTTTGATCATCTGATCTCAGAGAAGGATGGGTATTAAGATATAGAAATAATCCAATTATAAACCACAGAGCTAACTGCAGACATAACATTTAAATATCGGTATAGACAGTGACTCTGAGCTAATTCTCTCCTTAACACTGCTTTAATCATTATACCTTGTCAAAACACCTGAAAATACTTTACTATGTCAAGGACAACGCAAAATGCATTTATGATGCCAAAGTCCAGGGTAGAGAAAAAGGACGACTACAAAGAGATCATATGTTGAGTCCACCTTTATAAAATCTCACTATCACAAATATAGTAATGCCCAAGGGTATTCTTTGTAGCTTAAAAAAAAGGGGGGGGGGGTTAACCATTCCCTATGTTAGAACAAAACCCAGTCTATCAAAGACTAGGGGCGCCTGGGTGGCCCAGTCAGTTAAGCGTCTGACTTCAGCTTAGGTCATGATCTCATGGTTGGAGAGTTGAGCCCCGCGTTGGACTCTGTGCTGACAGCTAAGAGCCTGGAGCCTGCTTTGGATTCTGTGTCTTCCTCTCTCTCTCTTTGCCCCTCTGTGTGCCCCTCTGGCTCACACTCTGTCTCTCTTTCTCTCTCTCAAAAATAAACATTAAAAAAATGTTAAAAAAAAAACAAGAAAAAAAAAAAAAAGCCCAGTCTATCAAACACTACAAATGTTATAAGGAACTTCTCTCATTATTCTCAAACAAACTTCTCTGCTTTACCATGGTTCTCACCATGCTCCAAAACAACTCATTCATGCCCACCCCTGACGCTTCACCTGTGCTGTTATTCTCATTCCTTTTCTCCACTCATCCATCCTCTTCAATCAGTTAGAATCCTACTTACTCTAAGATGAAGCTTCTTACAAGTGTTCACTTGGACAAAAAGTGCTGAAGCTTGATGTCTCTTTCAGACTGGTCTGTACTAATAAATCTGGTATTTAAATAAAAATGAAAAGCAGTATAGCCACATGTCATTTGATTACATGTAAACACTGTAAAGGAAAAAAACAGATGCATCTTTCTTCCTTTGTGTCTCTAAATACCCAGTACTTTAAAATAGGCGTAGAGGAAGTAGAGCAGAGAAAAAGCAATGACTAAGCATCAGGAGAATTGGGTTCTAGATCCAAGTTCTGACGCTAAATGAGATGTGCTTTTGAATTAGTTACTGAGTTCTCTGGGCCTTAGTTTCTCACTAGTGCCATCTAGCCAAACATTCCACAATTCAATAAAGACTAAACAACTAACAATTCTAATAATGTACAGGAGTTTCTCTGCATTCCTTTACTAACTCACCCCAAAACACGACCATTAGTTAAACCAGTGTTACATAAATGGAACTTAACATAATAAAACTTTTAGACAAAATGGAACACGGGTTATTTTTAAAAGGCAGTTTTCGGGCGCCTGGGTGGCGCAGTCGGTTAAGCGTCCAACTTCAGCCAGGTCACGATCTCGCGGTCCGTGAGTTCGAGCCCCGTGTCGGGCTCTGGGCTCATGGCTCAGAGCCTGGAGCCTGTTTCCGATTCTGTGTCTCCCTCTCTCTCTGCCCCTCCCCCGTTCATGCTCTGTCTCTCTCTGTCCCAAAAATAAATAAACGTTGAAAAAAAAATTAAAAAAAAAAAAGGCAGTTTATGCAAATCTCCTCAGACCCTGATTTCATTATTAGTCTGTTCAACAACCTTGTATCACTGTCTACTGCCTTTACAAACCTATTTAGACCCTCTACCCTTTAGAATTAGACTTTTAAAAATCTCACCCTAACCAACCTACCAACATTACTGCTATCATCTTCTCATACACCCTATTTTATTCATTCATTCCTTTATTCATGCACTCATTTATTTACAACCAGGTTGGTTAGCATATAGTGCAATAATGATTTCAGGAGTAGAATCCAGTGATTCATCCCCTACATATAACACCCAGTGCTCATCACAAGTGTCCTCCTTAATGCCCCTTGCCCATTTAGCCCATC
This sequence comes from Herpailurus yagouaroundi, assembly GCF_014898765.1. Classification (NCBI taxonomy): domain Eukaryota; kingdom Metazoa; phylum Chordata; class Mammalia; order Carnivora; family Felidae; genus Herpailurus; species Herpailurus yagouaroundi. The sequence goes on from NW_024412391.1 coordinate 78,832,007, forward strand.
CTCTCACCCACAACCCCTCCAGCAACTCTGTCTGTTCTCCATATTTAAGAGTCTTTTACATGGGGCACCTGGGTGGCTCAGTCAGTTAAGTGTCAGGCTCTTGATTTCAGCTCAGGTCATGATCTCACCGCTTGAGGGATTGAGCCCCGTGTTGGGCTCCAAACTGACAGTATGAAGCTTGCTTGGGATCCTCTCTCTTTCTGCTCTCCCCTGCTTATTCTTCCTCTCTCTCTCAAAATAAATAAATAAACTTAAAAAACAGTCTCTTATGTTTTGTTGCCCTCTCTGTTTTTATATTATTTTTGCTTCCCTTATGTTCATCTGTTTTCATACATCTTGTTTCAACCATACCATATTTCCTACACTTTTCCACCTCTGTGTCAAAATTAACACTTCTCTTTACAAAACAAGGGGGATTTCCAGAAGGCATCCTAAATTCCACTTTCTCTACAAGTTTGTCCCAAATTTCTCCACTAAAGATTTCTCATCCTGTTCTGTGTTCCCATTATACTTAGTGTATACTCTGTGTACTTGTTGATATGTGGCCCCGTCCCATCTATAAATTTTTTGAGAGCAGTCCAATGTTGTCATTATCTCTGAATTCTCATAATAGCTTTTTTGTATATATTAAACACAATGTTTACCAACCAAATCTAAAAACTGCTAATGAAAGCACACCCACAGATGAGTCCATTTAAGGACCACAATTGAAAATTCTACCCATCCAACTCCTGCACTACTGTGACACGTGCATAAATACAGAAACATACTCTTTCCTAACACTAAGAGGTATAAAAATATTGTGAAGTATAATAAATATGGCTTATTTACTGACATATCAATCAACAAATATATAAATATTTGTAGATTTAAAAAGTATAATGAAAAGGAGTTAAAGTCAAACCTGCCAACTCTAGTCTAACTTCATTCTTAAATGCTAAAATTAAATATAACTCAGTGACTTCCTCCACAGCTAAAATAAGCCTTCTTTTTTTTTTTTGCTTCAGAAACTAGGAACAAAGCTGTTCTGACCTTAGAAAGGTAATGAATGCTAAAGTTCAAGTCAAAATTTGCTACACTGGTAGCAAAGCTGGGAAGACAGTGAAACTCTGGTAGAATGAACATGGTATGGGCTGAAGGAAATCTATCAGCTTCAAGGCAGCTACTTTCTAATCATGGGACCCACAGATTGTTATAATTTCCTGCAAAATTTTAAATCTGGAATGAGGATACGATTTCAAAGAAATGTTGTGAAGAATAAATACCACACACTACATGTTTAAAGTTGTTTTCAATCTTAGGACAGAAAAATGAAATGGAAAATAAGGTCTAATAAAAAGAGCTATACATTTCCTCTTATACCAGTTCATAAAAAGAATATTTGTTTTTTTTTTTAATTTTTTTAACGTTTATTTATTTTTGAGACAGAGACAGCATGAACGGGGGGAAGGTCAGAGAGAGAGGGAGACACAGAATCCGAAACAGGCTTCAGGGTCTGAGCTGTCAGCACAGAGCCTGACACGGGGCTCGAACTCACGGACCGCGAGATCATGACCCGAGCTGAAGTCGATACTTAACCGACTGAGCCACCCAGGTGCCCCTAAAAAGAGTATTTGTAATTCTTATTTCCCTGCATGGAACCAGTGCATAGTCTGTATATTTGAGGCTGGAGGATAACACTTAATCTAAGAAGGAAAATTATAAGCACGCAACTCTCTAAATCTGTATTTACAAAAACATTTTGTGCTAGTGTGAAATCCAAGAGAATCCCTAGAGTGATAGTTTTAATACTACCCACAAAGACCTCTTTGGAACTTCCTGATGGGTACAACCAACCCACCCTGTATGTCCCTTAATGCAACATTGTAAATTTCAGGGTTTCTTAACCTTAGCATATACCCACATCATCTCTATTTCTTGAGCATTTGGGGGGCTTTTCTTTTTTTTTTTTTTAAAGTACTTAATATTTTTGACTGTTGTACCACTTGGAAAAATCAATGAGATACAATCTAAATGGCTTAACTTCCTCATTTACTCACAAGGAATTTTTACCATCAACCAATCAGGCGCCACTCAAATATAGCCATGTTGGGGTGCCTGGGTGTCTTAGTCAGTTAAGCATCTGACTTCAGCTCAGGTCATGATCTCGTAGTGGTTTGTGAGTTCCAGCCCCGCAATGGGCTCTGTGCTGCCCGCTCAGAGCCTGGAGCCTGCTTCGGATTCTGTGTCTCCCTCTCTTCTGCCCCTCCCCCACTCACACTCTGTCTCTATCTCTCTTTCAAAAATAAATAAACATTAAAAAAAATTTTTAAATATAGGTATGTTATTACTGGCCTCTAGTAGAAACATTCACTAAATAAATGGCCCAGTACTCTTTATCAAAATAATGCACTACATGATATTCAAATGGTTTAAAGATTTAATAGATCTTAAAAATGATTTTACTTAGAGATTAAAATAGTTAACTATGCCTCATCAAAAATGCTATGAATACAATTTGAAAATCATTAGAGATATTTAATCTGATCATTTAATAAAAATACTTATTTACTGAATACCTACTACTAATACTGTACTATTCTAGGCACTGAGGATACAAAAGTGAACACCAAACAAGGTCTCTGCCCTGATTAAACTTACACTGCAAAGAGAAAAGATAGAAAATGAACAAACAGGATAACGTGGTGTTGAAGAAGTGCCATAAAAGAAATGAACAGGGAAATATGATTGGGACAGGGTGGGAAACTTTTGAAAAGAATGGTCAAGAAATCCCAGTGAGATGACATGTGAATTGAGATCTTAGGGACGAGAACAGCCAAATATATGAAGATTTAAGGGAGGACACCCTGAGCAGAGGGAGGAGCAAACACAAAGACCTTGAGGTGGGAATGAGCTTGGTATTTCTAAGGAACAGAAAGGAAGCCAATGTGACACAAGTGACAGTGATTCAAGATGATGTATTAAAGGGAGGTAGGGGTCATGGGATCCCAGGCACCATGGCAAATAATTTTATTACAAAGATAGGAAGTCACTGAAGTGATTTGAGAATGCAGTAATATTCTATTTTGCAAAGACCACTCTGACCGCTCTATAGAGAACAGACTGGACTGAAGAGCTAGAGTGGAAGCAGTGATGCTAGTTAGATGCTAGTTAAGAAAGTCTTAATCCCATGTAGAAGATAACAACATATTGGGCTCAGGTGCAATCAGGAGAGATGGCACTAAGTGGGCAGTTCTGAGTTTTATTTATGGGTAAAATCTACAAGACCTGGAAACGGACTAGGATGAAGCAGGTTGGGGAAAGGGATTAGAAAGAAGAATCTAGATTTTTGCCTTGAACCATTTTCTGAGATGGACACACATTAAAAAAAAGTTTATGAGAGTAAATACAAAAATTTCAGACCTGTTAAAGTCACTAGACATTAAAATAAAGAAGTCAAACAGGTAGATGGAGAGATGGGTCTGAAGCTGGAGGAGACCAAGAAGGATGGTGATATGGATTTGGGAACCATAAACACATTGTCAATATTTAAAATCAGAGGTGGGTTACATAGATATATGCATTTGTCAAAAGTGAACAAATGCAGGGGCGCCTGGGTGGCGCAGTCGGTTAAGCGTCCGACTTCAGCCAGGTCACGATCTCGCGGTCCGTGAGTTCGAGCCCCGCGTCAGGCTCTGGGCTGATGGCTCAGAGCCTGGAGCCTGTTTCCGATTCTGTGTCTCCCTCTCTCTCTGCCCCTCCCCCGTTCATGCTCTGTCTCTCTCTGTCCCAAAAATAAATAAACGTTGAAAAAAGTGAACAAATGCATGCTTAATTGAAAGATGTGCCTTTCAAAGATCACTTCAATATAGATCATGTGACTGACTTATAACAGCCACTGTTATTAGCAGCCAAACCAAATCTAATGGATACTGTTGGGCATACTTTTGGTTCACTCTTCTTTTCCAACAAAACTTTATAAACACTGTTCTGGTGTCTTCTGGCTATTGACTGCAATTGAGGAGTCTGCAGTCAGCTAAATTTTTGTCCCTGCTTCTATAGGTCATGTTCTCTTTTTGGCCAGGATGCCAAAATAATTCTCTCATTTTTAAAGTTAGTTATTTATAAGGTACAGTCAATTTTAATCATTTCATAAATTCTGCCCCCCCCCCCCCGGGAATTCAGTGCCGTTCAACCTGAAAATGCAGGTTTTATTTCAGAATATTTCTGAGTAATTGTCTCTTTTCCATTTGTTGTAATCTCTGTCAGGGATACACGCTATTCTTACACAGGACAGTCTTTTTGTGGTCATTTCTTTCCTTTATTTCTTTCCTGTGGCATATCTGTAGAGCTGCCATGCCTTTTTTTTTTTTTTTTAATCTTGATGGTGTTTAACATGGGGAGGGCTGTGCTAAGCTCCTACTTATTCTGATATCCAATAGGTTCTGCTTAACAACTTCAACCCCGTTCTCACTGTAGCTGGGATCATTTTTATTTCTGTGCTGACATGTGCAGGCATAGACAGACAGATGCGCACACACACACACACACACACACACACACACAATCTTCAATTTGAGAACTGGGTACTGCTTTTCATCTATTTTTCTATAACCCAAAGATGCAGGAAATGGGGTATTTCTGAATGCTGAAATTTCATTAAGTATCTTGTATGAGGATCTATCCCTCCAGTCAGAAGGCTATTACACTTTCGTGGGCTTTGGCTCTTGTCCTTTACCAAAGCGTAATTAAAATGGCAATGTTCCCTGACTCTGTGAGGCTCAGCATTAGTATGAAGATTCTTCCTTGACTTTTCGCTCCCTACGCACCTCTTAGCTCTGCCTCCAGGGGCAGTATTATTGAGCTTGCTTACTGTTTTGTAGGCCTTGTCTTCCTTAGTCTGGCTTCTGGGATATGCAGCGGGAATTACCAACCTCATCCGACACACCTTTTAGCTTCTCATTCTTTCCTTGGCCTCTAGTTTTTTAAGTATTTGGCATTAGTTCACACATACCCCTCTTTTGTCCTTTTCTATTTCAATTTTTGCCCTCTCCTCTTCCCACCCACTTTTTCCTTCTTTTTTTGGTTTTAGTGAAGAAAAGGTCTATGATCCTACTTCATTTTTACTCAGAAACCCTACCCTTACTTTTTTTCAACATTTATGTTTTAAGTACTGAACGTTACTGACACAACTGAAAAGTAAAATTTAATTATTCTAAGATAGAGCTGTTAAATGTAAAAAAAAAAAAAAATACAAGACAACAGACTCCAAATGGAGTCACTTGTGCTAAACCCCATGTCAGCAAACCAAGACTCAATACCTAACCTAACTGCAGCTTCAACTCTTCCCAGGAATGTCATCTTAAACCAGTGAATCTGGAATTTCCTGGTCAGCACTAGTGAGGTAGTCTGTCTAACAGACCCCTTCCGACCCCCAAAGAAAGATGAAGTAATCTGCTCTTTCCTTGTCCCTACTTCTTCTGCCTATAAAAGTGTTCCATTTTGTTCAGCTTTTTGGAGCTCCTTTCTATTTGCTAAATGGGATGCTGCCCAATTCATGAATTATTGAATAAAGCCAAATGGATCTTTAAATTTACTCGGATGTATTTTATTTTTTAATAAAACTAACAACGGCTGCATTTTTACTTCTGTTATTCCTAACAGAAGGAAGTACAGAGAAGACACCCAGTTTCACTTCTTCTTTTCAATTCAAGACACTCAACAGAAAATATGGGACCATAAATTAAGCTTTTCTGTGAACCTCTAATAAGTACCTCCAAGAAAAAAGAATAAAATGCATTTTCCCTTCTCAAATTGACTCCTCTTTTACCATCCATTCAATCTCCTATTCACACAAGAAACGCTAGAAACTTTCTTGGCTTTCTCCCTTTCCCACCACCACTAGTTTTTTATATGTGGCACATAGGAACCATTCAGTAAACATGAAGGAGTAAATAAATATAGTCCACTTTGTCGTGCTGCCAACACATCTCTCCTATAATCCTTCCGGGCCCATCATCAGGTCTGGTGCAAGTAAGTCACCATCATCTATTACCAGGAACACTCTAACAGTCTCTTACTACTTCTTCATTTTCTTTTTTTTTATTAAAAAAATTTTTTTTTCAACGTTTTTTTATTTATTTTTGGGACAGAGAGAGACAGAGCATGAACGGGGGAGGGGCAGAGAGAGAGGGAGACACAGAATCGGAAACAGGCTCCAGGCTCTGAGCCATCAGCCCAGAGCCTGACGCGGGGCTCGAACTCACGGACCGCGAGATCGTGACCTGGCTGAAGTCGGACGCTTAACCGACTGCGCCACCCAGGCGCCCCCCAAAAAAAAATTTTTTTTTAATGTTTATTTATTTTTGAGACAGAGAAAGAATGCGAGTGGGTTAGGGGCAGAGAGAGAGGGAGACACAGAAGCAGAAGCAGGCTCCAGGCTCTGAGGTGTCAGCACAGAGCCCGACACAGAGCTCGAACTCACAAGCTGTGAGTTCATGACTGAACTGAAGTTGGACGCTTAACTGACTGAGACACCCAGGTGCCCCACTACTTCTTCATTTTCTGAACTCCTGACCTCCTCATGTCTATCTCCTCTTCAAAAATATCTAATGATTTCCCATTGCCTAAGAAAAGAGTTTAATCAGGGGTGTCTGGGTGGCTCAGTTGGTTAAGCATCCGACTCAGGCATGACCGGTTTCGGCTCAGGTCATGATCTCATGTTTTGCAGTTTTGAGCCCCACATCAGGCTCTGCGCTGACAGTGTAGAGCCTGCTCAGGATTCTCCCTCTCTCCTTCTCTCTCTCTGCCCTTCCCTTGCTCACGTGCTCTTTCTCAAAATAAATAAATAAATAAACTTAAAAAAAAAAAGCTTAATCAGTACAGTAGACAACCCCTGTCCTTTTTTCACAACCTGATCATAGATTTATTGCCTTTACAATCAGTAGTAGCTATCTTCTTCCACAAATGACCTCTCAGCTACCCTCTCCAATTTACCATTCATATACATATCCTACAATCTAGCCATGTGGGTTTCTGAATGTACCATACATTTTCATGCTTGCCTTCCAGTCCTGGTCATATTTCCTCTGTCTAAAATAATTTTTATCAGGGAGCTTGGGTGGCTCAGTTGGTTAAGTGTCCGACTCTTGATTTTGGCTCAGGTTATGATCTCACAGTTCATGAGGTTGAGCCCCGAGTTGGGCTCTGAGCTGACAATACCAAGCTTACTTGGTATTCTCTCTCTTTGCCTCTCTCCCATTCTCTCTCTCTCTCTCAAAATAAATAAACATTTTTCTAAATTAAAAATAAAATAAAATAACTTTATCCCTGTTCTGACCTATTTGACAAGACACATTGGATTCTTCTAGGCCAAGTTCATCAGGAAATTAAATTTTGAGAACATATAAGCAGTAGCATTCAAATGACTTAATTACTTAGAGAGTAATTTTATATTTACGTATTTTAAACTACGAGAAAAAAAAAGGCTAATTAAACACGGCATTGAACTTTACTCCTTTACGCTATGTAACTGAGGGGTGCCTGGGAGCTCAGTCAGTTAAGGGTCAACTCTTGATTTTGGCCCAGGTCATGACCTCACAGTTTGTGAGTTTGAGCCCCAACCTGGGCTCTGCTCTGACAGCACAGAGCCTACTTGGGATTCTCTCTCTCCTCTCTATGCCTCTCCCTCACTCATGCTCCTGTGTGTGCACTCTTTCTCTCTCAAAATAAATAAACTTAAAAAATATATAATATATAAGGGAAATTACAGCAAAGGCATACATATATATGCACAGGTAAATAGAAAACAAAAATAAAAATGAAGCTTTAAATAAGATGTATGACTAGTAACTAACCTTGCAGATCTGAGAAAGCAGAACATGATAGTGGACAAAAGAGAACATCAACCCAATTTATACCATAAAAATCAACAAAAGCTTCAAGGACTGTGGCCCAGGTTCCACTGGAAGTAGGAGTAAAGATCCGGCTGAAAGGAGGTCTAGTTAAAAGCTATTAAAGCAGCAGATGTGCATTCTCACTCCATACTATAATAGTGACTATTTCTCCATGCCCCTGTAGATCACCAATTCACATGTGTATCTAAAGACAGGTAAATACAATATCAACTAAAAATGCTGAAAGTATTTGCCCCTGGGAAAGGGAAAATGTGGGGAAGGTGTTCTAGGGTTGTTATTTTTCCTAAACTTTGTATAACCATCTCTTTGTGATATTTTGATTCATAGTAAGAAATATAGTTGACCCTTGAACTCAGCGGTTGGAGTACAGACCCTCCTGCAAAGTAACTTCTGAATTCCCTAAAACTCAACTACTAATAGGCTATTGTTGACTAGAAGCCTTACTGATAACATAAACAGCCAATTAACACATATCTTGTATATGTATTATTATGTATTACTACCCTACAGTAAAGTAAGCTAGAGAAAGAAAATGTTATTAAGAAAATGATAAGGATGAAAAAATACATCTGCAGTACTGCACTGTACTTATGGGAAAAAATCTGCATATAACTGGACTCACAGCGTTCAAACCCCTGTTTTTGAAAGGTCAACCGTGTTTGGTCTTCATTCCTATTACAGACAGAGCTACTAAAACTCTTTGAATTTCCTATGGGGAGAATGCTAAAGGGGTCTTTTGTTATGTTAATAAGGTGACTTTCGGAAAGCACCTAAATAAGGCCACTCTTTGCCAGTGGAGTCAAAGAGGTTGGAACTTTCAGTCCTAGTACTCCCTACCCTTCCCTCAGCCTCCTGGGGGCAGAGAACAGCTGGAGATGGAGTTCAGTGATTCAGTCAATTGTGTCTATATAATAAAGCCTCCATAAAAAACAAAAGTTCAGGATTTGGAAAGCTTCCAAGTTGGAGACCATGTGGAGATCTGGGGACAGTTAAGTGTGCACAGACAGCATGGAAGCTCTAGGTCCCTTTCCCCATATCATGTCCTCTATGAATCTGCTGTATCTGTCTCTTCTGAGTTATATCTTTTTGTAATAAACCAGTAATCTAGTAGGTAAAATGTTTCTCTGAGTAGTGTGAACTGCTCTAGCAAATTAACTGACCTCCAGGAGGGGGTGGTGGGAACCTCCAATCTATATGTAAGTCAAAAGCCCAGGGGATGGTCTGGACTTGTGAATGACATCTGAGGCAGGGGGAGGGGCAGTCTTGCATGACTGAGTCCTTACCTGGTAGGATGTGATGTTATCTCCAGACAGATAGTGTCAGAATTGAGTTGAATTATAGGACACCCAGCTGATGCTGGAGAATTGCTTGGTGGTGGGGGAAAAACACACACATTGGAATTGGTACCAGAATTATACTCTTAAGACATGTATCTGTGGAACTCTGATAAAAATTACAACTTGAACCAAGTTTTAGATTTCAATTTCCAAAGTTATAGCTTCAGTAAACTGGAATCCTAGTATTCATAAACATGATTCAATTATGTAAGTATATTCCAAAACATTCATTTAACATATCAGACAGCCACCTCTTTCTTACCTAATACTCTTAATTATTCTCAGATTCTGTTATTTGCAAATTTGCCTGCTAGTTAATTGTTACTTGCAAGGTCAAAATACTCATAGTACTTTCCCTAATCATTTCCAGACATGCAGAGACTAGCAAAAAACTTGAGATGTCTGATGTGAAGGTTTCCAGAAGAGGTCAAACAAGATTCACACTATCTTTTTTTAATCTTTTTTAAACCTTTTTTGTGGTCTATTTTGTGACTTTTTTTTGCATGTTTTGCTTTTTATTGCTGATTTTTTTATTTAAAATGGCCCCCAAGGGTAGTGTTGAAGTGCTGTCTAGTGTTCCTAATGCAAGAAGGCTTTGATGTGCCTTATGAAGAAAATGTGTGTTAGATAAGTTTCATTTTCATATTAGTTACAGGGCTATTGGCCATGAATTCAATGTCAGCAAACCAACACTAAGTAAATAAGGTGTCTGTAAACAGCAACACCTATGAAACAAGGTTATGTACTGATCAGCTGATGAAAATGTTGTGACCAGTGGCTCATAGGAGCTTAACCCTGTATTTCCATAGGAGCTTTACTTCAATGTTCACTAATTCAGTGTTTGCTGCCACCTTATAGAACACAACTACTATGAATAACAGGAATCAACTGTAATTGGACTTACTGACTGGGCTCATTCTAAGAAGGCAGATGGAGGGTTAATATGGTGAAGTAGAAATGAGAACCAATTTGTGTTCCTGGGCTTCTTTGTCCTATAGTTACAGTGGCCAATTTAAAATTAGTATTTATGGCTTTAAATGTAACCAGAGTACTTTTTAGGGGCAAGTAAACTATTCAGGGAAACCAAGTCATTTTTAAAATGATGAACATATTGCTGGTCTGCAAATCTATTTTAGGTAAAACTATTATTAATATGTCCAGATCATCAATTCAGATTAATAAAAATAAAATTTGGGGGCTTTGCTCCATATTACTACTAACTACCACACCAAGAGGCCTAATCTGCCTGGAAATTCAGGAATGCAACACAATTTGACAGCCACTAAACTTACATTCTTCTAATCTGAGGGAAATTCCTATATATCAGGAAAAAACAAATACTTCAATTTCTAGCCCATTCAAATCTGTATCACAGAGAAAAGTATTTTATACACATGCTACAACTACTACTTAAACCAGAATCATGAGCTCAATTTCATGAGCTTTTCATTTTTGCCTAATCTTTTCAACAAAAACCATAGTAGGGGGGCACCTGGGTGGCTCAGTTGGTTGAGCGTCTGACTCTTGATTTTGGCTCAGGTCATGATCTCACAGGTGTGAGTCCTGTGTCAGGCTCTACAGTGACAGCGTGGAGCCTCCTTGGGATTCTCTCTCTTTTCTCTCTTTCTCTCTCTCTCTCTGTCTCTTTCTGCTCCTCCCCTGCTCGCACATGTTCTCTCTCTCTCTCTTAAAAATAAATAATTTTTTTTAAAAAAGACCACAGTAGGTGCTCAATCACTACAACTATTCCATTTCTCTTCTCTCCTTCACAGCAAAGTTTTGCTATCTTCTCCAATTTCTCTACCTTCTCTCTTCAATCCAATCATGCTTTTACTCCCCACACTCTACTGAAAACTCTCCTTAAGGATACCAATGACTTCTAGTTGCTAAATCCAATGATCAGGTCTTGGGGCACCTGGAGGCTCAGTCAGTTGAGCATCCAACTCTTGGTTTTGGCTCAGGTCATGATCTCATGGTTCGTGGGTTCAAGCCCCATGTCAGGCTCTGCACTGGCAGCACAGAGCCTGCTTTAGGATTCTCTGTCTCCCTCTTTCTCTGACCCTCTCTCACTTGTGCTCTCTCTCTCAAATTAATAAACATTAAAAGATAAAAAAAATAATAAATCCAATGATCAGGTCTCAGTTGCTCATCATACTCAACATACCAGCAGTATACAATGCAGCCAATTATGTTCCCTCCTCTTGGAAGACTTTATTCACTTAGCTTCTAGGAAACCTATCTTGGGTTTGCTCTTAACTTTCTGGCTATTCCTTCTCACCTTTTTTGCTGGCTCTCTTCTTCTCCCTAAGCTCAGTACTTAGACATCTTCTCTGGCTTTGTTTAGTCCCTTGACGATCACTTCAGGTATCTTGGTTTAAATACCATGTATGTAGATTACAGCTGTAGCCTCACCTGTCCCCTAAATCCACTAGTTTAGAAAAAGTCAGATAAATTTCCTTACCTAAGGACTTCTCAGAGCCTTTAATATATTACTGTGCATTATAAATATCCAAGAGAAGAGTATGTACACAATATGTCTTATACTTATTTAGAACAGAATCCTTTCCTCACGACGCATCTTGTGAGATATACAATTAACTAAGCCACTAAATATACCATACTAAGCTATCTTTCAAGTAGTTCCAACTTCTCACAGCACAAATTAATTATATAAAAATGGGCAAAATTTCCCTCTGAAGAGGTAATGACTTAGTTTGAAGTTTTCAAGGCAGCTCACTCCATTAGAAGAGAGTTTGCCTCAAAATTTTCCTTATGCAGAGAGAAACTGTGTCTTTCTTAAGTTCCATTCACCTGTATTAGTTGCCTACTTTAAATGAGCACAAAACTTATTTATCACATCTTCAGCCTTCAAATAAAATAATGTAATAAGTATATGCTGTTGTTAATCATTTTCCAGATTAAATGTGCCCAGCTCCTTCAATGTTCTCCATATAACATGATTTCCATACCTCTCATGATCCAAGGCATCTTCCTCACCAGATAAGATCTAAATAATTCCTAAAATGTAGTTGGCCAAGAAAATAATCTATTTATCCCAAGAGTACAAAATATAGTAGGCTTATAACTTCTACTAATTGGGACATGATCATTTGGTCACGCGGCATAAGAATATATTCACTTTTTTATTCTTAGCAGCCACGACACTGGTTGACTCAATAATCACTTCTGAAAATAAAGGTGTATTATACACATCCACACATATACATACACATATGTATACAATACATTTAGCTATGTCCACTGAGAAGGCTTAGAAGCAGCAATTCCTTAGTAGCAATAAGCATATCTAGCAACCAAATCTCTAAACACCATTCTACAGTAAAAGAAACCAAGGCTCCTTAGAGAAATGTCTGATTCCAGTTGGCACAGAGACAGTACAAGGTGATTCTGGAACATCTTGTGGGGTCAGAAATTAAGAAGGTGCTCAAAGAATGAGAGGGACATTGTCAAAAATTAAAATAAGAATATACTGGTATGGGGCGCCTAGGTGGCTCAGTTGGTTGGGCATCGGACTTCGGCTCAGGTCATGATCTCATGGTTTGTAAGTTCAAGCCGTGCATCGGGCTCTGTGCTGACAGCTCAGAGCCTGGAGCCTGCTTCAGATTCTGTGTTTCCTTCTCTCTCTGCCCCTCCCCAACTTGTGCTCTGTCTCTCTATGTCTCTCAAAAAATAAATAAATGTAAAAAAAAAAAAAAAAGAATATACTGGTATGAATGAATGAATGAATAAGAGGGAAACTTCTCTTTATAGCAGGGAGCCAACTAACACAGAAGAAATTAGAGAATTACAAAAACAAAGTTACCATTTGGCAACAATCTTCCTGAGATGTAATTGATACAGAACATTGCATAAGTTTAAGTTGTACATGATTTGATATACTGTGAAGTGATTACCACAATAAGTTCAGTTGACATATATCACCTCAGTTATAATTTTTTCCTTTGTGATGAGAACTTTTTTTAAATGTTTTTTTAAATGTTTTTTAATGTTTATTTATTTTTGAGAGAGAGACAGAGCACGAGCAGCGGAAGGGCAGAGAGAGGGAGACACAGAATCTGAAGCAGGCTCCACGCTCTGAGCTGTCAGCACAGAGATTGGGGCTCGAACTCACGAACTGTGAGATCATGACTTGAGCTGAAGTCGGATGCTTCATTGACTAAGTCACCTAAATGACTTCCCTTTTTTTTTTAAATGTTTATTTTTCAGAGAGAGAGGGACAGAGTGCAAGCAGGGAAGGGGCAGTGAGAGAGGGAGACACAGAATGTGAAGCAGTCTCCAGGCTCTGAGCTGTCAGCACAGAGTCCGACGTGGGGCTCGAACTCATGAACCACGAGATCAAAACCTGAGCCGAAGTCAGATGCTAACCAAATGAGCCACCCAGGCACTGCCCACCCCCACCCCCCACTTTTTTTTAGTAAGCTCTATACCCAACATGAGACTTGAACTCACAACCCCGGATCAAGAATCGCATGCTCTACTGACTGAGCCAGACGGGTATCTCTGTGAAGAGAACTTTTAAGTAACCATCTTAATAGCTGATTCATGCAAGAATCATCAATAAATATTAAAGCTAATGGGCAAATCTGTGAGTAATAGGATATTTACACAAATGTTCTTTCCACAGGTATTTTATTAGCTACAAAGAGTGACTTTACCTTGGAGAAACCTAGCAGGTATCACCTTAACTAAATAACCAAAGTTATCATAATCAGTAAAAGGAGAAATTGCAGCATTTGCTTCTTGATATAATGCACTATGAAGAACACACCATTACATCTGTGGTATTCCTGCCCTTATAGAACCAGAATCTAATTTTTGGAGAAAAATCAACCAAATTAAAATGGAAGGATATTCAACAAAATGACATCTCAACACTTAAAAAAATGTCAATATCAAGAAATACAAACATAGGCTTAAGAAATATTCCAGCTTAAAGGAAACTTCAGAGACATGACACTAAATGCGGCATATGATCCGGGATTTTCTTTTGCTAAGTGGATACTACTGTGACAACTGGTGAAATGTGAATAATACTGGCAGCTAGATAATAGTATTGTATCCATGTTAATTTCCTGATTTTTGATCATTGCACTTTGCTTATGTTGGAGAATCACCTGGTTTTTAGGAAACAAAACTGAGGCATATAGAGAAAAGAATATCAGGATTCTAATAAGTCAGGAAAAAGTAATACATGTGTATGTATCAACATAGATAAAAAGGATAAAGCAAATATAGGAAAATGGTAATATACAGTTAATTTTGGCTAAGGATACACAGAAATTCTTTATACTGTTCTTACAACTTTTCCTTCAAACCTGAAATTATGTCAAAAAAGAAAAAAGCTACAATAAGCTTTAATTCAGTTTTAAAATACCTCCTTTTTTATGTTAATTTTCTACACACAAACTATCAACTAAATATACATAATGCTTCCTTTTATTTTTTTTTAAGTTAATTTTTATTCATTTTGAGAGACAGCATGAGCAGCGGAGGAGCAGAGAGAGAGGGAGAGAGAGAATCCCAAAAAGGCTCCATGCTGTCAGCACACAGTCTGATGCGAGACTCTTAACTCATGAACCCATGAGACCATGACCTGAGGCGGTATCAGGAGTCAGACGCCCAGCTGACTGAGCCACTCATGCACCCCAAAGCCTTCCTCTTATAATTAAGTTTATTTTCTCATTAGTGTGGTTGCAGTGGTAGAGAATAGGATAAGCACAAGAAAACTATCCCTGTGTTTTAATTTAACAAATTTACAAATCCACCTCCATCAAAAGAAAAAGGTCACTTCAGTTGCCTATGATCAATGAGGAGACAGATTTTTAGATACTCTTCTAATATCTTTTTTTTTTTTAATGTTTATTTTTGAGAGAGTGAGAGAGAGAGAGACAAAGGAAGGGCCGGCAGAGGGTTGGGGGGGTGGTGGTGAGAGGTTCCCAAGTGGGCTCCATGCTGACAGCAGAGAGCCCAATGTGGGGATAGAACTCACAAACTGTGAGATCACAATCTGAGCTGAAATTAAGAGTCAGATGCTTAAGGACTGAGCCACCCAGCTGCCCCTCTTCTAATATCTTAAAGCCCATTTCCTCCAGAGATTTTTAACACCATTTAATACCTATTACTTCAAAGGTTAAGTTACAATGACTCCTCAAAATATAAAAGATAACTCTGGATCATAGCAGTATTTTTAGTCATTGTTGCAAATATTTTCCAATGATGATAAAAATTGAATTATTATACTTAGAGAAATAAACACTTCTCACTATTGACCCTAGTAATATTCTAGTCATATGTTTCACACTCACACAATTTTTGTCATAAAAACTGGATTTATAAAAGAAGCAAATGCAACTAATTCCTCACCTTTTAACTCATCATACATTCCTACATTTGTTTTAAAGGAAATAGGAATGCTGAGGAACATGAACATAAATATTTATCCAATCAAAACATATGGTATCCTTTGGTTCTGGCTATGCAAAGCTAATACATTATGAAATCATGGGATTTAATTAAAACAATTAAAAAGTGGTACTTTACATTTAAATTATGACTATAAAAATATACAGGGACTCCCATTTCTTTAAAAAAATTTTTTTCTAATGTTTATTTATGCTTTGAGAGAGAGAGAGATAGTGAGTACACTAGCAGGGAAGGAGCAGAGAGAGAGAGAGAGAAAGAATCTGAAGCAGGCTCCAGGCTCTGGGCCTGTCAACACAGAGCCTGACACAGGGCTCAAACTCACAAGATCAAGACCTAAGCTGAAGTCAAATGCTTAACAGATTGAGCCACCCAGGCGCCCCAACAGAGACTTTCATTTCTAACCATGATGAGAATATCAGGGGCCACATTAATCTTCCCATCTTAAATACCAAAAACATGGACAAAAGAGTAAAAAGTTTTCAGATACCGTACAACAGGTAGCACAATCTCTGAAAGAGGAAACAAAAGTAAGCCCTCTAATTTTTCTAGTGTTCTGTCCATAGAGTTTCTAGGATGCAGCACTAAGATGGGAAAACCAGAGCCAGAGAGACTCCCCAAATTGAGAAAACAATTGGGCACCTGGTTGGCTCAGTTGGTAGGGCACATGACTCTTGATCTCAGGGACATGAGTTTGAGCTTCACATTGGGCGTGGAACCTACTTAAAAAAGGAAAGAAAGTTCAGTGATACCAAGATAGCTGGAGTTCCAAGGACAAAGTACCAGAGAGGAAAAAGCAGCAAAAAAAAACCCTCTGGAGTTCTGCAGTACATCCCCCCATAAGTTTCCGGCTGAATACTGATCAGCACATGTATGTAAGAAAGCCAGAGACAGAAGCAATCAGAACAATTACCAAAGTTCACAAAGGAATGATGAGAGTTCACAAAGTGAAGAAATCCTGTAACAAGGGGCAACAGCTAGAGCATTCAGAAGAGGATTATACCAGTACTAGGAACAAACTAACCTTACACTAAAGGATGCTCAGGTCTCACCTAACAAAGCTTAAAAAGCAAGCCTTGGAAGATTAAACTGTTTCTAAGTAACTTCACTGTGTCCCAGAATAAACCTCAAAAATTTAATACAAAGGAAAGGTATTTCCAAACAACAAAATTCACAATGTTTAACATTCAAACAAAAATTAGCAAGCATACAAAGAAATAGGAAAATACAATACATAATAAGGAGAAAAACCAGTTCTAAAAATGGACCCAGAAATAACAAAAGTGATAGGATTAGTTAAGGAAGGACATTACAGCTATTATGTACAAAACACTGCTGAAAAAAATTAAATGAGACAAAAATAAATGCAAACCAACCTTATGTCATGGATTGGAAGACTTAGGATTATTAAGAAGTCCACACTATCCAAAGTGATCTACAGATTAAATGCAATCTCTATCAAAATTCCATGATATTTTTTTTTGCAAAAATAAAAAAATCCATCCTGAAATTCCTATGGAATCTCAAAGGACCCCAAATAGCCAAAATAATTTTAAAAGAGAACAAAGTTTAAGGACTCACCATTTATTTCAAAACATTCAAAACAGTGTAGTTCTGGCAGAAATGCATACAAAAAGACCAATGGAATAGAACAGAGTCCAGAAATAAACGTGTTATGGTCACATATATGGTCAAATGATCTTTAACAAGAATGCCAGGATCACTTAATGGGGAAAAGACAGACTCATTAACAACTGATGCTGGGAGAACTGGATGGTCACATGCAAAAGAATGAAGGTGGCCCTTTATCTTATACCACATACAGAAATTAACACAAAATGGATAAAGACCTAAACCTACGACCTGAAACTATAAAAATCCTAGAAGAAAACTTAGAGGAAAAATTTCATGATTTTGGACTTGACAATGATTTTTTAGCTATGACACCAAAAGCAGAGACAACAAAAGCAAAAACAAGTATGTGGGACTATATCAAACTTGAAAAACTGTTGTGCATCAAAGGATACAATCAACAGAGAAAAAAACCTATAGAATGGGAGAAAATATTTGCAAGTTATATACCTGATAAGGGGTTAATAACCAGAATATACAAAGAACAACTCCTTAACAACAAAAAAACAAATAAATCAATTAAAAAATGGGCAAAGGACTTAAATGGACATTTCTCTAAAGATAATGTACAAATGGCCAAGAAGCATATGAAAAGCTAATCAACATCACTAATCATTAGGGAAATACAAATCAAAACCATGACATATCACCTCACAACCATCAGGATGACTACTATCAACAAAACAGAAAATAACAAGTGTTAGCAATGATGTAGAAAAATTGGGAGCCCTGTGTACTGTTAGTGAAATGGTAGAAAGGTGCGATCGCTATGGAAAGCAGTATGGAGGCTCCTCAAAAACTCAGAAGTAGAATTACCATATGATCCAGCAATCCCACTTCTGGGTATATATTCAAAAAGAGTGAAAGTTTAGTCTTTGAAGACATATTTGCATACCCATGTTCAGAGCAGCACTAATCCACAATAATCAAGAGGTATAAGGAAAGATCCCCAAATCTAGGGATCACTGGATAAAGAAAATATGGTATATACATACATTAAGATATTATTCAGCCTTAAAGGAAATCCTGTTATAAACTACAAATGGATGAATCTTGAGGACATTTTGCTAAGTAAAATAAACCAATCACAAAAGACAAATACTGCATAATTTCATTCATATAAGGTATCTAGCATAGCCAAATTCATAGAGACAGAAAGTAGAAGGGTAGTTACCTGGGTCAGGGGAAGGAGAGAAGAGGATTTGTTTAATGGGTATAGAGTTTTAGATTTGTAAGATCAAAAAGTTCCAGAGAGTTGTTTCACAACAATGTTAATATAGTTAACACTCTTGAACTGGTTAAGTAAAAATGGTGAAATGATTAAGATGGTAAATTTTGTTATGTATTTTTAACCATGACCTAAAAAAAATCCATCTACTATAAACTCCATTTATTCAAAAAAGTAGAAGACGAAAGCATGAGCACTGTTAAGGAGAGACATGGAAGTTATAAACATGATTCAAATCAAACTTCTAGATATAAAAAATACAATATCTAATAAGAAACATACAATGGATAAGATTAACAGCAGATTAGAAATCGGCAGAAGAAAGGTTAGTAGTTTTGAAGACATAATAATTGACAGTATCCAAATTGAGACAAGGAGGCAAAAAAAGAACTAAAAACAAAACAAAACAAAACAAAACAAAACAGTATCAGTTAGCTGTGGGACAATATTAAGTGGAATACCAGAATGGTAGGAGAGAGTGAAGGGAAGAGAGAAAAACTATTTGAAAAAATAATGGCCACAACTTTTCTAAATTTGATTAAAATGATAAATCCACAAACTAAAGAGATCATTTTAAAAGTAGCCAGAGGGGACACCTGGGTGGCTCAGTTGGTTGCGCATCTGACTCAATTTCAGCTCAAGTCATGATCTTACAGTTTGTGAGATTGAGTCCCCCACTGGGCTCTGTGCTAACAGCACACTGGCGGCTTGGGATTCTCTCTCTCTGTGTCTCTATCTGCCCCTACCCAACTTGTGCTCTCTCTCAAAATAAATGAATAAACTTTAAAAAAAAAAAAAAAAAAAAGGTAGCCAGAAAAAAAAGACACTTTTAGTATAAAGAAATAAGGGGAACAGTAGATTTCAGGTCAGAAAAATGCAAATGAGAAGACAGTGGAGCATCATTAAAGTCCTATCATTAAAGTCCTGAAACAAAGAAACTGTCAATCTAGAATTCTATACCCAACAAAAATATATTTGAAAACTGAAGTACAAAAAAAAAAAAAAAAAAAAAGATTTTTCAGACATATGAAAGCGGAAAAAATTCATCACCAGTTCAGCTTACAGTACATGCTAAAGGAAGTCATTCAGGCAGAAGGAAAATGATACCAGATGGAAAAGGAATTTGAAAGGAATGAAGAGCCTTGAAAATGGGACAGATGTGGGTAGATATAAGAACGTTTTTCCTAAAAACTATTTTTAAATCCTTAAAAGAGAATTGACCATTTAAAGCTAAAAAACTAAAAATATATTGTGCAATTTAAACATATGTAGAACTACAATGTATGACAACACAAGAATGAGAGGGAGAAATGGAAGTATAGTATTATAAAGTTCTTATATAATATGTGAAGTAGTATTTTACCCAAAAACAGTCTGTAATAAGGTAAAGATATATATGCATACTACAAACGAAACCCCGAAACAAAAATACAGCAAAAAAGCTATAGATAATAAATAAGCCAAAAAAAGGGATAAAGGAGAGTCATAAAAAATACTCAAGTACTACAAAAGAAGGCAGAGAGCAAAACCAAAACACAGATGGGGCAATAAAACACAAACAGCAAGACAGGAGATTTAAACCCAACAATATCAATAATCATATTAAATATAAATGGTCTAAATTTATTTAAAAAAAATTTTTTTTTCAACGTTTATTCATTTTTGGGACAGAGAGAGACAGAGCATGAACAGGCGAGGGGCAGACAGAGAGGGAGACACAGAATCGGAAACAGGCTCCAGGCTCTGAGCCATCAGCCCAGAGCCCGACGCGGGGCTCGAACTCACGGACCGTGAGATCGTGACCTGGTTGAAGTCAGACGCTTAACCGACTGCACCACCCAGGCGCCCCTAAATGGTCTAAATTTAAAAGCAAAGATTGGGAAATTGGGTAAAAAAAAAAAAAAAAAAGACTGAACTATATGCTATCTACCAGAAATCTACTACAAATATAAACACATCAATAGATAAAAATAAAAGGATGGAAAAAGAGCCACCATGCTAATACCAATCAAAAGAAAGCTGGGAGAAAAAAGAAAGCTGGAAAAGCAATACTGACAAAGTAGATTTTAAAGCAAAGCATATTACCAGAAATAGAGAGCCATTTCACAATGATAAAGGGATCCAATTTGTCAAGAAATCACAACAATCCTAAACATGCATGCATCTCATAACAGAACTTCAAAATATACGAAGCCAAACTGATGGAAGTACAAGCAGAAATTGGCAAGTCCACAATTAGAAAAGACTGGAGAAATTCTATCAATCAACTTGATCTGACATTTATAGCCCACTCTACCCAACTTTCTTTTCAAGTGCACATGAATCATTTACCAATATGGGCCATATTTTGGGCAATAAAACAGTCTCAATAAATTTAAAATGATTCAAATCTTGGGGTGCCTGGGTGGCTAGGTTGGTTAAGTGTCTGACTCTTGATTTTGGCTCAGATCCTGATCTCCTGGTTCGTGAAATCTTGCCTGCATGGGGCTCTTTGCTGATATAGCATGGAGCCTGCTTGGGATTCTCTCTCTCCCTCTCTGTCTGCCCCTCTTCCACTTGCATGCACACATACATATGCTTTCTCTCTCAAAACAAACTTTAAACAAATCAAAATCAGTAAAATGATTCAAATCTTATAATGTATGTTCTTTGACCACAGTAAAATTAAATCAGACATCAATATCTGAAAAATCTCCCAATATTTGGAAACTTATGTACATACTCATTTATAACCAATGGGGTCAAAGAAGAAATCACAAATAAAATCAGCAAGGATTTCTGAACTGAATAAAAATGAAAATACAACCTATCAAAATTCATGGGATGCATCCAAACACTATTTAGAGACAAATTTTACAACATTAAACATTTATATCAGAAGACAATAAATTAATGAGCTAAGATTTTATTTTTAAAATTCAAGCATACCAAGAGCAAATAAAATGGAAATGAAATGGCAAAAAGAATATAATAAAGAATACAAATCAAGGACACCTGAGTGGCTCAGTTGGTTAAGCGCCCCACCCTTGATTTTGGCTCAGGTCCTAATCTCACGATTTGTGAGATCAAGCCCTTCATCAGGCTCTGTGCTGACAGCGTGAAGCCTGTTTATGATTGTCTCTCTCTCTCTTTGCCTCTCTCACTCTTTCCCAAAATAAATAAATAAATGAAAAACTTAAAAAATAAAAAAAAAAAATCAATGAAATTGAGAACAGAAAATCAATAAATAAAAGCAAAATCTGCTCTGAATATCAATAAAACAGAAGCCTCTAGCCAAAGTGAAAAGGAAACAATGAAAAAAATACAGAAATTAACAGTCAGGAATGAGAGAGGGGACATAGTTGCAGATCTTAAAACATTAAAAGATAGTAAGAGAATATTATGGACAATTTTATGCCAATTTAACAACTTAGATTAAGTAGACGAACTCTTTGAAAGATTCAAACTATTAATGCTCATTCAAAAACAAACAAATAAATAAACTAAATAGCTCTCTGTCTATTGAAATTAAAGTAATTATTAAAATCTTTCCCACAAAGAAAACTCTAGACACAGGTATGTAAGTCATTTAGAATTAAGTTTAAGATACATGGAGGGATCTAGTATTTATTAATTATCATCTTGTGCTGGCACTAAGGATATATTTTAATATGTTTATGTTATTATTCAGCAAAATCATTCTGGAAGGAAGCTGTGGGAAGAACTGATTAATATGAGGCTACATTAAAACCAAGAAAACTAATAACAATCTGGGAAAGAAACGACGAAGGTCTGAAATAAATCCATGGCATTGAGGGGTGAGTGTTCAGACAGGGCATGATGAAAAGATGGATAGCTAGTAGAAAGATCAGATATAATGACTGACTGGACATGAAAGGTATGGAGAGTGAAAGAGTAAGGATACTCCATGATTCTCGGCTTACACACTGAAAAACCACTCATTAGGATAGGGAATATAGAGAGACAGATTTGGGAACAAGAATATATGTTTATTTTTCAACATATGAACTCATTAATATGAGGATAATTTAAAACCAAGAAAACTAGTAACAATAATCTGGGCAAGAAACAATGTAGGTCTGAAATAAATCAGTGGCAATGAGGAGTGAGTATTCGGACGGGCATGATTACAAGACAGCTAATAAAAGGAAAGATCAGATAGAATGACTGACTGGACATGAAAGGTATGGAGAGTGAAGAAAGAGTAAGGATACTCCGTGATTCTTGGCTTAAACTCTAGAAAAACTATTCATTACGACAGGGAATATAGAGGAGAAACAGATTTGGGGACAAGATATGTTTATTTTTCAACATACGATATACTTAGACATTCAGTGTCCAAAAGATATATAGCAGGCAATGAGATATATGGAACCAACACTTAGGAAATACATGTAGTTAATTTGCTCTATCTCCTAGGAGTCCCTGCAATTAAAGCCTTCTCTATAACTGTAAAATTAATGGCTTCTATCTGTTAAAAGAATTTTAGAGATAAGAAGGTGGTTAAGGAGTCTGAGAAAAGAAAGTCCCTTTCTGTACATACTAAATTCACAGTACAAGAGACCCAATTTCAGTGACTTTTTTATTGTCATTCAGAATAGCAAAACCTTATTTATTTACTCTATCTGGTTTAATGAGTCTGACATACTATCGTCAAAAAAAAAAAACAACTTCAGAATATGAAACCCTCTCCCCATCTTTTCCTTTGTTTTCTATGTGGCTGCAATAACTCAATTTTTTTATTCAACTTTGCCTGTTGCCTGTATGACATCCTACTGCCTCCCTTTAAGGTTTTATCTGTTTGCCATTTTCTGACTTTCCCTTACTCTATTTGAGAATTGTATTTTTAAAATAAAAACACAACTGTTTAACTTAACTTTAAGGGCAACAACCATTTTTTTAACATGTCTTATAAGCCAGACAATGTGTCAAGTGCTTTACATACATTAGCAAACATAATTTTCAGAATAAATATCTCCATTTTATGATTAAATAAACCTGAACCTTAAAAAGATTTCATAATCAGCCCAAGGTCACATAACTGACAGACTGAAGAACTGAGACTTGAACCTAGGTCTATAGAGCATCAAAACTTGGGCCGCATAACTTAGCAAAACGTTTCCTGCTATCTGTAACAGATGTTTTACTGAATGTTTTACTAAGGTGCTTTCATTCATGTAAATATAGAGGAGTGCCCCACTACATATCTTCAAAACTTCTGTTGAAATACTTTTAACAGCTCCTTTCCCCTACTGTTTCTGAAACTGGAAAGCTGCATACAGTGCACTTTTCCCCCCCTTTACTTCCTCTCATTAAATGTCAGATTCAATCATGTTATGATTATTATCAGGTAGTGGTGCAGCCACAGCCATTTCCTGCCCAGTTCCTGTTCACTACTCAGAAATGAAGTCCAGCACTCTTTCCTTGTGCCCTAAACCTACCTGTTCTAGGAAGCAGTTGGTTTTTCTCATCTGAAATCTGATCTCTGTATTTTGTGTCATTTTTGGCAATCTGTATGAGGCTAACACGTTGGAATAAAAACGCAGCTTTCCTAAATGTCATTTAGTATCTTCAATTTTGTCAAATAATTCTGGTCACGAAGTGATCTACATTTATCAATCCAATGGGAACAATTATGGTTCTGTGCTAACCTGAAGGGAAGATACATACATGGGACTTTTTCTCAGGTTTTTAAGAACAGTCCCAATTTAAAACGTTCTGTCCCACTCCCATGTCTCAAATTTGGATTCAGAAATTGTTTGCAATATTGGCTCTATGTGGCTACATACTAGATAAAGGGGTTAAGGGAAGGCAACAGTCACTTTAAGATTCTTCTTTTTTAAATACTCCCAAAATACATCCCACAAATTAAGTGCAAATGCCTCTAGTGGTGTTAAGTCTTCCTTTACAGTTTAGAGTGAAATATCACAATGAAATAATGAAAGTCCTTAGCTGGACATGTTTGGAAATGAAGTTTTAACTGACAGTGGGGAAAATAAGTATTAAAAGGTAAATATTAAATAAAAATACAACAATGCACAAACAATTTCCTATAACTTAAATATCTAAGTATGCAATTTCCAACCACCAAAATTGGATAGTACTCACCTTGCCCAGCCACATTTATATACAATTATCATTTAAATTTGGCCTTCGCAAATACTTTTTATACAAAGCTACAATTACTTGCCATTCCTTCAACAATCCACATTCCTGTTCCAGGACCCTGCCTCCTGTTCTGTCTGTGCAGAATGCCCTCCTTCCCCAATAATGAAAACTACTACCCACCCTTTAAGGCTCCAGAGATAGCTCTCTGCTAAACCTCCAACCCCTTCTCTACTCTCTCTGAAAATTATTCCGTCTTCTTTATTCAGTGCTTACCAGTGTGTCAGTACTTTATATATTCTGTTTAATATTTAATATTCCCCTTTGAAGTAATATTCTCTCCACTTAACAGATAAAGAAGCTGAAGCTCAAAAAGGTTTGCCATCATGTTAAAGGTCATAAAGCCAAATAGGAATTAAAATGGTGGTATGTCTAAACTTCAACTGATTTCTCTTCCATTAAATCAAAGATTTATATCACTCTCTTATAGTATATGTTGTATTTTATTATCATTACCTGTTTAAATATTTCTCTCCCCCACTATGGCCAGGGAAGATGACTCCATCCTTATATCCCCAGCAACACTCAACAGTGTGTACTATACAATGACTCAAAGTGTTACTGAACACCTACAATATTCTTATTCAGTTTATGATTTTGCAGCATTATTTTCCACTGATTAGTCTCCTTGTATCAGGTCTCTAATAAGCCCCTGTGGTGGTAAAACTTATTGGCTTGGAATGTAGGCTTTGTAATGATTGCACAGATTTGAATTCCAACTCCACCAACTTATTAGCTGAGAAATCTTGAACAAATGAATTAACCTAAGTTATGGTTAACTCATCTATAACACAGAACAATAATCACAGTACATACCTTATAGCATTATAAAGATTAAATGAGATAGTATGTAAGCAATCCAACTATTTTTCTATCCTCAATTTTTCTACATGCCACTCTAAATTTTCTCTGGCTTAGTTTAGTGAAGCCTTTTTCATTACAAATTCCTTGCAACTTTGTATCAAATGGGCTAGTAAAAAGGTTGGTGGTTTAAAAATTGCCAGGCCATGATGTCTGGCTGGCTCAGTCAATAGAGCATGTGCCTCTTGATCTCATGGTTGTGAATTCAAGCCCCACACTGGGTCTAGAGCTTATTTAAAATAAACAAGTAAGTAAATAAATAACAATTTTAAAATAACAAAATTAAATTAAAAAATAAAAAATTGCTCAGGCCACCTACTCCATTTTTAGCGCCAACTGTCCAGTGCCAGTTTGGACTCAAAAAAAGTTTATTCTGGGAGGTTTGACTATCCCAGACCTCCATTGTACATTATACTTTTTCCTCTTATTACATTTTCATGCCCTATCAGAAAGTGGTAAAAATTAGAAAAGACATTTCCTACCTGACTAACATCTAACTTAATACTATCCCATGCATGCACACAACTAACCTGTGTGGGAGGCCAGCTATTTCCCCACCAAGAATTTTTCCTGGAACTACCTTGTATCTGGGCTCAGGCATGGCTCATTCTCCTCAGACCTCTAGATTCCTTTCCTCTGGGATCTGGAGATTGAGCCACTACAACTGACAGGGGACACCCATTTCCCTCTCTTCAACTTAGCAATGTTTACTCCAAGAAGCTAGAATTTCAAATTGTTGTGATAATTTACAGTTCTTTAGGCTAAAGTGCATAGTTTCCAAATTCTCAGAATTCCCCCTTACAACTTTAAAAACGTTATGAAAAAATCCAGTTTGGGAGGAAACAAATTTTTAAAAAATAAATGATCTCTAAAAACAAGAGCAAACACCATGTCTATACCGAAAGTCTTGGAGAAAAGAAAAATCTTAAAATGGCTAGTTGGCTAAAGCTAACCAAAAACTATAAAATCAAAGCACACAACAAAATAACCTCAAAGTAAGCAGGATATACCATAAACAAAGACAGCGAGTGTAAATTAAAAAAATGTGTAATACATTCACGAATTTAAAAATTACTTGATATGTAAATGCTGACATTAATAAACTGTCCATATTCTGCACTCCCCTAGTCAGTATATGATGATATAAAGCAGTTCCTTTTTTTTTTTTTTCCTTTGGTCAGGCTAAAAATAGTGATGGATCTGTGACAGAATGATCTCCAAAGTTACACAAGGAAGGTGTTGAGTTTAAAAGTCATGACACGAAGGAATACCAAAATACTGGCTGTCAACATTAGATAAAAATAAGAAAAGGTAAAGCAAGCTGGTGGACCGCAGTATTGTTTCCAGATGGGAAACAGCCCTTAAGGCCCCTGAGAGGTTTCAGCACCCGCTCCGTAGTCAGTGCTGGAATCAGAAAACTAAACTGTTGCCTGCTCAGTGGGTGCAGGGCAGCGACCCTCCCTCCAACCTGCGTCCAGCGCGCGCACAGTCGCCCTCTCCGCCCGAGCCCGCTCCTCTGGCCGCTAGCTGACCTCTCCCGCCAGCCCAGGCTCGGCCACCCGATGCCGATGCCCCTGCACGCCCTCCAGGACCCGACGCGCCCCCAACACAGCGCCAGGGGAAGGAAGCGAAGGAAAGGGGCCGCGAGAGGGGGCGGAGGGGCGGGAGGCGGCGCTGGGCTTTGGCCCTTCACCATCGAGGCTCGAGGACTGCACGGGCTCGAGAGGAGGGAAGCTGAGCCTCTGCCACCGGTCAAATGATGGGAGGGGACCGCGGCTGACCCCGGCGCGCAGGTGCCAGCGGCTGCCGGGGAAGTCACCAGCGGCAGAGGGCGATGCGTTGGCCCGGAGCCCCCACCTCCATCCTGCCCGCCGCTTTCCTCTTTCGTCCTGCTCCATCCCCAGGATTCTGTCAGAACCCAACGACCTCCACACGGCCCGCCCAAGCACAGAGGTGATGCCGGCTCTTACCGTAGGAGCGGGCGCCGCGCCGCTAGGAGGCGGCTAGGGTGCGCGCGGGAGACTCCGAAGCGAGCGCCGCCGCCGCTGCGGGAGCCGGAGGAGTCACAACGAGGCTGCCGGCGGGAGCGCTGCCTCCAGAGCTGTCGCCCCACCCCCTCTCCCGCAGGATTTTGCGCCGGAGCCTGCAGTCTCCGCGCGCCGGCGGGGAGGGGGAGAGAAGGGGCGGGGCGCCCTCGGGGGCGAAGCCGAGAGCTGGCTGGTCTGATTGGCACTTGTGGGCCCAATGGGACTACGGACACTCCAGGCTGTGCTTAGACTGACTTCCCTCCTAGCCCGTAGCGGTAGAGAGGCGGGCCTAGTGGCTTCTCTTATAGCCGCCTTTTTGACAAACCCGAACGTAAGAAAAGATCGGTTGGTTCGCACTGGCGGCCAAATGGTCCAATTACCACAGGAAAAAAGGCCTCTGAACTTAGATTGGCATCCTCTCTACCTATAGGTAGAGAGGGTAGTCCCAGGGGTGGTGAGAACCTGCCCCGGATGTGGGCGTGGCCCTGAGGTAGAACATAGAGCCTCCGCCGCGGTGGTTTGGGGAGGCGGAACTGAGATCTTTTTCTTGATTATCATGTGACGGGTTCTGGATTTAATGGAGGAGAAAGCGTGGAAAAGGCCAAGGATCCAAACTGGCGAGTTTCCTGATCTTCGCGCCCCATTCCGCTCTCCGGCCAGCGGCGCTGCCAGGTGAGTCCCGGGCTCCAATGGGCCGGGCCAGCAGTCTCCCGAGGTGCCTTTGCCCTGCCGGTGCCCCGGTGCTGGCTTCCCGAAGCCTCGGGGGGTTTGTCTCTACCTCCCACCCCCTCCCACTCCCAGCCAAAAGGACTGACACCTGCTTGGCACCAGGCTTCTGCGTGCGTTTTGGATCTTGTGCAGGAAACCTCGTTCAACTCTCAAAATGTACGGGGCCGCCCAAAGCGCAGAATGGGAACAGTCCGGATAGGGCGGACCGTCAGTGTTTGAAGACTAAGGGCGAGGAGAGTTTAGGAACATCCTGAAGTTATAGGAACAAGTAGGCCCGAAAACCATGTAAGTTGTAAGCAGAACGCTGTTCCTCTGAAGGAAGGTTAAGTTTTCCAAGGCTGTTGCAGCAGGGGCCTTTCAAAAGCTACTCGTTATTTAGAGGAATTCTGTGTTGTGGGCTCATAAGCAAAACTGTCTTTTGGGATGAGGCGAGTTCATTTGGAAGAGGATTGGCGGTAGCGAGAGAAGGAAATGGGGGTGGTGTGGGAAGCACCGTGGGCAAATCAATGCCTGCACACACAACTGATAGACGCTGGAACTGTGGGCAGAGCCCTTTCGATTTCCATTTTGGGGCGATGCAGAACGTTTTGACAATGAATGAGGAAGCATATGAACTAATAATTATCTTCCTAGTACCCGAAGTAACCACCTAAAATGGGACTTCAGTAGAGCAAATTTTTGTTTTGGAGAAGGCAACCCCCTCCCTTGAGGAGAAAGAAGAGTAGTAGTAGGAAACAAATAACGATTGCTTCAATTAGTGAAGATTTACGAATA
This sequence comes from Herpailurus yagouaroundi, assembly GCF_014898765.1. Taxonomy (NCBI): domain Eukaryota; kingdom Metazoa; phylum Chordata; class Mammalia; order Carnivora; family Felidae; genus Herpailurus; species Herpailurus yagouaroundi. Next base: position 78,861,096 of record NW_024412391.1, read on the forward strand.
AAGTAAAATTAACGTTGTAGCTCAGTATCCAGAATTCTTAAAGCATCATTTAAATATCGACATAGCGCTTCTCAGTTGAGGGCATTTTAGTATAAGTGCATACAGAGCTTTTGTTGCATCCCACATTATAAAACTGGAAGCCTTAAGACTGTGCTGTATTTTTCCACCTCCAATCCTAACGTGCCTGTGTTGAGTGCAGCTACCCTTTGACCAGGTGCTTACTCAGTCTTAACATGCAAAAATATGAACCCTAACTCATCCAATGGCTAGTGGAAAAGTGTGTTTAAGCAAGTGTATTATTGTAAACTTTTTAAAGGTTCACAAAAATGTTCAGATAGACTGGGAATCAGGGTTGAGAAAAACTTGCTTTACAGCATGAAATCCATTTGTAGTTAATAATCAGTACACACCCTTCACACCTCTTCCAAATTCAGCCCATATCCCACTATGGCAGCCTCTGGTCAGGAAATGAGACCTAGAGAAAATGCCTTCCTTGGAGTAAAAGCATCTGCTTTTCATACTGCAGTATGAAGCATCTGCCAGCTAAGTAAATGAGTGCCAAAAGATGGGTATAAGGGGAACAGGGGTGTTTGGAGATCCATTAAGTCATTATTGTAATAAAACAGATATATGTTCTTGCCCTATGATAGCCACCCATTGTTTAAAGTAGTAGAGATGTAGCAAAGAATATCAAAGTTCTAAAATATAATTAATTAAACATGCTAGTTTAGGGCATTTTTTATTTATCTTATTTTCCTGCATTTTTCTTATCTTCTGCATTTCTACTCCTAGCTCTCATGCTTTTGCCATCTACCCCACCACCTTCTGATCCTTTCCTCTTTCCATCAAGTATCCTCTCTCAATCTATCACTCCTCTGTAGCTTATTTCCCTCAGCTTATAATCATAGATTATTCCTTTACTGAAAAATTTCTTCTTAACCCTTTCTCAGGCTCATTATTTGTCTTATCTTTCATTTTTTTTCTCCAAATGTTTCAAAAGAATAAAATGTTGTCAGCTATTTGCATTTCGTTATCTTCTGTTAACTCCTTACCCAACTGCATGCAATCTGGCTTCTGATTTCCATTCTACTTACTCTATCCAAATGGTCACAACTTAAGTATAGAACATACTGTAAACTTGTATGTGAAGACTAAATGCTTATACCATATTATAGATTAATGAATCCCAATCAAAATTCAATTTTTAAAGAATTAGTGATCTTAGTAGTGAAAAAATGAAAGGGCAAAATATTCTGGAAAAGAAATCCCATGAGTAGGTACTAAGCTTCCCAGATATTAGAGCATATATCCTGGAACATATCCAATCATAGTTATATAGTACTAGTGCAAAACAAATAAATATAGACCAGTAAGACAAAATAGAAGTATAAGAAATAGCTTCAGGTTGCCTGTCCGAGTCCTGAAGTTCAAGCCCCACAATGGGCATAGAGCTTACTCTAAGAAAGGAAAGAAGGGACTAAATTATTGAATAATTTGGCATCCTTTGGTAACAAAATGTCAAAAGTTTAAGTGGTCTTGATTATTGGATAGCAAATGATAAAAAATCATGATCTATACCACAAACCAAACAATATATAATTAGTATTAAAAAGAAAAATTCAGACTAATAGCTATTTATTAAGAATTGCAATGAGAAAGTTTAATTTAAAAAATATAAGACCCATAGACTAAACTATGTGAAAACCCAGTATTATCAATGTGTTCTATATTATTTTAGCCCAATGACCTCTTTACTTAAGTAATTCTACTTAATATATTAATTTTTATCATTCCCTCTTTATTAAAACTTTCCTCCCTTGGCCTGATACCACTTCCTCCTTTTTCACTACTTTGATTTTGAAAGCTTTTTCTTAGTATATCTCCAAATTGAATGAAAATTTATAGATGTACAAATGTATAAAAAAAGAGGTTAAGAATATCCCTGAGATGCAGGAATAAAGTCATGAGTACTTGGAATTGAGTGACCGCAAATGAAAAGGAACAGACTATTCTTGAGACTTGTGTATAGAGCTTATGCCCAGTTGATATACTAAAAATTTTATTGTATTTTGTCATAGGCTTTAAGGAATGATGGATTTAATGTCATCAAAGATGGCTACAAAATTTTACAGGTTTTGAAAGGCAGAATAGGATTTTTCAAAATTAGGAAATCTGTGAGTGGGGGAAGAACCAGCTTTGTTCACCAGGAATGGAAGTGATTTTTTTTCTGGTATCAAAACAATCTTGACTTTTTTTCCTTCTCTTAGGGTATATTTCCCTTTTTTCGACTCTGCAACAGCCTCTTTAAACTGTTTAAATGAGAATGTCCTTGGCTCAGAGAGTACTACTCACCTGGCTTTTCACATTACTCTTCTTGATCATGTTGGTGTTGAAACTGGATGAGAAGGCACCTTGGAACTGGTTCCTCATATTTATTCCAGTCTGGATATTTGATACTATCCTTCTTGTCATGCTGATTGTGAAAATGGCTGGGCGATGTAAGTCTGGTTTTGACCCTCGACATGGATCACACAATATTAAAAAAAAAGCCTGGTACCTCATTGCAATGTTACTTAAATTAGCCTTCTGCCTTGCACTCTGTGCTAAACTGGAACAGTTTACTACAATGAATCTGTCCTATGTCTTCATTCCTTTATGGGCCTTACTGGCTGGGGCTTTGATAGAACTTGGATATAACGTCTTTTTTGTGAGAGACTGACTTCTAAGGACATCATCTCATTTTATTGCTGTTCAACAAGCTGTCATTAAAGTGTTCTGAATCTTTGCAAGCTTGAAGAAATACCAGAGAACTGAGAAAAATAACCAAATGTAGTTTTATACTGCTTCCATAAAATAGTCTTTGTGAATCATGGACTTCTAGTCAATCCAAAGCTTAATTATTCAGTATTTGAGTTACTAATATCCTTATTATCCCTATATAAATAAAGTTTGTTTTTGACCTTATTTTTATACTTGACTCTTGAATAATCTGTTATAAGTATGTGGTCAATTCTTAAAGTAAGTAAACACAAAGTCTTTAATCTACATTATTTGGGTAGGAGTTTAATAGATCATGGCCCCATTATGACCAATGTAAATGGTCATTTGTGCTTGTAATTATGAACAAAGAAACCTAGTTAATGAAATACTTAGGTGTGCCACTTCCATGTTTACATTCAGAATCAGAGTTTGAGAGATTTTTATCTAGGCTAACTGCATTAACTCTCTCTCCTGTTTATGATCCATGAATTAGAGGTGGCATATTAGAGCAGAGGCTTGCCTCTTTTTAAATTTAGAGGGGCCTTTTATCCTGGTTAAATCAGGACAGGCCTCATTTATGCCTGCTGTCCTCAGTCTCAGGAATTTAGTGCCCCTTTCACTCTTAGAATATCCTGGCTTAAGAATTTATAGATCATCCTACCAAGGCACTTAACCCATTCCAGTGAAGCATAGGTGACATTACTTAGAAGAATTCCCAACAGTCTTAAGTGTATTATAACCCTAAAGCAGGTGATTGTTCTCACCCTATACAGCCTTCATTGTTAGCTTCAGAAAGAACCTAAAGTAGTAGTTTGTCTTAAAAAATATCTAACACACAAAGTGATTCCTGGCTGCTAATACTTGAGAGGATTGCTTTGAATATAGCATTTTGGTCTAGTTCTCCTTTGTAAAGCAGATGACAGTTTAAGTTATAATACCACAAATTAATGTAGCTTATGAAACTACAGAGCTAAGCTAAATAAAAATTATCAATTACAAGCATTTTGCTGCCTTATAATTGGTATATATTCTATTTTGAGCATCAAAAAATAGGGTGGAGAGGGATAGTTAATATGGGGAACATAATGTTCCAGAATTGATCAGGTATTTCTAATTCAACTGAGAGATCCAAACCATTTGGTCTCTCTAATGATAGATTCAAAGGAGAAAAAAGTTTTCATCTCTTTGAGAAACCAGATAGGATTTTGAAATTCGGCAAAAGCTGTATTTGTGCATGTATTATCTCTCAGTATAATCTCTCACAGGGAAAAGGAAAAGAACAGCACCACATGCAAACAATTAGCTAGGTCAGGAGTCAGCAAAATTTTTCTCTAAAGGGCTATATAGTAAATATTTTAAGCTTTGTGGGCTATGTGGGTCTGTCTCAACAATTCAAATCAGCTCTGTGGCAAGCAAGCAGCCATAAACCATGGCTATGTTCCAATAAAACTTTATGGACAATGAAATTTAAATTTTGTAAAATTTCCACATATCACAAAGTTATTATCCTTTTGACTTTTGTTCCACTTACTCAAAACTATCCATTCTTGCCTCACAGCCATTCAAAAAACAGACCCCTAAGCTAGGCCATGAAACACGCAAATCTCTGTATGAGATTTTCTAAAAGAAAAATATGGGACAAGTCTCAGAGGACGAGAAACTAGGTAAGAAATATATCTAAAAGGCCATGTAATAACCAACCTGTTGACCCATGAGGATCAAGTAATTGTATCTGAAAGGTTCCCAGAAAGTAGAACTTTCTTAACTTGGTATACTGACACCATAAACGAACAACTTGAAGCAGCACAGTAAGTTATTGATGTATGCCTCCTTGATTCTGGCACCAATTCAGATGTGTTTTATCTCCATACCACCAAGGAATTAATTCAGTTCTGACACTACTTGGAAATCGTATCTCATCTCACAGGCTAAGGGTCCAATTCCAGCAGATGCCTCCTCCTCTCAAACTTCAGATGCCAATTACAAACCCAGGTTGTTTCCTGTGCTTCTGACCTACCAGCATTGGATTGGATGTTCACATGACTCTCTCAATTTTGCTAGAGCAGCTCACAACTCAAACATTTTACTTATTACATTACCAGTTTATTATCAAAGGATGTAACTGAGGAACAGCGAGATGAAATGGTAAGGCAAGGTATGGGGAAGGGGCAAGGAATTTCCATGCTCTCTGGGCACACCACTCTTCCCCCATCTCCTTGTGTTCACCACCCCAGAAGCTCTCTGAACCCTGTCCTTTGGGGATTTTATGGAGGCTTGACTACATAGCATATTAAGAAAATCAATGGCCAATGGTGACAGAAGTCAATCTCCAGTTCCTCTCCCCTGGAGTATAAGGACAGGGGGACTGGAAGTTCCAACCCTTTAATCACACGGTTGTTTCCCCTGGCAACCAGCCCCTATTCTTAGGTTACCTAGGAGTTTTCCAAAAGTCACCTCATTAAGTTCAACAGACACCTTATTACACTTAACATTTAAGTTCCAAGGGTGTTAAAATTCCTGTGCCTGGAATAAGGATGAAGATCAAATATGTATTTCTTATAAATCACAGTATCACAGCCTCAGTGGTTGGGATACATTTAAAATATTAATTAAAGATAGGATGGAAACTATGCTCACAGAAAAAGCAAAACTAATGGAATAAATAATATGAAGAAAAATACCTTCCCATTTGTTTATAATTATAGGCTATTACCTTTATAATATAAAGTTGTTTACTAATGGTGTTTATAAAAAGAACACACTCTGCCTTAAGAAACTTAAACATGAAAGTATGCAACATGAAGTTTCTTCGTGAAGTCAGTATTTTCCAGGTCAGCATGGACAAGAAGTAACTTAGTCTGATTTGGGGTGAAAGATTTATCAAAAATTCTGAGTAAAAGCAACTTGTGAACAAAATAACTTTTTATAAGACTTGGAAATAGAAAAAGTAGAAAATATGAAAGAATGCACAACTTAATTCAGCAATATTTCATTAACACAGAGGATGGGTATGGTGGTACAATCAACTTACCACATGAAACATGAGCCCACCAATGGAGGGCTTTCACGCACCAAGAAAAATAGTTGTGCAAAGCTTTGAGAAGTAGAGATCCGTCCGTGCGCTAAAGTTTACCGTAATTTTAAAAGTTATTAACCTTATGAATTAGGCTGTTTTCCATTCTGCTTTTTCACAGTGCAGCAAGTAAGAGAAACTGATGTTGATTAGTTAACAGAAGTAATGGTCAAAAAAGAAGAGGAAACCATAGAACCATTTCCATATGGGGCAGGCATGTTATTGTACACCTGTGTCATCAAGAAAAGAATAGTCATTTCTCCTTCCTGAAGACAATGAGTGCTTTTAGTATTATATTAAGAACCCACAAATTACAAAAGGAGTTTCCTCTCATCTTGATTGGTCACGTTTGCACAGTAAATGTCAGTCGATCTCAAAGTATTGTTGGTGTTCCTATAATTCGTGACATAGATAGTGAAGGTACACAGGAATTACAGTGTTAGAACCAAGAAAAAAACCACCTCATTACAATGACAGAAAAACTAAAGCACAGATGAATGAAATGTAAATCAGACCATGGTCATTGATAAATGGAGAAGTCTAACTCCAAATGCTATTTCCACAAATAGGTTTGCTATTGAAAAAAAATAGAAAGTTATCAGCGGAAGATGCATACCAGTTATCAACTGCTAGGTAAGGTAACCCTGGGTTAAAAGCTTTTATGAGAGGGATCTACTTTACACTTTAATGTTTTACTCTCATTTTGCTTGCCCTATGTTCAAGTTATCATACTATAATCATACTGGTAATCTTACACCTCAAAGTAAATTTACTACCACTATCCTGTAGATACCACAAACACAAATTTCTAATCAGGAAAAGGCAGTCTGTGACAAGACAGAAAAAGCAGTCTGTGACAAGACATGATTTTGAATTTCCGGCTCTGGGCAAAATAGTGAACTAGGAAGAAGTTTGTTTTGGTATCTCCCTAACCTCTGCCACAACCTCACCTTGATCCCTTGATAAACTTTTTCCTCTTCCCAGATACCTATCATTTGCCCAAAATTAGAGAGCACTATACAGAGAAGAGATCATTAGTGAGAAAGGCATGAAATGATTAGGCTGACCCAGAACATAGCTCTTCTATTCTTTTTACTATGTTAATTCCAGGATCAGAAGCTAACACTTGTAGTGTCTACAATATATAAATCAATGTGCTACGTAAACATTTGGCATGTTGTCATTTAATTCTCACCACAAATTAACAGAAAAGGTATTTCTCCCCACTCCGCCACTTTACATATGAAAAATACAAACTAAGAAATTTCTCAACATTATACAAGTGTATTATTCCCCCTTGATAGCTGCTCAAATGCCCTCAGCATAGTATCATACTAGTGAAGTGGGTTCACAGAGGGTCTGTGAAAACGTGCCACCTTTTTGTCCTTGCCCCACTCCTGCAACAGAAGGATATAGACTAAAAACACTAGTGCATCTTATCACCTTCAAAATTTTCAATTTTTGAATATTTACAGTATCAATAGGGAGACTTTATCTTGCCAAGCAAGACTTAGCAACAGTTAAAAATCTGCTTCAGACTGCTTCTTATATGATTATTTGCAATTTTAATCATTTTAGGTCTAGTTAAAATCTATCCTTAATTTGTAATGAATGTATGTCTGGTTGAAGGAAAAAAGTTGGATTTTACAGGTTTAATGATCTTTACAATATTTACTTCCTCCACATTGCTCAATGGGCCCAGATATTTAACAGGTCGCTTCTTACACTTTATTTGTAAGACCATAGTACAAAATAGAAACTTGGTCTCTTTATAGTGCCTGCTGATCTAATTTTCCTCACTTTTCTTTCTATTGCAATTCTGGAATTACATTATGAATTAGTCAGAGGCAGACTTTTTAGTAGAAATCTACATAATTTGTTTTTCCCACTCCCAGTAAAAGTACAACAGTTAAGGTTCCTTCAACTATTTATTGAATACCAAGTGTATATATTGGATGTTGAGGATACAGAAGGAAAAGAAAATGTAACTTCTAGCTTATGGTTTAGCCAGAGCCCAACATGTACTTAATATGTACACTAAATAATATGCACAAAGGAACACAAGAAGCAGAGGGAAGAAATGGTTCTACACCGACTTTGGGATAAGGGCACAAATGGAACAAATTCATGACATGTGGAAGAGATGTTTAACTAGAATTTCGAAAAAAATAAGTAAAATTTCACTGTGTTATATTCCAAGCAGAGATTTCCCCAGCAAAGGCAAAGAATTTTAAAAGTACACAGGGAAATGGCAAGTCCTGGCACCAGGTAAATCTGAAAATTGGGCACACACGTTAATGGAAGGTGACAACAGATGAAGTTGGAAAGGAAGGGCCATATCATGAAGGCTTTTTGGTACAATGATGAGCATTTGGCTTCGATTTAGGAGAGAAGCCATGGAATATTTCTAAGCAAAAGAGTAACAATCATTGTTTGTCTTACAAAGATTAATCTGGTAGTAAGAAAGAATGGATTGGAATGGGGATAGGGGCAGAAGACTGCAGTCAGCCTAGAACATTTTAGGCTATTTTAAGAGTCCAGGTGAGATGAACGTCTACTATGGCTAAATATCTACTGTAACAAAAGAAGTAGACAAATTATAAAACCACTTCTGGGACCAAGACAAAATCTCACAATACATTGTATATAGTTAGAAGAAAAGATAGAGAATTCTGATTACTGTGAGAGGACTAGGTAGCAAGATAGTGACGCCAATAACCAAATTAGGAGGGATGGAACACCTAATGCTTGGGGGCAAGGGAGAAGAATTTAGATTTGATTACAGGGATCATTAGAGCTGCAGTGAGAATCCAAGGCTGAGTGAAGTCATGGGGTCATGAAGATAATTCAGGGACAGAGTATAGAGACCTAAGGAACCGGAGACTGCTTTAAATAGTGAATAGGCAAAAGAAGACATCCAAAGGAATGGAAAAGCAAAGCAGAACAGTTAGGTCATAAGTACAGAGTTTTAAGGAGTCAATGATTGTTTACAAGTGCTTCAAGGATTAAACAGAAGTATTAAGTGAAGCCACTGAATTTGGCAGTCAAACGGTGACCTTTGAGAGAACCACTTCAGCAGGGTGATTAAATCTGAGGCTTAAAACAAAATTGGAGTGAAATGAGGAAATGAAGGCAGACAGAGATTTCCAAGAACTGTCAGGGAGATGGAACAATAGTATAAACAAAAGCCAGACTGAAAAGTGTGTGTATGTGTTTTTTTTTTTTTTTTTTTTTTTTTTTTTTTTTTTTTAAGAAGGCAGACTTGAGATTTTTCACATAAATGTCTGGCTCAGTTAAAAACAAAATTTCAAAGAAAGAAGACACTTGGGGTGTAGAGGGAAGATGTGGAACTGCCTGTCCAAATAAAATTTTAAACACTACATTATGCAAAATATTTGCAGCTATACTGACTTGTCTCTGAATCTGCCTAGTAGTGTTAAGTAGTACAAAAGCAATGAACTTTTATAGGAAACTATATAGATTTAACATTTTAAAAACACACAAGATGTATAAATCCTAAATTTAAAAATGTGTAGAAGGATCCAGAGTTCTCTTATTTTGATAGTGCAGTTCTTGGAAGGCAGATAATAGTAAAAAACATAGAAGTAGTATGTCTTTGTTGTACTCTTCGTTTCTAGTTAACATATATTCTATTTGCCCACATTTTATTCTTGGCTCATTCACATTTCCTGATTGGGTCTAAAGTCCTAGAAGGGAAGATAACCTGAAATGCAGAATGTTTTTTTCCCCCTCCTTTCCCTGGTAGAGAATATGATATGATATACAACCTAGTAGAGATATGATATACAACCTCTGTAAACTTAAAAAAGAAAAGACATCACTGCTTTTAGCCTCTTGTGCTTGACATTCTAAAAAGCAATCATTCCATCTGCATTATGCAGTATGTCACAGAACAGAAAAGCCAGAGCAGAGATAGAGATTTACACTTCTCCCTAGTTGTCCTCTTAATTATCTTATCTGAGATACACTGTCAGTGCCAAACATAAGTCTTTCATGAAATAGACAAGGCATTCTAAAAACCAAAATTCTGTTTACATATCAAATTAGTTACATCAGGTGGGAGAAAGATTAAGCAAGAGCTCTACTACCACTCTGAAGATCTAAAACCCATCATGTCACTTTTTACCAGCTTAAAAGTATTTGGAAAACAATGGCACTTTTGTCCTCCCCTCAGGGGAGAGAAAGTCTAGAGGGAACGGAAGTAATTTAGCCCATCATCCTGGCACCCATACCTAACTAGTTTAGCAGTCTTAAAGTAATCCTCAGTATTCTAAAGTTGGCATGAATCAACTTTTGATAATTAAGTTTTAAGAGGAAAAAAAAAAAAGATTTTCAAATTGCAATTCAAGATCTTATGGTTTTGGCTAAAGACAGAGAAACAAGAACTTTTAAAGATGACAAGATGAAAATAAAATGTCAAATATAAGAAAATAATTACAAAACAAAGGTAAAAAGATTACAATTATCAATTTTAGTATTTATTGAAAGGTGGAAGACAAGGAAAATTCCTCTCAAACTCTAAAAACAAATCTTGCATCTTTGCTAAATGTAAAATGAATTTTTAGATATTTGCTTTACATGACAATGAACTTGTCCAACAAAATACCTGAATGCAAATTTACCAAAACAGTGCTAATCTATTATTTACAAACATGATCTTACCTGCCATAAGTATTTGGGGAAAAAACTGTTTCACTCAGGAACACTAATGAAATACCTTGAAGACCTAACAAAAGAAATAAAATTTTTCCTACCTTCCCTGGCCCCAACTCCCCCAAGTTATATAATGGATTAAAAGTGGATATATGTGGAAATAAACATAATATTTCCAATAATCTTACACACATGCACACACACACATACACACACATACACAGTGTTGTGCTAGATCAACCTAATCTTTATTTAAGGTCAACAGCCTTAGGGACAAGGGAGAAAATGAATATGGCTTTAGTAAAGTTTTCAACTAAATATCACAAATGTTTAATTCTTTTGCTAGCTAACCAGCTAACCTGAGTATGCAAAAAATACTACTTCTTAGCTAAAAGGGTATGAACAAAAGTAATTGAAACAAACAAACAAAAAAAGCACTGTAGCAGACACCACTGAGGTACCTTAGTTATTTTTTTAAAGGTCTGTGTATCAATTTAATAATTTACATAATCACTGTTTATATAGCATAAGATCATATAGAAACTACATCTTAAGTGCTTTATTATTCTGGTCCAACAAACTGGAAGTAACCAAAACAAAACAACAAAAAAACCTAACAAACTTGTGTTCAGATAAAGAACTGGAATGTACTAACTAGGAAACCATTAATATAATGCAATATTGAAATAGAAGTTATTTGTGTGTAACAAAGGTAGTCAGAAAGTTCTCAGATTGCATCTGAAGAGGATTTTAAAATTATAACCCGTAAGACAAGGAACACAGCATTATTCAAGGTGACAAGGCTATATCTTGAAATCTGAGCCCAGTGATTTGTATTTCACTTCCAGAGAAATGTATGCATTTTACAAAACATTATGTTTTCAAAATATGGACAAGTTTTGAGTGTTGTTTATAAAAGAAACTATACCTAAAAGCAACCACTGTGGTTGTTTTAGATACGTCTTTTAGTTAAAATTTAAGGCTCATAATATTTTGGACGGATACCCTAAAGACATTTTATTACTGTATGATCTCATGCATCTATGTGTATACTACTGGAAAACTGAAACGAAAACGTTGTTAAATATATCACCCTTCAATTAAAAAAAGAAAAACAGAAAAACATTTTAACCACATGCTCTCCTACTTCTCAATACTGGTTTGTTATTAACTTTTGTATCCAAAAGGTAGATGCAAACGATAAATTCAGCTTAAAAGAGAAGATTTAAGTGGTGAAGAGCAGGCTAAGGCAGTAACATATAAAACAAAATCCCTATTTACATTATCATGATTTATACCTTCCTTATCCCATGAAAATTCCTATGTTACAAACATATGATTTCCTGTAAACCACTGAGATTTCCTACAATATTTGCCTACCCTTTTAAACTGTGAGCCAGAAATATCACTGCTGCAATTATTTTTTCTCCCTAACCAGAAAGATAAGCAGTTTTATGGGTACCACAAATAAGGCTGGGACAGAAACAATTTAAATAGCAACACTAGCCCAAAAGAACCACAGTTAAAAGTCATCAACCAAAGTAAGAGCCCAGAAAAATACCAAAGGTAAATAAAATTGATCTGCAATGAGAATTCCTTATATCAAAGCTTACATTAAAGACATTTGTTTGACTTTCAATTACAGTAGTGGAAGCAGTCTCAAATAGTGCTGAAGTCCATCACTGAAGAGATTTGTTTTAAGCTTTAGGTAGGCACTGGCAATCATGTTTCTACCCTAATTTTACTTTCTAGAGCTTTTTTTGGGGGGAAAAAAGGACTCTAAGTTGTTTACCTGCTAAGGTAGGGAGAAGGATCCTTAGAAAAATGAGGTAACACATCTTATTTTGTTAGTTCTATCTCTGTATGGCAGCTGAGTCATTGCCCTTACGATTTTGTATTTGTCGTATTTTCCTCCTGTTCTGCAAGAAAAATGTAAAAAAGGATTTTAACTGCTCACAACTAAACATTCTGTAACTAAAGATTTTTACTCAGCTTCTATGAAGTATATATAGTACAGATGCTGATTAGTAAGAAAATTTTCTCAACTTATCATTCCACACACTACAGAGAAAATTTACCTTAGGGCTATGCAATCTGGCCACAAAACTTCATTAGTTAGAAGAGTTAGATATCACTAACAGACCTTGTTTCTCCCAACTTTATAAAACTGTTTCTATTACCTAAACTGCTTTCTTAATGTTGAATATAAATATTTTAAAACATATTCCAGGGAGTGAGGCTAGGAAGTTTCACATATTCATCTTATTCAGCAATTTAAGAAGTTATGCAAAATATGATATACATATATATATATATTCCCATACATACATACATATATAAATATGCTTTCATAACTGAACCTTGGTTTTAAAAATGCTTACACAGTGTGGAGAATTTAAATATTCACTAGATTTGAATACGTACATTGCACTCCATTACCACTCTAAATGCATACACCAGCAGAAACATAACAGACCAAATGATTTAACTGAATTGTCAGTTTGTCTTTATGCAGACCCAACAGAAAACATATTTATTATTATGAACCTTTATTAAGTGGCTCACATTTCAGTATAAATCACACTAAAAAGATTTTTTAAAAGCTATTTACACTACAGTGCTGACACAGTAAAATGAAAAAAAAATTGGTATAAATAAGCTCTATGGAAAAGCCTTTAAATTGTCAAAAAAGAATTCTGGCTCATATTACAAAATATATATATATATGTTAATACATATATATATACATATATACATACATATGTATACATATATATGTAACATATATATATATATATACACATATATATATATATGTTAATGTCAGCTCTATTCTAAAACCTACAATTCCAAATCCAATGATTTTTTTTAAAGACTCCTTTTGTTTAAACCTGTAATGTTTACAGTGCATCTGGCCCTAAGTGCTTTGATACTTCACAGTTATGGACAGGCACTGAGGAATGTTACAAAGCTACATAAACTCTATTTTGTAACAGACTTGGGAGCAAGTCCTTGGCTTGCTTTCAGAATTCATGAATCTTTATTACATTATTAACTTAAAAAAAAAAAAAGAATTGTAAATGGTATGTACAAATTCAGCACAAAATGTCATCATCTTTTCTATCTTGATTTGAATGTGCTGAACTAGGTTGTCTTGTATCAACTAGACTTATGTGACTTCCAGGACATAATTCTTCCTTTAAATCTTTGTTGGTATTTTCAAATTTAGAGTCCACGTCAATCTTAAATTCTGTAAATTGAACATGATCCAATTTTGCTTTAACATTCTTGCCATCCATATTCGGTGCTCTAGTCTTTTCAGGAATATAAACATTCACAGGTTCTTCCTTGATTCTTACAGATGGAATAGGTTCATGTTTAATCTGCTGCAGTTCAGATTTAGAATGAAGTTTGTCTGAAAAATTAGAATCCAAGGAGGTTTTGCTTATAGCACAAAGCATGTGGTCAGTGTGAGGTCCAAGAACTGATGATGTGGTATCTGGTGATGTGCCTGTTTCATGAGTAGCTGTATTCTGTACAGTGTCCTCCTCTAAGTGATATAACTTGAGCCGAACATGCCATGCTAAACTGCATACAGCTGAAACTGTCTTGAACTGATGAACAACATTCCTTGGAATAAAATAAATGTCATTATCATACAGCTGAATTCTGGCATAACGGATGCCTTCCCTCCTCAGTTGATTAAGTTTTGCATCATCAACCCACTGGACACACTAAAAAAAGAGACAGAAATACCAGTAAGTCTTTTCCACAATAAAAATTAAACTGAAGACAATAATGGTTAAAGATATACCTGGGACAGTGGAGGTTCATGTAAATCTAACTGCATTCGTTGAACTACTTCTAAGAAATCTTCAGCATGAAAACAAATTACATCTTTGGTTATTCGGGGTTGAGCAGGCCTACAAAAACATGAAACAATGAAGAATCTTCCATTAATGTTTCACTCAGTTAAGTCCTTATTAAATTTTATGGTCAAAACAAAAGTACTTAGAAATAAAGTCAAAATGTTTAAATATGTAAAGGCCACTTTACATATTTAAACAAAGGGATAAAACCATGAGTTTTGGCTTAAACATAAATAGAAAAACTCGCTTCATTTTATTATAGCTATGTATAACCGTATTTTGAAAAAGCAAAATAATTTGAATTGGTTAATTATAGAAATCAAAAAAGTAAGGGATTATCTTAAAGGTCAATACTTCAACAAATTAAATGCTAAAGACGAAATTACTAAATAAAAATTAGAGGTAAATATGAGAAGAGAATACTTTCAATAAAGACATATATAACCACAATTATGTGTAAAATTCCTAAGTCACTCTTAATAAATTAAGAGACATTCACTAGAAAAGTGCTACTAAACTATTACCACTCTATTTGTGGGGGATTAATAGTGTCTTTATAATTCTAAAAAATCCCCAAATTCATCAATTAATTAGCAATATACAAATACATTTTTATAGAACATGCTAAAAAATGGATTTTGAAATGAAATTCCAAGCAACAGAACTACAAAACAATCATACCAGGGCAAATCATAAACAGATTTTTAAAAACCAGTGATAAAGAGAAAATCTACAACTTATACATTACACTGATACACAGGGAAAGTAGGGTAAGATCATCAGGGACAATGATGACACAGTAAGCACCAAGTGAACCTTAGTTTTTCTTTAACCTTAGTTAAGGCAATTGTTTTTACTTCTCATCACTTAGAAAATCAAATTATTACGGTCCAACCCAAAAGAGTAAACGCACATTCTAACAATTAAAAAATTTTATTGCAGTCATACAATTAGTCATACAAATACAGAGAAAAATGGAACTTTCTTTCCCCACAGGAAGAATTACTGAGAAACTTCCCAAGAAAAATTTTAGAAGCCAAGAAAACCTTTCATTAAAATAGCAGCAGTCAAAAAAAAAAAAAAAGAAAAGAAAAGAAAAAGCAGTAGTTAATACATACCACTCTCCACAGTGCACAGCCTTCAACACTCCAACAGCAGCTGTAGTCTGTCGTTCAAAACCTTGTCCTATATGATCTGCATGGGCTCTTGTCCTGTCTTCAAAGAGCATCTCACGGGGCTCACTGGTTCGAGGTAGGTACTGCAGGTTTTTTATTTCATTGGTAGTTCTGTTAAAATAAAATCAAAGATAGGTAGGAAGGGAGGGAGGAAGGGAGGAAGGGAGGAAGAGAGGGAGGGAGGGAGGGAGGGAGGAAGGAAGATAAATAGAGGAGGTGGGGAAAGAGGCTGGCCTACATATTAAAGCTTAATCGCCTTCAAACATTTGTATTGATGTCCTGAGGCTTAACTGCCATCAAGGATTTAGTAATTACATAATTCAGACAAAAGGAAATTTTACATCACCTGCTCCCAAATCAAGTTCTATTTTTAAAATGAACAAGTACAAACCAAAATGCATATAATCCCCTCCTTTTTCTAACACAGTCTTCACAAAAGTGGCCACTGTAAGGTGGATAAACAACTAAATCATAGATGTTGTGGTTTACCCAGGTTCCCTTCCAGAATCTTTACCTGAGGTTTGGGTCTTATCTGTAGAACCATGCCCCTCATTCAAATCACGTGGCTAATGTAAGATATATTATCTGGAACAAACAGGTAACTTTCAAAAATGGGTTAATTAATATTTATAGAATACCTACTGTATATTAGGTGCTATCTAGGCACTGCAGCTAGTGAACAAGACAGTAGTGAATAAAACAGACAAGTTCCCTACTTTCATAGGAGTTGATATTCCAGTGCAGAAAGACTAACAAATAAATAAATAGGAAGAAAATACCAAATAGTAAGTACTTCCACAAAACATGCATGATTTATTGGAGGCAGAAAGGAAAACCTTAGCTCCCTCTTAAAGGACATCCACCTGCATTCCCCTATGGCTCACCTAGATAAGCATACAGAAGCTGCTACTTAGTCTCATTCAATGCAAAAACCCTCTAATTTTGCTGCAAAAGGGGAAAAGGGTGAGAACAATTTCTTTGGGAGTCATCATCTTGTTTATCTTCCTATGTGGTTTTCTGTTGCTTTCAGAGACAAATCCAGATTGCCCCCATAATTTTCTCCTCTCATCCTAGACTTAACCCCTAGAATCACTCTTATTAGTTCTCTAATTTCCCACTGTCCATCTCTACTACCACTGCTCTTTGTGCACTCTTGTATTACAACACACACACACACACACACACACACACACACACACACACACACGTGATGCTACAACATACTTTTTTGCCTTTTGTGACTATGTTCTACAGGTGGCAGAAAGCTAGATGATAATTCCTGTGGAAAGCTAACAGGCTTTCAAGCCTACAATTCTAGTGTCATTAACACCACATTCTAATGAATTAAAACTTTATATGAAACATTTAGCACAGTGCCTTGGGCAATATTGTTATTAGTTGGTCAGACTACTACGTGATATACAATCATCACATATACATGGATTCTAATCCCTGAGGGCAGGCAGTTTCCTCACAGGGCTGGTGAACTCCCTTAAATCACATGTAAAATTCTGTGTATATCTGCACTGTTCTGGGGAGAGGCTTTCACAGTCTATTTCTCACTACAAAGAATGCTGAAATTAACATTCTTATACATTTACCTTTAGTGATTTCATTTCTTAGGACAGATTCCCAAAAGTAGTAGTGCTGGATCAAATAGTATATATGCATTAAACTTCATGAGATATTGTTAAATTACTTTCACAGAATGATTATAGCAGCTCACCTTTCTACCAACAATATATAAATGGTTCTGTTTCCTCATACCTCCCAGCCTCTAATACTTTTTGTTTGCCAATGTAATAGGTAGAAATAGTATCTCATGATTCTTTTAATATAACTGGCTGAAGCCTATTTTTCTACTGGGTTGTGTTACATTTTTGTTGTGAATTTGGGAATGCTTTTTGTATATTAACTTTAGTCTGGCACACAATATAAATGTTTTAGTCCAGTCTATAATGGTTTTGAACTTTGTTGTTCATGTCTTTTTTCTCACAAATAGTATTACTATTATACTAGATAATACTAGATAGTATTTCTATCTTATTTGGTCTCTCCTAGGTTTAAAGTTTTTATTCTTATATTTTAATTTTTTATCTATTATGTTCAAATCTCTGACTTCTTGATAAGGGCTTGAGATAAGGGCTATGGTTTTGTTTTCTTTCAAATGGACTTCAATTATGCCAGCATTACTCATTAAATAAATCTTCCTTTTCCCATCCATCTCATACATTAAGGTCTCAACATATTTTGATCTATTTGGATACTCTATCGTATTCCAGTGATGTTTTTGAGCTTTACAATAATTTTTAATATCGAGTAATACAAGGCCCCCTCACTTATCTTCTCTTTCACAGTTTTCTTGGAAATTTGTTGACTTTACTTATCCTTCCTTCTTAACTTTAAAATCATTAAATCCAGTGCTGGAAGTGTGAGTCCAACTGGAATGCTAAAAATTTCAAAGGACACTCATTTTTATGCAATCTAGAACACAGTAGGGTTTTCCATTTATTTAGGTTATTATTTTATATCCTCCAGGAGATGTTTTAGTTTTCTTAACATGGGTTCTGAATATTTCTTATTAAATTTATTCCAAAATAGTTTATAATGTCTTTGTTGTGAATGACATTTTTTTCCCATTCCTACTTACAATTTATTGTCATTTGCCTACATTACTCAAGCCTCATTTATACTTGATATTTTATAAAAAAAAAAAATTATCAGCACGTGTAGCCATTTTTGAATTTACATTTCAAGTATGCTCTAAACTTTCCCTTCCTTCTTTCTCCATATTCCAACAAACACACACACACACACACACACCCAGTGTACAGACATCTATCCCTGGCAATAAAAATTTGTATTCAACATACCTTTTCCTTTTGAAAGGTGACTTTGGCATATCGGCCACAGGGATCATTTGTTCTCCTGGGCGCACCCACATGATGGGACCATCATCACTGTCTTTTCGACTCTCTAATTTTAGACTAGATAGTGTCCCCCATGGCAGTGTACACTAGAGGCAAAGAGTTACACAGAAACCAATTATTTTCAAAATGCATCTTCCAACATACATTAAAGAATACTGCCCCCTCGACAAACTTTCATATATACCTTTATACTTATACATTTAAAACACATACCTATTTTGAATATATTCCTATGTATTTATACATTTTCCTTCAAAAAATTCTATTTCAAACATATCAAGAGTAATTATTCTCAGATGGTTCTCTCCTCTAACCCTGGCAGAATATGATTTACTACATTCATCATTTGTTATTCCTCCTTCTACCAAATAAAAGGGTCATGTGATGTTAATAAGCTGGCAAAATAAGCAAGTGTTCTCCATGAGAATCCATAAAAATGAAATGAGTTATAAAAACTAGGCATCTCAAAAAAAAAAAAAAAGATACCTCTTTGAATAATTATCATCAAAACCTAACAAAACGAAAAGGAAAACCAAACCAAAGTCAAAACTTATTTCTGTTTAGTAGTTGCTTGAAGAGGTTGCTGGTCTAAAAGCAACTTTTTTTTTTTTTTTTTTTAAAGAAAAGAGAGAAAAAAATGTCTAAGGGCCATTGTCCTGGGAATGGTGAAAATGGTATTTAAAAAAAAAAAAACAAAACACAACATTTATCCTATCATTTCCAAGAAAGGGGAGGATTGTCACATGAAATTTCCCCTGAAAGAATGCATTTAGCTCATTTGCCTTTAAAATTAAAATCTGAAACAATGATGTTTAAATAATGGTTTTTTTTTTTTTTTTTAATTTACAGTTTATTTTGAGACAGAACGAGAGAAGGAGAGTAGAGAGGGAGAGAAAGAGAATTCCAAGCAGGCTCCATGCTCAGCACACAGCCTGACACGAGGCTCAAACTCACGACCTGTGAGATCACAAACTGGGCTAAAACTGAGTCGGATGCTCAAGCAAGTAAGCCACCCAGGCACCCCTAAATTACGGCATTTTAAAAATACCACTCAAAATAAATACAATCAAATTCCATGATTTCACTAGTAAAGGAATAAAAAAATATAAGGGGAATGGAATGGAGTAAAAAAGTTAGAAAAGATATGTATACACACATAGATTAGAAAATGGAACAAGAAGTGAAAAAAGAAGAGATCTATAGCGAATTATGTAGCAAATATTAGAGATAAAGGGATCCTGTCATATTCTGACCTTTAAATTACTGATGAAAGAACTACACAGCTCAGAAATTTCTCTCTCGGTGGGACAGTCCCAGCAGCCCACAAGAAGAAATATTTTCTAGAATGCAGAGATTATTGAAAAAATAAATCTGGGGGCACCTGGGTGGCTCAGTCGGTTAAGTGTCCGACTTCGGCTCAGGTCACGATCTCATGGTCCGTGAGTTCGAGCCCCGCGTCGGGCTCTGGGCTGATGGCTCAGAGCCTGGAGCCTGGTTCCGATTCTGTGTCTCCCTCTCTCTCTGCCCCTCCCCCGTTTATGCTCTGTCTCTCTATGTCTCAAAAATAAATAAACGTTAAAAAAAAAAAATTAAAAAAAAAAAAAAGAAAGAAAAAAGAAATCTGGCTAGAAATCATTTAAAAAATTTAAAAGGGCCTTAAAGCCACATAGTCTAAATGCAATGTTTTATGGATGAGGAAACTGAAGTCCAGAAAGTTTAAATGGCTTGCCCATCCCAGGCAAGTAGAGCCAAGATTGAAATACAGAGGTATAATCTCCCAAGCCAGTTTTCCACAATGCCAAACTGCCATTACTTTGTCCTAAACACTTAATTTGTAGGCATCCTTCCTGTACTTTAAATCCTCTGGTACTCAGTTGATACAAAGCTGACAAACGGATGGAACCTAATTTCCTCAAGTGGGAGCAACAGGCAAATGTTACTCTGGTCCACCACTTAGCTCTGCCATTATAATCAGTACCTGAGAGGTCACGTGCACACACACTACACAAGAATTCTATTTCTGAAACAACCATGATTTGTGTCACCCGTAGTGTGAAAGTGACACCCACGATTTAGACTGCTTGATACTGTTTTCTTACTTTTAAAAATGGTGAATCTTCCAACATGTCAAGGAACTCAGGGAAGTAATCTCCCACTTCTTCATCAACTGCTCCCACCAAGCTGATCTGTCGCATTGGGCCAGCTCTGTAAGTACCGTGAGAATATGTTCTTTTTACCTGAAGGATATGGATTTAATTAAAAGTTACACATAAGATAATGTTTACTATCATTCTGTAACACTAAATTATACTGAGAACATAAGAACATAATGTGAGGTAAGCAAAACAAAATAAAAGCCTTTACAAACAGTTAAAGAAAAAAAAAAAGCATGAAAAAAAATCCATACTAAGGCAAGCTATTTTACCTTCTCTAGCTATTCCTACACACTGCTTATAAAACCACAGATGAGATCAACAGCATAATTCTAGACACTAACTTCTCACAATAGTTAATTATATGATCTATAAGGCCAATTAAATTATGTTAAAAAGTTGTATACCAGTTTTTCCTAAATGCCTCATATCTTTTTATTGGAATTTCCCCCTGAAATGTTACATTTATCTGATACCAGTGGTTTATATGTCTGAAAGGCCACCAGGAATGATTTTCCCTTCTAGATCATACCATATTACCTAGGATCCAGTTTATTTTTATGATTAACTCTGATAAAAACTACTAGAGATTGAGAATCTGGAGTCCTAGGTTCCAACTCTACCTTTGCTATCTACCAGCTATGTGACCTTCAGAAATCACATAAATTCCTTGAGTTTTAGTTTCCTTAAGTGGAATGATTTACGTCAGATTGCTGAAGAACACTTAACAATTATATAAAGCTATAAAGCCACCTGCACAATGCTAGCAAATGGGCGGCATTCGAGTATCAAGTGAAATAAAACCCACACCTCAAGAATCTTGGTACTTGAATTCTGACAAGCACATTTAAATTTTTTTTTTCAACATTTTTTTTATTTATTTTTGGGACAGAGAGAGACAGAGCATGAACGGGGGAGGGGCAGAGAGAGAAGGAGACACAGAATCGGAAACAGGCTCCAGGCTCTGAGCCATCAGCCCAGAGCCTGACGCGGGGCTCGAACTCACGGACCACGAGATCGTGACCTGGCTGAAGTCGGACGCTTAACCGACTGCGCCACCCAGGCGCCCCTGACAAGCACATTTAAATCCTGCAAAGAAATCTATGCCATTTCATATCCTAATGGGAGTAAACAAAAATCTTTATAAGGCAAAACAACTTCCTTTCATAAACTTTAAGCAAAATCCTAATTATCTTTTTCATCTCTGGATTAGTTTGGTGGGCACTAAATTTAGGGAGATCAAAGTATCTCACTTTGCCTGGGTCTATGGCAGTTTTAAAATTCAAAGTCCTATATATCTCAAGAGGCAAACCTGGAATGGTTAGGCTTTTGTCACATCATGGATACACTCTTAAAAGATATTCACATCACAAATCAAATTCCTATTATCACAGATGGCACAGATAGTCTTATGTACCCAAGAATGTAAGCCCTCCACCCCCATATTTAAAAAAAAAAAATGACAAAAATTCCATCACAACAGATTAATTTGACTCAAATACTAGAGAATTTCACTTCATTTTTATTATAATCAGCAAAAGCAATTAACAATGATACGTTAATTCCTTAATAAGTTTATTTACCAGAATTCCAAGTTTAAGTTTTGATTAACTGTCAAAAATTCACTTCTTAGAACCATAACACACTCTTCCAATCCTCAAGTTAAAAAAAAATTGGAAGTTCTGTGTCCCCATTTTGTACTCATGATTTCATCTTTTTTCCTGTATCCCAAAAGTTCTTAGCATCTTCAATACTGAGAGAGCTAAATGTTAAGATCTGACTGTACTCTAGAGGTTCTAGATGGTTACATGTACTAACAGTACTACAAGAAAATTAGTCATCAGTGTGCATTCTGAAATGTAGTCTAACAAAGCTAAAGGTTATTATCAATTCAAAATTAAGCAAATTTACCAGAGCGGACATAACAGGTGATTCTGAGTTTGTGGCTTCAGTTTTGGATCTGCATATGATTGTATTAACAGACCTCATGGCCATTCAGTGAAATCAGACTTAACACTGCAAAACTCAAATTTTCCAAGTGCTTTGAAATACATTATTTGACCTGTAAAAGTCACAGTAAGATAATAATATTTCCACTTCAAACCAAATTTCTGTGCCTCAAATCTCCTTAATTTGTTTAACTCAGATAACTCATCTAAATCATTAACTAGTTCTGGGGCGCCTGGGTGGCTGAGTCTTAGGTTAAGCGTCTGACTTCGGCTCAGGTCATGATTTCACAGTTTGTGAGTTCAAGTCCCTCCTCAAGCTCTTTGCTGACAAGCACAGAGCCTGGAGCCTGCTTTGGATTCTGTGTCTCCCTCTCTCTCTGCCCCTCCCCCACTCGCCCTCTGTCTCCCTCTGTCTCTCTCTCTCAAAAATAAATAAAACATTAAAAAAACTTTTCTAATTATTAACTAGTACTAACAAAGCCAAAATCAAGGAAGTCCTTGCCACCCAGCTTGTTCATTCTATGACATCACATTATCAACAACAATCAACTGAATAATTGGGGCAGTGACTCAATGATCAACTAAATAATTTGGGAAGGAGGAATCTTCAACAATCAAATTCTTCTAAAATACTAAGCACAACTCAATTTATGAGCTCTCCTAAAGAAATGGGCACTTTGAACATACTTTTCAAGAAAAGTCAAATGGGTGGATGGTCCACTGGACTTTCTTTCCAAGTGCAAAAATTAAATGTGTGCATATAAAAGATAACACCAAGAAAGAATGCTCTTTAATGTGAATGTTAGGAATCAAAGATAATCTTCTCTGAGGAAATGTAAATATGAAACCATAACAATTTATGTAATAGGTAAAAACAGGTCTTACTATACTTGAAATAATTTTTTTCGCAAATAACTGAGGTAGTTTTCTGAGTTCTACCTAGCAGTTGCCATGCAATTCAAATTGCTTCCATCCTACAAAAAACAAAAACCTACTAAAAGCATTATTGAACTATAGAGAAGACGGGATAAATACAGTAATCAGAAAACCAGAACTAATTACTAACAAATTTAACATTCAGCCCTCTTAAGAGTATAATTTCTGTGTTTAAATGTTATGTAAAAATGTATCATTTAGTAACTGAAAAAATGGGTAAAGCTTCTTGGATGATAATATTAAAGATAAATGATAATGTCTTATCTTATAACTTAAGTACTTCACTAACTGACTTAACCAGATGTTAACCAGATGTTATCTTAGCCTAGAATGATTATTAATTGAAAGGAACATACTGACCTAGTCATCTCATTTCATTCAAATTACCTTTACATTAATTTCTAAGTTATAAACGTTGTTGTTTGTTTAAAACTAAAATGAAACGTGCTCGCTTTGGCAGCACATACACTAAAACTAAAATGAAACACATCTAAATTAGTACAGACTAATTAAAAACTATCAAAAACTTTAACATGATACATTAAATAAATTAGAACAAACTTGAGTCCCCCTCCCACCATTTCTATTTTGAGGCCACCTAAAAAGAGGCTATATCTTTTGATGATGTTTTAAAATATGGTCCTATTATAAGTCATAAATATTTCAAAAGATAATTGGGAAAAACTAAATTTTCAAGAGTAAAGTAATGTAGACTCTAGTCGTCAGCTTATAATCTTAAATATTGTATTTGAATCTTTATAGTTCTTGTCACCTCATGGCAAAATACATATATATTATATATGAAATTTACTTATATACGTAATTTGCTATAATAAAAGTACAGGTCTCTCTCCTTTTCACCAAAATGTGCTAAAACTGTAAAATACATCCTATTTGTCTATTAAAACCACACAGGTAAATTCTACTAAAAGTATGGTCTTTATATAAACTATGTATACTTATCTATCACGTTCAAAAACAAACAGTAATTTTCTTCTGAAACATTTATTCTCCAAATATTAAAGATAATACTCTGATAATACGATGGATACAAATATATTTAAATTTAAAACTAAATTTTAAAAATTAAACTGAAGTCATCAAAATCTTACAAAATTTCACAAAAGTAATTTTGTGAAAGCAATCTTTTAAAATACACTGTAATATAACTTTTAATTATATACCACTTAACTTTGTAATTTCACAACCCAATATTCAAACATAGACTAAATTAGTCGGAATCACTAATTTAATGTTTTAAACATGGCATATTCCACATAATAATGCATTCAAATTCAAAAAGTATGTATCTCTTGATAAAATATACAGATGGCACTTAAGTGGTTACAACAAAATGTAAGAATATGATAAACACACCTTTCACAAAAAAATGTAAGTACCTCTTGATTTAGAGGACACCTATTTTACTGCAATACTACATAGCAAATATCTATTCTTACATGGAATGAAATTAAACCTACAATATCATAAGATAAAAAGCTTCAACTCTCCAAAAATCATCTATTTAACAATTATAACTAAAGGGCAGTGGGAGTTGAGGGGGAGGAAACAGGTAAGGTTCTAAAGAATCTCTGCAGAGCCAAAATAAATGCCATAAAACCATGACTCATAAAAGGGTCTCTTCTGACATATGTTTCTACATTAGGCACAATCCTAACTAATCTCTAAAATCATAATGGATAAGAAATCACAAATGTGAAGTGGGGAGCGGTGACAAGAAGCAGGCATACATATTTGCAACTCCCCTAGCATGCATTAGAGCATCAGAATGACAAACCTAGACTGAAAACAGAGTTAAATTGTATTGCATATGCTTTTAAAAAGGGTATTTTCATTAAAATCTTGGCACCTAAAACTATGGGCTTCCATTATCTAGAAAAACCACCTATCTGAAAAATATCACATCCTGATGACACTGGATATGAGATTACTTTATTTGCTTTGACTCACTTCAGTAAACAGTAGTCAAGCCATCAGTTTTCTGATGCAGTTAAAAAGTTTACTAGAAAATATCAAAACGTGTCACTGCTTTAAAACAAATCCTATATGCTAAAAGAAAAATGCATTGTTACAAAGAGTACACATATTTTTCCTCTCAATTTAGGTACACTCAAACGACAACACAATAAAAGATAGAAATGACATTTTTGCTTATATTTAAATAGTTAAATTAAGCTCATCTTTAAAAAGTGCCTGTTAGAAGCAGATGGAATATTTTTAATCTAAATCTCCTCCCTATAGCTCCCTTCACCGCCGCCCCGCCCCCGCCCCGGCAAAACCTACCACCATCATGATTGCATGTTTACCTTTCCCCTCTCATATTCTTTATAAATGTTATAAAGGGAAAGAAAAATCAGGAATAGGAAACTTCTTGTACCCAATGCCTGTTTAAGTGTCAAAAACAAAATCTAAGAAGTTCTGGTTAACAAGAAATGAACTGTTTAATTAAATCATGTTTAAATCGAAATCCTATTCATTATTCCTCATGAAAAGTAATCTTTAAAATAAATGAACAAAAAGAAGACCTTATGATTCTGAGGTCGGCCTGCTTACAAAAAGAAAAAAGTAGACTTTCTGACAAGAAAAACACAGTCAAAAATAAATCCGTAAGACTCAAAACTGTTTTATGTATAAAAATGGCTACAAGGGAAGAAGCAAATATGGTAATAAGTAATTAAAAAAAAACATGAAGAATGACTCATTTGAAACAACTTGCTGTTTCCTAAAATATGTTTCTTGATATGCCAGCCCCTGCAAAGAGGATTCTATCCAGTCCAATAAATTTCGGAAACTCTTCCATGTGGGAGGTTTACCACACACAGGGACTATTAGCATTTCTGTGAGGTCTCAAGGTAAACATAACTTATTTGACCCAGCCTTACACAAACTATTCTGGCTTCAAAACCAGTTTTTCTCATACTTGTTTTAGCATGCCTACCAACATCCTGAGATAGTAGTGGTTCCACAGAATAATAGTGAGCCATAATAAATACAGAAGATATTACAGATGTTCCTAGCTAGCTAGTATCAGCATCAATCTGAAGAAAACACAAAAACAGGACAGTTATCAGAACCAAAAATTTAGGGGGTGAGGGCAGAAGAGGCTGTCAATTCTGCTGGGTGTTTTGAGGGGAGAGGGGGAAGGAGAGGGAAAGTCTTATTTAAAAAAAAAAAAAAGCTCATCCCATTCTTACTGAGGCAGATCTAAAATCTAACATAAATGAGTGTGCCACAAGGGGGAGCCATTCCCCATCACATCTGGCATATCCTTTCAAATCAAAATCTAACATGTAATGACATTTAGTCAACATTCTATTTCAAAAATATCCATGTAACTTCAACTAAAATAAGGATAAAAATATCATTATTCATTTTTAAAACAGTACAATAAAGGAAAAAGTCCCCTTTCTCATTCAGAGCACCTGGCATTTGCTACAGTAATGTTTTCCATAGATCTGCTGCTAAGCATTCAAGGAAGATGGGACAGGCACAAATGGTCAAAATAAAATTTTAATACAAATGCAGCCAATGGTTCAAAGATGGCATATCTAATCATTTTTACTGGCCTAAAACAGTGAATGACCCCAGCAAGAAGCCAACAAATGTTAACTGTCTCATTCTGCAGAGGGACAAAGCTTAACAAATCAGATCAGATTTAATAACTTTCACTACTAAGGTACCAGCCATTTAATCATGAGTTAACATCGTGACCTAAGTTATTTGATACAAACAACTCAGAACCAAGATGAAATAAAACCAGGATTCAGAGTTTGGGGAGGGGAAAGGTGGTCAGAAGATAAGTGCTCTGGTTTTCATATTCTCACAGCTCCAACCACAGTGTTCAGAGTATGTGCTGATTAAATACTGAGTGACAAGAAAGAAACCTCATTTATACCTTAACAGATAAAACTCCTGTCTTACTTGCCTTTTTGTCTTCTTACTATCAAATGAATATTTGAACAAAATGGAGATGGTAGAAAAACGAGGACAAATGTGGAGATTGCAAATGATGGCCACAAATTCTTCCCAAGCAATGCTCACTTTTTTAAACTTTTTTTTTTTAATGTTTATTTATTTTTGAGACAGAGAGAGAGAGAGACAGAGCATGAACAGAGGAGGGGCAGAGAGAGAGGGAGACACAGAATCTGAAACAGGCTCCAGGTTCTGAGCGGTCAGCACAGAGCCCGATGCGGGGCTCGAACTCACGGACAGTGAGATCATGACCTGAGCTGAAGTCGGACGCTTAACCGACCAAGCAACCCAGGCGCCCCTAAACTTTTTTTTAAATGTTTGTTTATTTTTGAGGGAGAGAGAGAGAGTGCAAGCGGGGGAGGGGCAGAAAGGTAGACACAGAATCCCAAAACAGGCTCCAGGCTCTGAAATGTCAGCACAGAACCCAACACCGGGCTCAAACTCACGAATCTCGAGATCACGACCTGAGCCGAAGTTGGACGGTTACCCGACTGAGCCACGCAGGCGCCCCTGTGTGCTCACTTCTAAGCAACATGACTGCACCAGTCCTATCATCAAGAAGTGAATCTGGGCCTGGCTATTTCACTTCCTTTGGCCAAGAGACATTAGCAAACCCAACAGAAGCAGAGGCTTGTGCACTAGGGATTGCCCTCTTTCTGCTCTGTGGAGTCCTGCACCTACCACCATGTGTATGAGCCTAGGCTAACCTGCTAGATGATGAGAGAAATGGGATCATCACTCCAGGTGACAGCACAACAACCACTGGACATTCAAGCAAGATCTCCTAAGACCAACTGACTTGCCAATCATCAGACACGTGAATGAAGCCATTCAGCCCCAGCCAACCCAACAAAGACCTTAAGAACTCTCCAGACAGCCCAAAGAATTGTGAGAAATCACTTTAAGCCATTAAGTTTTGAAGGTTTTGTTTGCTGCAGCAAAAGAACTGACAGGTTATTAACTTACAACAAAAATCCATGTATATATGTTTCTGTTCTCAAAAAGACTTTTATCATACACTTTGACTGACATTATATCACTAACCTCAGAGCCACAACACTACTGACATGACATGACCTACTAAAACAACATTATAATTCTACATGGTCTTTAAAATTTTCAGGCAACCTGCAAGGATACAGATGAAGATAGAAAACATAATTACACAAGTAAAAAGAATTCTAAAACCAAAAGAATTCAAAGACTAGGAGGTCTCGATCATCTGTCACTGCCTTGTGTGTGTGTGCGCACACTGTGTGTATACACACACACACATACACAAAAAATTTCAAATTAACACGTTTCAAGGATAAAGACTGAACAGGTGCAAAAATGAGTTTTTGTGAAAACTACAGAGTGATATTACAAAGATAAACACTATAAAGATCATAGGAATGGTTACATAATTTGTCATCTTTTACTTTCCACAGAATTGAGGACAAATGAATTTTGGTTGATCAGATTTTAATCAGGGAGGAAGGAAAGAAGGAAGAAGGGAGGGAAGGAAAGGAGGGAGATAAGGAAACAAACTAGTCTCATGAGGATGGACTTAGTTTGGGTTCCACAAGCCACTGGTAGTCAGGACCATCAGGTTGCACTATGAATAGGTGCAGTAACAATTTTATGTCAGCATATACAGCAGCCCTTGCTGGTAGTATTAATTCTCTGGGTCTGATCTAAACTTGGGCATATGAGGACCTATTTTAAGTTGAAACAGATGAGGTTTTTTTTTACATTTTAAGCTTCAATATTTGCACAGAGTACAATACTACGATACAAGGAAACATAAAATACATATTTTAACATTATTATACTGTTTTATCCACTAAAAAATAGTGCTAATTCATTACAGATACTCATTATCATGAATTTTTCTTTTGTTAAAATTTTTTAAAGTTTATTTATTTGAGAGCGAGCGCACACGCACATAGCACAAGCAGGGTAGGGCAGACAGAGAGGGAGAGAAAAAGAATCCCAAGCAGGCTCTGCACTGAAGGGCAAAGCCCAATGTGGGGCTCAATCTCATGAACCGTGAGATCATGACCTGAGTCAAAATCAAGAGTCAGACACTTTAAATGACTGAGCCACCTAGGCGTCCCTATCAACAATTTCTTTAATGCTGCTAAGTGCATTTTCCAAACTAAGATTAAAGAAAAACAGTAAAGGTTAGATTTGCATACTTGCTCTCTATTAACTCATTCAATTATCTCTTCTCACATGTTTCTAGATCTTTTGAATACTGCTTTTTGGACTGGTTTTCACTAAACCTGAGGTTTTTCAGAATATAAAAGGCAGAAAGAGGAATTAAAGGATAGTGAATTACAAAATTTTAAAATTCAAAACTTCTCTATAGATTTTCTTTCCTCCGGTCTGTAAAAAGTATTATCTCTCAACTATACCAGGCTCTAGTAAACCTAACCTATTGAACTTAGTTAATGAGAGGTCATGATCAAATCATCAAACTAGAACATGAATTTGGCTTTGTTTCCCACACCCTGTCTTTGTTATGGTTGATATTAAGTGAAACTACATTCCAACACTGATACCTCATTTTCTTCCTCCCGTAGAATACTACCATGCATGAGTCTAATAATGTTATCTCAACCAATTCTTTTGGTGAAGACAAATGCACATGGCAGGATGTAGGCTAATTCATTTGACATCACCAAAATATATAGCCTCACTATATGATTCTACTAATAAGCATGCTGCACAATAATGCCATAGGTAAAGGGAAGAAGGGTGCTGAAAGAGAAATAAGGTACAAGACATATTTTCAGTTTCTCAAGATGAGTGTTAATGTCATATTCTAAGAGGTACTCAGAACTTCCAAGTTCTCAAAAACAGTGATAAATAAAATGAAGTCCTCAAATACCTAGGAATGAATCTCAAAAGATGTGTAAGATCTGTAGGATGAAAAACAAAAAATATTATTGAGAGAAAATAAAAAACTAATGAAGGAAAATACCATGATCACAGACTGAAAGATTCAAAATTGTAAAGACATCAATTGTACCCAAACTTAATTACAACTTCAATGGAATCCCAATCAATATCCTAAGCAGATTTTTTGTGGTATCTGACAACTATAGAGTTTATACACAAATCTAAAGAGCCAAGAAAATCTTGAAGAACAGCAAAATTAATACTCTACTAGATATCAAGAATTATTATAAAGTTATAGCAACTAAGACAAAAATAAGGAAATCGGAAAGAGCCCAGAAATGCACACCATATATATGATTCAGCTGATTTATGGCTAAGAGGACATTGCAATGTAGCATGGAATGGGTGCCT
Organism: Herpailurus yagouaroundi; assembly: GCF_014898765.1. Lineage (NCBI taxonomy): Eukaryota > Metazoa > Chordata > Mammalia > Carnivora > Felidae > Herpailurus > Herpailurus yagouaroundi. The sequence continues at coordinate 78,891,905 of NW_024412391.1, forward strand.
TTTCGATAAATGATCATGTCCATTGAGTACTTATATGAAAAAATATGAACCCTGATGGTGACCTCATATCATATACAAAAATCTATTCAGAAGAACTGTAAATTTAAATGCAAAAGATAAAACAATAAAAGCTTCCAGAAGAAAACTTCAGAGAATACATTAATGACCTGGGTTAGGCAGAGATTTCTTAAGCAGGACACAAAAAGCACTAATCATAAATGGGAAAAAAAAAAAAAACCCTTATAAATTAGATTACATTAAATTAAGAACTTCTAGTCATCAAAGCACTCTTAAGAGTGAAAAGGCAAGCCTTTTTGAGTAAGAGGATATATGTGCAATACATATAATTGACAAGATTCTTATCCTATCCACAATATATTAAAAACTCCAACAACTCAATGAAGAAAAAAAAAAAAAAAGCCAGTAGGGAAATGTGCAAAAGAGTAAACTAGTTACTTTCAAAAAGAGGATATCCAATTGGACAATAATTATATAAAAAGGAACTTGACTTCCTTAGTCATCAGGAAAATACAAATTAAAACTACAATGAGATACTACTACACAGCCACCAGAATGGCTAAAATGAGGAAGACAGACACTACTGAGTGTAGCCAAAGATGTGGTACACTGCTGGTGGGAATGTACATTGGTACAATGACTTTGGAAAACCTGCAGTATCTAGTAAAGCTGAGCATGTGCATACTTTTTGATCCTGAAATTCTAATTTTATATACATAGCCAACAAAAACAAATACATATGCTCACCAAAACACATGTACAAAAATATTCATAGCACCCCTACTGTAATAGCCACAAACTGGAAACAATTCAAATATTCATCCATATTAAAAAGAACAAATAAATTGTGGTATGGTCATATAACAGAATACCATACAGCAATGAGAAAATAAACTGTTGTTACACACAAGATAAATGAATCTCACAAACATAAAGATAAAAGGAAGGAAGCCACACAAAACAATGCACATACTATTTGATTCTGTCACATAAATGTTCAAAAACAGGCAAAATTTATCTGTGATATTTGAAGTCAGGAGGTAGTTGCCTGGGTGCTTGTGTATGTGCTGGTGGTGGGGTGCAAAGTAGTGATAAAGAGGGGTTTGGAGAAAGCTCTGGCTACTAGTAATATTCTACTTTTTAAAATCTCGGTGTGTTCATTTAGTAAAGATTCATCAAGCTATGCATTTATAATGTGTGCATTCTGTGTATATATACTTCAATAAAAAGTTTATTTAAAAAATCGATTTAACAAAAGCTTAAAGAAGTTTATCTTTTACAAAAATTTTAACGAAAAACGAAAAATAAAACTATCATATCACTTCTGGGTATTTATCTCATGGAAATGAAATTACTGTCTTGAGTAGACAGATGCACCCCTATGCTTACTGCAGCATTATTTATAATAGCCAGGACACAGAAAAAGACACAATGTAAGTGTCCATTTGTGGATAAATGGATAAAGAAAATGAGGTGTATATAAGCATACAATGGAGTATTAGCCATTAAACAAAGAAGGAAATCCTGCTGATTCCAGCAACACAGATGGACCTTGCAGGTATTATATATTGAAATAAGTTCAGACAAAGAAAGACAAATACTGTATGATCTCACTTATATGTGGAATCTTAAAACAAAACACAAAACCAAGCTCATAGATCCAGATAAAAGATTGGTGGTTGTCAGAAGTGGGGTGGGAGGGGGTAAGAGAGGGTGAAGGTGGTCAAAAGGTGCAAGCCAATTATAAGATAAGTAGTAAGTCACCGGCATGCAATGTTCAGCATGGTGACTGTAATTAATAATACTGTATTTTATGTTTAAAAGTTGCTAAGAGAATAAAGCTTAAAAGCACTCATCACAAGAAAAAAATATGCAACTATGTGTGATGGTTGTTAATTTATTGTGGTCATCATTTTGCAATATATACAGATATTGAATCGTTAAGTTATATACTAAAACTAACATAATGTTCTACCTCAATTATTGCAATTAAAATTCTCAATAAAAGGGGTGCCTGGCTGGTTCAGTCAGTGGAACATGTGACTCTTGATCTTGGAGTTGTGAGTTCAAGCCCCATACTGGGCACAGAGATTACTTAAAAAAAAAAAAAATTAAAGTTAAGAAAAAAAGTTTTGAAAATCTCAATAAAGGAAAGGCAAGAAAGAAAGAGAGAGAAAGAGAAAGAGAGGGAGGAAGAAAGAAAACCTCATGTCCATTAAGCAGTTACTCCCAATTTTCCCTTTCCCCCAGGTCTTGGCAGCTACCAATCTGCTATTTCTATAGATTTACCTATTCTGGGTATTTCATGTAAGTGAAGTGATACAATATGTGACCTTTTGTGACTGGCTTCTTTCACTCAGCATGAGGTTTTAAAGGTTCACCCACACTATGTAACAGTATCTGTATTTCATTCCTTTTTATGGTTCAATAATATCCCATTGTGTGCATATATCATAATTCAGTGAACTCCTTATTTGTATATAAAGCATTTGTGGTAATTTTTGACCTTCAGTACTTGCTGAACTCCCTACCATAAATTAACACACTTTTAAGAATCCTCACTCAGAAGTCAGTTGTCACCTATTCAACAAAATGGAAAATTTTAATATTGCACTAAGTCACTATAACAACTCTCTTTGTATAACCTGTTAGTAGTCTATGAAATATTGCTAACAACAGCCTTGTGAATTAAGTAATATTATCCTTATTTTGTAGGTGAGAAATCGGAGACAAAGAGCTGAAGTAGCAGGCTAGTGTCACAGTGGGTAAACGGCAAGATCCTGACTAGACCCCTTCTCTTTCCATCCACCCCACATCAGAGTTCAACCAGCTATTCACACTAACCCAGTCACAACTCACTACAATGACTGTAAGATATCACTACAAATTAAATTTTGAAGAGAGGTTCTCACATTCAGGACAAGAAAAGGCTCAAGTTACAAACTGGTTTAGCTCTAAATACATGTTTATAACTTAGTCTCTGTAATTCATAAAGCATTTTCCCAAATAAAAACCTATACAAATGGTTAAATAATTTCCTGGAGGGATACCACAAATTAGGTTAAGAGATGGGGGTTTACTGGGAAGAATCAAGAAACCAGAAATAAAAATAAGCTACAAAAAGTATACTCATTTCTCTCCTATTTGCTCTTTTTTGGATTCCGTTCAGTTTCAGATAGCTAGCGCCTAAGAACAAACACAAGGCTACCTGCCCCAGTCGGCAGCAAACAACTTCTTCCTTGGTTTCCTCATTTTGTTGTTTTTATAATGTTTTTATTTATTTTTGAGTGAGAGAGAGAGACAGAGCATGAGCCTGGGACGGGCAGAGAGAGAAGACGACACAGAATATGAAGCAGGGTCCAGGTTCCAAGCTGTCAGCACAGAGCCTGATGCAGGGTTCAAACCATGGACCATGAAATCATAACCTGAGCTGAAGTCAGACATTTAACCAAAACTGGGCCACCCAGGCGCTCCTCAGATACCTCGTTCTTAAAAAAACAAGAAATACCAAATGAGCAGTTCAAAGTAGCTCTTTGCTGGATATTCTTCCCCCCACCACAGGAATGACTCAATCTGGAGGATCTTGGGGCAGTGAAACATGGACCTTGCATAGGCAGCTTCCTGCCAGTAACTATAAAGCTAAAGAGGTAAAACCTGTCCTTGCAGCTGACAGATCATATAGGGGCGAGAGCCACAGCTGGTAACCAAGAACTCTAGCATCTGCCTAGCGTTTCCTCTATGTAACATGTATTATACCAAAACCTGGATAGGTAATGAATGGTAGGTGGCTCTTCAGGTACCCGCAACACACAACCTGGCCACCCAGTGGCACAATTAATGAGTCCCAGTATCTCATTTTAATTCATAACAAAAGCACTTATTACACAGTAACATGAAAATTCTTGTTTAATAAAAAATTCCTAATTTGAAAGAAAATGTATTTGAGAGCTATTTGAAAAGCAAATGTATTATGACATTTGAAAGATTACTGAAATAAACTTGCATAGCATGGCAGCAAGAAAGTTTGTGATATAATGAAAATAAGTGGGATTGGAAGTCAAGAGGCCGAGCATAAAACCTAGCACTTAGACGTATAATAAATGACAAGTGAATGATCTAGTACCAAAGGACTATGGGCAAGTTATTTCTTCTCTCCCTATTTCTAAAATTAGATTGTAATAAGGCTTAAATGAGTTATTACATTTGTGTTTAGAGCAGTTCTTGGCACAGAACTATTTATTGACTAAATAGTAGACACTATTACTAGATACTAATAGATACTATCACTAGTTCCACCACGAGACAGAGGTGTAATCTCAGACAAGTTACTAACCATTCTAGAATTCTATAAAATGACAGTGCTAATAATAGATGCTCTATAGTTCCCCTTCAGCTCTAAAAGAATATTTACATTCCGATTCTCAAACATGTTACATTAAGGAGTATCTTCCCACAGGCACATTAAAACTTTAAGTACTACTGTATTTTCCAGACAATAGTATATTACAGAATATATACCAAACATACAGTGGGGGAATGGGGCTTGGACATGTGGATATGACTGGACGTACAGACTATCACTTAAGGTAGAGACTGTAACTTAAACACATATCACAAAAAGAAATATACTCAGAATAAGTAAAACAGTTCTGGATGAAGATTGAGGAGATTGTGTTCTACTCCTGACACTGCTACCAAACTTAAAATAGTAAATTACTCCTATCTATGTTTGTTTGCTTATCTGTAAGGTGAGAAAGGTTGCAATACATGATCACTAAGATCTCTTTGGGACTTTTTTCACTTTTTTCCTTCTTTCCAAACTAGCATAATGTCAATTATTACTTAGAAAACTGGGAACTTTAGCACCCATAAATATGAAAAGTTGGCTGATCTCCTGGCCTAAGCAAGCAGTCCCTGATCTGAGAGTGGGTGCAAATGGCAATGGCCTTTTATTATTTTTTTTAATGTTTGTTTGTTTATTTATTTATTTATTTATTTATTGAGAGAGAGAGAGAGAGAGAGAGAGAGAGAGAGACACACACACAGAGTGAGCAGGGGAGGGGAGAGAGAGAGGGAAGGAGAGAGAATCCCAAGCAGGCTCCTCACTGTCAGCATACAGCCCAATGTGGGGCTTGATCCCACGAACCATGAGATCATAACCTGAGCCGAAATCAAGAGTCAGATGCTCACCTAACTGAGCCACCCAGGCACCCTGGCAATGACCTTTTAGATGAGCCCACATTCACTTTCAAGAGCCAGTGGATTTGATTTTGCCTCTGCTTTCTAAAATAATGTACATTCTATACCATAGAGAAGGGCAGGAAAAGGAAATTAGCTCAATAAATGCACTGATACACTAACCTTCTCACATAATTGCAGAATTAACGGATTCCTTTGTATGAAAATATATTTAATAGCCAACATTTACTCAGCACCTACTATGTGAAGGATCCACTGGTAAGTACTTTTAAGATAGAAAACAAGATAATTTTAAGTGATCTTTAGGTAAGAGTACTGCTGTAGGGGCTGGAAAATACATGGCTACATCCATCACATTTCTTTCATTTCCAAGATAAATCCTTGCAAAAAAGGAAAACAGAATCTTATTTCATTATCTCTAAGAAAAAAGAGATTAAGTAGAATCTGAAATTTATTTTTTTATATTACTTATTTTTTTTTTTTTTGAGAGAGAGAGAGCATGGAAGGGGAGGAGAGGCAGAGGGGGAGGGAGAGAATCTTAAGCAGGCTCCATGCTCAGCACAGAGTCTGACACAGGACTCAATCCCCCAACCCTGGGATCATGACCAATGATGGAATCAAGAGTGAGACACTCAACTAAGTCGCCCAGGCACCCTAGAATCTGAAATTTAAACTCTTATGTTCACATCAGGACAGTAATTTATTCTTAATATTCCCAAAAGTTGTCATTATAGTCTTACCTTTTTATTTCAAACCCACAGCAAAATAAAAAACAGAAATTTGTTTAAAACATGTAACTAAAAGTTAAAAAAAACCCAAAACCTAAAAACCTCTTACCTGAGCATGAAAATTGGACATAGTCGTTGTCTCTATATCCTTCTTTCCTAATATCTCCATTTTCACTGGTGAATTGGGAAAATTAAATGAAAAGTAGTCTAAAAAGTCAGGTAAATAAGTAGCTGCCCCATGAACAATACCCATTACATAGAAAGCTGCAGAGTTTTCATTTTCACTGAACACTAGACCCACAAACTCTTCTGCAAACCTCTCCATCTCCACAGGAGACAGGTGGGAGAGTTCATTACTGTAGGCGTGGATAACAGATGCGCCTCCATTAGGCTGGTGCTCAATATGAATGAGCTGTTTGAACTCCAACGTGTCCAACCTTTTGAGGTTATTCTGAACCCGTGGCTCCTTTAATGAGACAAATGGAAACTCACTGTTCTCTGGAATTTTGGAATCATAGTTCTTGGTATCCAAATTCTTTCCACTGTAATCCTTTACATTATCATTTAGGATGCCTTTGGCTTCTTGATCTTCAACATCAGATAGCAATCCTGAGCAGATGGTTTGAATAGATTTGCTATACATTTTTGGACGCTTCCGTTTTTCATTCTCTTTGTGTTTCTTTTTCTTTTTCTTCTTTACTTTTTTAATTTGTAAGTCTTCTGCATTTGTTTTTGGTTTCTCCTTCCCACCTGTTGAGAAAAAAAAATTTTTTAACTCCATATTTTAGTTACTTAAAAATCATACTTAAGGAACTATTGTACAATAAATAAGCAAAGTTTACTCAGATTTAAGTTTGTATCTGGGACTTGTTTTACACAATATTGATAAACATAATTTAGTCAATCTCCTTCCCTCTCTACACACACACACACACACACACACACACACACACACACACACACACGAAGGCCTACGACAAATTTGTACCTATCGCGCATGGTACCATTCTGACATGTAGCAGACGTTCAATCACTGTTTACTGAAGTAATGAATGGATATTTTAGAAACCTTAATCTTCAAATTTAAATGTAAAAAATCAGAAATAGGAAATTGAACAGAGATCAGTCAGATGTTTCCCACTGACACATATCATCATTTTAATGCATCTAAGTTATTTAAAAATTGCATGTAGTCAAAAGACTTATAAATCACAAAGGGAGAGAACTATTTGCATTGTATGAGCAGCAACAAACACAGCAATTCCTTAGCTTTTTACCATATTTCCTCCTTACTATTCTTGCATCTAAAATGGACTATTTTAGAGGTCCACTAGATTTTGCAAAGTCCCCAATGAAGACCCAATAAGGCAGCATAAAGGAGATGACAAAATTAGAATAATTTCACATGTCCTATAAGCATAAATGATACCCATGTACTAGTAAAGAGATGAATAAAAAAGTAAAACATTTAGGGATTATAACCATATACATTAATAAGCTTCTGTAACTAAAGTCAGGTAGATTCTGAGTCCAGAAATTTAGAACTCCAAAAAATACAAGAGTAATGCACAGAGGCTATACAGCTATAGACTAAGTGTACATATAAATGTGTAATTTTATCAATATATTTATTTCTGTACAGCAAGAAAAATAGGAGAAAGCAAACATCTTCACAATAAAGTATTATGCTGGGGCATCTGGGTGGCCCAATAGGTTAAGTGCCAGACTCTTTATATATGCTTAGGTCATGATCTCACAGTCCTGAGATTGAGCCCCGTGGCAGGCTCTACACTGAGCCCTCTCTCTCTGCCCCTCCCTCATTTGTGCTCTTTTCTTTCTCTCAAAAATAAATAAACTTAAAAAACATACTATGCTTCCTAAGATAGTATGAGAAAGCCATATGCTAAGAGTTAAGAAGAAAAAGCATTCACTGTTTCTACCTGTTATTTCACTTTTATAGACAACCTGTTATAAATTAAACCTTCCCAATCTGTTTCCTTACCTAAATTTTTCCATATGCACATATGGCTTTTATTCCTTTCTGTCTCCAGTGAGTGAGATGTCCTGCCTACTTTTCAAAAATAAGTCCCTCCCACCAACTCCAAAAACCCTTACAAAAATAGTTCCCTATCCTCTTCTTTTGATCAAACTTCTCAAAGCAACCATCTATGCTGAGGTCCTTCCATTTATTACCTTATTCTTATCCCTTAAATTCTAAGTCTGCTTCAGTCTACTCAAATTTACTTTCCCAGAATGTTCAAATACTAAATCCAATGATATTCTCTCAATTCATTCTTCCTGATCTCTCCAAGCTTTAACAGAATTATCCAGTTCATCCTTGATTTTTTGCTTCTTTGACATTACTTCCTTGCTAATTTTTAGTTTAAAAGCCTCATGACTGTCTTTCATCCTGAATGGTGGAGTCATATTAACCTTTCTATAAATTTTATATATTGTTGGATATTTACCCTTTAAGTAAACTGCTTTGAAGGGTTCTCAATGCCTACCAAATAAAATACAACCTCCTCAATATGGAATCCAAAGACAATGCTCTCAGGACAACTGGACAGCTCAGTTGGTTAAGTGTACGACTCTTGGTTCTAGCTCAGCTCATGATCACTCTCACAGTTTGTAAGATCAAGCCCTGTCTTGGGCTCTGTGCGTGAAGCCTGCTTGGGATTTTCTCTCTCTTTGTCTCTCTGCCCCTTCCCGGCTTGCTCGCAAGCATGTACTATGTCTCAAAATAAAAAACAAAAAACAAAAACAAAAAAAACCAGACAATGCTCTCAAGTACTTCATTCTCTAGTCAATGTGTACTCCTTACAATTTCTAATAAAACACTTAGCCTGTGTTGTCTTTCTACTACTTGCAAAGACATCTCCTCTTCTGAAAATACCCTTTTCCTACCCAGCACATCTGACCTCTTTCTTACCATTCTTTAAAGACAACTCATGTCATTTTCTTCATTTTGCTTTCCCTCTCTAGTTGGAATCACTTCATTCTAAATTCATATAGGGGCACTTGGGTGGCTCAGGTTCCTGGCTCTCTCTGCCTGACTCTTGGTGTCAGTTCAGGTCATGATCTTTACGGCTCATGAGTTCAAGAGCCACATCAGGCTCTGCACGGACAGCGTGGAGCCTGCTTGGGATTCTCTCTCTCTGCCCCTCCTCAGTTCTCTCTCTCCCTCAAAATAAATAAAAACTTTAAAATAAATAAATTCATATAGGGGCGCCTGGGTGGCTCAGTCGGTTGAGTGGCCGACTTCGGCTCAGGTCACGATCTCGCGGTCCGTGAGTTCGAGCCCCGCGTTGGGCTCTGTGCTGACCGCACGGAGCCTGGAGCCTGTTTCGGGTTCTGTGTCTCCCTCTCTCTCTGACCCTCCCCCGTTCATGCTCTGTCTGTCTCTGTCTCAAAAATAAATAAACGTTAAAAAAAAAATAAAAAAATAAAAAAAATAAATTCATATAGTTATTTTTTTCACTCATAGGATACCTGTATATCACGTCCTTCCACATACTATATGAGCGAAACAAGTAACTTTTATATGAATTATAAGAAAGAGTTAAGTGATACTTTCCCCCCTAGCCAGGCATTGTATTCCTCATGACATTTAATACATTGCTGCAGATGAACATTTAATAAATCCATAAATGAAGAGATTTCTCTCACCAATAAACTAACTGAGGTCTGTGGGTTTTTTCCTTGTCCCTCCTTCAGCCAAAGTTTTCCACAATATAAATACCACTAAATCCTAATCTTGGAAACAACAAACATAAAAATTCTCTTAATAGCAATTCTAAAAAAGGGAAATTTAATGTTAACTTGTAAAAATTCATTACTTCTAAAAATTTATAAATATACAATGAAGACCAAATTGGTATAATTATGTAAAGCAAAAATAAAAATCTTTCAACATTACTGATTACATAGGTTTGTAGAGCCATAAAATGCAAAGTGTTAATTCTCTAATGTCTACACGTAAATAAATGAATATATTAATAAACTCATACTTGCTACCTAGGAATGAACTATCAAAACATTAGATTTAATTTAATATTTATGAACAAAGTTAATAATGAAAAAATTTAAACAGGGAGTTAATCAGCATGAAAAGATAAAATAGGTATATATATGTAAGCAAAATCCAAATGCATCAAGGAAAAAAAGCAGTGAATTAAAAAATTATAACTTAAGGGGAGTCTGCGTGGTTTCAGTCAGTAAGTGTTTGACTCCTGCTCTCAGCTCACGTCTTGATCTCAGGGTCCTGAGTTCGAGCCCTGAGTTGGGCTCCACATTGTGTGTGGAACCCACTTAAAAAAAAACAAAAAACAAAAAAACAGAACTTAGTATTATATGCTGCTGAAGCGAGCTCCAAAAACAGAACTTAAAGTTTAAAAGGCCTAAGTACAGTAACTAAATGGAAAATATATATAAAGTTGCACAAATTAAATGGGCTGCCAAAATAAAGAATTTCATTTCAATGAAAATATAAGCTTCATATCCTATTACATTTATACCTAACACATGTTTAAAAAGTAAAATAGAAAATATCCAGCCATTAGAATCACATGTTACTTTGAAATGAATTAGGCACAACAGTCTATTTTCTATTCACAAGGATGAATGAAAGTAGTAACAGTATTAAATGGTCAGAAACTGAAAAATGCAAAATAATAAGAAATCAGTTGAGAGAGTCTTATAATGAGCAACAAGGAATTAAATTCCCAAGACAAAGTACTCTGTAATTAAACACTAAAGCGAGCACAGTATGCAGAAGAGACTTAACATAACATGGCTGAGACTGCTGGTCTTAGAAAGGCCTGCTTACAGGGGTGACCCTGGGCTGGTATCTGAGAAACTGGTACCTTGGGAATGTCCCCACAATTCCTTGGTAAGAGTGGCTCACTGCATCTAAACTTTCCATGCAAACAATATGGTTTACGTTGACACCTTTTTCCTTTTGGGAGCCTGGAATTGTACATGCTAGACAAAAGATGCCTATGTAACCAACCCCCAATAGAAACCTTCAGCATCGAGTCTTGAGTTTTCTGATAAACAACATTTCACATGTGTTTGTCACAATTCCTTGTTCAAAGAATTAAGCGCATCCTCTGTGATTCCACTTGGAGAGGACTCTTGGAAGCCTGTGCCTGATTTCCTCCAGACATTAATTACCCCATGTGCCTTTTCTCTCTACTGATTTTACTTTGTATCCTCCACTACGGTAAATCATAGCCATGAATACATCTATATGCTGAGTCCTACGAGTCCTCTCAGCAAATCATCAAACCTGGGGGTAGTGTTGGGGACCTCTGATGGACACAGGTAACATGCATTCTTTACAAACTGAGGCACTAGCATTCACTAGATGTATTTTTACATTCACTAGATAGATTTTTAAGGTTTTATATAATCTGTCACTCATTTCCTTTGTTAGAAAGACACGTGAAATGCAGTAGACATATAGGTAGACAATCTTTAAATACTTTAAGGAAATTAGACCATTTTGATTATCAATGTTCTTCTCTTACACCAAAAGTATTTAAAGCAACATTTCTCTAAATCCTGTGATTCTACAAATCAGACCTATGCTTTTTTTTAAAAGGATCGTGCATGCTTTTTTTTAAAGGATCGTGATACGTACCCATAACAAAAAGGGTTGTCAATTTGAACCCTCAAAAAGTATAAAAGAATAGGATTGATAAGGGACCTTCCCTCCACAGATCCATAGATCCATGAATATAGTGGACCCCAGACACACACACATACACAGAGCACCACAGACACACACACGCAACGAGAGCCAAAGAAAGATTCAATCAGAGAGAGGTACACACACACACACACACACACACACACACACACACACACACACTGCCAGAGAGGAGAGACCCTCACTTAAATACAGAAATAAACACACACCGAAACAGATACAGAAACAGCATGTATTGTTAATAACTAATTAAACAAAAACTTTAAAAAATCACAAATCTACTGGCATTAATTTCTACCACTAGAGTTAGTATATTAGTGTTAACAAAAGAAAAAATAAGGGCTGTCCAGAAAAATTGGATCTGATTTCGTATCTAATATGGGAATTAATATTTATATATAACTCATTATCATACATAGAAAAAAAGTAGTAATTAGCTATTTTCAACCTCTGGGTCTTAGGGGAATGACTTTGCTTGTTTTGCATGGCAATATTTTCACTCTTCCTGACATGAATTACCTACCTGTAACCTTTGGTATACTAGTAATAATCTTGGATATTGGCTTCTTTTAACCCTCATTCCCCTTGCTCACCAGCAAGCTTCTTTTATGTGCTATAATGATAAATATCACTCTCAAAAATACTATAATCGTAACACCTCTGTTCTTACAACTTTTCACAACATAAAAATGGCTGAAACATATAAGTATGCTCAGAAAAAGTAGGTGGTAGATGTTAAACATAAAAGGATAAGCTAAATCAGCTTATTTGTTCCTTTAAACTATTTCTCATAAAGCAAATAATCCTATTTTGTCAGTGAAAAACATTTACAAGATTTATGCACTAATAAAAATTTTTTAGCATGTATATAATTATGTGTTTATATACATAATCTAGTCATACTCAATCTCATGCAGTTTTTGATGAAAACCTGGAGGAAATGAGACTGGTGCAGAGTTAAGAGTTAGGATCTATTTTAGATGTCAAACACTGTCATTAAACAATCAATGCCTGTGTGTGCCATACTTTGTAACATTATCAGGAGAAAATAATACAGAGAGAAGAAACGTTGAAAGGAAAACAGGGCACAAAGGGCACACAGTAGTAAATACCAGCACACTGTCCCCACCAACAGATTCTGTTGTTGCTCCAGGACATCACCTCTCCCTGGCTATGATTCCACTAAGGGCTCTGAGCTGGGTGCCAATGCTTTCCAGGTGATGGCAGCAATAGCAGGGCAAATTGTTTCCACTGGATAATAACAAAAGCTAACACTTACTTGGTGCTTACAATGGGACAGGCACTATTTCCAAAATGAATCATGTTTTATTCACTTAATTATCTATATTTTACCTAGGGAGGAGATAATTTTGTTGTTGTTTTTCAATCACAAGAGTTAATCTTTCATACATGTTTACAAAAAAGATTCATATCCACTTAATGAATTATCTGTGGGCCAGAAACCATGGTTGGCGCTTCCTACCATACTTTACCTGATTTAATCTTCACAACCCTGTAAAGCAGTAATTACATTATTATTTACCTTCATTCTATAATTAAGTACATTTTCCCATGGTCATCTCAGAGGTCACTAAGATTCATTTCTAAAACTATCTCATTCTTCCCCTTTATCATTACTAGGTTTCAGTTTAGTTCAATTCAAAATTTTTCCTAAATTTTTCATGTACTTCAAAGTCAAGGTTACTATTGCATACTACTGAAAAATCTCCATTTTCTTAGGCTATTTTAAATTTTGTTTGCATATATAATCTCTAGATTCACATATTTCATATGAATGGTATGTAAGGAATCCAACATTCACCCAAGTGACAGGAATTTCCATCACTGTACATTCCATTGGATAAGAAAATGACTATCTGACTAAACCAGTAAAAAATGACTATTTGACTAAACCAGCAGGGTAAAGTTAAGTAAACACTTCAAGCATTAATCATTAGCACTAGAGTGGTCAGATTTGAGTCCCGCCTCAAAGGCTTGCAATCTAATTAGACAACACAGCTAACACACGCTGTCAAAAGAAATAGAATAAAAGGACCATGAACATTAACTAACCATCAACTTAAGCTCTGAACTGTTTCTTCCAAGGTCAAAAGAATTTTATTAAAAATGAAGTTCTGACAAGTAGAAAATAGCTCAAGAACATCTGGAAACATGACAAAGAATGAAATGAAAATACAGAATCTAATATTCTGTTTATCTTAAATAATATAAATTAACCAGTTACTTCATTACACATACAATGCTATAAGCTTTTCTTCCTAATGTATATAATGGTTTATTAACACATGAGTTCAACATCAAATTAATCAAAGTCAATGTATTCTGATCCGTAAATTCTCGACTTAACAGGGGCAGCAAATGAATTTGTAAGCTGTCTAGCAACCAAATTGCCATGGATTCTTCTTGCTATCTGACTGAATTTAAGACTGTTCTTACTTCTCTTCTACCACATATTTCCTGAAAGGGTTTAGATTTATTGATAGGATTAGTATTATTACTCAACCACCCAGCCCCATGTATAAACAGCAACTGAAAACAAACATTAACAGAGAAAAGGCAGGAAACAAAAACAGGATATTCTTTAGGTATGCAAGCAACACACAGTAAGAGTATACCTTCTAATTCAGCTCAGAGTAAATGATCCCTGTATGATACCAGACTTTGAGATGATGATTACTGTCAAATATTTTTAAGATCACTTCTTCTACCACCCATCCCTCTTGTACTAAAATTGTTTTAGTCTTTAGATGATCTAAACATGGGTAAATACTAGTAATGCAAACACAGAATTAAATAACCTATATTTAAGGAAACTAATAGTTTGATGAAGCTCAACCTTTACTACTTCTTCATAAAGTATACTGAAGAAATATACTACTAACATTATGGATTAGAACTCCCTACTATTACAATAACTTTCCATATTCTAACCATTAAAGTTTGCTCTCAGCAAAATTTGGCAACAAACATTAAATCACTAAGTCTGAAAGTACAATGAGCAATATAATATAGTACAACTTACATCGCTAAATATAAACTTACTTTTCAGCAAAATCTTTATTTCTCCATTTTCTTTCTTGATCTCATTCATTACTTTATGCTTCTTTTTCTCTCTCTCTTTATCTCTCTCTTTAATTTTGTCTTTGATTTTATCTGAAAGACAAAACAAAGGAAATATTTAAAATCATTTTAAAATAAATAAATAAATAAAATCATTTTATAATTTTTCCCCATGAACCATAGTCCAATTTCTAAAGTTACAATATACCATGAAAAATCAGAATGAAAAACAATCATGGCTTTTGTTCTTCCTCTCAGGTTTGGGGGAAATAGATTTCTGAATTTCCTGTCATAAATTAACATGGAACACATAATATACACATCATATATTGTCAAAATTTATCATTATAAAGATTTGTAGAGATTCTAAAGAAAAATCTTCATTCTAAAGATTATTCTTCATTTAATTAATGTCAACCACAATATTAGACTACCTTCAAATCACTTAAAATAACTGCCTAATTGAGATAGTAAACTACAATGGAAAAAGTGCTAGCTTTGAGGTTGGCTATATCTGAATTAATACCTTAACAATGAAAAAACAATCACAGTTTCTTAAACTATAAAATGGTGGTTATTATCTTTCTCACAGGTTACTGTAAGGATTAAATAAATCAATTTATAAAATGGCTACCCAGAGCCTGGTTTATATAAGACTAAATGGAGTTCCCCTACCTTTGCTTGCATCTTTTAAAAAGGATATGACTGATCTGGCTAGCTGGTGATATTAGGATATTAAGATAAAAGGTATAGGGGTGCCTGGGTGGCTCGGTTGTTGAGCGTCCAACTTCAGCTCAGGTCTCGATCTTGCGGTTTGTGGGTTGGAGCCCCGCGTTGAGCTTTGGGCTGAGAGCTCAGAGCTGGAGCCTGCTTCAGATTCTGTGTCTCCCTCTCTCTCAGTCCCTCCCCCACTCTATCTCCCTCTCTCAAAAATAAACATTAAAAAAAAAAAATTTTTTTTAAATAAAAGGTGTAAGAACTCTAGGAATCATTGATCTGCATTCTAAAAATTTAAATTTGAGTTTGTAAGATTTATTGCCCTATTCTTGTTCAATCAAGCTCCAATGCCCCCAGCAAAAGAGAAGATCTAGAGAATTTTAAAATAGTGATGTAGTCTCTGTTCTCAAAATGCTTCCCATTGATTACAAAGTCATGATTGAAGCACATAAAATCTATAAAATATCTTCTAATGTAACAGAGATTATATAGTGTATATACACAGACTACAGAATTTTTTTTTAATTTTTTTTTTAACGTTTATTTATTTTTGAGACAGAGACAGAGCATGAACAGGGGACAGTCAGTGAGAGGGAGACACAGACTCTGAAACAGGCTCCAGGCTCTGAGCTGTCAGCACAGAGCCCGACACGGGGCTCGAACTCACGGACTGCAAGATCATGACCTGAGCTGAAGTCAGCCGCTTAACCGACTGAGCCACCCAGCCGCCCCCAGACTGCAGAATTTCTTAAAATCCCCCCTTACTGTCCTTTCTATAAATATTATTCTGAGGCCATAACCACCTTATGATTAGATTACCATCTATATCAGTACTGCCCAGTAGAAATATAATGCTTACCTGATATGTAAATTTGAGTTTTCTAGTAGTCACATTAGAAACAAAAACAGGTGAAACTAATTTTAATAATACATTTTATTTAGCTAATGAATCTAAAACATGGTCATTTCAAAATGAAACCAATATTAACAAATTACTGAGACATTTTACATTATTTTTTTTTTCCACAGTAAGACTTCGAAATCCAGTGTATATTTTATACTTAACGGCATATCTCAATTCAAAGTATTCAACAGCCACATGAGTGACACTAGTGACTACCACACTGAACAGCTCAGGTCTAGACTACTTAAACAGAAAATTCTTAGAAAAATAAATTAATGCACTTAACAATTTAAAACTTACATTCATTAATAAAAAAAAATTCAAATAGCATATTCTACCGATCAAACTTGACAAAGTGCTTTTGCAAAAATGATAATACTCAAAACAGAGGAGAGGACAGGTGATGGTAGAGCAAACGAAAACAGGGACTGACTTAACAAATATGCATTGCTGAGTGTAAGAAAAGGGTTAGGGAAATACAAGTAAGTAAGGTCCTCATCTGTTCACATATAACTTAAATTCTAGAAATACATTAAGCTGTTCTCACACTTCAGATTAGTTTACTTTTTGATGCTTAAAGTCCTTGAGATCCTGTCAATAGGCTGTCATCCAGCTATTAAGTGTTTACTCCAACTAGCTGGAGCTTAGACACATATATAAATTAATATTTCCTAAGTAAACATACATTTTTAATGAACTATTTATGCCTCATTTAAAAATCACAACTGAAGAAAATAATCTGTCTCTGCATTTATTTTCCCAATCATCCCTGTTAGTTTATTAACCTAAAAGTGTTATTTCAATAACTATTGAACTTTTAAAGTTTATTAAAGTATAATATACACACAGAGAAAAACATGTAAGTATACAGCTCAATTTTCACAAAAATGAACAGCACCTCAAGGATCCCCGTCTTCCCTTCCAGTACCCCTAAGAGTAACCAAGATCCTAACTGCTAACCACACAGATGGAAATAACTACAGAATTTTAATGGCATATATGTATACAAAGACTATGATATAATATAAACTTACCACAGTCACAAAATATAAATATTTTTCAGAATAAAATTAAACTAGCTTCTCAGAAAATAAAATTATAATATGGTTATGACCCAATTTTTTAGTAAACTTTATTTATATACTTATAAATATATTTATTTATAGACAGTATAGACTTTAAGAGCAGTTTTAGGTTCTCAGCAAAACTGAACAGCAAGTATATACAGATTTTCCATATAGAACTGCTACCCCTATACATCCCAATTTTTAAAAAATTATAATGTACACACATTCAAAAGACTGAAAAATAATAGTTCAAATTATTAAAAGCTATTATTTTTGGTGGCACCTGGGTGCCTCAGCGGGTTGAGTGTCTGCCTCTTGGGTTTCAGCTCAGCTCATGATCTCAAGGTTGGTAGGTTTGAGCCCCACTCCCTGCTCTGCGCTGACTGCCAGTGTGAAGCGTGCTTAGGATTCTCTCTGCCCCTCTCCCACTTGTGCTGTCTCTCTCCCTCTCTCAAAAATGAACAAACATTAAAAAATAAATAAAAAATAAAAAGGGTGGTAAAGGACTGAAGAAAAGCGATACAAACAGACCCATGATAAGAATTTGAACCCAGAAGCAAAAGGAATATAAGAATGGAGGAAAAGAGAAGGAATAAATGACTAAGCATTATCAAACTAGAACAAACTGTAAATTACAAAGTTGAAAAATAAACATTTGCTAAAGACATATACCATATGTAAAAGTTAAGATATAAAAAATAAAATTGATTAAAATAATTTCAAATAATATAAATGGGATTTTCAAACATATATTCAATTTATTGAATTACCAGTATATTTCAGATTTAATGCACCCAATATATTTCTATTGAGCACTTATGTGCAAGAGATAAAAAGAGTAATAGTGCTGTACTAAAGAATCTTACAATCAACGATATCAGTTGATATTGGTTGATTCTTACTGTTGGTACCACTATGGAAAACCAGTTCTTAAAACAAACGAACAAACAAACAAACAAAGACTGGTTCTTAAATAATAAAATCATTGTTTTCATCTTGTTATAAAATTTACTCGTCTCCACCAGTATTACAGTCATTATAATAATATAGAATGAAAACGCACACACACATAAACAAATATTAGGTGAATCGGTCCAGTATAAAGAAAGTAGAACTTATAAAAAGCATTGTTAGAGAATCCTTTTGAGAGATTTCTAATACGCCAACAATCCATTTATCTGGAATCTTCAGAATAAATTCACAGTTCCTACATAACAAAAGACTGCCACTGTTTTTTAATCATTCTAATAATTTTCAAAATTGTATTATACTTCCCTGCTTTCAAAAATCTAAGAAATATATAGTCTTTTCATTATGACAAAAATTTAAACTCTCACTATCACACTCATATTGATGAACTCAAAAACAAATCAAAACAAAATTTACCTGTTCAAAACTAAAAAACAGTATTTGAGTATCATTTAATTTTTATTGTCTTAGCTGTCATTTATCATTCCACATACAAGAGGTGACAGCTATAACTTCTGGCAGTCACCAATAGGCTCATTCTCATCTGCTCTGTCCTAAGAAATTAGACCAGGTCCATCAATACTATACTGTATACAACAGTATGCAGGTTCTCTATCTCTAGCCCTATTAAAACAAGTTTCACACTGTATTCTTTCTAGTTATAAACTTACCTTTCTCCTTATAATCAATCCTCCCCCACCAGTATATAGTTTATCCTTGAGAGTAGAAAAGACTCTACCTCAATAAATGGTTGTTTGATACACAAAACAGGTCCTGTGATATAGTAAATTACTGTTATTTTCTGAAGCACATTGTGACTTTCCTTTTATGCGCTCTACGTTGATCTTTATTAATTCTTCCTTCTTTTCCCAGCCATACCACAGCAAGGAAGGAAATTCTTAGCCCTTAAAGCCATCCAGGAGTAGTTCCTCAAATTTATTTCCCCTTCTAACTACCCTGGTTGTTTCTGACAAAAAATCCTGAGATTTATGAAGTTGCTCCTCCAAAAACATTAGGGTTCCACAATTTTTCTAAGTCTCAATAAAGGCTAATAATTTTCCCTGAAAGACAATGGGGTAATTTCTCTTTTATGTAGATCTCTTTTTACATGAAGAATTCTTACAATATAACATCTAAAAAACTAAGAAAAAGAAAGTAACAGTAGGAAAAGCATGTGACTCTCGATCTTGGGGTCATAAGTTTGAACCCCATGTTGAGTGTACAGATGAATAAAACAATAAAGAATTTTAAAAAGAAATAAAAAAATTTAATAAAAAAGAGAAAATAGAAAAAGGTGCAAAGGACATAAAAAAATTTCAACCTTACCAGTGTTCAAAGGAACACAAAACAATATAAAATTGTGGTGCCTGGGTGGCTCAGGCAGTTGAGTGTCCTCCCCTACTTGTGCTCTGTCTCTTAAAAATAAATAAACATTAAAAAATTTTTTGAATAAAAAATAAAATAAAAACACAGTAGCAAAGGGGTGCCTGTTTGGCCAGTCAGTGGAGCATATGACTCTTTGATCTCAGGGTTGGGAGTTTGAGTCCCATGTTGGGTGTAGAGATTACTTAAAAAATAAAATAAAATCTTAAGAAAAATACAATAGCAAAACTGAAAAGCTAAAAACATGAAGGTAAAGTTGGGATAATCTTCCAAAAAGAGAGCAACAAGACAAAGTGGAAAACAGCAGAAAAAAAAGGTTACCTGAAGGATCTCTTCAGGAGATCCAATATCAAATTAACTGAAATTTCAGAAAAGAAAAATAGAATTTTACAGGGAAGGAAAATATCAAAATGAATAAATGAGAAATTTTCAGAAAAAATGAGTCACCAAACTTTAAGGGATGAGCAAAGGGGCTCAGTTGGAAGAGCATGGAACTCGACCTCAGGGTCATGAGTTTGAGCCCCCTGCAGGGTGCAGAGATTACTTAAATTTAAAAAAAAAAAAAAAAGAGAGAGAGAGAGAGAGAGAGGAGAACAAAGAATGGAATTCACAGTGGTAGCCCCCCTCTCCACATACACACCAAGCACATCATCATGAAATTTTAGTTTCAAGAGAAGATCCTAAAAGCCTCCTGAGAAATTAAAAAAAAAAAACACAAAACAAAACCAGATCTCACATAAAAGATCAGATAACACTGTGGAACTCAACACAATAGTAGAAGGTAGAAAGCAACAGGACGACAAGTGCCTTCAGAATGCTGAATGAAAGTAATGTTTAACCGAGAACTATAGGATCTGTCAAACTATCAACCAAGAACAAAGGAAGACATGATCACACAAGCAAAAATTCAAACATTGTTACCACACACACCCCCT
The DNA here is from genome assembly GCF_014898765.1 of Herpailurus yagouaroundi. Lineage (NCBI taxonomy): Eukaryota > Metazoa > Chordata > Mammalia > Carnivora > Felidae > Herpailurus > Herpailurus yagouaroundi. The sequence continues at coordinate 78,912,619 of NW_024412391.1, forward strand.
TTCTTAGGATGTGCTTAAGTAAATTAAGGAGTAAACAAAGAAGGAAAAGGAAAACGGCATGAGACCAAGGAAACAGGAGACCCACAACAGGAAGGCACACAAGAAAGTATCAGTATGAAAACTGTGTAGTTGGCTTAAACGATAACCAGTTCAGGTATAGAGCACTGCAGAAACCACCTCCAAGAATAAAAGGGAATTGCCAGATTATCTCTTACCACAGAACACAAAGAATAGGGCAGAAAATGAAGATGCCAATACATATAAATAGAACTTCCTGGACTTATAATGGGATTTCGTCCCAATAAACCCTTTCATTGTAAATTAAAAATACTGGGGTGTCGGTGGTTCACCAACCATGGTTCACAGTTAAGTGTCCGACTTTGGCCTCAGATCATGATCTCACAATTCATGGGTTTGAGCCTCACAGAGGGCTCTGTGCTGACAGCTCAGAACCTGGAACCTGCTTCAGATTCTGTACCTACCTCTCTCTCTTTGCCTGTACCCTGTTCCTGCTCTCTCACTCTTGCAAAAATAAATAAATGTTAAAAAAAAAAAGAAACATTTTTTTTCATTAAGTCAGAAATGCATTTAATACACCTAATTTAACAAACATGCTCAGAACCCTTACATTAGCCTACAGTTGGACAAAATCATCCAACACAAGGCCTATTTTATAATAAAGTGTTGGATATATCAAGTAATTTATTGAATATTTCACTGAAAGTGAAAAACACAATGGCTGTATGGAGACAGAATGGTTGTAAGCATATGGGTTGTTAACCCTCATGACTCCATGGTTGATGGGGAGTTCACCTCACTGCCACACCCAGCATCACCAGAGAGTACCCTACCACATATTGCTAGCCCTGGGAAAAGATCAAAATTCAAAAATATAGTTTTTACTGAATTATATCACTTTTGCACTATCATCTAGTCAAAAAATTCCAAGTCACTGTAAGTCAGGGACCAATATGTATGAAAAGAAAGGCCATTTTTAACTATTACGAAAATCCAGAAGGCCATACAGAAAAGGATCTCTGATTTGCATTGAACAGTATTTGCAAAGTCATAATAGGCACTATTATTGCACTTTAAGTTTTATGAAATTACTGGTTAGGAAAGAAGCTAGGTTATAAAAGTGCTAAATTCTTATTACCCTTAACAAGAATGAAATATAGTGTGTCTAAAACCGATCAGTCAAAAAATAAAAGGCACTATGAGCATTTTATTCAGAAATTTGGAATTAAACGATGAGAACTAAAAGAGTTAACAACTGGGGGTAGGGGTAGGGAATGCAAAGAGTTAGGGCCATTTCTCATTATAAACCTTTCAGTATTTAATTTTTAAAATTTTTATTTTTTGAGAAACAGCAAGAGCAGGGGATGGGCAGAGAGAGAGAGAGAGAGAGAGAGAGAATCTTAAGCAGCCTCCACACCTGCACAGAGCCCAATGTGGGGCTCGATCCCATAAACTGTGAAATCATGACCTCAGCAGAAATCAAGAGTTGAATACTTAACCAACTGAGCCACCAAAGCATCCCGATTTGATTTTTTAGATTAAATTTTATTTTTAAAATTTACAAAGTCATTGCCTTCCTTTCAAAAACCCATCTTCCCATTCAAGTTGTGAGAAAAACATCAGACAGATCCCAATTGAGGGACATTTTATAAAATGCCTGACCAGTACTCCTGAAACTATCAAGATAATCAAAAGCAAGAAAAATCTAAGCAATTGCTGTAGCCAAGAAGAGCCTAAATAGACATAATGACTAAATGTAACGTGGTATCTGGGTGGGATCCCTGAACAGAAAAAAAGACATTATGGGGGGCATCTGGTGGCTCAGTCAGTTTAGCATATGACTTCTGATTTTGGCTCAGGTCATGATCTCACAATTTATGAGATCTGGCCCTATGCCAGCTCTATGCTGACAGTACAGAGCCTGCTTGGGATTCTCTCTCTCCCTCTGCCCCTCACCCACTCACTCTTCCTCCCTCTCTCAAAAATAAACTTAAAAAATTTTTTCTTTAACATTTATTTATTTTTGAAAGACAGAGACAGTGCCAGTGGGGGAGGGGCAGAGAGAGGAGGAGACACAGAATCTGAACCAGGCTCCAGGCTCTGAGCTGTCAATGCAGGGCTCGGACCCACGAAATGCGAGATCATGACCTGAGCCAAAATCAAGAGTTAGACGCTTAACCAACTGAGCCACCCAGGTGCCCCAATAAACTTTTTTAAAAAAGGACATTGGGTAAAAACTAAGGAAACCTGAATAAAGTATATACTTTGGTTAATGATAATATATCAATATTCATTCATTAATTGTGACAAATGTATCATACAAATATAAAATTTCAAGAACAAGAGAAAGTGAGAAAATTTCAAGAGAAAATTTTTCTATAAATGTAAAGCTATTCCAAAATTGAAAGCTTAATAAAACTTATATTTATCTAAATTTATAAAGGAAAAACTTAATTGTAAGAAAGAAATATAGTGCTTGCTTGCCTCAGCAGCACATATACTAAAATTGGAATGATACAGAGAAGATTAGCATGGCCCCCAAGCAAGAATGACATGCAAATTCATGAAGCATTCCATATTTATGGGACAGACAGTGGCTGCACTTGTGGTGATCACAGCATATGTATAAACTGTCAAATCACTATTTTGTACACCTGAGGCCAAAGTGCCATTGTATGTCAACCATAGTCAAATACACAGACACACACAGGTTTGTGCATGAGGCTAATGTGACATAGTGTGTCAACTACACATGCATACATAACACAGACACATGCAGTTTGTGTGCATGTGTAGATAAATTTCACTCTAGGTAATGGACAGAGTTCCAAGACACTGTTAAATAAAAAGAGCAAGTTGCACAAAAGTGGTATAATATTTAGGTTTTGAAAATAGGCTACATATTCTTTTCTGTGCATGTATATATACACATGTACATATGTAAATGCACTGAAAAAAATCTGGAAGGAAGAACACAAAATACCTAACAGGTTTGCTCCTATGGAAGGAACAAAAGAACTTTAAAAAATTATTTATTTATTTATTTATTTATTTTGAGAGAGAGAGAGAGAGAGAGAGAGAATGCACGCATGCACAAGCGGGGGATGGCAGAAAGAAGAAGAGACAGAATCCGAAGTAGGCTCTGCATGGTGCAGAGCCTGATGCGGGGCTTGAACTCACAAACCGTGAGATCATGACGGGAGCTGAGATCAAGAGTCAGACGCTTAATCAACTAAGCCACCCAGGTGCTCCAAAAGGAACTCTTGATTCTTATTTTAGGTAATTCTAAATTATCTGAAATTTCTACAACAGAAAGGGATTCATATTTATACTTATGTAATTAAGTTGTTAGCATACATCTCTTTCCTGAAAGAAGAATTGATAATTTCATGTTTAGACAAATTTTTTTTAACTGGATTTACAGTTGAGCACCTGGGTGGCTCAGTCAGTTAAGCATCCAACTTTTTTTTTTTTAATTTTTTTTTTCAACGTTTATTTATTTTTGGGACAGAGAGAGACAGAGCATGAACGGGGGAGGAGCAGAGACAGAGGGAGACACAGAATCGGAAACAGGCTCCAGGCTCCGAGCCATCAGCCCAGAGCCCGACGCGGGGCTCGAACTCACGGACCGCGAGATCGTGACCTGGCTGAAGTCGGACGCTTAACCGACTGCGCCACCCAGGCGCCCCAAGCATCCAACTTTTTGACTCAGGTCCTGATCTCATGGCTTATGGGTTTGAGCCCTGTGTTGAGCTCTGTGCTGACAGCTCAGAGCCTGGATGGAGCCTGCTTTGCATTGTGTCTCCCTCTCTCTTTGTCCCTCCCCTGCTCGCATTCTGTGTCTCTTTCTTTCTCAAAAATAAATTAACATTAAAAAAAAAACTTTTTAAAAGATTTAGAATCACTCAAGGTGTATCAGAAGGAAAGAAATAAGAAAAAAAAAAACATTTCAAAATAAAAGAGTGACTATGTAACCTAACACACAAACACACATGAAAATAATGTTACTTTTTCCAAATTCCTTACTTCATTAAAATTGTTCAAGTGTATTTCTACTTCACTTTATATACATTATCTCAAGGTTATGTTATAGTTAACAAAAGGAACAAAAGGAGAAAATATGATGCAATTATACATCTATTCTGAATATGTATATATGCATGTACTACTTGTTAGATTTAATAGCTTTTAAGGAAAAGAGAGAAATCCCATAAATGACTCATTAAACCACAGAATTCTGTATAAAGGATCTTCATGTAGATTCATTAGATTTTTTTTTTAAAAGACGTTGTCAGAGGGGTGGCCTGGCTGGCTTACTCAGTAAACTCTTGATCTCAGGGTCTTGAGTTCAACTCCTCCCATGGGCATAGAGCTTACATTAACAAATAATAATTAAAAGTAAAAAACAGGGGCACCTGTGTGGCTCAGTCGGTTAAGCACCCGACTTCGGCTTCGGTCATGATCTCATGGTTTGGGAGTTTGAGCCCAGTGTCATGCTCTATGCTAATAGCGTAGCCTAGAGCCCACTCCAAGTTCTGTGTCTCCCTCTCTGTCCCCTTCCCGCTCACGCTCTCTCTCTCAAAAATAAACAAACATTAAAAAAGTAAATAAAATAGGGGCATTGGGTGGTTCAGGTAAGCATCCGACTTCAGCTCAGTTTAATGATCTTGTGGTCCCTGAGTTCGAGCCCTGCATCAGGCTCCGTGCTAACAGCTCAGAGCCTGAAGCCTGCTTCAGATTTTCTCTCTGTGTGTGTGTGTGTGTGTGTGTGTGTGTGTGTGTGTGTGTGTGTGTGTGTATGCCCCTCCCTCACTTGCACTCTTTCTCTCTCTCAAAATAAATAAATAAATAAATAAACAAACAAATAAATAAATAAAAATTAATAAAATAAAAAAATAAAGTCTCATAAAAATCCACACTACCTGTTTTTTTTTTTTTAATGTTTATTTATTTTTGAGACAAAGAGAGACAAAGCATGAACGAGGGAGGGTCAGAGAGAGAGAGGGAGACCCAGAATCTGAAGCAGGCTCCAGGCTCTGAGCTGTCAGCACAGAGCCCGACGCGGGGCTCGAACTCACGGACTGTGAGATCCTGACCTGAGCCGAAGTCGGCCGCTTAACCGACTAAGCCACCCAGGAGCCCCTCCACACTACCTGTTCTTAAGGAGTGTTGGTAGAATTTTCTACTGAAGACTTCAGTTACAATACATTCTTGTACCACAAACCTCAAATAGGCTTCACGCTATGAGTTTTTCCTGCTTTGGGTATGTGCCATGATTCACACTGTAATAATACAGTCTATGAAATCAGTTAGTTTGAACAACAACACTGATCTCCTTAAACACCTTCCCCAGACAGGAGTAAGTATAGCTAGGAACAGATCTGAAAATAAGCAATAAATAGAAGAAAAAGAGAAATAATACAGAATTTAAGTGGGGAAGTAGAAGGGAAGGTAACATTACAAAAATGGAAAGAAAAAGAAAAAGGATATAGTAAAAAAGGGAGCAATGCCTTCTCAGCCCTTTTTTCTTGGTCCTTACTGCAAAAGACATTACTAACCCCTTCTTCAAAACTCCTCCCTAAGTCTCAGTGGTACTGCACTATCCTGTCTACTCAGTAACTCACGATCCTATCATTAAAACTTGCACATTCTCATTAGGATCTACCTTGGGCATGCTTCTTTCTCTCTTCTTTTTCCACTGAAGAAAATGCATTCCTATGATTCAAACTATAACCATTAGGTAAATGAATCCTCAGACTAATATCTCAACTCAGCCTCTTGGCCAAGCTCTACCACTTATTTCCATAAGAAATATTTAACACCTTGGGGGGTGCCTGGGTGGCTCAGCAGGTTGAGCACTAGACTCTTGATTTCAGCTCAAGTCATGATCCCAGGGTCATGTGATCAAGCCCCACACTGGGCTTCATGCTAAGCATGGGGCCTGCTTGAGATTCTCTCCCTCTGCCCCTCTTCCCTGCTGGCGCTCACTCTCTCAAAATAAAAATAAAATAAAATAAAACTATTAAAAGAAAAAAAAGAAGTATTTAACAACTGGGGATGCCTGGCTGGTTCAGTTAGCAGAGCATGTGACTCTTAATCTCAAGGTTGTGAGTTAGATTGAGCCTTACACTGGGTAAAGAGATTACTTAAAAATGTTTTTAAATCTTAAAAAAAAAAAAAAAGAAATACTTAACATTAAAATTACCATCTTTCTCATATAAATAAAGTTCAAGCTCTCCTTTTAATTCCTTGTTTATGTTAATGGCACAACATCCTCCAACATCCAAATTCAAAAAATTCTCAAAAACCTTTATAATACTTCCTTAATGTTATAATATTATATACAATAACATATTATATATAATAACATATATATTATATATAATAACTTTCCCTAACATTAAATCACTTTCTCAGTTCAGTCTATTTTTCCATTGAAATATGTCTATCTTCCTTTCCCTTTCCATAACCATTACCATAACTGATTACTTATCTTTTGAAACAAGTGATCTTCCTACTTACAGTTTCTCTCTCCACCAATCCACTCAGCAGTGACCAAAAAATATTCCTTGAAAATATAGTTGATCATGTGACTCTCTTCTACTTTAAACAAATGAACAAAACCACCATACATAAAAAGAGAAAATTCCCACAGTATGCCATTCAAGAATCTACATATTCAAGACACATTTTAATTTCTTCCACTCTTCAACCACATGTATATCTACACAAGATTCCAGACTGATTCATTACTACAACTTACTCCAATATTTTTGTTAATACCATTTAGTTAGGATGCCTTTGCCCATCCCAATTCTTGTTGACCAAAATCCTACACATTCTGCAAGAATCTACCTGAAATTCAGCTTTTCATTAAGGACTCTTTGATCCCTTCAACTTGAAATGACCACTGCGTTCTTCTCCCTCTCTTATGATTTGAATTGTTTGTGTACCTTTTTTATCTGCTCTGTTGGATTATACACTCTTTCTTGGTTATTATATCTAATGTATCTTTGTTGTCTTCTATAGAACCCAGAATAGTATTTTGCACATAATTGATGCTAAAAATGAATGAGGACTCCAGAGGGCAAAAGAAAAAGGGTTAATATAAGTAGGAGCAAATTATTACCAATAATCATCTGAAACAGAGAAGACCCCCCCCCAAAAAAAGCAACACACAGAAACAGAAACAAGATGAGTAACAATACAAAGTGTCTCTTACATTGCAGCTAATAATCTTTCCAATTAAATTATAAATCTTGAAGGAAAGAAATACAAACAACTTTTCTCTCTGCATTCCCCTACACAATACCAAACATATGGCAGGCAGTAAGTGTTTGTTGAATCATTTAAGAAGCAGAGGACAAATTAGAGAAACTGTGATATAATTTAAGAAAGTAAATGCTTTTATCAGTATTTTATATGACTCTAAAAATAAGTAATAAAAAATAGAGCTCTGACAAAAATCAATAAGATAGTGTTGAAGCAGGACAGTTACCAGAAAGTCTTCCACAAAATTAGTTTTTTTCATAAGAAAAAATTAAAGATTTCACTTATTCTCCTCATTTTATAGAGAATAAAAGTCAGGGCTCAGAGCAGATAAGATGTTCTCATGCACAGAGACTAAGTGGCAGAACTAGGAAAACTCCCAAACAGGTCCAATAGGAGTTAAAAGCTCCTATTACTACACTATAGGAAAGAAAACCAAAAACATATAATAATTCTTTGGCCACAAATGTTTCATTGAATTTAGCTAATTGTAGATAGTTCCTAACTTAAACCTGCACATGGAAGCAGCACCACTTCTACCTCTTCTGCACTACATCTTCATAAGGATATAGTAACATTATAGGGGAAGGAATAACATAGAAATGGGTTTCAGAAACTTGGAAGGCAAAGAAGAAAACCTTCCTTTCCAATTAAAGGATGGCTGAGATGTGACAGGCATGAGGCAGATGGTATTTAAAATACCTGATGCCTCCTCTGGAGTTGTCTGCTCATCCATAGTGAGGGGAAAATGCTAAAAGAGTGAAAGGTCTTCATGGACCTAATTGTAAAAACTGCTACATGTTATGCACCCTGAGATGTGAAAGACTTGTGCAGTTCCAGTAAGTAAGAACCGAAGGACTTGGGAACTGCTAACCTGTGAGAGGGCTGCAAGCTTCTGCTGCTTGTACTTGCAAATCAGGGGCTTCTGCTCACTGAGCTCTGATGACCCTTTCTCTTCTAGTGTTCCCCAATTCTGTGCTTCTATTTTCTTATGAAGGGGAAAAAACTTAGTATAATGACTCATACAGCAACAATGTCCTATATTTTGTACAGTAATGCAAAAAATGTTTCTGCCTGAACATATTATGAGGAAGTTCAGATTGTACAATACTTATCTCTTACTATTCAGGGAAAGGCAGGCTGCTTTGGCTAACATATTGAGACCAAAAAAACAAGGAAGAGAATGTTGAAAATGATATAGTTTAAGACAGCTGTGTATTAAGAAACTCTAAATGTACTGTAATATGTTGGAAATAACTCAGGCTTTGTAATTAGACATATTTAATTTCCAGTTCTGCCACTCACTGACACAAATTACTTACTAATTACGTTGTGCCTCAGTATTCTCAATTGTTAAAGATCACAGCACTTACCTTTTTAGACTTTTTATGAGGATTAAAGGCAACATATGCATTATTTCCAACTATCCCCAGTTTATATTGCAGGCACTTGACAAAAGTAGCTATCATCATTAAATATATAGATTATTAGGAAAGCATTTAGTAATATGCATACACTGACAAAATAATAATAGTATAGTAATAGTATAGTAATAATCAAAGAATACAATCCCTAAAAGGAGAACAAAAAAATTAATATAGATGTACCTACATGAAAGCCAAACCAGGCATAACATGAAACAGTGGTCTGGGCTCCTTCTTGTACCATAATTAAAAATTTCAGGTCAGGTTTTCTTCACTAATCTACCAGGAAGACCTATTTCTAAAACAGAAGTAAATACTTCCTCTCCTCTCTATATATTATAAAAGAAAGATATAAAGTAGTGAGACATTATATTTGGTATCTAGATTATAAATTAAATCACTGTATTCATTGAATTTTATACTACAGCTGTCATATAAAATGTGACCCACATACAACCAGGGGCATTCTAGACCTCTAAGTCAACATTACACAATTACTTTATTTAATTAAAACTATATTCTATAATGCAAACAGTAAACTATATAGTTCTTTTTGGATAATGATAACAGCATATATGGGAATCATTGCTTTTATTATATATGCTTATGTTTTTTCATGCAACCAATTAAAGTTCTAAATTTTAAAAAGTTATGGGGCACCTGGGTGGCTCAGTCAGTTGAGCGTCAGACTCTTGACTTGGGCTCAGGTCATGATCTACAGTCGTGAAATAGAGCCCCATGTCAGGCTCGATACTGGGCATGGAGCCTACTCAAGATTTTCTTTCCTTTTCTTTCTGTTCTTTCTTTCTCCCCCCCCCCCCCCCCCCTCTGCCACTTGTGGATGCATGCACGCACACGTTCTCTCTCAAAAATAAGAGTGAAGAGCTAAAGATGTTTAGCAATATATAATGTCAGAGCTACAAAGAGAATCAAATATCTAGAAATTATTTTCTTCTTTGTTTTATGACATTGTATAGGTGTTTTCCTATCCAATTCTATGAATGTTACACTTCAAATAAAGCTCTCCACCTAAATTCCTTCATCTCTTTACTGAAATCCTACCACACTATCCTTCAAAGATTCGCTCAAAAATCCCGTCCTCCCTGCCTACCTGCACTTCCACCAGTACTACCTCTACTTTCTATTTGTCTTGTGGTATTCAACTTACTGCACTAATAATTACTTTTTCTAGTATCCTGCTAGATTAAGGTACTTGAAGGCAGAAGCTTTATATTGTTGATTTTGTCATTTTATTAAAACCTACCACAGCACCTAAGCACTAAAAATATTTGTCAAGCTGAATAGTTATACCGTGCTAATAGAGATCTCAGATTTCAAAGACAAACACAATGCTTGAAGTACCACAAAGAGTACCATAACTTCCTGAGTATTACTAAGTATCATACTGTAATTCAACTGTTCCTGATTATGAAGAATTGGTAGCCTTTCACTATTATATAATTACATACCCAACTACTAAGTGTATGTAGAAAACCCAAAAGCTTTCTTATATACCAGTAACAATCTGGAAGAAACTCCCCAAAATAAAATAAAATGCCAGATGAAAACTCATAATCTGTATTAAAAATCAGTACACTTTATGGAGACATATAAGAATACAAGGGTAGGTCAGGGTACCTGGGTGGTGGAGTTGATTAAGCATCTGACTTTGGCTCAGGTCATAATCTCACGGTTTGTGAGTTTGGGCCCCGCATTGGACTCTGTGCTGACAGTTCAGAGCCTGGAGCCTGCTTCAGATTCTGGGTCTCCCTCGCTCTCTGCCCCTCCCCCACTCACACCTCTATCTCTCTCACTCAGAGATAAATATTAAAAGAAAAAAAAAAGGATATAAGGGTAGGTAAAGACATACATGTAACTTTTTAAATTTTTTTTTTTTTAATATTTATTTTTGAGAGACAGAGTGTGAGCCCGGGAGGGACAGAGAGGAGTCACAAATCTGAAGCAGGCTCCAGGCTCCAAGCTGTCAGCACAGAGCTTGACACGGGGCTTGAACTCCTAAGCCCTGAGATCATGACCCGAGCCGAAGTCAGATGCTCAAAATGACTGAGCCACCCAGGTGCCCCCCTTTTTTTATTTTAAACGTTTATTTTTGAGTGACAGAGCATGAGTAGGAAAGGGGCAGAGAGAGAGAGGGAGGCATAGAATCCAAAGCAGGCTCCAGGCTGAGTTATCAGCACAGAGCCCAACACAGGGCTCGAAGTCATGAACCACGAGATCATGACCTGAGCCGAAGGTGGATGCTTAACCAACTGAGCCACCTAGGTGCCCCAAAACATACATGTAACTTTTGAATATAAAGAAAATTCTGTAATTAAAATCTGCCCTTAATTTAATCAACAAATTTAATGAAACACCCTAAGTGATTAGTGGGTTGGGAGAGTGGACTTTACAAAATAATTCTCAAGTTAAGCAAGAAGGAAAAATAAGAATAAGGGCACTTTGATCCAAACCTCAGATACAGAAGTTTTCAAAATGCACTATAGCCCTAAAGGTAAAACCTAAAACTATAAAGTATCTAAAAGGAAACATAGGAGTAAAACCCTTGTGATTCTGGGTTAGGCAAAGCCCTCTCAGTTAAGACACAAAAAGCACATTCCATACAAAAAATAAATAAATTATAAAGTGTACTTCATCAAAATTAAATTTTTCTGCTATGAAAAAGTGTGAAGGACAACATTAAGAGACTGAAAATTCACAGAATGGGAGAATACATTCATGAAATACATATCTGATAAAGAACTTGTACACAGAATAAAGAACACTCACAATTTGAAAATAAGAATAACAGATAATCTGAACAGATACTTCACTAAACAAGAGACAAGGATGGAAAATAAGTACACAAACGATGTTCAACATCAGTAGTCATTAGGGAACTGCAAATTAAAACTGCAATGAAATACTGCTACACCCACTAGGATGACTAAGATTTAGTAAACTGACATCAAAAGTTGGTGGGTATGAAAAAAGTACAGCAACTTTAGAAAAGTATGGCAGTTTTTTATGAAGTTAAACATAAACTTAGCATACAACCCAGTGATCCCACTTCTAGATATTTGCTCAAGAAAATGAAAAATACATCTACTACAAGATTTGTCTGTGAACAATTGTAGCAGAAACAAAACCCAAAAACCAGAAACAATCTAAATGTCCATCAATGGTGAAATGAAAAAACAAACTGTGGTATCTCTATGCAATGAACTACTCAGAAATAAAAGAAATGAGGGGTGCCTGGGTGGCTTAGTCGGTTAAGTGTCCAAATTTGATTTTGGCTCAGATCGTGATCCCTGGGGTCATGAATGAGATGGAGCCCAATGTTCTCCGTGTTGAGTGTGGAATCTGCTTAAGATTCTCTCCCTCTGTCCCTCCCCTGCTCACAATCTTTCTCTAAAAAAATAAATAAATAAAAAATAAAAAAATAAAAGGAATGAATTGATTACTGCAACAACACTGATAAATCTCAAAAAAGGAATATGCTAAATGAAAGACACCAAACATGAAAAAGACAGTGTAGGATTCAACTTTTTTGACAATCTGGAAAAGGATTTCCATTTATAATGCCATTACAGATATGGTAAACACATGCAGATTAAAACCGTAAAATATCCTCTTTGTGTAATGTATTGATTAGCTTCATTTGTTTGACATTAGAGTATATAAAATGTCAATTCTGGTAACTCAAGCTGAGTCAAACACAATACAATTTAGTATCATCTACAGAGTCTTTCTAGTTCCTGTGCCCTTAATACCTGCCTTTTGTACTCACTTGACAATTTAACCATCGTCTGTGAGTTGCTGGTCAACATCTCATCCCGTTATCACTTTTCTGCTGTTCTTAGTTGGAAATACATGCCCAAACTTTCCTGAATAATAGGCAGACATCTCTTCTGAGCAGGCAGAAAGGGCTGACACGTAGTATTACTCATTCATTTCCCAAACAGTTATTGAGGACCCAGAGGTACCCTGACCTAAAAAGAAGAGAACCACAGCCCCCAGTTTTCACAGGTTATGTCTAGTGAAGAAGACAATTAATTGATTAAAATGAAGTGAAGAAGATAGAAGAAGTGCAAGGTGACATGGGAAGAGACAGCAAGGGGACCTAACCTAATCTAGAGAATAACAAAGGACTTCCTTTCATGTGGAGTCCTGATAGATGAGTGTAGTCATTAGCTAGGTGCAGTAGAAATGTGGAACTAGGGAGGGTAGATTAATGGGTACAGAAAGTCCTAGGCAGCAAGGAGCACTGAGTAGAAGCTGAAGAGCTAAACACGAATATGATCATTCAGAGAGTTGGAGGACATTTTGGGATTTGAACATCATGTCATAAAGAGAAAAGTGACATGATCACATATGCATTCAGATCTCTAGTTATCACTTAAGGGTGTAGCATGAAGAACGAATTGAAAGATCACAGACCTGAAGTAGGGATTCCAATAAAGAGGCAGTTATATAATGATCTAGGGTAGAGATAATGGTAATTTGAACTAAGACTAGAAAGGACAGTGAAAGGACACAGATATGAAAGATAGTGATTAGAACTGACAAGACTTGGCTACAGGTTAGACAAAGGTAAAGTGTAGAATCCAGTTTTAAAGCTTGAGCCACTAGATATATGATGGCATTGAGATAAAGAACATACACAGCAAGACAGATTTGAGTAAGGAAGGCTATGAGTTTTGAACATATTAATTTTACAGCTCTACGGAATATCTAATAGGGATGTCAAGGAGGCAGTTGAATCTATGGATCTAAAACTCCAAGCTAAACTAAGATTTGGGGAGTGCTAACAACAGACATTAGAAAACCAACAAGGAGATTAGCAAAGTCAGAGAGAAGAGTACTGTAAAAGAGCCCCAAACTAAACCAAATACTAAGATAAGGAAAGAGATAAGAAAAATGGTGGGGGAGGCCGGAAGACGGAGGACAAATGTGAGATAAATTGTTAAATTGTTAGACCATGTCTAATCTTGATGTTTTTTAGAGCCCTTTTAAAGGCTGTGAACAGCTGGTTACCTAAGAACTAAGACAGGATCTGAAATTATTTGTTCCTCACAAAAAAACCAGTGGTTGTTATCTGCTACTATCAGTGACTTCTAAAATGTTCCCCTCCACATACACAATACTGAAACATACACACACTCACTGAACAGAATCTCCTAAACATTTTACAACTTTAGGGGAGCCTGGGTGGTTCAGTCGGTTGGGCATCCGACTTTGGCTCTGGTCATGATCTCACAATTCATGGGTTTGAGCCCTGCGCCAGAGCTCTGTGCTGACAGCTCAGAGCCTGGAGCCTGCTGTGGATTCTTTGTCTCTCATTCTCTCTGTCCCTCCCCTGCTCATGCTTTGTCTCTCTCTCTCTCAAAAATAAACATTAAAAAAATTATTTTTAATTGTTAAACCTTACACATTGACTCACCACTAATTGGAGCTTCACGTGATAAGAACTCTAACATAAGGTACTTGATTGTATCTCAAACTTATATACATCGTTTCCAACCAGGTCTCCTGCAAGCTTACCCACATTTTTACAATGATATGCTTATTTTCTCCATCTGAAACAATAAAATTAAATACATAAATCCTTTGTTGCTACATATTTGTATTTATGAAGCCCTAGCATACATTCCCTTTCAAAATCTTTTCTGGGGTGTCTGACTCAGTCAATTAAGTGTCTGACTCTTGATTTCAGCTCAGATCATGATCTCACAATTTGTGAGATGGAGCCCTGTGTCAGGCTCTGCGCTGACAACAAGGAGCCTGCTTGGGATTCTCTCTCCCTACTCTCTGCCCCTGCCCTGCTAGTACTCTCTCAAAATAAATAAATAAACTTACAACACACACACAAACACACACACACCTTTTCCTTTCCATGTCCAGGAATTCCAATCATCTTACTACTAAAATCACTTCACTTTACTACTAAAGTAGTCTCCAATATCCCTGTCTCTAATTTTTCTCTCAGCCAATTCATCCTACATAGTGCTAACAAATCAATATTCCTAAAATACGAATCTGAATAAATTATCACTCTATTAAAAAAACCCAAAAGACTGTGCCTTGCTGTTGCCCACAGAATGAAGTCTGAACTCCTTATCCTGGCAAATAGAAGGCATATCATGGCAAACTTTCAACTGGCATGCAGTGTTATTTCCCAACTTTGTACAAAATCACCAATCCCAGCTGAATGGTTCTATTCACAGACTACTGAACATGCCATCCACACTTCTGCTTCTGTCTCTACGATCTTGCTCACACCATTCCCCCTAATAAGCCTGTCTCCGTCATCTCCATTTACCTAAGTCCTATTCTTCTTTGAAAGTCTGGTTATTTGGTAAACTAGCTCACAATGTAAGGTGCAATTCTGGATGAAGGAGATTTAAAAACATTAACCCAGTTTGCACAATAGCGTAGAGCTGGGGCTCTGAAGTCAAACTACATAATGATCTAAAACTTAGATTGCCTGTTTATTTAATATCCTTGGCAGGTTACTTAAATTTTCTGAGCTTCCATACAATACTTAAAAAAGGCTAATATCTAACTAAACTTTAAAGAAGTTGTTAAAATTAGATAGAAACACATAAAAGTGCTGAGTACAGTTCTGTAAATGTTACCTATTGGTATTATTGTTATTGTTTCTGTCCTCAAGAAGCTTAAATTCTAGCTCAAGCTGCATCCAATTACTCATTGTATCAGCTTGTGGCCCAACTCAGCCTGACAGAATTTACTAATTCTGATATTTTCATCATCCTCAAAGCAGTAAATTGAAAAATGGTGGCTATTTGCTCCCTCTTAAGGTATAAAGTTCATCAGTGATTTAGCCAGAAAATGAATGTCTGGAGACATCCATTTTTCAGAATATTGTTCCACATGTCAAACCACTGAAGTGGTTCTGATTTAAGTAATATCTAAAGAAAGTGTATACCCTTTCTATAAAAAAGCTAACAAGTGTAGCCACTCAAATTTGCAATGCAAAGAGGACAGATAAAATTAATTTCTTAAGGGGCACCTGCATGGCTCAGTGGGTTGCGCATCTGACTCTTGAATTTTGCTCAGGTCATGATCTCACAGGGTCATGAGATCAACCCCACCTGTGCTGCGCATGGAGCCTGCTTAAGATTCTCTCTCTCTCCCTCTACCTCTCATGCTCTCTCAGTCTAAAAAAAAAAAAAAAAAAAAAAGTATTTTTTTTTCCTTCAATCACTGAGAACAAGGCAAAGATCATAAAATGATGACTATAATGATGCCTGTTCTGAAGGCATTGATATAATGTAGTTAAACAGGAATTCATATAGGTATATGGCTAATTTATAATAGTCGACAGAGGACATTATGTAATAGAGATTATAATTTTGAAATATATATAGTTTTTAACATGCTATACTATTATATATTTACTATATTAAAAAGACTGGTAGGAATTTCTTATTTTTGGCCCGTGTTACCAATATTGTAACTAGACTACTACACTCAATCTTTAACTATAAGCATTCTGCAAGTAGTTTTCCAAAATTCAAACTATGGTGAATTAAGAATTCAAGAAACATGTTTACCATGAAATTCTAGTCAGACCAATGAACTTATTTACTTTGGTACTCCAAATCAAAATAGATTGCCAAATGTTAATCGACATATAAGAGTAGCAATTTATTACGAATTCCTAATTCCCAAATCTAATTCATTTTTTAGTTAGAAATAGTTTGGCATCATTCTTTAAGTCCCAATGGAATGGGTAACTCAGGCAGAAATCATTGATACTGAAGCCATGAGGTAAAAAATAACTGAGAAACTGGATATTCACAAAGCATCAACACACAGATTACAAACTAAATGCAAACAAAAAATGAACTATAATAATGGGGACAATGGGCACCTCAACCAATTTATTAACGGCACAACCTAGATATTATATGCATCCTGATGGGATATTATATGAAATATGCCTATGAAATATTCTCACCAAAACTAGTTAATCTGAATTTAATCAGCCTTGATCTTGATACCTAACTTCCAGGTTATAATAAATAAAAAGAATCAAGTTAAATACCACCACAACATGGGTATAGATATTAAAAATAAAATCTTTAAAAATAAATAAATAAAATACCAGAATGAAATAAATGTTTAAAAATCACGAATATAAAAAAAAATCTACAAGGTAACAGGTATGTTGAACTAGTATCTTCAAAAAGTCAATCTCGGGCACCTGGGTGGCTAAATCGGTTAAGCCTCTGACTCGGTTTTGACTCAGGTAATGATCTCATGGTTCTTGAGATCAATCCCCAAGAAGGACTCAGTGCTGAGACCACAGGGCCTGCTTGAGATTCTCTCTCTCTCCCTCTCTCTCTCTGTCCTTCCCTGCTGGCCTGTGAGCACGTGCACTTTCTCTCTCTCTCTCTCAAAATAAATAAATTTTACAAAACGTCAACGTCACATGAAAAATGTGAGTGGGATGGTTCTAGATTAAGATAAACAGATGTAGTGTGTTTGTGGTACAATGGGGAAATTGGGGGTTATTGGAAGACTTTGAATACACACTGGCTGTATGATTATTTTCTTAAATGTTTTAATGTTATTTTAGTTATGTGGTTACTTTTAGAAGATGAAGGCTGAACTATTTAAGAATGAAGTATCATGGGGCACCTGGGTGGCTCAGTCGGTTGGGTGTCCAACTTCAGCTCAGGTCATGATCTCACAGCTCGGGAGTTTGAGCCCTGCATCAGGCTCTGTGCTGACAGCTCAGAGCCTGGAGCCTGTTTTGGATTCTGTGTCTCCCTCTCTCTCTCTACCCTCCTCCATTCATGCTCTGTCTCTCTCTGTCTCAAAAATAAACAAACATTAAAAAAATTTTTAAAAAATGAACTATCATGTCTTTTAAATAATTCCGTTCTTACATATGATAAAATATTAACAACTGTCGAATCTAGGAGGAAAATCAACATAAGATCATTGTTATTCTCTCAGCTTTTCTGTATGCTTAAATTTTTTTATAATAAAAATACAGGAAAAAAGAAAAAGTTGGAAAAAGTTTTAAAGTTCATCTTCACTTTCTTCTTCCTGTTTATCACAGTCTAAAGGGAAAAAAATTAAGTTAACTGTAGCACTGTGTAGTTAGGCTCAGACTCTTGCAGAGATGGGGTTGATCCAAATTCTTTACACATTAGCCATGCAACTCTGAGCAAGCTAAGAAAAACTCAGAGTTTTAATCTAAAAATATTGAGATAATACCATGGCACATGACAAGCACTCAACAAATGCCTTTCTTTTCTCCCACAAAACCCTCAAATTTTATTTCCTAAGCTGTTGTGGCTGCCTGCACACTGACTTCACAAGTATCTGCTCCAATATAAATGTTATTGGGAGGTTTTTGTCTGCTTGCTTGCTTATTTATTTATTTATTTATTTGGGGGGAAGAAGAGAGCACACACAAGCAAGGGAGAGTGGCAGAGGGAAAGAGACTATTAAGCAGATTCCACACTCAGCAGAGAGCCTGAGGAGGGGCTCAATCTCACCACCTGGGCTGAAATTAAGAGACACTCAACTGACTGAGCCACCCAGGTGCCCCTTGTCTGCTTAGGTTTACTTTGATGATACTAAATAGTTAACTCAACCCTGGGGCACAGCTGGTGGGAATATAAAATGGTACAACTGCTATGGAAAACAGTATGGCAGTTCCTTTAAAAAACTGGAAGACTGGGGTGCCTGGGTGGCGCAGTCGGTTGAGCGTCCGACTTCAGCCAGGTCACGATCTTGCGGTCCGTGAGTTCGAGCCCCGGGTCGGGCTCTGGGCTGATGGCTCAGAGCCTGGAGCCTGTTTCCGATTCTGTGTCTCCCTCTCTCTCTCTCTGCCACTCCCCTGTTCATGCTCTGTCTCCCTCTGTCCCAAAAATAAACAAACGTTGAAAAAAAAAAAAAACTGGAAGATTACCATATGATCCAGCAGTTTTACTTCAGTGCACATACCCAAAAGAACTGAAAGTAGGGACTCAAACAGATATTTGTACCCATGTTCATCACAGTATTCACAAAAGCCAAAAGGTAGAAGAAACCAGGTGTCCAACAAGGGATGAATGTTTAAACAAAATGTGGTATATACCTATAATGGAATATTCGGCCTTAAAAAGGAAATTCTGACACCATGAATGAATCTTGAAGACACTATGTTAAGTGAAATAAACCTGCCACAAATGGACAAATACTTTACGATTCCACTCATACGAGGAAATGCTTAGTCAAATTCAGAGGCAGAAAGTAGAATGGTGGTTGCCAGGGGCTGTTGTGGCTAGTGGGGAGGAGAAAAAGGGTAGTTATTCTTTAATGGGTATGTAGTTTCATTTTGGGAAGATAAAAAAAGTTCTGAAGATGAATGGTGGTGATGGTTGCACAACAATGTGAATGTACTTAATACCACTGAGTTGTACACTTAAAAATGACTAACATGGTACGTTTTAGGTATATTTTACCATAACTTTTTAAGAAGTATTTTTTAAAAGGAGTTAAGCAATATGTATATATATGTATATATATTTATATGCGCACATCTACTCCAAAAGGAGATATACCAAATCATTAATGAGTTTGGGACTACGGGAGATTTTCACTCTTCAAAAGCAGACATATAGGCATTGTTGAAACTTTACAGGCATTATTAGTTCCATAATGCAAAAAGTTTCTATCCTACTTATTTTGGGGTGAAATGACAGATGCTGGGAATATGCTTTAAAATACCAGTTCAAAAAATAAAAATAAGTGGAGGAAAGGAAACGAAACTTGAAGTGTTAAATGTTAACTGTTAAAGCAGTGTGAAAGGTAGACTCAGAATTCATTATATTGTTATGGTTTCTTTTGTATTAATTAAATTTTTCATGAGGAAAAAACTAAATTTTTTCAATCTACAGTTCAAGAGTAAATAATATGTACAACATATTAATGTACCTTGAAAAATAAAAATGTCTGAAGTTATAAAAACATTAGTTTAGTTAAGAATGCACTTTACCACTGATTCTCCTAATCTCATACACAAAGATTTTATGTAAGCCACAATATTTCATAATTCTTTTTACTCTAGCACAAAATAAGCATCCTTATTTTTTCAATACTCTATTTTAAGTAGTTTATGTGTAACTTGGAAGTTTAATTCATTTAAGGATGGTGAAAAATACCATTTACCAAAATAACTACACCTCGAAAATAAAAATTTCTTTCAAAAAGTTAGTACAGGCCATACTAAATACCAGAAATTCCCAGAAACCAGGATACCAGTGGAAAAACTATACAGGTTATACCTATCTGTAAGTTCAGTGACATGAAATGTCTCTGTTGTGTTAGATAGGAAAGAAGAGTTAGGAACTAAGATCTGTTATAAATGGGTGCTATGTGCTAGATTCATGTAACTCTAACAACCACACCGTGAAAAAGGTATCGCTAGAAAACAGATAAGTTGGGCTCAAAGAGATTACGTGATTTCATCAATGTCACAAAAATAGGAACACATCAAAATAAGGCTAAAATTTAAGATCTAGTTTTAAAAAACATACCCAAACAATAGAGAGAAACAGAAATTCCATCTTTCATGTAACCAGGAGATACTGTAACTGTAACCTGAAATACAATGTATAAAGGCAGAAAACTGGCTGATGGTAGAATGGTAAACAATTTAGCATAATGGAAGGTTAATGTTAAGTCCTACAGAGATAATACCAAACAATCCTATTTACTATGCAGTACCCTTAGAAAGGCTTAAAAATTGGAGTTGCTAGGGGTGCCTAGGTGGTTTCAGTCAGTTGAGCATCCGGCTCAGATCATGATCCCAGGGTCATGGGATTGAGCCCTGAGTCAGGATTCTCCCCTGAAGCCTGCCTGGGATTCTTTCTCCCTCTGCCCCTCTCCCCCACTTGCACTTTGTCTCTCTAAAATAATAAGGAAGGAAGGAAGGAAGGGAGGGAGGGAGGGAGGGAGGAAGGAAGGAAGGAAGGAAGAGAAAATAAGAAAGAAAGAAAGAAAGAAAGAAAGAAAGAAAGAAAGAAAGAAAGAAAGAAAGAGAAAGAAAGGGAAAGGAAGGAAGGAAGGAAGGAAGGAAGGAAGGAAGAAAAGAAAGGAAGAAAGAAAGAAAGAAAGAAAGAAAGAAAGAAAGAAAGAAAAGAAAAGAAAAGAAAAGAAACAAAAAGAAAAGAAAAGAAAGAAAGAAAGAAAAACTGGAGTTGCTAGAAGCAGGAGAGCAGACTCAACCCCCACCCCTCCCATACACACACTCTCACCCTCCCTCTCTGTCTCTCCTAAGGGAATGAGAGGTATGATCTCCAGCAAAACTGAATCAGAATGGCTCCAGGTTCAGGTGCATCCCACACAGAAAAAGGAAGAAGTGACATATTCATATGAAAACAGGGAGACTAAATGAAAATCCAGAAACTGAATGGTGAAACTTACAGTTTTCTTCCTTGATCCAGCATTAGAGTCTTACCATCTAAACTTATTACCTCTGCCAATCCCCTCATCTCCATTATTCCAGTTATACAGATGGACAGAAAAATGAAGGACCTTTATCTGAAGAAATTGAAAACCTTGTCACCTACTACCCAGGGAAAAGAAGATAAAATATGGGAGGGGTGTCCAGCTGGCTCAGTCAGTAGAGCATGTGACTCTTGATCTCAGCAAGGTTAAGTTTGAGCGCCACTTTGGGTGTAGAGATTACTTAAAAATAAAATCTTGAAAAACAAGATAAAACATGGGAGTTCATTAGTCACTAAGCCATGCTCATGCATGCCCAGTGAGCTTTCAAATCAGCTTTGAATGTTCCTTGAGTATGAAGGAACGGCTAAGGATCACGGAGAGCTGCAGAAAGCCTCCAACAAAAAGAAAAAGACCAAAACCAACAACAAAAAAAAGTTTTAGAGGAACCAAAAATAATACAAGAAACAAAGAAATTATAATTAATATTCTTGAAGAGGTAACAGAAGTGCTACACCCATGAAAAAAGAACAAGATGCTACAATACAGGATCAAAGAACAAGAGTTCATAAAACATTGTTTTAAAAGAGAGCTAAAATTTAAAAATTCAATGAAAAGGTTGAAATCTCCCAGATCACAGCAACTTTTTGAGATCAAATTTCTCAACATCAACACTGGAAGCTAGGCAATATGGGAACACCTCCAAACTTTTGAGGGAAAATGATTTCCAATATACAAACCTCTCAACAGCCAGTCAACTGTGAGGGTAAAAATAAAATCCCCCCCCCCGAAAAAATTATTTCCAACATACACTTCCACAGTAATAGTAGAGGAAACCAAAATGAAGGAATAAACCAAAAGGAACACATAGGATCCAGAAAAAAGGGACTCAACAAAAGTGAAAGAAATTCTCAGAATGTCAGCTAAGGGAAGTCCCAAGATGACAGCTTCGCAGCAGGCCTAAAGAGAAAACAATCCAGACTAAAGCAGGAAGAAAGACAGCTACAGAAGAGATGACTACAAGAACAAATAGAACTGGTAAGTTTATCTGACAGATCTGACCATGTGGAAAATTGTACTGAGAAGCATTTTATGGAGCTGCTGGAGGGTATAGAAAGATTTTGCTAGACAAAACTAAACAAATGAAAAAACAAGGCATGAGAAAAGGTTATACAAGAAAATGAAATTACAGTAAACTATGCCAGCAGTGACAAATATTTGGCCATAATGATGAAAACTCTAAAACTGAATTTAGGGTAAAATCGTGGAATTAATATTAGAAAGATAGGGGAAAGTATAGTTTGAAAAGTCTTCCAACATCTATCACTGACATTTACATACCTTAAATTATTCATTTCTAACAGACTCTTGACTATAAAGAACAAACTGACGGTTATCAAAGGGGAGGGGAGAGGGGCTAAAAGCTTAAGGAGGGCACTTGTGATGAACACTGAGTGATGTATGAAGTTGTTGAATCACTACATCGTGTACCTTAAATGAATAGAACACTGTATGTTAACTGGAATTAAGATAAAACAAAAATAACTATTATTCAATTCTTTAAGAGTCTCTATTTTCATTAGAGTTAAATTCTGTAACTATACTTTCAAGGCAAACATTCTGTGAAATGCTCTGGTTTTATCTTTAGATACTTCACAGAATCATTCTAAGAAAAAAAAGTTAATAAATGCAAAGCAAAAACACTAACAAAAATTAGAAGATCTATACAAGTTTTACTGCTTACTTGAATCATTAAAGCACTTTGTTATCTAATAATATGTTTGTTTTGCTCTTTGCTAGAATATAATTCTAAATGTCAGATACTTCCAGCACATGTCCATTTTTTACCTTCCACATTTACCAATTCAAAAATTGTACCAATTCAAAAATTTATTCACTCCTACAGGAAGATGGAATGTGAATTCTTCAGCAGATTACCTCTATAACCGAATCTGGTTATTTTCTAGTTTTAAAAATTTAAAATGTTTTGCACATCTCCTTTTTGTAAGAAATAAATTTAACTTTCACATGATGACTCAGGCTATCATGGAAATCAGCTACCGCACTATGACCAGATGGCCTCACAGGTTTTAGGTGCATAAGGCATCAACCTTTATGCTAAATGGGCTTGAACTGCCACATTTTTGTTATTCTGTTGTTTATCACTCTTAACTTTCAAATCCACTGTCAATGATCCTTACTGTATCTGGACTAATCCACTTTTTAATTTGCTATGGGGTTAAAAAATCATCATGTTTCTGACTCAAATAACATTGACTAAATGGCCTGCCAAGGCTTTACATAAACAGTTTCATTTAATCCATGTAATTCCTGTTAGAATGGTAGCCAATAAAAAAAATTAGTTCTCACTAAAGACTTAAAAAAAAAAAAAAAACCCAAAAACCAAACCTACTACAGTACAAGAACTTAACTGGTAAATGGGGTAGTGGGCTAGATTTTTTGGATTTTTGTTGTTGTTTGCTTTTGCAGGGAAGATTCATTCTATTTTCTTTGCTTAGATGTCTTTATAGCTCACTTCCTGTTCTGATTCAGATTGTTCAATCATGAAGCTATGGGATAATTGGGGTCACTGAACTATCCTATGTGCTATCCATGAACTATCCAACTTAGAGCAACACTAGAAAGAGTTATATATATATATATATATATATATATACACACACACATATATATATACACACATATATATACATATACACACACACACACACATACAACACAACAGACCTAACCACTCACTAAGATTTTTCTAAAGTAAACTCTAAGCCCAACCTGGGGCTTGAACTCAAGGTCCTGAGATCATGCATCACATGCTCCACCGACTGAGGCAACCAGGCGTCCCCCCCCCCCCCCCCCCCCCGCCATCCACTCACTAAGATTCTAATATAAAGCCCACAGAAATGAGAATTGGATTACAAATTAGGATTTTCATATTTGCAATTATATTTATATTGAATTGATGTATGTAATCTTGCTATTTTAATAACAGTTGCTTAAGAGTTTTCTTAATTAAAATAAATTTGATTTAGTTAAATCTGAACTTTAGAAGGATAAGAGTACTTCTTAAATTAAAAGGGAAAGATTTCCACCATTAAATTTATCAAGACACTGAAAAAAATTCTTCTCTTTGATTTTTAGTTTTTTCTCAGTAAAATGGCAGCATTTCTCTCTCAAAAAAAATGAAAATCATACAATAGTGTTTACATCTAGTCATACGTAAAAACCCTACATAAATCATGGAAAAACATGTTCCCCACATTTTAATGTAGCAGCTATCATTCCTCATATTAAAGCATAATATAAGCTGTGACCTTCAAAAGGAGGAGCCTAAACGTAAAAGACTACAGAAATTTCTCTTCAACAGCCATTTCATTTTAAGGGCCATTTTTATGCTCCATTATTTTAAGTTAGACTTGTGAAAGAATGTTTACTTCTTTATTTTCAGCCATGCCAATACACTGACAAATGTTATACCCCACATTCACTTCCTCATTCAAAGAATTCAGAAGAACAAATACACTGTTTACACACCACAGATAAAACTAATACCAAACTGCAAATGAACAGACTTTCAGGCACTTATAACTTTTCAAGGTAACCACTAAAACAAAATAGCTTTAAAATACTAATCATATTAAAATTCCAGAGCTAATAGTATAAATTCCATCCTCAAAACCACTTTCCTAGAAGCAACACAGTCCAAAACTGAGAGAACTTTACTCAGTGCGAGTTCCTGATGGCTATGCTTAGATGTCAAAGCTTTGCTATAAGCAAAACAGCAGGGAAGAAGTAACCGTTACTACATACTCCTGTGCAGCATTTTTAAAAACTGTGAAAACTGCCACTCAAACAGCATTATTCATGATTTAAGCTACAACTCGATCAGCAATGCTAACACTGCTGGACATGTCGTTTTTCCTAAGAAACAATGATACTTTCACAGTACATTTTCAATGTATATTTATAATAAACATCATTATATGCTTTAGTCTTTTGATCACATAAAAATCTACTTTTCAACCAGTCTCCATGTTGTGCCACCGTCAGATCACTATATATCAATAACGAAATAAGTAGGACCATCTATTTTAAATAAACACTTTCGGAAAATTATATGGCTAGCCTACATTTTAAAAGAAAACTGCCTAGCCCTGTCTGAAACGGACGCTCGTGAATTTGCCATTTTCTGATGTTAAAACATTTTGCAGTCACTTGATCTGACCAAAAAACGTCAACGCTCCTGATTTTATCATTTGCTGCAGGAAAAAAGAATATGGCTGAAAATTCTCTCCGAAGGGTGGTGGTATTCCAAAGAGGACCCCAGAAAGCACTTGAGAATACGGAGCGGTGCGGAAGGTACCTTATGAAACAGCACACTTCGGGCCCTGCACACTACCTCATTTCCCTAATAGGGATGAAAAGCTCGGGCCTCTAGTAGCTTCCAGCTGACGCCAATGCTCTCCACACCCCTTTTTTGACAGGATTTTCTGGCGCTGGAGCCTGTGGTCACAAATACGAATTCCGCGATCACGTCTAAACGGTCTAAATAATCAAGAATCTTTTACAAGACCAAACCCTTCGCGATCCCATCACCTCCCATCTCCCTCCGCAGTCCAGCACACCTAAGCGGGTACTGTAGACCGAATTCTACAAATCTTTCAGCGCATTAACTGGGAGATAGAAACAATATTTAAAAATGAGAGTTTCGGGCATTCCCCTCGCTGCAACTGAAATTACAGGCTCCATTTCCTGTCCCCAAAGGGACTGCAAAATCGTCCGCTGAGAGCGGGACGCCTCCCGCCCCCTCCAGGCTGGCGCCCGCGACCGCCACACTCCCCCTGCCCGGGCCCCGCGGGCGCGAGGAGGTGGCGGGGACGCGGGGACGCGGGGACCCGGGGCGCCCTCCCCTCCCCCTCCCAGCGCCAGCACCCACCTCGCGGCAGCGGCTTCACCTCCCCGTTCTCCTCCCGGGCGGCCCCGCTGGCCTCGCCTGCCCCGCCGAGGCCGTGCCTCCTCCTTTCCTTCTCTCGCTTCTCCTTGGGTCGGCGCGGCTTGGCGTTGGCCGAGGAGGTGGCGGCCGGGAGCAAGAGATGGTGAGGCTGAGCGTGCAGCAGCGTAGGAGGGACCAGCAGTTTGCGCGGCACCGGCTGAGATGAGGAAGCAGAGGCTGACGAAGGGACCGCGGTGCCAGCGGAAAAAGAGAAACTGCTCCGAGCAGAGGACGGGGAGGAGGCAGCAGACAGACCGGGAAAGCTCCAAGACGCAGGGCTGCCATAGCTCTGAGGCGAAGGTGCCGCCAGCGGCTGCAGCTGCCTGCTGTTCCCGCCGCTGCTCCCTTCTCCGTTCAGTCTCCTCGGCGCCTTCTTCTCCTCAGTCCGGACCTTCTTGGCCGACAGAGGACCTGGTGGGTCCCGGAACGGGGGCTGCAATTTGCCAAACGGTTCTTTCTCCGAGACGGCAGCGGTAGCGCCGTGCACGGGGCTCGGCGGTTCCGCCATTTTGCGCTCCTGTTGTATTTACTCTCCTCGGCTCCCGGGCGCGGGGCAGGGGCGGGCCCTCAGCGAGGGGCGGGCGAGGGGCGGGGGAGGGGCGGAGCGGACGGGCCACCGGCGAAGCCCTCCATTGGACGAACCATGCTGAGGGATCCCTCTGGGAGCCAACCAAAGGCGCGAATCTGGAGCCGAAGAGGCAGGATCGCCAAGCGGACCCGTTTTGGAGGTCACAGCTCCTCTGGGCGCGGCTTAGTGGCGGAGCTTGCAGTGAGGGGAGGGTCTTCCACTTGTCGCCAGCGTGAACTCTGGTGCCCCGTGAGTGTTCGGAATGGACCCCCAAATCTGCCCCCGCCAGGTCGCACTCGACTCTGTTTCGACGACTTTTTTTGTATCACTTTCTCTTCCTTTTTGCCTTGGGGTCCCTTTGGTCCCTCCCTTTCTCTTCGCTCTCAGAAATCCGAGTTTCGCAGATGCTTAGCTCAGAGGAGAAAATTGTGTGCGGAATTAAGTCCTTCCTTCTGTTAGGCAGTTGGATGGGAGGGACCAAAAATCACTTGGTGTCCTGACAAGATTTGTTACTGTTGCTAAGATCGTCAGCTCTAATGCTTTGAGGGAGATAACTTCCTGCAAACCTAGAACTTTCGGATTTCTTCCGAGCTTGAAGGTAAGACGCCCTGGAGAATTTTTCTTTTAAACTTTTATGATACACTCGTAAAGATCTTGATTTTATTGCAGTTGTTAACAAATGAAACTTGCTAAGAAAAATCCGTTAGCGATATTTATTGATGTTTGAAAGGCAAAAAAAAATTTTTTAACTGTAAAATAGTGGTTAGCATCCTGAGTGTTCGATGTTTTATAAGCGTGTGTTTTGATTTCTAGCTTAGAAGATAAGGAATTGGGGGAGATGAGGTACAGTAGTACAGTTGCAACCGAGGCGAGGAGTAAGATTTTAATTTAACTCTGAGGTCTCACAGGAGATTAACAAATCAAAGGAACAGACGCAAAAATAAAAGTCAAATCAGGAAATGAGCAGTCGGAGAATATTCTTAAGTCTTAAAAGGAGCCCCAAGTTACCTGTAACTTTATGGAAAACAGTTAAAAGTAACTTTCCAGGATTATCATTTCTTGTGACCGTATGAAATTGGAATTTTTTGTTTTCCCTTTTTTGTTTGTTTAGAATACTTTGGAGTCAAAATTTAATAGTGGTCCTTTTTTTAGGTGCGTCAGATTTTTAAAATAATCAAAGTATTTATTTCCTTTAATACATATCAGTGAAAGAAAGTGAAAACTTAGTGGTTGCAATTGATTGTCAGCATATGTATTCACGAAAAGGAACATTGGTGGGAAAGCAGACTAAGAGGATGGGGCTGAAAATCATCAGCTACTAACCAGCTTTGTGACCTCCGTCACAATGCTTCATCTGTCAGAGCCTCTGTTTTAGCAGAATAAATTCAATTACATGATCACTAAGGTCTCTTCCATGCTCTAAACTTCTGCCATATGCAAGAAGCTTTACAAAGTCACACTGAAACCATTACAATTAGAGTAGCTTCTTTTTTTTTATTTGAAAAACATTTTTTTTAATATTTACTTATTATTGAGAGACAGAGCATGAGCATGGGAGGGGCAGAGACAGGAGAAGACACAGAATCCGAAGCAGGCTCCAGGCTCTGAGCTGTCAGCACAGAACCTGACGCGGGGCTCGAACTCACAAACTGTGAGATCATGACCTGAAGTCAGATGCTTAACTGACTGAGCCACCCAGGCGCCCTAGAGTAGCTTCTTAATTGTTGACCTTCCAAGCGCATAAATGTGTCTCTTGTGTATGGTAATATGGTAATTGGAAACTTGTGCCATTTATTTTCTCATCTCCCACATAGAAGTCTAGGATGTCTAACTTTGTAAGGGCCCAGCTACGATGTACTCTCACCTACGATGTACTCTCACCTTCAGGAATTTTTTTCTGCTTGCACTATATATAGTCTTTTATACTATTATGCACTCTTATCAGTCCTAACCTTAAATTTGCAGAGCCTGGGCAAATGTGGCTCAGAGGCTCACGTACCATGTGTCTAAACATTTAAGTTATAAATCAAGATAGCAAACTATTATAAAAAAAATATTCTGGGGCACCTGGCTGACTCAGTCAGTGCAGCATGCAACTCTTGATCTCAGGGTTTTAAGTTCGAGCCCCACATTGGGTGTAGAGATTATCTAAAAAATAAAATCTTAAAAAAAAAAAATGTATTCTATTCTAATACATGATGTATCTACTGAAATAATGATCTGGAAGGCCAGGTTTAAATTTAGAACTCTCATATTTCTAGCATTCTCAGATGCATCCCATTCTCTTCCCATTCCCAGCTTCTTCACTTACCACACCAGAAGAAACCTTGCATGTGTGCATTCAACATGTCCAAGCTTATGTCCACATCCTTCACTTCCTGCAAATAGTGATATCTAATCAGCACAGCTCTGTCTGCCCCCTGATCTGGGCACACATGGTCCCCTGATCTCATGGACTCCTTACACTTTGCAATTGGAGGAAGATCCTTCCAGGTAATTCAGTTTGCACTATTACTGTTATCAGCGTTCAATTAACTGTTTTCTTTCCTGTGTAATCAACCATTCTCTTTCAACTAGATCATTCCTTATTAGGAGAGAATTCCCATCACTGTCACCAATTCCTGTTGGCTTAATCTCTGCTGCCTTACTGAAACCATCCACTTTTCTCCATGCTCATTGTTGGTACCCTATTCAAAGTACTGCCCCCTCGCACCAGGATAACTACACTGACCTTTGTTGTGATTTCCCTATATTCTTGTTTTCTCAAATCTGTTCTCCATTCTACCCAGAATGCTCTTTTCAAAACCTAAATTTGGTAATGTCTCTTTCCTTGCTTCACACCTGCCAGTGGCTTCCATTGCTTTTAGGATAAAGAGCAAATCCTTAATGTGACCTACAAGACACATCATGATCTAGTACTTTCTTCTGTATCAAGGTAAAAGCTCTTTAGTTTCTAGAATGCACCATGCTATCTTTCAACCTAAGAATATCACATATGTTTCCACTGTGTGGAAAGCTTCTCTCCTTACCTGATGCTTCTGTGATGGTTTGGTTAATGAGCATAATGGAGGCAGATATCATGAATACCTCCATTATTTCTAACCTGCATGACTTGATGGACGGTGGTACCATTCACTGAGCTAGGAAACATTGGAAAAGGGACAAGTTTGGACTACTTCCTGACCTTGGACCTGATGAACATGAGATGCTGGTGAGAAATCACTTCCTTTGGATCTCAACTTAAGCCAATTCTCACTTGTTTAGAAAGCCTACCTTTTCTTCCCCATCAAGACTAGATTCCTTGTTTGTTCCTGTTCTTTTTAGCCCCATTTCTTCTGCTTTTCGTTGTTGTTATCAACTCACTGATAATCTTTCCCACACCTTTTCATTCTCTCCTCTATAACAACCTCTGTTGAAAACATACCCCATATACCCTGCTTCTCCATCTTGTTTGAAACCTTGAGGACACAGCCTGTACATTTGAAAGTTGTTTCTTCTCAGGGCGCCTGAGTGGCTCAGTCAGTTAAGTGTCTGACTCTTAATTTCAACTCAGGTCATGATCTCGCATCAAGACTCCACACTGGTCTTGAGCCTGCTTAAGATTCTCTCTGTCCCTCTCACAGAATTTCAGGTTGTTAGTAGTCTTTCAAAGTCATGTCAAAATCCCTCCCTCCTATCAGATTTTTGTGGTATGGCTGTATCATCCTTCACTGACTTCCTGGTCATTTTGCCACACTTAATGAAGATTTTGATATTTTGCTTATGTTCATGCCCTGTACCCTTCAGCCAACATTTTAACTGACCTCAGTGTCCACACTAATGAGCCATCCAATATTCTTGCCTCAGTGTTTCTTCTAGGACTTGCATTTCCATTCTGTTTCAGTCACAAAATAGCCCTTTCCTGATCCTTTTCATCACTCTTCCATCTCTGAAATCCTAAACTACAGTGTTTTAATATTCAGGTTCCTCATTCCTCTATACCATACCCTTCCCTTTGACCTCAGGAGTACTCCCAGACTCTAGATCTTTCTTTTTTACCTAATTATGATTGCCAAATAAAATATAGGACACCCAGTTAAATTTGGATTTCAGGTAAACAATGAATAAATTTTTAATATAAGTATCCCCCTACAGAATTTGGAATGTATTTATACTAAAAATATAATCTTTTTTTAATTAAAAAAAAATTTTTTTAATGTTTATTTATTTTTGAGAGAGTGCAAGGGGAGGGGCAGAGAGAGAGGGAGACACAGAATCTGAAGCAAGCTCCAGGCCCTGAGCTTTCCACACAGAGCCCAACACAGGGCTTAAGCTCATGAACCATGAGATCATGACCTGAGCTGAAGTCAGATGTTTAACCCACTGAGCCATCCTGGTGCCCCTAATTTTTTTTCTTAATGTTTATTTATTTTTGAGAGAGAGAGATACAGAGTACGAGCAGGGGAGGGTCGAAGAGAGAGGGAGACACAAAATCTGAAGCAGGCTCCAGGCTCCAAGCTGTCAGCACAGAGCCCAACACGGGACTCAAACCCATGAACTGTGTGATCATGAAATGAGCTGAAGTCAGATGTTTAACCCACTGAGCCACCCAGGCACCCCAAAAATATTCTTTATTTATCTGAAATTCAAGCTTAACTAGATGCCCCTTTTTAATTTTCTCAGTAAATCTTGAAGCCCTATAGTAATCCATCCTTTCTATACTTTCTTCACTCTCCAGCCTAGAGTCTATAGTATGTAATTGGTAGCAAACATTTACTAACACCTCAGTTCCTCACACTCTAATTCTCTTCCTCTCCATGCTGCTGGCAACGTCTATATCTGCTCTTCTGTAGCCGGCCTGAGCATTGTTCCCTCTTTTCCATTTAAATGTTTGGCATATGTCCCTGCTCTTGATCTCACTTTGCACACTTCTTTGTGATAGTATGCATCACAGTGTCTTCTGATCGCTCACAAATGCTGACAG
The DNA here is from genome assembly GCF_014898765.1 of Herpailurus yagouaroundi. Classification (NCBI taxonomy): domain Eukaryota; kingdom Metazoa; phylum Chordata; class Mammalia; order Carnivora; family Felidae; genus Herpailurus; species Herpailurus yagouaroundi. The sequence continues at coordinate 78,944,340 of NW_024412391.1, forward strand.
TTCCCAACTTCCCACCTGCCTTAACCTTGTATCTGATTACTCTTACCCAGATGCCAAGCGGACATAGCCACCAGTGTGGCCACAAATACCTCTGAGTTCATACCACCCATTCCCATCCTCCCCTGTGTCATCTCCTACATTCCTTACCATTCAAGCTACAAACTTGGGAATCTTTGACTTTTTTTTTCCCTCCTCCTCCACATTCAGTGGGTCACTGTCTCTAGCCAGTTCCTCTTCATTCTTGCTGCTGCTTCTTGCCTTCAGGCCCCAAGCCATCTTGGGTTTTGTCAATGATTTCCTTACGAACTGGTCTGTCTGCGTTCAGTCTTGCATCTTCTAAACTATGCTCCATGTTGCTACCAAATTGTATTTCTAAAATGTAAATCTGGAGGTGCCTGAGTGGCTCAGTTAATTAAATGTCCGACTCTTGATTTTGCCCCAGGTCATGATCTCATGGTTTGTGAGTTGGAACCCTGTGTTGGGCTCCATGCTGACAGTGCAGAGCCTGCTTGGGATTCTCTCCCTCCGTCTCTCTCTCTGCCCCTCCCCTGCTCATGCGCTCGCTCTCTCTCGCGCGCTCTCTCTCTCTCAAGAATAAGTAAATTAAAAAAAAAAAAAAACCTTTAAAATGTAAACTCAATTATCCTTCAGTCTCTTCAGGAATTCTCTTTTGCATATGAAATAAAAGTCACTTTTTAGTGTAGATATGAGCCATTCTTGATATATAACCCCACCACTATCTTTCTAACTCTCTTACAGCTTCCCTCTCTTTCATCTATTCTGAATTATGTGTAATTGCTAAAAGAGTTGCACTCCCTGTCGCCATGTGCATTCTGTTTCCTCTGCCTGGAATACAGTAATAAAGCTCTGCTTGCCCTTTCAGATTTAGTTTAAATATCTCCCTTGGCAGTGCTTCCTGAATGGTCAGTGAGAATTGAGCATTCCTTTGTGCCATCATCATTCTACATAGGATCATTGGTCTCTGCTTTTAGCCTGTGAGCTCCTCTATGACAGAGATAATGCAGTATTTATGTTTGTGTGCATAGTATCTGGGATGATCAGTGCTCAATAAATGTATATTGAAAAGACCTGTGTAAAGTGCAGGTTTGTGATCTTTATGGTAAGATGGGAACCTGGGGCTACAAACTTGAATGCCACATGGTCTTGGTACATTCAAAAATAATAAAAATAAGGCAAGCTGAATGTTATCTAGTAAGAAGTGGTGAGGACTGTGGAAAACTAAGAATACTTGCCTTATCTACAAGGTACATTTGCTTCTCAGCTCTAACTGATATTTCCATATGGAAATGCAGTGGGCCTACTTGCTAGATATCTAGATTTTTTTAAGTTTTTTGAAGTTTTTGAAGTTTCCTAAGAAGCTGTGTGAGCCAAACAAAACTTACCAGGTGTGTAACCCAGTGTGACTTCTGATCTAGAAAAGAACAGCTTAGTTTGGGTAAGGTAGGTTTTGAGAGTTTCGTTTGTTAATGCACAACCCTACCTTTGTCAATTGCTGAAATAGATGCTAAGTAAATGCATTTGGCCCTTGAATGACATAAATGTCAACTACATGGGTCCACTTATACGTGGATTTTTTTCAATAACCATAGTACAGTGCTACAAATATTTTCCTTATTAGTAACATTTTTTCTAGCTTACTTTATTATAAGATTACGGTATATAATATAAACAACATACCAAATATATATTAGTTTACTGGTATTGTTAAGGTTTCTAGTCAATAGTAGGCTGCTAGTAGTTAAGTTTTTGGGGAGTCAAAGTTGTATGTGGATTTTTGACTGCACAGGTAACAGTTAGGACCTCTAGTCCCCATATTGTTCAGGAGTCAACTTATACTCAGGTTTCCAGCCATAATGTTTGTTAGCAGAGCTTAGAGCTGCCTGCTGCACCTCTTAGAATCTGGTTTCTGTATACATGATGCCCTCCAGTATTCCTGAGCTGAACTATATTTTCACTGTGCCAGTACACTATCCTCTGGCCTTGTCCAGGTTCCTGACACCCTTGGCTGAAGGTCTTTGTGCTTTATAAAACCCCATATTAACCTTAAAGACATCTCTTCTACCAATCTGGCTTGGACATCTCAAAGCCCTGCTTCTACCACATTGACCTGCTCATCTTTATGTGTCTTTCTGACTTGAGTTATTGCTTGTAAAGAGTGGTTCTGTGCTTTAAGAAAGCCTGACCTTTTCAGCTACCATGTTGTCAGTTCTAATTTAGTCTACGTCTAGTACAGGGGCCAGCAAATTTGTTTTTAAAGAGTCCAGTAATAAATATTTTAGGTTTTGCAGACCACATGGTCTTTGTAGCAAATATTGTTTGTTGCACAAAAACAGCCATAGATAGCATGTAAATGAATGGGTGTGATTATGTTTCAGTAAAACTATATAAAATTAGGAAGCAGGCTAGATTTGACTGCAAGAGATAGTTTGCTGACTGTTGTTTTAGGATTTTGATTTCTACCTTTATACCATGTGAAAAGATGGTTGAAGATCGCATGCCACTCTCCACTCATGCTGCATTAGCCACACTAGCTTTCTCTCTTTTCCTTAATCATGCCCATTCCTATCTGAGATCCTTTGCCCAGGCAGTTTCCCCTGCCTGGAATGCTTCCTCCCTCCCACCCCCAACTCTCTATTCTTGCAGGTGTCCTAAAGGCTATCTTTGACCATTCAATTGAAGGTGGCTCTCTTTTCATTATTCTCTATCACAGTATTCTCTCTGTTTCAGAGCACCTGTCACAGTTTATAATTACTTTACAATTATTTCTTTACTTTTTATCATCTCCCTCGGTAAACAGTAAGCTCCATAGGACACAGATCATATCTTTTTTTTATTCACTCTGATTCACCTATGTATCTGTAGAATCTAACAAAATGCCTTGTATACATTAACCACTCAACAAATGTTTATTGGATATATCAGTATAGATAAATCAGTCAGTGAGTCAGTCTGAATTATGATTTGCCAATATAATTGTTTTCACCAGAAAATGATAGAATAGTTCTATAGTAGTCTAAAGGTAAAACCACCAAAAAAAGTCAAAATTTTAGCTTTCTGATGAATCCAGTTATGTCCACATATGGGTTTCAGTCATAGTAATTGTTTCCTAATATATTTGTACATTCATGCACTGAAAATTCATACAACTAAAATGCCATTCTAGGGGCGCCTGGGTGGCGCAGTCGGTTAAGCGTCCGACTTCAGCCAGGTCACGATCTCGCGGTCCGGGAGTTCGAGCCCCGCATCGGGCTCTGGGCTGATGGCTCAGAGCCTGGAGCCTGTTTCCGATCCTGTGTCTCCCTCTCTCTCTGCCCCTCCCCCGTTCACGCTCTGTCTCTCTCTGTCCCAAAAATAAATAAATGTTGAAAAAAAAAATTTTTTTTTAAAAAATGCCATTCTATATAACTTTTTTCCCAAAGGTACAGAACGGCTCCAGCTGAATAAGTAAAAGAACACCAAGTTATAGCATGAGATTTATGTGGCATTATATCTCCTACAGGGATGTTCAAGGCTATAAGAAAAACACTGATTATAATTCTGTCCTTTAGGAAGAAAGGTATGTTTAGATAATAGATGAAGTAGTGACAGGAGTAAGAGGGTCAATTTTGATTCTTTGGTAGCTGTCTTCAGAATTATAGAGTTAAGCAACTCTAAATAAATTTCAGAAAGAACCCTATTAAATTAGAACACAACATAGTATCTAAGGCTACTTAGTCTCTTTGTATGTATCTGAAAACCTTTTGTTGTACTAGTGGAGTAAAAAACCTTTAGATCAACATTGCATCTATCCACACCTAACCTGTTAAAAGAACTATTGGACTTACCTTCAGAAAAGGAAACTTATGAAGCTGCATATATTACATTATTGCCCTTTCTACTGGCAAATAAGATTTCTATCAAGTTTGAAGTCCATGTATACATATATGGCAAGAACCTACTGAACCATAGATACATCATCAATTTCTTTGGTATACCGACACTGGGCTCTGTAATGATAATGTAAATCCTTTCCCTCACCCTAATTGTAATCACTGAACTTACGAAGTAGAAAAGAAGCTATTTGAGATCCCAGGGTTGAAGCATACTATATGTTGTAAATAGAAGTGTTTCATACAGAAATAAATAAGAGGCATTCAATTATTATGAGATACGAGAAAGAATTAAAGTACCCAAATAGCATTTATTAACCAAATAGTATCCAACATAAAATGTTTTTTAAAAAATAAAGAATCTAGGTGGGTGCCTGGGTGGCTCAGTTGGTTAAGTGTCTGACTTTGGATCAAGTCATGATCTCACGGTTCTTGGGTTCAAGCCCCATGTTGGGCTCTGTGCTGACGGCTGGAGCCTGCTTTGGATTCTTTGTCTCCCTATCTCGCTGCCCCACTTGTGCATGCGCGCTCTCTTTCTCTCTCAGAAATAAACATTAATTTTTTTTTTTTTTTATAAAAAATTAAAAGAAAGGATCTGGGGCACCTGGGTGGCTCAGTCAGTTAAGCATCCAACTTCGGCTCAGGTCATGATCTCACAGTTCGTGGGTTCAAGCCCTGCATTGGGCTCTGAGCTGACAGCTCAGGGCCTGGAGCCTGCTTTGGATTCTGTGTCTCCCTCTCTATCTGCCCCTCTTCTGCTTGCACGCTCTGTCTCTCTCTCTCAAAAAACAAACAAAATAACTAAATAAAAGATGGGGGCGCCTGGCTGGCTCAGTCAGTGGAACATGTGACTCTTGATCTTAGAGTTGTAAGTTCAAGCCCCACTTTGGGTATAGAGATTGCTTAAAAAACAAATAAATAATTTAAAAAATAAAAGATGAATTTGGGACACTGGAAGAGGATTATCTGTTAAATTCAGCAGCCACTTTGAGTTCAGTTGGGTATCTCCAAAACTTTTCGGATTTATCATGCAGCTCCTTCTCACAATATTTTACAGGTTCCTCTTCTTCTCAAGCATTAAATAGTAGAGGCGCTGAAATTTCAAGGCAAGGACACTTTTTTCCCTCTCACATTATTTTTCCTGGCCAATCTCAAACATGCCATAACTTTAATAAATTAGTTTTATAGTTATAGCTCCCCAATGGACATCTCTAGACCTGACTGTTCCTGTGTGTTTATGACCTATCTAATCAGCATCTTCCATGGATATGTCAAAAACACCTCAAACTCAACATTTCTGTGGCAGAGATGGCTAGTATTTGTTTGCCCCCTTCTTCCTTACTACCGGAACCTTTATTTCATTTAGTTTGCAGTGTGCCTAGGTTAACAAGAAAAAATAGCCTTCCCAACCTCCCTTCCTCTTGGAGATGGCAATAATATGGTGGATGTCTTTGGGTGAGGTTTTCAGGAAGGCCTTTTAAGGGTGGGAAGAGACACTTAGCCTATTTTCCCTTTCCCCTTTCTCTCCTGCCTGGAACTTGGATAAAGGAAAAAAAAAAAAAAAGGGCAGTAAATGGTCAAGATTGAAAGCTTCCAATCCATATATTTTTTTATTCAACATTTTAGATGAGTTGAATTCTCACCTCTTAACCAGTAATATCATTTTCCAACAAATATAAGCCAACCACTTGCTCAACCACAATCTTCTTTCCAGTTTGAGTATGCACTCAAGTTCAGCAGAAAGAGAGCAAAGCAGAGGAAAGTGAAGTTGAAAAGTGTAAGTGAGGGAGTAGCCCACTGTTTAAAGGCTTCATTGAAGAGCCAGAAGGAACCACAAAGCAGAAAGAAGGTATAAAGAGTAAAAGGGACCAATAAAGTAAATAGAAACCATCTATAAATATGTCTCTTCTGGAGTTAATTTTGCTGCCAGAATTTTAATATGGGAGGACATCAGATCATTTTAGAAAAGGATAGGAAGCCTATAAAATGTATGACGGGAACCTTATTCAATGTTGTAAAGCTCTTAAAAGCATGTTTTGTCGTTCCACTCAATTCTCTGGGAAGAAGGAACTATTTTAGTTGATGACTGGTGGGTAGAGGGTAAAATATAACCATGAAACCTAGGTATGGCAAAGAGGTGTAAAGAAAAATGATAAACTCATAGAATATCTGGATTGAAAAACCAATCCTATACCCAGTTTGTGAATTTTCTTTACTACATACCCTTTCCTTTCTTTTCGAACAGGAAAACTTCACCTCCAGAATAATTGTTCTCTGCTTTATAGCTTTAGCCACACTATCTGACCATTACTATGGGTAGAAGGATAATATTTACTGAGTGCCTCATATAAGCCTCATATTTGTGGACATTTCACTTTATCCCGTGTTTTCAAAAAAGTTTTCCAAGGCAATTTTCAAAACTGAGCTCGAATGGCACATTCATTCTGACTCTAAAGCAGTTTTCTTTCTAATGTGTCCTGTCTTGCAGGGGAGAGCAGAACTTTAAAACATCAAAAAAAAATTGTTTTTAATTTTATTTATTTTGAGGGGCAGGGGGTGGGGAAAGAGGATCCAAAGCAGCCTCTGTCCTGACAGCAAAGAGCCCCATGAATTCAGGAACTGTGAGATAATGACCTGACCGAAGTCGGCTACCTAACTGACTGAGCCACCTACGTGCCCCTAAAGCATCAGATTTTAAATTCAAACATTTACCAGACCTTTTTAGAAGTTTCAGTTAATTAAATTGCTATATTCTGAAAATGGGCATTCAAAAAAGGTACCATGTTTCTTAGGGTACTGGTGCTTTTTTATCTCCCAGAAAAGAATAGGCCAGCATTACTACTAGGGGAAGGAGTGAGAGTGGGAGAGAGTAGGAAAGACCAACAGACCTATAGAAACAGTGGCCTCAGCTTTTATTTTATTTTATTTATTTATTTATTTATTTATTTATTTATTTATTTATTTATTTATTTTCTAATGTTTATTTTTGAGAGACACACACACACACACACACACACACACACACACACACACACACAGCATGAGCAGGGGATGAGTCAGAGAGAGAAGGAGACACAGAATCTGAAGCAGTCTCCAGGCTCCGAACTGTCAGCACAGAGCCTGACATGGGTCTCGAACTCACAAACAATGAGCTCATGACCTGATCTGAAGTCAGATGCTTAACTGACTGAGCTACCCAGGCGCCCCTGGCTCCAGCTTTTAGAGAAAATTTATAATTCAGTTGCCCAGAGAAAGTCTGGGTAACCTGAACATCGTGAAGCAAGTCTAACAGATTCCAAGGGGCAAGGGGGATGACCCACAGTTAGATGACAACAGTTTTGTGCAAACACTGCTCCTAGAACCAGGGAATTACGAAGCTATGACTGTCACAAAGTTATCATTTCATTATTTCAGTTTTACAGATTTTACTTTGAAAAGCTTTTTTGTATAATTTGTACAGAGCCATGAAGTAACATGTATCTTGCCTTAGATTCAAGTGCTGGCTCTTGATTCTCATCAGATGAATAACTATTTCTATACCATTTGATTCAAAAATAGATGTATAATTAAACAGCTATACTAAAGAACCATCAAATAAATAACCACTTTTTAAGTTAACTTTTAAATCTAACTCAAGCTGTATTGTAATTCCTATTCTTTTTTTTTTTTTTTTATAAAATTTTTTTTTTCAACGTTTATTTATTTTTGGGACAGAGAGAGACAGAGCATGAACGGGGGAGGGGCAGAGAGAGAGGGAGACACAGAATTGGAAACAGGCTCCAGGCTCCGAGCCATCAGCCCAGAGCCTGACGCGGGGCTCGAACTCACGGACCACGAGATCGTGACCTGGCTGAAGTCGGACGCTCAACCGACTGCGCCACCCAGGTGCCCCTCTTTTTTTTTTTTTTTAAGAACTAATTTTTAAGTAATCTCCGCACCCAACATTGGACTCAAACTCATAACGCTTACATCAAGTCTCCCACTCTACTGACTGAACTGGTCAGACACCCCTGTAATTCCTATTCTTAGGATTTTATTGTTGGTCTTTTCTCTATATTCGATTTTAATGCCTAAAAAATACTAAGTTCTACACTATTGTCACTGGGAGTTTTAACATCTATTAGTGAAGAGGATGGAAAAAAAAGGTACAAATCTGGTACCTGGAAACCTTGAATACCAAGGCACAAAGCCTCGGGTCAAAGTTTGCCATATCCATCCTTGCCAACAGAGATTGACAAGTCCAGTGGCCAAAGTGGATAAACTTTATTTTTGTAAAGTTATTGTAACTTGGGTGGAATTTGTCTTGAAGTCTTAATCTTGCCATTTGAGTTCACAAATACTAGCAGTGTGCCTGGCTCATCACCTTGATACAGGTCACAAGTGTGGGGAGTATAGATGTTGAGTCTCTTCTTCTTCACCGTGAACTGTCAGCACATAGGCATAGCTATTAGAGGCACAAAAGGTCTAAATACCAATGGAAGTGCTTCAATGATTATCATAGGAAAATAAGCCTAAAGTAATGCAGCATCAATATAACTACAGGTATACAGTCATAATATGTAGTGCTTATAAATCAATAAATAACTTAGTTTGGGGATTAAATACTATTTCTGATACTCCAGGTAGAGGCATTAAACAGAAAAATATAAATACATTAGTGGCAAATGATACAGATTTTTTAAAGATGCGGAGGACATCATTATTTTTATTTCTATTGGGATACTAATAATGCCAATTACCGCTGTATAGATAATTGAAAATACAAATCGTATTTATCTCAACTCACATTAACTCTTCTGCTTCCCAGGATAATCTCTCATGTTTATGATGAGAGATTTTAGTAATTAAAAATTTTTTTTCTAAGTTTTTTAACATTTATTTTTGAGAGACAGAGATAGAGCACAAGCAGGGGAGGAGCAGAGAGAGAGAGGGAGACACAGAATCCAAAGCAGGCTCCAGCCACCAAGCTGTCAGCACAGAGCCTGATGCAGGGCTCGAACTCATGGACCCCAAGATCATGACCTGAGCTGCAGTTGGCCGTTTAACCAACTGAGCCACCCAGGCACCCCCAAAATTTTTTTGCTATTCAGTGATGTTATTACTTTCTACAGTTTCTTTATTCCTTGATATACTACGACTTACGCTAGAGGTGCTTGCTTTTCTTACTACCTATTATGAATTCCCCTTTTCAGTTTATTTTCAACTAATTATTAGATAGCCTGCTTTTTATTGTCCATATGCATGAAGTAGTTAGCAGGTACTTATTTTTTTCTGTTTTTGTTTAAGTAATCTCTATACCCAACATGAGGCTCAAACTCACAACCCCAAGATCAAGAGTCACCAGGTGCCCAAGTTAGCAAATACTTACTAAACATCCACTTGGTACCCAACAGTAGGCTAAGTTCTGGGAATATAGCAGTAGACAAGGCAGACATGGTCCTTGTCCTCATGGAGCAAACCTTACTATCTAGTCACAAGATCTGTTTCCAATAAGCCTTTCGTTGATGCTTCATTATTCAAGACTCTTCTCTCATTTCTTACTCATTTATTCATACAACAAACAGTAGTGAGTATCTGTATGGACCCAGGACACCATGACGATATAATTGAGAAAACAGACATAACCTAAATTATAGCACTGTCGTTAAAGTAATGCAGTGGTAGCATGAAATATATACATTGAAAATAGAAAAGGCAGATCAACAGCTCTGGATGGAAAAGAGAATATTCAAGCAGAATTAAAGATTAGTAAGCAAAGAAAATGGAGAAGGACTCTTGAGGCTGAGGAACGAGCATTTGGAAAAAGATAAGGAATGACATGTTCAATATGCTATTCTCTGTAAGAACTTCATTGTAGTTAAGTGTAAAGGACACAAAGTGCCAAAAAAGGAGAGGAGTCTCTCAAATGGGCTAGAGCCAGATTGTGAAAGGTTTTGCCCACAACTGCCTTGGCATGTTGGAGTCATTGAACACATCTTATTAACTTAAGGGCTTAAATGAGGAAGAGTGAAAAATGTTCATGTAACTGTGTTTCACTTCCTTCTAATTGCTCATGGGGTTCACCAGGTGCTTCTTCCTGACTTTAACTGAATAGTTCTGCTTGCCATACAAGACTCGTTTGCATTTTAACTCTCATGTAATACTTAAACACTATTGCAGTTATCACAGCTTTCTCACAAACCAAGTAATAATAGGCACAATTTGAAATTTGAAATTAGATTTACTTTTGTTCTTACTAATAAATTGTTTGAATTTAAAATGATATATTCATTTCACACAACTAATCTCTTCATTTAGCATACAAATACTTTGAAAGTAAAATCATTAAATACTTTGATGTTGGTTATAAAACAATACTCAGGTAGCTTCAGCTTCTTCCTTCTATTTCTCTATTTTTTTTTTAAGTTAAAAGTCTATTTTGAAGAGATTTTTGACACACATATAAATGCCAAAGCAGGGAAAAATGGTTTAAAATACCGTTAAACTAGGGGCGCCTGGGTGGCTCCATCGTTTAAGCAACTGACTTCTCCTCAGGTCATGATCTTGCAGTTCATGGGTTCGTGCCCCGTGTCAGGCTCTATGCTGACAGCTCAGAGCCTGGACCGTGCTTCGGATTTTGTGTCTCCCTCTCTCTCTGCCCCTCCCCCTCCTCATGCTCTGTCTCTCTTGTCTCTCAAAAATAAATACACGTTTAAAAGAAATTTTTTTTTAAAATAAAATACTGTTAAACTAAATAAAGGCAATGAAGCTTAAACCAATCGTTATTCTTATGGGAGGCACCAAGTCAATACTTATCCCATTCTTGAGAAGAAATATCTGAATGCAGGATGTTTGTGGTTTTAAAGTAAGTCTTTCCTTAAGTTCGGGAAACATATATTAAGTACTTACTCTATGCCAAACTTCATTTTAGTCACTAAAAATATAAAAATGAGTAAAACATGCTTCCTGCTCTCAATGGACTTGTCATCTACTGAAATGTTAAGTTGAACCATATGAAATTGCTTTTTTTAGGTCAAAAATGGTCAAATACCAGTTCAGCCTAACATGTATATGTAAACAGATTTTCCATGATAGAGATAGGAACGAGGTACTACACACACTGAGAAAGTGCTTCATGCTGCCTAGAGCATTCAGCGAAAGCTTCCCAAAGGAGATGACATTTGAGCTGAGTTTTAGAAAATGATTGGGAGTTCACTGTGTGTTTACAGGAAGCGAAGAGAATGAGGGCATTCCAGAAATAGGAAACAGCATGTGCAGAGTTGTTGAAGCGAGAATGAGCCTAGCGCATGTGGGAAATTGCACATAGTTCAGACTGGTTGCAATGCCAAATATGTTGGGGGTGACAGGAGACGAGGCAGGTGAAGTAAGCAGAGGGCAGATGGTGGAAGGTTGGATGTTTTAAGCCAAAGAGCTTGACTTTATCCTTAAATTGGTGAGATGTCTGTAATCTAGGGAGTGTGCAAGGCAATCTGTCAGGAGTCAGAAAGAAAATATTACTAGTTATATGTATATATTTTTAAGTTTACTTATTTATTTTGAGAGAAACAGAAACAGCACAAGCAGGGGAGGGCAGAGAGAGGGAGAGAGAGAGAAGCCCAAGCAGGCTCCATCATGCCAGCACAGAGCCCAACATGGGGTGTGAACTCCTGAAACCGTGAGATTGTGACCTGAACCAAAACCAAGAGTCAGACACGCAACCAGCTGAGCCACCCAGGTGCCTCTACTTCATGTATATTTACCTTTGCCTTATCTTTTTCAAATTTCCAATTAAATAGGGGTTATAGGGGGCGCCTGGGTGACTCAGTTGATTAGGCATCTGATTCTCCGTTTCAGCTCAAGTCATGATCTCAGTTCGTGAGTTTAAGGCCCACATCAGGCTCTGTGCTGACAGCATGGAGCCTTTTTGTGATTTTCTCTCTCTCTCCCTCTCTCTCTGCCCCTCCACTGCTCTCTCTCTCAAAATAGTAAATAAATAAACTTAAAAAATAGGGGTTATAATGTATATAATTCTTAATGCATTACTGGATGTGAATAGTGTATAAATAAATGTACATGTATTATGGTGTGTTACAGATTGAATTGTGTTCCCCAAAATTCATGTTGAAGTTCTAACCCCTAGTATCTCAGAATATGACTTTGTTTGGAAATAGGGTACTTGCAGATGTAATTAGTTAAGATCACACCAGAGTAGTGTGGGCCTCTAATCCAGTATAACTGGTGTCCTTATAAAATAGATCACGCCACATGAAGATGGAGGCAGATGTTGGACTGATGCTTCTACAAGCCAGAGAACTCCAAGGTGGCCAGCATATCATCAGAAGCTATGGGAGAGGCATGAAACAGATCTTTCCCTCACTGCCCTCAGAAGGAACAGGTGGTGCTGACACCTTGATCTCGGATTCTAGCCTCCAAAACTGTGAGACAATTTTCTCTTGTTTAAGCCATCTAGTTTATGGTACTTTGTTATGGTGGCCTTTGAAACTAATACATGGTGCATGGTCGAAAAGTTTGGAGACCCCAGTTAGAGAATGAGAGCCATGGAAGAATTGGTATATGTTTAAGAGTCCAAACTATATATGTCCTGTCTTTATTCATTTTCTATATTTAATAACTTATTTTAGGGCACCTAGGTGGCTCAGTTGGTTAAGCATCTGACTTCATTCATGTCATCATCTCACAGCTCATGAGTTTGAGCCCTGCATTAGACTCTGTGCTGACAGCTCAAAGCCTGGAGCCTGCTTCTGATTCTGTATCTCCGTCTCTCTCTGCCCCTTTCCCCACTCAAGTTGTGTGTCTCTCTCTCAAAAATAAATAAACATTAAAAGAAAAACTCTAAAAAGTAAATAACTAAATTGAACAGATTTCTTAGCTTATCAGTACTTCTATTAAAGGCACTATAGTAGAAAACAATGTGTTCATCTTTGTGTTTGGTGTAGTTTATGTTAAAGGAAGGAGGAATTAGGAAATACTTAGTATACTTTAGTTCAAAACAGGGCCAGTTTTAGGGAAAAAATTTATATTTAAGAACCCCATTAGGCAGAAGTGGAGCCAAAATCAGAAATAGGGTCCTACCAACAGAGGTCATACCTGTGAACAGTCTGAGAGTTTATCATCAATGCTGAGAGGACTGTAGGCAAAGCATATATTATTCTAGCTGTGTAATTTTCAAGTGCTAAAGACAACCTGTCCTTTTTATACAAGTTATACATTAGTCATGTGTGTGAGATTCCAAAATAGTATGATTGAGACAGTTTTCAAGGACAGGGGTAACACCTTAAACTCAGATGTATCTCTTTAGAACCTGTGTGTGGGTCAGCAAAATCTGGAAGTCAGCAGTACATTAATTAAATAGCTTATTATTTAATAGTAACTAATCTATTAATATAAAACCCAGGTTAGTAGATATTAATTAATATATTAGCTAATTATTATGTTTCTATAGTAATACCAAATGTATTTACACATTAATGAATTTAACATATATATAAATATTTTGTTATTTTAGGTCTTTGTTAGCCATGGAATATTTGATCATTTTTGGCCTTATTTATGCAAGTCAGTGAAAACATTTTGAAGTCCTACTTTTTTTTTTTTTTAATTTTTTTTTTCTTTTTTCAACGTTTTTTTTTTTATTTATTTTTGGGACAGAGAGAGACAGAGCATGAACAGGGGAGGGGCAGAGAGAGAGGGAGACACAGAATCGGAAACAGGCTCCAGGCTCCGAGCCATCAGCCCAGAGCCTGACGCGGGGCTCGAACTCACGGACCGCGAGATCGTGACCTGGCTGAAGTCGGACTCTTAACCAACTGCGCCACCCAGGCGCCCCATTGAAATCCTACTTTTTAAAAAATTCAAATGTATTTATAATAGCTGTGCCATCCTTTAGACTTTTTAAAGTAATAGAATCATTTCTTCAAATAAACTCTTGTGTGGAAGCCCAGTATGCTCATAACTGCATTAGCAGTGTACCCATTATAGAGGACTGGCCATTTATAGAAATATATCCTCATGTTTTAAATCTTGTTTCTTATAACTAGTCTGGAAATTCTGTACTTTGTGGATATATTTTCTATATTCACTATAATTTGTTAACAGAATGAAAAAGAAATTATATAGAAGAGGATAATGAATATGCTACTGACCTATGATCATAGAACCTGTGCTTGGAGTTGCTATCCAGTAGTGGAACTAGATTTGTAAGAATACATCCATCATCTCTAGTTTGGACCCCTTTGTAACCAGCACTGCAGTCTGTGACCTATAGCTACTTGGTCCAGAATATAATGTCTACTATCCCTAGAAACACATTTCTCATTAAGGAACTTCCTTTTTGTGCTTCCACTACTGTTCTTTTAACAGTTTCTGTTTTTGCTTTATTCAGCTACACCTTTGCCACCTTTGGACTCAAAAACCTGTTTGTCCAGTTCAATAAATGTTTTTTTTTTTTTCTCTCTCTCTCTCATTCATGACTTATATTGTAAGCTCATAAATATTTGGAATTGTATATACTTTTTGTATGTTTAGATTGTTATAAAAACTGGCACCATATGGAGAAGTTGGGCATTAGCAGTGGAGTCTTTCAGAATTAAGAGTTTTTGCCTTCATGGTATTTATCACATGGCTATTTTTAAAGAACAAAATAAGTCAGGTAGCCAATCTGACTGCCAGTAAATTGCAATTCAGACTTTTCCACTTTTGTCTAAACTGTACATATAAAAAGATAGAAATGGGGTATAATTTGATCATCAGTGAATCTTTTCAATAAAAATATACCCAGAGTCTTTATTCTTTTTTTGTTGTTGTTATTGAAGTATAATCAACATACAGTGTTACATTAGTCTCAGGTATACACTATGATTCCACAGTTCTATACATTACAGCCCAGAGTCTTATATCAAATAATGTTTATTGAGACGCTACCATTATGCTAAGCCTTGGGAGGTGGACAGCAAGAAGTCAGATTCAGTATACAGTGGCAAATTAAATGAACATGATCCTGGCCTCATGGCATAGATATATTACAAATACACATATATACACACACACAAAAATATACTAATATAAGAAGTATAATATAATACTCTGATACAAGTTCTGAAGGAAATAAACAGAGTTCTTCAGTGGGAGTAAAAGAAGTTACTTTAAGTAAAACAGTCAAAACAGGAATGTGAAGTGAAAAGAAAGCATTCTAAGCAGAAAATAGCTTGTGCAAAGACCTTGAGGCCCACTAAAGTACTGGGCTTATTCAAGGAACAAGACCTTAAGTTCCATGAAGAAAAGATTTTTTTCTTTTGTCTAAAACAACATATGTTATGTAACAATCACTAAAGAAATATTTGTGTACAACTGAATGAATATCTGTATACCTAGGATTTAGTGAGTGCAAGTTGAGGTTGAAGAGGTAGGCAAAGATCAGCTATGCCAAGCCTTGTTAAAAATTGAGGGACCTCGGGGCGCCTGGGTGGCGCAGTCGGTTAAGCGTCCGACTTCAGCCAGGTCACGATCTCGCGGTCCGTGGGTTCGAGCCCCGCGTCGGGCTCTGGGCTGATGGCTCAGAGCCTGGAGCCTGTTTCCGATTCTGTGTCTCCCTCTCTCTCTGCCCCTCCCCCGCTCATGCTCTGTCTCTCTCTGTCCCAAAAATAAATAAACGTTGAAAAAAATTAAAAAAAAAAAAAATTGAGGGACCTAATTCACATTTTATAAAGGTCACTCACAACTGTGAGAGGAACTGTTTGGTAGAAGAAGGGAAACCCAGGTTCATGATGCAGTGGAGGTAGAGACAGTGGACCAAAGAAATCAGTAAACAACTATGTTAGAGCCAAGGTCAATGGGTTTAACTTCCTGCCCACTTCAGCAGCTTAGCAAAGTGATTGTGTCCAATATAGATCTTTATACCCCTGGAACTCCCATAGCCCTTCAACCCCCAGACCAAGCCTGGAAAGAAATTAACCTTTAGCTGAGAATTTAATCAAGCCCTTAAAGAAAGTAATTTCAGAGTTTCTCCTGAGTCTTTGTGTAATTAAGGGAATGACCATCTTAAATGAAGTCACAAGGACGATCAAGAATATAGATTATTTTATAACTGCTTTGGTTTATGCCCAATGAGTATTTCTTTTGAAGAGATTTTACCACACATACAGAAGCAAAAGCAAGGTACAATCATTTTTGGAATAGTGCTAAGCTAGGGGCCCCTGGGTGTCTCAGTCGGTTAAGTGTCTGACTCTTGGTTTTGGGTCAGGTCATGATCTCACCATTTGTGATTTCGAGCCCCACATTGGGCTCTGCACTGAACGTGCAGAGTCTGCTTAGAGTTTCTCTGCCCCTCCCTTTCTCTCCCTCTCTCTCAAAAAATAAATAAACATAAGAAAGTTTAAAAAATAGTGCTAAACTAAATAAAGCCATGATACTAAACTAATGGTTATTCTTAGAAAAGGCTTACCTCTCTCACACTTCCTGTGGCAATGTTGCAAGGAAATAGTTGTTTTCATGGAGACTCTACCTGTTGTTCTAGTCAGTGGCCAATAGAATTGAGCCTAGGGACTGGCAGAGAAGTGTCTGGGATGCTAAGGAGCAATTGCTTGGTGGGTAGCTTAGAAGGACATTAAGACAAAGCCTCTTTTCCCCCAACATATACTAAAAATAACCTTGACCAGAGCTGTGAGGCTGACAGTTGTTTTATAATATTGATTAGCACATAGGTTCTCAGTGAATCAGGATTTGCTACCTCACAGGGTTAAGTAGCCTGTTTCACTTTTGTATTGATCTAGTCATTAGAGTTACTTCTTTCATTGAGCCAAGGCTTTTCCACCTTTATTCCCACCTGTTGTATGTAGTTTTACTCTCTCGATGTCTAGCAAATAAGGCTGATCACTTTTGTTGGAATTTTAAGATTTAATTTATTTTGGAATGGCTGCCTGGGCTACTTTTAATCCTCTAGTATATTACAAAAGAAAATGAATCAGTGGCAAGAATTAAACTTACAAGATGCAGAGGACAAAGTGCTGCCTGTGAAGGTAAATTTTGTCTTAAGATTTGCCAGTCCCTTGCAGCCCTTGTAATGAGGCAACTCAGTCTACATCTGTCTAGCCAAAATAAGTAAAAAACAGATCATTGCCCTATTCCCTTCCCCTCCTCCATTCCTAAGCCACATACATAACTGGTAGAAAATTACCAAGATCCCCCATTGAGTTGTAAGGTACCATCCTTCCACAGCCTTGACTTTGGCTGTCCCTTTCGCCGCACTCTCCCTCTGTGTATTCTATTCAGTCTCCTGCCCTCCTTCTTCAGCAGCTATTCCTCCACCCGTTTTGCCTCTTCCAGAAATGTAACCTTTGTGCCATACTCGTCATCTTGTAGTTTAACCCCTTTTTAAGAAAAAAGTTCCTTTATCCTCATTGTATCTGGGCCTCTTGGAGAAGAGAGAAATACGCACTGTCCATCAGCCAGTTTGTACCAGAAACAGTAATACAACATGTATAGTCAACTGTACAAACATGATAAGTTTGGAAAACAGGGAAAAGTAAACATCTATAATCATACCATACTAACACAAATCCATTCATCTGTTTATTTATACGCTTATTCATTCATTCAAGTCACCAGATATTTACTGACTACCTATTATGGTAGTAACTGCCATGCCTTGTAGGGAATTATGTTCTGGTAAGGGAACTGTAGCTAAGTAGAAACAACCACTAAAATACCACTGTTTCGGTATATTTTTATTGTATCTTAATCTTACAGTTTTTCTAATACATTGCAGTTATACAGTCTATACAGTCTTGCATGCTTTATTCTACTTTTTAACTTACAGCACATGACAAGAGAGGGGCAAAACTATTTATTCAATATTTTTGCCTGTCAGGAATAAGATCCTATTTTTTTTTTAATGTTTATTTATTTTTGAGACAGAGACAGAGCATAAGTGGGGGAGGGACAGAGAGAGAGAGGGAGACACAGAATCCGAAGCAGGCTCCAAGCTCTGAGCTATCAGCACAGAGCCTGATGCGGGGCTTGAACTCACAAACTGTGAGATCATGACCTGAGCCGAAGTCAGTCGCTCAACTGACTGAGCCACCCAGGCACCCCAAGATCCTATTATTTTTAACCTGAGTCTGCAGTTCATATAGCAGGCCCTGTTCCTGATCTGCTTCACAGAGCCTATCTCTAGCCATACTGTTTTTCCACCTTATAACTGGGTGAGCTTTGGGTAGATAGGTACTTCTCATTGCCCAGCAGTCTTCAATAAGGGTGCCAGTTGAGCTCACTCTTATTTAATTGGAGGCTGGGGCAGAATAGGCATCAGTCTGTGAAGAGGATCAGCCCTGGGCCAGCTATTTCAGTTCCTTACAGATCAGCGTGCGTGCGGATGATAGAGGTGTCACGACTTGAACCATAAGACCATGATCCTGTGGATGTTTTCTCATCTCTTGACTCGACTCTTCTTCCTTTATTCCTTCCTTCCTTCTTTCCTTCCTTCCTTCCTTCCTTCCTTCCTTCCTTCCTTCCACAGTCTTATTGTTTTACCTCTTCTCCTCCCAGATTTTCACAAAAGACTACTTGTTTTTTTTTCTGGAATGCCACCTCTCCACATGGAAAAGTGAAGGCCTAGTTCATTTGATTTCTTCTTGTAGTTTTACTCTCAGGAATAGAGAAGGGGGAGGGAATAGGGCAATGATCTGTTTTTCACTTTTTTTGGCTAGATAGCTACAGATTCAGTTACCTCATTAAAAAGGCGGCAGTGACTGGCAAATCTTAAGACAAAACTTACCTTCACGTGGGGCACTTTGTCCTCTGCATCTTATAAGTTTAATTCTAGCCACTGCTTCATTTTCTCTTGCAGTATATTAGTCTTACAAATTTCATAGCCTCCGGTGTCCATTTGGGGTCTGTAGCTTTAGCCCTTGCCTGGTTTCTGCTCTCTTTGTAGTTAGAATCATATTTTAATATAACTAAATCATACCCCAGTATTTTTTTTTTTTTTACAATTCAGTGGTTTTTAGCATATTCACAAAGTTGTGCGACCATCACCACAATCTAAGAACTTTTTCATCACCTCAGTAAGAAACCACACATCCATTAGCTGTCACTCTTCATTTCCCTTACTCTTCTGCCAGCCCTAATTAACCACTTGTCTATTTTCTGTCTCTGTAATCTGTCATTTCTACTGTTGGTAGAGAGGATAAGTGCAGATGGGGAGAAAGGTGAGCTCTGGTTCGGAAGTGAGCTTCTGCTTCTGATTTCTGCTTATCTGCCATCCCCCAAACTTGAAGTTAAATAAAACTCCTTGCCTCTTTGAAGATGTTCTTCCAAAGATTTCCATCTGATCTCCAAAAGATAATTATACATAATATCTGTAAACGTAAATATATTCCTAAATGTACTCTTATTTCATAAGTTTAATCTTATTTCTTGTGCATGAATGATCCTAGTGCACACACATGCACACACACTCACCTGGCCTCTATATTTCAAAGCCTTCTTCAAAGCCAGACAAAGCCAGACAATGAAGGGCATCATGCCTCAAACACTGTCCCCTAATTTCCTGATTCCTAGGTTTTCCAAATCAGGCTGCCATGCTTATATCTTGGTGATTTTTAGATATCTCACAATACTAAGTAACAGTAAAGAGTGGGAGTCAGTAGAATGAATCATGGGGAATGACTTGGGGGAAACACCCCCCCTCTGCTGTGTATACAGTTAGAATTGACCAGGGAGAGACAAAGAGGGGTGGCAGGGCAGTATGAGAAGGCTCTTTAGCAGTTATCTTTTCCAGCTAGAGCATCTTGGCCTACCTAGCATCCCCACCCCTCCAGAGTGGTCCTTTGTGATGTCTAAGCTCCCCTTAACCACCATTGGCTGCAGTGAGTGCCCTGCTGACTAAACAGAGCAGAAGGGGTGTGACTCCCCATTGTTCTGGGAGAGGTATATATACAGAGGACAAACTCCTGGGGTTAGACAACTGAGAGGCTGCAAGATGGCAAAAGTGATGAAGAAATCATGGAAACCACAAACCACAAGCACCAAGCGGTGGAAGAAGAGGAAGACCACCTCTCAACCCAGATCAAGAGGCATTAGCAAGGTCAGATGACCCTACCCAAGCTTCTCTTCCTTTTCCCCATTTATGTTCCCCCTACCCCACCAGTCCCCTCCCCAGATAATCCTGCCTCTGCCTGGCACAAACCTCCTCCTTAGCTCTCCACTTTCCACCCAGCCCCCATTCCCTTGTCCCAACCCAGTCTCTGGGCTCACCTTGTTGCCTTACCAGGTGCTAAAGACATACAAGAAGATGAAAAGATCACTTCACATGAGTTTAAGAAAAAAATACTCTCCTAAAGTTATAACTACTTCAAGAAGAAAGAAGAGAGCAAGGAGGGCCAATTAGTTTCACCCATAGACTGAGCCAAAAGCAGCCAGGCCAGACCCAACGGACTCTATAGAACTACACCACTCCAAGACAAGACCGGTGGAAACACTACATATAGAGCAAGCTTCAGAGACCTCAGACGGTCTGCCTCTAGAGTCCTGGCTGCGGAGAAGTGGCCAACTGCGTAGAGACTGATACAGATGCTAATATGAAACATGGAACACAAATGGAGGTGATTAAAATAAAACCAACAGGGTGTAAGAAGCCCCTCCAAAAAATAAAATCAGGCATTCTGCGTAGAAATGAATCGTGTTGCATTACTGCTTAAGATTGTTCCTCAGAATAAGAGAGTGAAATGACAGAGAGGTTTAGCATCTTTGTTGTAAACCAAGCCCTTGGCCCCCTGATGTCTGCTTGAGGAGAAAATGTACATACAGCTTACCAGGGATGGAAAAATGCCCTTTACACCAGAGTCTCTATCCATGGCAGATGAGTTTAACAACTTCCTTAATTCCTTCCTTCACCTATATATGGGTGAAAATCAGCAGAACATAGCAAATGCCCATGCTCACTCTAACAGACTTAAAGGCAAGGGGGGCCAAAAAAAAAAGGAAAAAGCAAAGATGTCCCTAGGAGTCTCTAACTTTGTCAGTCATGATTCACAACTGAACTGCTCAGGTCACTTGGGAATAATTTAGTTGGAAGTTGAAGGTCCCTGAGCTTCACTGGCTCCCTCATCCTCTATTGACCTTCTGGTGAATTGTAACAAAGGACAGCAGCACCAGGCCCAGACACCAGGAGAGGGTACTCATGTGGCCACATCAAGCAGAGGCCTCACCAGATACTCATCTCTGGAATGATTCTGCCCAGCTTACCCAGTCTCACCCTGCCTCTCAGTCATTCATACCCTTTAAAACCCAGAATGGAGCATTCACTCAGTGTGCCCTGCAGAGTCAGAGTTTAAATATTTTCTAAGGCTATAATTTCTAACTTATTATAAATATTGATATTTAAAATAAACTTACATAGTCACTTTTTTAAAAATCTGCAGTATTTTCAGATAAATTCTACCCCTCTTTGCTATGGATTTAAGCGTGGGAGGTGCCACCAGACAGGGTTATTATTTGGCCTGTATTTTTCTCAGAAAACTTTGAATCTGCTTAAGTATTTAAACAAGCATATGGTGAGACCATTCTTCGCCATGCCATATGAATGAGATGATTTTTTTTTTTTGTACATTCTTAAAGGCTACTATTATCTGATACTGGCCTGAACCATAATGACAAGGGCAGTCTGACCCCTGTGCACTCTGTGCTTGCAAGATGTGTTAGCTGCAAGCTGTACCTCAGCAGTAGAGCTTATTCTCTCTATATCCATAGAGCGAATATCCATAGTTTATCCATAGTTTATCCATAACTAATTGTATGGAGTTTAAAAATCAGATGTCCAGTGTTGAATAGCATCTTTTGTGAACAGGAATGTTTTGACCATATTTTGCTAGTGAAAAATAACACAGGTGTTATCTATATCAATTAGCTGAATATTTTTTATTTATTTATTTTGAAAGTGTGATGGGAGGGGCAGAGAGAGAGAGAGGGAGAGAGAATCCCAAGCAGGCTGCACACTGACAGAGTGGAGCCCAATGCGGGGCTCCACTGTGAGATCTGTGAGATCATGACCTGAGCTGAAATCCGAGAGTCGAACGCTTAACCAACTGAGCCACCCAGGTGCCTCTAGATTAGCTGAAATTTAAAATGCTGATGGCATAACATTGAAAACAGTCTCTCCTTCATCACCTTTGGCCCTTTCCAATTTTTTTTTATTACATTTAGAACAAGTTCCTTTGTCTCTGGAAAGATGGATCCACAGAAAACTGACAGCATTAGTTGCCTCTAGGAAAGGAAACTGAGTAGCTGGCACTGGTGTGGGAAGAAAATTCCCATTGTCTGTCCTTTTGTGTCTATTGAATACTAAGCCATGTGCATTGCATATTCAAACTTAAAATACAATTTAAAAAATAAGAGTTAACTATGTAATAACTTAAAAAAAAAAGACTTTGCTTGCCAGAATTGTAGTAAGATGTATTTCTTTTGATTTTCAATCATTAAAACATTTCTCTAGTTCTTGAAGATTTGTCCACCAGCATGCACTGTAATAACATAATGGCAACAAAAAATTACTGGTAGGAAAACATCAAAACAGATTAATGAAGCCAGATTAGCAAACAGGGGCCCAAGAAAGAAACTAAGACTCAAAGTATCCCAACTTTTTATTTTTAAAAATGAAACTAGCACTATGTTGACACCCACCAGTAGTTAAATATGTTGCAAATACCATATTTGCTTTATCACTAATCTGTTTTGGTCTTCAGTAGGCCCAACGGACACCGAGCTGTCTGGGACTTTGTCTGATCTTGTTAACAGTTTCATCAGAATGTCCTGATAGGACTTTGTCCTGTGAAACCCTATAGCATATTATTCTCCCATCACCAGAACTGCTGGTGTGGTATCCTCAAAGATACTGCAGACCTGAGGGTGTTACCTGCTTTTACAACTTGGATCTGGGCCCTTTTATGTTTAATCAAGAGAACTCAGCATTAACTGAATTAATCATTAACTGTTGTCAGGTGTGTTATAGGGAGGTACTGTGGAACTGGCATAAGGGAAGGGAAGAATTAGGGCTCCTTGGAGGAGTTATATCCATTTATAATAAACTGGTGATCTAGTAAATAATATGTTTGTGAGGGGCGCCTGGGTGGCGCAGTCGGTTAAGCGTCCGACTTCAACCAGGTCACGATCTCACGGTCCCTGAGTTCGAGCCCCGCGTCGGGCTCTGGGCTGATGGCTCAGAGCCTGGAGCCTGTTTCCGATTCTGTGTCTCCCTCTCTCTCTGCCCCTCGCCCGTTCATGCTCTGTCTCTCTCTGTCCCAAAAATAAATAAACGTTGAAAAAAAATTAAAAAAAAAATATGTTTGTGAGTGTGAACCACACTAGCAAATTAATCGAACCCAGTGAGGGGTTTGTGGGAACTTACTGGTTCTAGGCAGTGGGTGAAGAGCACAGGTAACAACAAGCTGGACTTGGGATTGGACCTGAAGTGTGTGGCGGTGGGGGGGGGCCGGGCGGGGGGGTGGAGCGGGGCAGTATTGCCAGTTAGAATCGTTAACTGGGATGTGATGCTATCCCAGGTAGATAGTGTCAGAATTAGGTTGAAGTGTAGAACACCCAGCTGGGGTCTGAGAATTGTTTAGCATGGTGAAAAACACATACATTGTAATTGCTGTTGGAATCGTATTAAACGCAGGGTTCAGGTGCCAAACAGAGAAGGAACTAGAACACTTAAAGGAGATTATTGTTAGATTATCTGCATTTCTAAGTTAAAAAAACAAATTATCATGAGGCTAATAGAACAGCTTTAAAGTAAAAGAAAATGGTACAGACTTTGTAGTTTCATCTCAGCACCCCCCCGCCCTTTCTGCATGAGAGGTAAAGAGTGTAAACTGGAGAATATTTGTCTACATGCTTTGCCCAACAAGATTTCCAAAAAGCAGAAGATACTTCAGAGAAATAACTATTTTCCCTGGAAATAACAGAAAGAATAATTAACAGTTGAGGACCACTCTAGGGAGAATCATGGTAGGGATTCATGGTGAACCCCCTGAATAAGTCCGAAAAGCTGCTCACCACACTGCCTTCCTGCCCTTATACAGAAGCTCAAAGATTTACTATCAGAGCTCCTTTCTGTTTTTGCTGTCCTGGATCCCAAAGAAAGCCACCAAATATACCATATTTTTTTCTTAAGATATTCATCATACTGGATCTAATGATTTTTACTTTTTTTTTTTTTTTAATTAAAGTGTAATTGACGGAGTGCCTGAGTGGTTCAGTCGGTTGAGCGTCCCGACTTCCACTCAGGTCATGATCTCACAGTTCGTGAGTTTGAGCCCCACATCAGGCTCTGTGCTGACAGCTCAGGGCCTGGAGCCTGCTTCGGATTCTGTGTCTCCCTAGTTCTCTGCTCCTCCCCTGCTCACACACTGTCTCTCTCTCAAAAATAAAGATTAAAAATAAATAAAGTGTAATTGGCATGACAATATCCTATTAGTTTCAGATGTGCATCATAGTGATTTGATATTTTTATACATTACAAAAGGATCCACATGATAAATCTAATTACCATCTGTCACCATACAAAGTTATTACAGTACTTTTGACTATATTTCCTATGCTATACATTACACTCCATGATTTATTTTATAACTGGAAGTTTGTATCTCTTAATCCCTTTCACCTGTTTTGCTTGGCTCCCCCACCAGCCTCTCCCCACTTTGGTAACCAGCAGTATGTTTCCTGTATCTGAATCTGTTTCTGTTTTGTTCATTTTTTGTGTGTTTTTTAGATTCTACATATAAGCAAAATCATAGGATTCGTCTTCCTCTGACTTATTTCACTTAGTGATCTTTACTTTTCAATGCAATCCATCAAATACTTTTTGTTTTCTACATTATTTCTATTTAAGTACAGAATTGAATTTAGTTGTTTTAATAATCATATATGCAAAATTCCAAATTATAGATAGCTCCATTCATCAATTTCTGAAAAGCTTTTTAGTTTGTTTTTATAATATTTAGTTTCTAACTTTCATTGCTCTGGTTTTTGTTTTCTTTTCTTTTGTGTTCTTAATCCTATGATTTAACTTTCTGTTTAGCCTAAACCTCAGGCTTGGGAACCATTTCTTCACATATTTGTAAGTAATTGTTCATCCTGCCTGAATGTCTTGCATTTGACTGAACATGCCTAGTTCTTTTAACAATTTCTCATAGGTCTAATTTTATAAACCTTTAATCAGTTGCTGTTCTCCTCTGAACATGCTCCAAGTTTTTTCTCTTTGTACAGCATGACATGAAAATTAAATATGGTTTGTTCCAACTGAAGCCTGCCCAATGCCAAATAAAGCAAAAATAATTGCTTCCTTTTTTTTTCACACATATGCCTTAATGCAATCCTATAAAGCATTTGTCTCTTATTTCGACATAGAGAAGACTCATCCAATTTAACACCAACCATAATTGTTGGATTTCACTTTGCTTTGTTTCATCTATGGCTGTCCTAGCCGGTATTTCCACATGTTTGTTGCAAGTCACTGGCATATTAAAAGTTAATTGTTAAGTCTATAAAATGATTTCTTCCACATATTCTTACTTCAAAGATTGTTCCATAAACGGTTGGTATAAATGTGAATGTAATGGTAAGGGTCTCAAGAACTAAGACTTGAATGATTCTGAGGGGTTTTTTTGGTTTTTTGCAACCTCAGTGAGAGAACACATTTGTGTATCATGTTTTGATATGAAGTGATCACAAAGAATTTACCCATAATAAGGCACCACAGTTTTGAATTATTTATGTATATACATGTATGTGTACACAGACATACACACACACATTTATGAGTGACATAAATATCACTTTGATCCGATATGATTTCCTGAGAGAGAAGGGTAAAATTACAGCTGACCTGCAGAGAATTATACATAATCCACAGCCTACCTTTGTGGCCATTTTGAATTATTTTCATGTTTTTTGAGTTCACTTTTCAAATTTTTGCCTATGACTAGATAGAAGAGGAAATTACAAATGAATGCATCAGCATCTATACTACACAAAAATAAAATGTCTATGAGCATTATTATTAGTTGACACCTAATAGCTATGATGGCCAAATGAGAGCTCTCAAAGTAATAATATAAAAATCCTCCTTACATTAGTAACGAGGGTGGGGGGAATCTACCAATTACATGTTTTTATTTTAGCAATAAAATAAGGTTAATTTATATGGTTTTCAATAGTGTGAACTTGTTTTATTAATGTCAATATAGAGTAGAGGTTAGGGGAGAATCATATCTTAAAAAAGATATAAGCTGTATCTTGTTGACCCTTACTTGACCAATTTTATTGTTACTGTATTTGTAACATTATTAGATGAACATTTAACAAAGTATTTTGTAGTGCAGTTTTCTTCATTTATATGCAAAATTGTTCTGGGTTTTTCTTTTTTTTTTTTTTTTTTTTTTTTTTTTTTTTTTTAAATCTGAATCATTCCATGGAAGTATGTCACATAGATAAATATCATCCATCCTTTGTGTTAATGTGGCATAATGATTAAGAAACAATGCTATGCAGGGTGCCTGGGTGTGTCATGATAGGAAGTGGTCACAAAGAATTTACCCATAATAAGGCAATTCAAAGTTTTGAATTGTTAAGTCGGTGGTTGAGCATCTGACTTCGGTTTAGGTCATCATCTTACGGTTCATGAGTTCAAGCCCTGCGTCATGCTCTGTGCTGACAGCTCAGAGCCTGGAGCCTATTTCATTCAGGTTCTGTGTCTCCCTCTCCCTCTCTGGCTCTCCCCCACTTGTACTCTTTCTCTCTCAAATGTAAACAGTAAGAAAAAAATTTTTTTCTTAAAGAAACAATGCTGTGCTCCCTAATACTCTCATGGTCTTTGGGATAGTTCAGAAATCACTACATGTTGACAGAACTTTATAATTAAAAAATGTTTAATGTTTTTTATTTTGAGAGATAGCATAAGTGGGGGTGGGGCAGAGAGAGAGGGAGAGAGAGAATCCCAAACACCCCCTGAAGAGCCTGGCTTATGTCTTGATCTCACCAAATGTGAGATCATGACCTGAGAAGAAATGAAGAATCTGATGCTTAACTGACTGAGCCACTCAGGCACCCCTATAATTTTAAATTTCTTAGAGACTTAAAATCCAGGCTACTGTTGGAATACCACAAGCATCTACGAACACATTTGGGTTACTAGGTAGCGTCTTCTATTCTCTTCCTCTGCTCTTCAGGCTACTGCGGTAATATTTGTATAGATGCGGTAATGCCTCCTCTTGGTACCAAAGTCAAGTTCATCAGTTCTGTCACAGTAACTATATCCGTGCCAAGAATTCCTTGCACTCTCAATGATTCAACAAGATTTTAGGGAAATGGTCCCTTTAGTTTTTCTTCTTCTATCAGAGCCCTCTTGGATTAGAACCCTGGCATGACTCTCGAAGAACATGTCATTTCCCTCAGACACTAGGCCAGTTTTTTGGAGATAATTCTTCATGAAGTTTGCATTTCTGCACATAAGGTGGATGAAGCATTGACTGCCCCTTGTTCTGGGCTGTCTCTTCAAGATGTTTGTATAGCAAACAGCCTGAGAAGACAGAAATGTATCACCTGGAGCAAAGAACAAACAAGCTTTTACTGTCCATTATAAAAGGTTCAGATTCCCTAGGCTGAAGGTTCCTCTCCTATAATGCAAGCCCCTGCGTGTACAGGGAATTGGGACTCAAAACTAGTGTCCTCCTCCCCCACCTCAAAAGCTGATATTCTGGATAGTGCTATTGCTGTAGTAAACCCTCCTTTCTCTCTAAATCAAGAGTCTTATATCTTGTACCAATATCCATGTGGCAGGCTAACTTTTTGGTTTGCAATCAGGGTAAAATCTCTTACAGAAAAAGATTGCTTACAGTTCTTGATGTTGCCTTAAACCAAATGCATGTGCTTTTTTTTTTTAGTGTTTATTTTTGAGAGAGAGACAAGCAGAGAGAGACAGAGTGTGAGTGGGGAGGGGCAGAGAGAAAGGGAGACACAGAATCTGAGGCAGGCTCCAGGCTCTGAGCTGTCAGCACAGAGCCTGACACCGGGCTTGAACTCACAAACTGAGATCATGACCTGAGTTGGAGTTGGACGCCCAACTGACTGAGCCTCCCAGGAGCCCCCAAATGCATGAGCTTTGAACCTTAAAAGCCTTTTTAGTCCCTCATGTAAATATATCCTCAGGTAAATTGGCTCCACAGTGCTCCAGATAGAACTTCCATGGCTTAATCTTAGAGTGTACAGAGCTCAGGCTCAATATTGGACCCCTACACATCTCTTTAAGTGTGAATTGTTAATAAGTCAGACTCTTCTTTTTATTATGCTCATATCATACCTCTTCCTTGAAATATACTTCTGCTTTATTCTGCCACTTTATATTGCATGTGTTAATGAAGCTTTTTCTGAGTACCCCTGCTGTGTTAGATCTGATCCCATTGCATTCAACAGAACTTGAACTCCTGATTAAGGACTAGGCATTAGCTAATGACCAGTAGCTACTCATGAACACATTCATTACTTGGTCTGCTTATCCCTATATTCTCAAAGCTAATTTCTTTGATTCAAAAAAATTAACATATATAACATATATGAGTTTATTTCCTGGCTTGAAATGGAAACTTATGAAGTTCAGACATAAATATAAAACCAAAACATCTATTTACTAGTAATCCAAAGAACATTCTTATCTTTAGAATTCTGAAGAACATAAGCCTGTAATAGAAGGGGCTTAAGAGTGTATTAATTTCTGGGGCAGTGCCTAAAGCAATTCTCCTGAGGCCCATTGTACCTCCTTCATATTTCCTCCTTACCCTTTCCCTTAGGAACAACTCAGAATCTTTCCTTCTACAAATTACCATTTTCCTCTCCCCCCTTCTTCTTCCAAATATTATTCCCACTTTCTCTAACCCCAGTTATGGGCTGAATTATTTCCCCTCAAAAACTCAGATGTTGAAGTCCTACCTAATCCCCAGCACCACAGAATGTGACTAGGGGATAGAGTCTTTAGAGAGGTGATTGAGTTGAAAATGAAGTCATTATTGTGGACCCTAGTAAAATATGACTGGTGCCCTTAGAGGAAATTTGGACAGACACACAGGGAGAACACCATGTGAACATAAAGACGGCCATCCACAAGCCAAGGAGAGTGGCCTCAGAAGAATCCAACCCTGCCAACACCTTGAATTTGGACTTCTAGCCTCCAGAACTGTAAGAAAATAGATTTCTGGTTTTGTAAGCCACCCAGTCTGTGGTACTTTGTATAGCAGCCCTACCAAACTAACACACACCCCCCTTCCCATCAGCTGTGCATTCAGTCTTGCTGTTTGCACCCTACCCTTCCCTGGGACCTTCTATTTCCTCTGTGTTCACATGTCAATATTCAATTTAGCAGACCCTTTAAATTACAAATTCTTTGAAGGGTACAATGAGTCACTCTTCTTGATGATTCCATTTCCAGCAGATTACCCCATCATGCCACTGCAAGTCCTTAGCATTAGCAGGCAAATCTTAACATGGCTCATGTCTAGCCAGAAAGACTGGTTTTCAATCACTATCTTTAAAAATAAGGAGGATCTTTTCCAGAAGTTTCCAGCAAACCTCTTCTGGAATCGAATTGACAAGTATTGGATTATTTGCCTATTCTTAGCAGGAAGGAATAAATGAATATAGTGGCGTTAGTCCATTTAGAGCCCATCCCTGGAGCTAGGAATTTGACTAGTAGCATCTGTAAGTCTCATAGGCTACAAGGGCAGGGGATAGGTACCTGGACAAAGGATCTGTTAGGAGGAAGAGGAAAATAGATACTCGGTGTCCAACCAACATTGTCCGTTGTACCCAAAATACTGTTCTGGCAAATTGATAATTTAAAAAAATGATGTTTATATAGCACTTACTATTCTAGATTAATTTTATGTGTTATAAATAGCATGTAAGATAGATACCTTTAGTGTTCTTTTTTTTTTTTTAACAATTATACTTATTTAAGTAATCTCTGTACCCAACATGGAACTTGAACTCATGACCCCAAATCGAGAGTAGCATGCACTTCCAATTGACCCAGCCAGGTGCCCCTATTGTTCTTTTTTTTTAATTTCAATTTATGTAAAGTAAAACAAAAAACAAAAGCATTTCTCCCATTTCCCCCACCCTCTCACCTCCGCCTCTGGCAACCACCAATCAGTTCTCTGTGTCTATGATATATATATAACACATATCTAATATATATATTAGATTCCACATATAGGAGAGATTATACAGCATTTGTCTAATTCATTTCATTTAGTATATTGTCCTCAAGGTCCATCCATTCATTTTGTCACAAATGGCAAGATTTCATTCCTTTCCATGTCCAAACAATATTCCATTGTATGCATATGTGTGTGTGTGTGTGTGTGTGTGTGTGTGTGTGTGTGTTGTGTGTATACATATACAGTAAAACCTTGATTTCTGAGCGTAATTCAAAGCACTCCTATATCAATTTCAAGAACCACTGACTTAGTTGTGATCATGTGATATTCTGTGTCACATACTGCTTGTATTGCAAGACATCACTCATTTATCAGTGATTTATAATAAATTATCAAAATTTATTAGAAATATTTGCTCATCTTGAGGAACATTGACAGAACAAGTTATTCATAAGCCAAGGTTTTACTGTAGATATATCACATATTCTTTATTCATCCACTGATTGAAACTTAAGTTGTTTCCATATCTTGGATATTGCAAATGATGCTGCAATAAACATAGGGGTGCATATATCTTTTAAAATTAATGTTTTTGTTTTCTTTGGGTAAATACCTAGAAGTGGAATGCTGGATCATATGGTAGTTTCATTTTTAATTTTTGGAGGAAGCTCCATACTGTTGTCCATGGTAGCTGCACCAATTTTTATTTCTGCCAATAGTGCACGAGGGTTTCCTTTACTACACATTCTTGCCAACACTTGTTATTTCTAGTCTTTTTGATAATAGTCATTCTAACGTGTGTGAAGTGATATCTCACTGTGATTTTGACTTACAGTTCCTTGATGATTACTGATGTTGAACATCTTTCTATGTACCTGTTGGCCATCTGTATGTTTTTGGAAAAAGGTCTTTTCAGATTTTCTGCCCATTTTTTTTAACATTTTTTATTTTATTTTTGAGACAGAGAGAGACAGAGAATGAACGGGGGAGGGTCAGAGAGAGAGGGAGACACAGAATCTGAAACAGGCTCCAGGCTCTGAGCTGTCGGCACAGAGCCCGACGCGGGGCTCGAACTCATGAACTGCGAGATCATGACCTGAGGAGAAGTCAGTTGCTTCGGCGTTCTTAAAACTGAAATGCTCACTCTTAACACATTTTTTTTCCTTACTCATGGGCTAGATTGCAGACATGGTACTGGTGAGCTACCTCAGCCCATGTGGATGAAGACAACTGAGGGGCCCCTGGCTGGCTCAGTCAGAAGAGCATGTGACTTGATCTCAGGGCCGCCAGGTCCAGGCCCACATTGGACCTGGAGCTTACTCAAAGAAGAAAAGACAACTGAAGCAGTTGCTTTTTACTCTGATGTTAAATAGAATCCATATATTGAGGCTAGTAGAGACACATTGTCAACTGGATCCTTGGATAAATTCATGGAGTAGTCTGTCTTCCTATGCCACACTGTAGAAGAGGGAGAAATAAACATATCTTATTTAAAACAATGTATTTCGGGATCTTTGTTATAGCACCTTAGCTTAGACATTAGCTAATATGGCTAACAGTAAATTTGCACTTATGTGTCACTCAGTGTATTTAGCTCCTTATGTGGATTATCCGATTTAATCCTGACGACAGACCTATGATCTAGTCACTATTATTATCCCCATTCTGTGAATAAGGAAATTGAGACACAGAGTGAGTTAAGTAATTTGACCAAGATAAAGCAGCTAGTGAATGGCAGAACTAGGAATTAATCATAGGCAGTTGGCTTTAGAACTGTCTTAAAAAAATGTTCATTTATTGGGCACCTGGGTGACTCAGTCAGTTAAGCATCCAACTTTGGCTCAGGTCATGATCTCGCAGTTTGTGGGTTCAAGCCCTGTGTCAGGCTGTGTGCTGACAGCTCAGAGCCTGGAGCCTGCTTCGGAATCTTGTGCTCCTCTCTCTCTGCTCTTCCCCTGCTCACACTCCGTCTCTCTCTCTCTCAAAAATAAACATTAAAAAAAAAAATTTTTTTTTAATGTTTATTTATTTGTTTTGAGAGAGAGTGAGAGAAAGCACAAGCACCAGCAGAGGAGGGGCCGAGAGAGAAAAGAGAGAAAATCCCAGGGCAGGCTCCATGCTGTCAGTGCATAGCCCCACATGGGGCTCAACCCACGGGACTCAAACTCATGAACTGTGAGATCGTGACCTGAGCCAAAACCAAGAGTCCAACTCTTAACCAACTAGTGACCCAGGCACCCCTAGAAGCTGTCTTCTATCAGTTAATTTAATTATATCCTGTGAGAGAATTTGGGATGCTTGGGGTGGCTGAAAACAGGGAATTCCTGTTCTACCAATCAATAGTTTTCTATTTGTTTCGTTTCATGCCCAGTACCTGCATAGGAAAAATGAATTCCTAGAATTGTTGATTATTTTATTTATATTTTGCATTATAGAATCTTAATTCGGGAGAGACATTTTAGGCTTTCTAGGCATTAGACTTTTATGTATAGTAAAATTTCAAAAATGTCTTTGGAGACTAACTTGGAGTTTTTTGGTTTTTTTTTTTTAATGTTTTATTTATTTTTGAGAGAGAGAAAGAGGGTACGTATAAAAGTGGTGTAGGGGCAGACAGAGAGGGAGACAGAGAATCTGAAAGCAGGCCCAAGGCTCCAAGCTGTCAGCACAGAGCCTGACGTGGGACTCAAATTCACAAACCGTGACATCATGACCTGAACCAAAGTCAGACCCTTAACAGACTGAGCCACCCAGGTGCCCCAGTTTGGAGTTTTTTACTTTTAGTTCGGCCAAGGTAAATACCATGGGAAAAGAAAAACCTGTTGTTCATCACCACTACTCATAAAAGGACATCTTAACACCAAAATAAATAGAAAAGTCATTACAAGAAAAAAAAAAGACATTTAATTTAATTGGATAAAATTGCCGTTATGAAAATGTCATTCACTGCATGTTTTTATTTGGAGGGATGTACCCATGACTGGTGGAAACTTTGACATAGAGAAGTAGTGTTCTGAGAAAGAACAAGTGAATATTTGGTCTCAGTCAACCACCTTCTGCCAGGATTCAGTGCTGGGAGTGTATCTCATCCCACCATGTGGCAGGGAGCCTCGCGCGGCTCCACTGGAAAAGTGTATTTTCTCCAAGTATACTTTAACAAAGGCATCTCTGGGCCATTTGAAAGTCTTTGGGAGCCTACACATCTTACATTTCTTTAATGAGAAGGCAGCACTAGCTGGGGCAAGAGATTGCTTACACCTCTAACCTTTTACAGTTTATGTCCTAAAATTTCTTCAAATACCTATTTTGAGTATAAAATTATGAAATTGTGAGGTAGGGCTCATGAGCAAATGGCTAAGAAAGAATTCTTGAGAAGTTTTTGGTGCAAAAAGGTGGTTTTATTATAGCACGGGCAGGACCGTGGGCAGAAAGAGCTGCACTGGGATTGTGAGGAGTGACTGGTTTTATACTTTTTAATTAGTGACGGTTAGGGATAGTGTAAGTCTCTAAGGAATTTGGAAGCAAGGCTTTCAGGACCTTAAGGGGCTAACTGCTGTTAAGATACAGATACTTATAGTCTCTGAAAAAACAAAAACAGTAATGGCAGTAAGACAGCCATGAGTTCCTTGGGGATGGTCACACTCTGTCCGTTTCAGGTGTCTGTCTGTGGGCTGCAAGCTGTAAGGAGATTTAATTTAAACTACATTTCTCTTGCCTTTGTTATCACAAAATACAAGGTGATTTTATGGTTTTTAAATCTCACAATTGTCCCTATCTTTTGATTCCCATTCATGATCCCTAACAGGAAAACTGATGGATTTAAAATTATTATTTGTGTTGTTCTCTATAGTCACAGTCAGAAAACACTTTGCCTCTCATTCTCCTGTAGAGACAAAAACATTGTTAAAAAAAAATCCCATAGTAGCTGTTGAGATAGATGTGTGCTAACTTGATGAAGTTGTACTGAATATGGAAATGCCCTTTCAAAGGCCAAGGAAGTAGCAAAGAAAATTATCACATTGAAAAAGTAATTTAAAAATGGTAGTGTAGGGGTACCTGGCTGGCTCAGTTAGGAGAGCATGTGACTCTTGATCTTAGGGTCATGAGTTCAGGCCCCATGATGGGTGTAAAGGTACAAAAGGGAAGTAACATTGACAGTAATGATTTGAATTCCACCGACTCTTGCCTGTACTGATTCACAGAAGACATCAGTCCCATTTCAAAACTTAACATTTAGGGGCGCCTGGGTGGCGCAGTCGGTTAAGCGTCCGACTTCAGCCAGGTCACGATCTCGCAGTCCGTGAGTTCGAGCCCCGCGTCGGGCTCTGGGCTGATGGCTCAGAGCCCGGAGCCTGTTTCCGATTCTGTGTCTCTCTCTCTGCCCCTCCC
Source organism: Herpailurus yagouaroundi (assembly GCF_014898765.1). Classification (NCBI taxonomy): domain Eukaryota; kingdom Metazoa; phylum Chordata; class Mammalia; order Carnivora; family Felidae; genus Herpailurus; species Herpailurus yagouaroundi. Next base: position 78,978,820 of record NW_024412391.1, read on the forward strand.
CCGTTCATGCTCTGTCTCTCTCTGTCCCAAAAATAAATAAACGTTGAAAAAAAAAATTAAAAAAAAAAAAAACTTAACATTTATTTCTGGGAAGCCCCAGGGCAAAGTGGTCCCTGCTCTGCCCTCAATTGTGGGCAGCTTTCCTGTGGCCCCGACAGCCCTGCTTCTGCCCCAGCTTTAGGCTTCTACAGCACCTGCCACAGCAGAGCCACCTGCGCTCTGGGGGGATGCAATGTGGGTTTATGCTGAATTACTGAAGCATGTGTGGAAAACATGGTTATATCTATAGTTGCAGTCCCAGTGGTAGGATAACCAACCTATGCTGTTAGTTTTATGTTAAGGCTTATTGTCAAAGAAGCAACACAACTTCTTTGGTTAGTAATGACATTAAACGTGTGAAGATTATATTTGGAATCAAGCACTTGCATTCACTCATTGCTGCAGTAATTGTTCATTGAGCCTTAGCATGTGCGGGGCTAAGCTGGGCACAAGCTGGGGTGAGTGATGAAAACAAACAGCCCCCCTGCTTTTGTAGAGAGTATCAATCAACCAGTTAATTGGAGTCCATGATACCAGCTCATTTCTGCAAATGTAACATCCTGTTTCCATCCAGTTTTCTGAGATTCTGAGCTAAAGAATTGGCTACCTCAACAGCACAAATCATTTGGTTTTATATTTTGTCTTTTATAATGAAAGTAGCTGTAAAAAGAGGAGAGTAAAGATGAAAGGTGCTGCAATCTCTTGCTAGATTTTGGATTGAGTCCCTCACTCTAACTGATGGCATTTATCCTCCATGCAACCCCTTCTGTAAACCTTCTGATACTGTAGGATGCTATAGATTAACTTTCTAGGGCATTTCATGGTATTTGGAAGCCCTCCAGTGGCCAAATACTATAGCTAAAAAACAAAACGAAACAAAACAGAACAAAACCTGCTGTGCTTAAGTGTTTAGGTGTGAAATGTACTCATGTTTGCAACTTATTTTGTAATGTATCAAAAAATAAGATGAATTAATGTATGAATAGAAGGATGCATAGATGGGTAGATATGTGATCAAGCAAAATACCAATGTTAATTGTAGAATCCAGGTGACAGGTATATGGGTCACTGTAGAATTCTTTTCAACTTATCTGGGTTGGAACATCATATAAAGTTGAATAGAAATCTCTTTGCTAAACTCCAAAGACTTACACATTGTAGTTGACATTATTGAATTTAAATTTTTAGACATTTAAACATTTTTTAGTAAAATTGTCTTCATAAATGGATATGGATTAAATTTTCTTAACATGATTAATTTCTAAATGTTTAAAAAGCACTTCTGGGTTTTTAAAAGAAAGTTTATACAATGGGAATATGAAATAGCTATATGATTTTCTTATTTAAAGAAGTGAGATACCACAATGAGATACACACCTCATGCTTGTCAGAATGGCTAAAATTAAAAACACCAGAAACAAATGTTGCTGAGGATGTGGAGAAAAAGGAAGTTTCATGCGCCATTGGTGGAAGAAAATGCAAACTGGAAACTGGAAAACAGTGTGGAAGTTCCTCAGAAAATATTTGTTTAATTACCTAATGGTCCAATTCTGGTAGTTACCCAAAGAATATGAAAACACTAATTCAAAATATATATGCACCCCTGTGTTTATTGCAGCATTATTTACAATAGCCAAACTATGGAAGGAACCCAAGTATCCATCGATACATGAATGGATAAAGGATATGTGGCAGGCAGCTGGGTGGCTCAGTCAGTTAAGTGTCTGAGTTCTGGTCACAATCTCATAGTTTGTGAGTTCAAGCCCTGTGTCAGGCTTCGTATTGTCAGTGCAGAACCTGCTTGGGATTTTCTCTCTCTCCGCCCTCCCCTGCTTGCTCTCTCTTTCTCAAAAATAAGTAAACATTAAAAAAAAAGGGGGGATATATGGAATATATGGAATATATATACAATGAAATATTACTCAGTCATAAAAAATGAAATCTTGCCATTTGCAACAACATGGATATATCTAGAGGATATAATACTAAGTTGAAATAAGTCAGTCAGAGAGAGAAAATTTACCATATGATTTCACTCGTATGTGGAATTTAAGAAACAAAACAAATGAACAAAAAATAGACAAAAACACAGATTCTTAAATATAGAGAACAAACTGGTGGTTACCAGAGGGGACCATGGTGATGGGCATGGGTGAAATAGGTGAGGGGGATTAAGAGTACATGTATCATGATGAGCAGGGAGTAATGTATAGAATTGCTGAATCACTATGTTGTGTACCTGAAACTAATATAACACTATAAGTTAATTATACTGGAATTTCAAAAATAAATAAATGTTCATCTTCCTAGAATATCTATTTTACACACTCAGGAAATTGTTAGCAAGTTAACTAGATACACTCTTTTTTTTTTTTTTTTAATCAGAGAGGCAGTTGTTTGACAATTTCTGACAATACCTTTTCGTAGAGGAGGTGCATTGCTCAGGATTCACTGCAGAGAACAAAATCCACCCTTAAGTAATTTAAGCCAAAAGGGATTATTTACTGCATGTTATATTACAAATAGCAGGATTGTAAACTGAGCTTCAGGAGTGAGTCACAAATCCATGCTTTAGAACTGGGCTGGCAAAGGACTGCTGCTCATGTCGTGATCAGGAAGCCACTTGCTGAATGTGGAAGCCACCCTTACTGGTTTCCACAGTCACGTCACCTTCATGATAATATGCCCCATTAAGAAGGATTCCTCATAACAATGTCCTCCCCTCTGCATTCTAGATTCTTCACTGTACACAAGTGCCTCCAGTTGGTGGAATTTAAATTACATCCATAACTCTAGCTGCAAAGGACTTTGAGAAATATATTTTTAGCTTTCCCAACACTAAAGTCTAAGAAGAGCTGTAAGGAGGAGAATGGCATGAGATGAAAGGCTGTTGGAAACTTTAGTGAACAGATCATAATGAATAGGCTGACAGTATCTGAACACACTGATCAGCATCACCACTGAGACTACCAGACATTATGACCCTTCTGACACATGTAGTGGAAGTCAGTGACAACGTCTATGAAGCATTCTTGCCCAAACCATCAATCCTGGATCTGAGAGCCTCCCAATCCTAGCACCAAGTTTACAAGAAATAGAGGGATACAGGCACATGTTAACACCACCAGAGGAAGGCAGCCAGTGAAATCCATAGTGTGGGAAACTCTATAGGACAAGTGACACAGATTCCTCAACAGATACATGGTAAGGAAAGAAAGCAAAGGGAACCTAAAATTTAAAAAGATTTAGGAAATATATCCAGTAAATAAATGCAGCATGGGAATTTTGTATGGAACTTGATTCAAATGAACCAGTGGCCAAAACATTTTATGAGACTCAGAAATCTGAACACTTATTTGAATAATTGATTGTGTTAAAGAATTATTGTTAATTTTTTAGATGCATAACAGTATTGTAGTTAATGTCAACAATCACTCCAATCGCTTTCACAATAACCTCTTTGTTTTTTCAGATTGTTACACATTGTTTCTTTCATAATTAATTTATGGCTGTGTGTTTTATTCCAGAAAGCTTATTGTGGTAGGCAATTTTACATGTTAAATAATTTAATCCTTGTAACAGTGCTGTGATGAAGGTAAATTATTGTGTTCATTAAGAGAAATATCTATCATAGCCTTTCTGGAAGTAGATAAAAACAAATGTCTATTTTAATTTTTTTTAATCTTTATATAATTTTGAGAGAGAGCACGAGGCATAGAGGGCAGAGTGAGAGGGAGACACAGAATCTGAGGTAGGCTCCAGGCTCTGAGCTGTCCACACAGAGCCTGATGCGGGGCTCGAACTCATGAACCATGAGATCATGACCTGAATGGAAGACAGACACTCAACTGACTCAGCCACCAAGGTGCCAAAAAATGTCTATTTTAAATACACTTAGTATGTCTAGCAACAAAGAGGGAGACAGGCAGCCTTTCAGAGAAGGAACACCACTAGGAACTACTAGGCAAGGTAAATTATCAGATAATATCTCTTTTCAAGATTTGTTACTTTTTATAAAGTAAACATGAGATTTGATGTTTAAAGTATTTTCTGGGTTGCTCAGTTGGTTAAGCATCCAACTTTGGCTCAGGTCATGATCTTGAGGTTTGTGAATTTGAGCCCTGAATCAAGCTCTCTGCTGTCAGTGCAGAGCCCACTTTGGATCCTCTGACCCCCTCTCTCTCTGCCCCTCCCCTGCTCCTGCCTCCTGCTCTCTCTCTCTCAAAAATACATGGAAATTAAAAATAAAATACTTTAAAAATGTTCTTTTATCTCTGAAAGTATGAGAGGGCATCTCTTGTCTCATGAAGAAAAACCCAAAGCACACCCCTAGCTGGCCAAGATGCATGTGAGAAGCACACTGAGAGTCTGTCTTATGAGACACATCCAAGTATGATACTGTGGCCATTAGTGCTCCCTGTTTGGTTGCAGTCTTGAAGTTCGCTCTGTTAATGGGCTTAGGCCATAAACTCTAAAATTCTGTCATAAGGGACAAAAACAATCTTAGACATTAGAGTGGTCTGTGTACCTCCAAAGCTCAACAGTACTCAACAAAATATTATTCCTATTTCTCTCACTAGGGAGAATTTAAATCTAGAGTTTCTCCTTGTTGGGGTGAGAAGCCTATAATGAAAAAAAATTTTCAGAAACACTGACTTAGGCCAAAAGATGTTTTATGTAGAATATGATGATTTCTCTCTTTTTAAATATTTATGTATGTATATATTTATTTATTTGACTAATCTCTACACCACACATGGGGCTCAAACTCATGATCCTAAGATCAAAAGTTGCATGCTCTTGCAATAGAGCCAGCCAGACACCCTAGAATACAGTGATTTCTAAATCATGTTTTCACATTCTTGGAAATGAACATCATCACTTTTACTTTTTAAATTTAATTAATTTTAAAAACATTTTAAAAAATCTTTTTAAATTTTATTTATTGTTTAATTTACATCCAAGTTAGCATATGGTACAACAATGATTTCAGGAGCAGATTCCTTAATGCCCCTTACCCATTTAGGCCATCCCCTCTCCCTGATTTTATATTATTTTTGCTTCCCTTGCCTTATGTTCATCTTAAACTCCTCATATGAGTGAAGTCATATGATACTTGTCTTTCTCTGACTAATTTTGCTTAGCATAATAATATCCTCCAGTTCCATCCACATTGTTGCAAATGGCAAGATTTTATTCTTTCTGATTGTCGAGTAATACTCCATTGTGTGTGTATTTTATATATATATATATATATATATGTATGTATATGTATATATACGTATATGTATGTGTGTGTGTGTGTGTGTGTGTATATATATATGTATATGTATACATATATACCACTTTTCTTTATCCATTCATCCGTCGATGGACATTTGGGCTCTTTCATACTTTGGCTAGTGTTAATAGCACTGCTATAAACATTGGGGTACATGTGCGCCTTTAAGACAGCACACCTGTATCCCTTGGATAAATACCTAGTAGTGCAATTGCTGGGTCATAGGGTAGTTCTATTTTTAATTGTTTGAGGAACCTCCATATTATTTTCCAGAGTGGCTGCACCAGTTTGCATTCCCACCAACAATGCAAAAGAGATCCTCTTTCTCCGCATCCTCACCAACATCTGTTGTTGCCTGAGTTATTCATGTTAGCCATTCTGACAGGTATAAGGTGGTATCTCATTGTGGTTTTGATTTGTATTTCCCTGATGATGAGTGATGTTGAGCATCTTTTTGTGTGTCAGTTGGCCATCTGGATGTCTTCTTTGGAGAAGTGTCTATTCATGTCTTTTGTTCATTTCTTCACTGGAGTATTTGTTTTTTGGGTGTTGACTTTGAGAAGTCCACTGTGTCATTCAAAGCCATTGTTTCCTTGATTATCTGTTTAGATGATCTGTCCATTGCTGTAAGTGGCATGTTGAAGTCCCCTACTATTATGGTGTTACTACCAATGAGTTTCTTTATGTTTGTGATTAAATGATTTATGTATTTGGGTGCTTCCATGTTTGGAGCATAAATGTTTACAGTTGTTAGGTCGTCTTGGTGGATACATCCCTTAATTATAATATAGTACCCTTCTTCATCCTTGTTATAGTCATTATTTTAAAATCTATATTGTCTGATATAAGTACGACTAATCTAATCTAGCTTTCTTTTGGTGACCATTAGCATGATAGATGATTCTCCATCCTCCTGTTTCCAATGTGAAGGTATCCTTCGGTCTAAAATGGGTCTCTTGTAAAGAGCATATAGATAGATCTTGTTTTCTTATCCATTCTGTTACCCTATGTCTTTTGATTGGAGCGTTTAGACTGACATTTAGAGTGAGTACTGAAAGATATGAATTTATTGCCATTATGCCACCTGTAGAGTTGGAGTTTCTGGTGGTGTTCTCTGATCCTTTCTAGTTTTTGTTGCTTTTGGTCTGTTTGTTTTTGTTTTGTTTTGTTTTGTGTTGTTTTGTTTCCCTGTCTTTTCTCCCTTCAGAGAGAGTCCCCCTTAAAATTTCTTGCAGTGCTCGTTTAGTGGTCACAAACTCCTTTAAGTTTTGTGTGTCTGGGAAACTTTTTTTCTCTCCTATTTTGAATGACAGCCTTGTGGGATAAAGAATTCTTGGCTGCGTATTTTTCCAATTCAGCACATTGAATATATCCTACCACTCCTTTCTGGCCTGCCAAGTTTCTGTGGATAGGTCTGCTGCAAACCTGATCTGTCTTCCCTTGTAGGTTAAGGACTTTTTTTCCCTTGCTGCTTTCATGATTCTTTCCTTGCCTGAGTATTTTGTGCATTTGACTATGATATGCCTTGTTGATAGTTGGTTTTTGTTGAATCTAATGGGAGTACTTCCTCTGTACTTCCTGGATTTTGATGTCTGTGTCTTTCCCCAGGTTAGGAAACTTTTCCACTATGATTTGCTCAGATAAATTTTCTACCCCTTTTTCTCTTCTTCATTTTCTGGGACCCCTATGATTCAGATGTTATTCCTTTTTTTAATGAGTCACTGAGTTCTTTAATTTTTATTTTGTGCTCTTTTTCCTTAGTCTCCCTGTTTTTTTCTGCTTCATTATTCTCCATAAATGTGTCCTCTATATTACTGATTTCCTACTCTGCCTCATCCTTCCTTCCTGCCATGGCATACATTCAAGATTGCAGCTCAGTTATAGCATTATTTATTTCATCCTGACTAGCTTTTACTTCTTTTATCTCTGCAGAAAGGAATTCTAATCTGTTTTTGACCCCAACTTGTATTCTTATTGTCATAATTCTAAATTCTGGTTCAGACATCTTGCTTGTGTCTGTGTTCTTTCTTTTGGGGTGAATTCCTTCATTTCATCATTTTGAAGGAAGAAGAGGAATTAATAAAGTAAAACAAAAATAAAAAACACTTAAATTTAAAAAATTAAAAACAACACAAAGAAATCAAATAAACAATGCTAGGTCGTTGGTGTGTTTTGACCTGGTTGTTCAAAGAAGCTTGAGAGATTAGAGAAAAAATGGAAAGATACGAAAAGAATAAAGGAAAATGTTTGAAAATTTGAAAAAATGAATACAATAAGATAGAATAAAATAAAATGATGAAAGTAAAATAGATTTTTTAAAATTTACAAAAAAGTAAAATATATAGTAGAAAAAATTATCTTTTTAATAAAAATGGAAAATAAAAATAAATTTTTTCTCTTTCTGTATTCAAGAATGAGAAAAGAAAAAGAAAAAAAAACTGAATAAAAGGACCAGTGAACAATAAGTAAGGTTGAAATTACATCTGGTTTCCCATAAAAATCAAGCTGTGAAGCACTTCATAGTTCTTAAGCTAAGCAGGTGGGAGATTTGTGTTGTCAAGAGCGCTGTTGGCCCGGTTGGGTGAGGTTTAGTGTAATGGCTCCGTTCTCCACTAGATGGAGCTGCTTAGCTTACTGGGGTGGATTGCTGTGGTGTGTGTAGGCGTTTATGCGCATCCACTAGAGAGGTGAAATGGCGTTACCCAGTAGTATCAGAACTCTGTGCTCTCACCATTGGTAATCAAACACCCCTCCTTTGTCTTCAGTTTCCATCCACTCCCTGTTTCTACACTGTCTGTGACCAAGCCGTCAGGTTGCCAGGCGGCACCTCCCTTCTGAGTTTTATCTCTAATATGGCTGTGTTTTCCAACCCACACCCTCACTTCTGAGGGACTGTAGCTTTGATCCTCTCAGGCCTCTGGAAGAGGGTCTTTCTGAGAAATGGCCAGGTGCCGGCCCGCCCCCAGGAATGTTCGCGAGATCGCGCTGCTGCTGATGCCCACAGATTGCAGCTGGGTGTGAGCCCGCCCCAGAAAAGGTTCGTACGACCTTGTAGCAGCAGCGTTTCAGGGTTTATGGAAAATCGCAACACACATCTCGCACCAGGCTTCACTCTTAACGTCCTTGTTCCATCACTAGCGAATGTGATTGTTCTCTGGGGTCTGCTGGGACCAAGTGGCAGCACAGCTTCTACCAAATGTCCTTACAACAGTGGAACTGCTTCTCCCTGTGTGACCCGAGAACCTCCCGGACCCCACTTTGCTTCTGGCGATTCGCCCTTCCCACCAGAGCGCTGCAAGGTATTGAGCTGCAGAGTTTCAGACTCTGCGCTTCCCCTGTTTATAGAATCTTAATGGAATTTAAACCCTCTCCTTTCTCCTCTCTCCCTTTTTTGTTCAGTCCCTGTGGCTGTTTCCACTTTTCCACTTTATCTCCAGCTGCTTTTGTGTGTGTGGTGGGGGAGGGGTGGTGCTTTTCCCATGCTCTCCACCCCCCGCCATCTCCATCCTCTCTCCACAAACGAAAACAGCTCCCTGCCCTCCACAGCTTCTGTCTCCCCCAGTTCACCTCTCCGCTCTGCGTACCTGCCAAGTTCTGTGGTTCAGGTTGTGCAGATTGTTGTGTTAATCCTCAAATCAGTTTTCTAGGTGTGCGAGATGGGTTAGTGTTGATCTGGCTGTATTTCAGGGATGAGAGTCGCAAAAGAACTTCAATGCTGTTCCAACATCTTGGCTTCTCCTCCTCCAAAAACATTTTTTTTTCTTAATGACTTACATCCTTTTTTCCCAGATTTCAAATGATTTTTAAAATCTAAATGCTACCTTGTTTTTCTAAAAATGATCCCCCTGTTGCCACTTTTTTCAAGGAAAATTGTGGCATCTCCACCTGATGGAAAATTGGTAATTAGTTGGTTAAGGAGATGTCAATGGTTGGAACTGCAGTCCTAGTTGACTTGAGCTGTTGTTACAGTGAGCTTATTAACTGGTAATTGTTGGTCTCTGCTGAACTCTGTGCTTCGTAAACTGTCTTAAAACCTGTTGGTAGGTGGGGTGCCTGGGTGGCGCGGTCGGTTAAGCGTCCAACTTCAGCCAGGTCACGATCTCGCGGTCCGTGAGTTCGAGCCCCGCGTCGGGCTCTGGGCTGATGGCTCAGAGCCTGGAGCCTGTTTCCGATTCTGTGTCTCCCTCTCTCTCTGCCCCTCCCCCGTTCATGCTCTGTCTCTCTCTGTCCCAAAAATAAATAAACGTTGAAAACCTGTTGGTAGGTAACCATTTAGAGTTAGTGTCCAGTACCTCTGGATTTCAACCCCTACTGTTGCTTATATGGAACTGCTATAGAATTTTCTAGTTTGAACCAAAGACATGAAATTGTTATTCCTTACCCTTAAAACTGGCACTGCCCTGAGGCAATACCAGAAATGTCACTCTGCTTGTCTCTAAAGTTCATATAACAGGATTTGGGTCTGAAAAAGATGCCCTCTTCACCCTGACTGAATGCCACCTCTGTTCACATGAATTTATTGCAACTAATGTGTTCACACTGTATGGAGAAAATTGGGTTAGGCACTCAAGAGCCTTGAAGGGTAATGTGGAAGATGTATTTTTAAAACAGCTAATTTGAAATGATGTGGAAAAAAATTTCTTAGAATACTAGAGCTAAGGGAACTTGATGGAAGAGCAGTTGATTTGGCCAGAAGTCAAGGGAGTGATATATTGAAAAGTAGGAAAGTTTATGAAGAGAGTGCTGTTGGTGGACTTTGAAAGGTATGTAACTGCACTTTCATATTGGAAGAAGGTGATGAAGGCATTCCAAGCGGGGGGTGGCTGTTGAGTGGGACCAAAAGAGCAAAGCACAGAGGTAAAAAAAAATTCCAAGGTATATGTGGGGTGTACATTTCTACAGCTGAAGGTCAGGGTGGAGAGCCAGTGGTGGCAGATGAAGCTGGAAAGGTTAGAGACATATCATTGATCTCAAATAACATGCAGAGGCCTTCCTGCTGTCATGGTTAGTCCCAAGGGTTATTTGGAGATGTTATTTGAACACATAATATAACCTAACTCCTTATCTGTCTCCACCCCCACCGCCTTCATCCAGTAGAAAAGGATCAAAATTTGCTGCATTGTGATTTTGGACAAGCTAGTTAACCTCTGTCTATACCTTAACTTCCTCTTTTATAAAATGGTGATTAATGATAGTGCCTACCTCATTAAATGAGTCACTTACAACAGTATGTGGATATAGGAGGCATCGTATGAGTGTTATATACGTAAGTTATCAAAAATTCTCAAATAATTGTTTTGAGGCATAGAAAAAAAGAAGGATTTTAGATCTGTTTAGATCTATGCTAACTCCCAACCATGGGCTGAAGACTTTTAACAGTAAAAATATGTATATCACAGTCTTAGTGTAATTGCTAAAAGGACTTTTATGCCTTTATTTTAGAGCTCATATAAATGCTTTTCCAGCCCTAGGAGCTGTTTAGAGAGTGCCATTAAATAGATGGGTACATTTTGAGGCTCCTGGCTAGTGAGCAGAAAATTCTTGATCTTAGAGTCATGAATTCGAGCCCCATGATGGGTATAGAGATTATTTGAAAATCAATAAATAAACGTGTGTGTGTGTGTGTGTGTGTGTGTGTGTGTGTAGATAGATACATTTCTAATTAAGGCTTGACTTAAAACTTTGGAAATTCCTTGGCTTTGAGCTAACAGCCTTTTGACATTTTTGGTATTCATTACCAACTATATGTTGCAAAAAGGAGAAAGGACACAGCTATTTCAAGCTATTTCATATACCTATGGACAGTGGAAAAGCGATAGTAGATAGGAAAAGTGGAATCTGTATTAAATATTTGTAGACTTAGGTCATTTTTGGTTTTCCATTGTTGTTTCACTTACATATTGCTGCAGAATAAACCACCATAAAACATAATGGTTTCAAAACAACACTTTATTATTTCTCACAGTTCTGGGGAATAGGAGTGCTAGGCTGGATGCTTCTCTTCCACTTGGTATTGGCTGGGACTGAGTCTCCACATCATCTTTCATGGGTTCTGTGGTTAAGCCTGAGCTTCTTTATGTGCCACCAGGGTCCAGGAGACTGGAGACCAAAGTAACCTGGCCTCTTAAGGTCCAGAAACAGAATCAGCCCAGAAACACATGCTGCATTCTATTGGTCAAAGCAAGGCACGAGGTCAACCTAGATACTAGAGGTGAGAAAACAGACTCCACCTTTATGGGAGAAGCTGCAAATATTGTGGCCATGATTTCCATCATTCGCCAGTTTTCAGGCTGTATATTTTAAAGCTTACGGGTAACATTTGACTTAAGTAACTAGCCCTTTTTCTAGTCCGTTAACAAACATTTCTTGTCTGCTAAAGCCTACACACCTAGTTTCTCTGAAATCTAGAGGCATATAGTAAGGTAAGGTTAGTAGTTAAGAGTAAGCATTTGGGAATAGGAACTAGGCTTAAATTCTGACTTTGCTACTTTGTGTGACTTAAAATTACCTGAAGTCCATATTCTTCAGGTTCATCCATTAAATAGGAATATTTACCTGGCAAGGATTTTGTGATGATTAAGTAAGATAATATGTATTCAGGGTTCAGAGATTATCCGGGTACCTGGCATATGGTAAGAATTTAGCAAGGTTAATAATTTTTATTAGATAGGCCTGAGTCTACATGAAGACTGTTGATGCCTTAAGATCTTGCAAAGAGGGGCACTTGGTATTAGGGCCTTCATAAACATTCTCAAACAGTGAAGCCACTCACAGAAGCTTCTGGGTTGTTAGTTTTGTGAATTTTCTTGAGTGCCTTTCCTGATTTTTTTTGGATCCATAAATTTCCTTTTGGTTTGTTTTGCTGCCCCCTTCTGGTAGAATAGAGAAGAGTTCCATGATGTTCCAACACCTACATCCAGAATAAAAGCTCTATTTGGAAGCCTTTATCAAAGAATATAACTTTGAAAAATCTTTGGTCCTAAGTTTATAAGTGGATTCAGATGAAAGTAAAGTGTAAACATAAAACTTCTACATGTAAATTTCAATTTATTTCTGTTACAGGGAAATCAATAGTGACAGATAGAACAATGACATTAAAATGGACAGCTCACTTTAGGCTTAAAAGATAAGCAGAGTACTTTGTTATGCTGAATAGCAATAGGAAGCTCCCTATAATTTGCATTTCACTTTTCTGAAACAATTAAATGTGTATATATAGAGTTTTGATTTTCAAAAATATTTTTCTAATGTATCAGCTAATGTGTACATTTCAAATTATGACATATTGTAGTAACCTTAGATTGGCATTTAAAATTTTTTGCATAGAAGCTGCATGAAAATGTGTGCTTCAAATACAATCAGAAACGCTAAATACTTAGATTTTATATTTAATACAGTATATTATTTAAATGTTTTTTCACATTTTAGTATTAGAAGACATTGGAAATATTCTAATAGGTTATATATATGTACATAAAGCTAAAATTTAGAAGGCACAATACTTTAAAATGTCACAAGTGCTGGGGTGCCTGGGTGGCTCAGTCGGTTGAACCGAGCGTCCGGCTTCGGCTCAGGTCATGATCTCATGGTTTGTGAGTTCGAGCCCTCCGTCAGGCTCTGTGCTGACAGCTCGGAGCCTGGAGCCTGTTTCGGATTCTGTGTCTCCCTCTATCTCTGTTTCTCCCCTGCTCGTGCCCTCTCTCTCTCTCTCTCAAAAATAAATAAATAAGCATTAAATAAATAAATAAATAAAATGTCACAGAAGTATAGATGATCTGTACATTTGTGTACTTACTAAACAGTCCTGCTGAAGAATTTTTAATGTTTATCTATTTGAGAGAAAGAGAGCATGAGCAGGGGAGAAGCAGAGAGAAAGAGAGAGAATCTCAAGTAGACTCCGTGCTGTCAGGGCAGAGCCCAGTGTGGGGCTTGATATCACAGTGTGATCATGACCTGAGCCAAAATCAAGAGTTGGTTGCTTAACTGACCACCCAGGTGCCCCTGAAGAATTTTTCAATCAGAAAACTATAATATTGGAGGGTGAGGTGGGCAAAATGGGTGAAGGGGATCAAAAGTACATACTCCCAGTTATAAAATAAATAAGTCATGGGGATATAATGACAGTGACTATATTTAATAATACTATATTATATATTTGAAAGTTGCTAAGAGAATGGATGTTGAAAGTTCTCATCACACAAAAAAGTAACTGTGGGAAAAAAATAAAAGAATTACTTATAAAAGATAATAGTTTAAGAAATCTAGAACTACTTTCCTGTTTCCTGTTTGGCTATTTGGGCACCAATCTGTAGTAGCTAAAGAATATGTTCTTGTTGACACTTTGGCAAGCACATTCTCAAGTCACAAATGCTACTACATTAAGTCGTGGTAACAGTACCTCTGCCATGCTATCTCTAAAAAATGTAAAATGACTGGAATCTTTAGAATTCCCTGCCCCCATTAATTCAACAAAGCCCAGATTTGTGGTAGTATAGAACAGAGACACACTTCCTGGAGCTACCCAGGCATGACTGCTTTTCACTGGTTAAATTATCTAAATATACCGGTCATTTGCACATCTTACATGACTTGTGCACCTTAAAGACAAATAACTGAGGAAACCAAGTGGAGGAAGTCTGTTAAGAAAATACAATTTATATTCAAAACTATATCTACTTTGCACTTTTGGCATAATATGCAAGGGCTGCTTATTGAGTGGATATATGCCAAAATCTTAGTTAAAGCTTTTGCAATTCTCCATCTGCCAGAATGAAAATTTGAGCTTCTGGCCTTGAAGAGCTGTGTAACAAAGATCCAGTATTAGAGAAAAGAGAGTATTTAAAAACTGAATTAATTCACATTTCATTATTTAGAAAGCTGTTAATAGAATCTTGGGGTTCCTGGCTGGCTCAGTCAGTATAATGTGCAACCCTTGATCTTGAGATTGTGAGTTCAAGCCCTATGTTGGATATAGAGCTTACTTAAAAAAAAAAAAAAAAAAAAATTGAAAAAGAAAGCTATTAATAGAATCTGAATTTTGGTATCTAATATGACTAAAAGCAGGTAATTAGGAGATACTGTGTAAGGAAACAAAGGCAGCAAAACCTTTTCCAAAACTAGCACAATAGTGATTTAATTCAATTTAATCCTATATTTAGAATTAAACTAGAATGATTTTATAATTGCAGTCAAGAATACCAAATACAGGGGCTCCTGGGTGGCTCAGTCGGTGAAGTGTCCAACTTTGGCTCAGGTCGTGATCTCATGGTTCATGGATTTGAGCCCTGCATCAGGCTCTGTGCTGACAGTTCAGAGCCTGGAGCTTGCTTCAGATTCTGTCTCCCTCTATCTCTGCCTCTCCCCCCTCACTCTCCATCTCTCAAAAGTAAATAAACATTAAAAAAAAATGCCTAATACGTATTACAATTAGAATACATTTTTAGGGCTAAAATATAATTAAAGTGGCATTCTTGAGTTTCTCTCAAAAGCTTCAGATTGCAAACTGCAATCATTCTTTTTATTGCTTCCCTTCACATTTAACACTTTTTTTAGTTTCATTATTAAAAATCCCTTAATATATATGTATACATGTTTTCAGAACAGAGCCAACTATTCAGTTTGGAAACCATGGATATATTCTTGGGAAAGTACTCCCAGTTAGTGGATAATGTTTTTGACCACTCTGTACTTTCGAGCTGGCTCCAGGAGCAGGGACAGGTATATAAACAACCTATTATTAAGCTCCATTCAATGAGTGTATTGATGTGGGTGCTTTAAATCATATGTCAAGAGGTATTAAGTTTGAAAATATAAAGACTGAATAGAAGAGTGCTTGGGAATGTAAATCAGAGCCAGGTGTGGACTATCTTAACATGTGCTATGGTTTTGGATTCAGTTCACCTATTCAGCTGACATTTATTTTTTACTCTATGTCAGGACAATGTTTAAGAAAATACATACATTCAAAATCAGTTCTCCTTTGTACATTTAGCTGTTTTTAAAGTGTGTGTGTGTATACACACACATACATGCCAACTTTTTACTAAATATCATAGTCCTTTCTCTCAAGGGGCTAGTTTAGTAGAGCAGAAAGTCTAAGTACATTGGTAAATAAATAGGGTGCAGTATAGACAAAGAGAATGGTTCATGGACTTGATGAGAAATAGGATGAAATGAAGGATACAACAGCTGAATTAGACTTGATAGATGAGGAGGGCTCACCAGAACAAGGACAAAGTGGGGTATTCAAGACAGAGGGTTTGGCATGAGTAAGGCATAGGGGCTCAGGAAACTCTAAGTACAGTTGACCTTTGTACAACACAAAGATTAGGGACCCCTATGCAATCAGAAATCTGTGTATTGACTTTTGACTTAACTGCTAATAGCCTACTGTTGGAAGCCTTACTGATAACAGTCTATTGATACATATTTTGTATATTTATTGTATGTATTAAATACAGTGTTCTTATAATAAAGTAAGCTAGAGAAAAAATATATTAAGAAAATCGTAAATAGTGGAATACTACTCAGCCATAAAAAAGAATGAGGTTTTGCCATTTGCAACAACATGGATGGATGTAGAGGGTATTATGCTAAGTGAAATAAGTCAGAGAAAGACAAATACCATATGCTTTCCCTTATAGGTGTAATCTTAAAAAAAATGAATAAAGCAGAAACAGACCCATAAATACAGAGAACAAACTGGTGCGTGCCACAGGGAAGAGAGATGGAGGGATGGGTAAAATGGGTGAAGGGGATTGGAAGGTACAGGCTTCCAGTTATACAATGAATAAGTCATGGGGATGAAAGGTATAGCATAGGGAATATAGACATTGGTAATGTAATAGCATTCATTGTACAGTGAAGATGGTAGCTACAACTTTTGGTGAACATAGCATAAACATAGAGTTGTTGAATCAGTATGTCATACACCTGAAACTAATGTAACATTGTATGTCAAGTACACTTCAATAAAAAAATTATTTTTAAGTTTTTAACAAAGAAAATCACAAGGAAAATTTAATTACAGTACTATACTACACTTATTGAAAAAAATCATGTGTAAGTGCACCCTTGCAGTTCAAACCCTTGTTGTTCAAGGGGCAGCTGTAATTCATTATGGCCAGAGCACAGGTACAGAGAAAAGGCTCCAAAGGCCAGCAGCAGGTAGATCTTGGATGGGGTCTTGCATCCAAGTCACTGGATTTCATTATGCACCAGAATCACCTATGGTGCTTGTTTAAAATGCACATTACTTATCCCCATTCTAATTCAGCTCCAGGGTAGGACCCTGGAACCTGAATTTTAAGGGCACTCTCTAAAATATTCTAATGCAGGAGAACCTGGGCCACATTTTGAAGAAGTATTACCATAGATGGTGAAGAACCATTAAAGATTTTTTAGGGAAAAGGTAACAATTAGAAGAGGTCACCAGCAGGTCAGACTGGCCTTTTAAGATCAGTCTGGTGGTGGTAGTGAGGAAGCTGGATTGAAGAGATGAGAACCTAGAGTGCAGAATACACCAGATGACTGGCATGGGTAATGGGAGGGAGAGGATGCCATGCCATTCACCAAGGTAAGGGCCATGTTTAACCTAAATCAAGTTTCAACAAATACAAATATGAATGAAGATTTACCGTATTACTGCAAAAGTTCGTTTAAATAGCAAATTCTTCCTGAGGTTTCTGTGCTGTCATGGTTTCATTCCTGGCTATATTAATTCCCTCTTACTGATATCCAGTCTGGACATTTCTTATGAACTTCGAATCTACCTATGGACTATCTACCTCCTGGCGGTTATCTCAAACTCAACATTCAATATTGAGATTTTTCCTTTCCCAGCCAGAATCCTGGGAATTTAACAGACCCTCCCTATCCCTCATATCCATCTAGTTATCTAAATAGGAATAGGAACTCCCTATTATAAATTCAAGCTCAGAAGATAAAGACAAATTGATATTCAGTAAACTCTTCACATTCAAGAATTTAATGTTCATAGTTTCAATGATTTCAAGTGACCCCAGGGATTCAGAGAATATAGTTCTGAAATTTCCCTCAGGCAAAAATCTTAACCACAGACCCCATGAGGCTGTTATACTTAACTAAGTTACTCAGCTAATGACTGAGCCTGGCTCAGCACTGACATAACTATGGCTTTATTGCTCTCTGTTTATCTGTTTATGGGGAAAATGTCCATAAAGTGAAAAGTATTAGAGTGAAAAGTACTATTCATGAAAAATTGCTCCCAAAGGAAAGCTAACTGATAGTGTTATGAAGGAAATAGAAAGATTTAAAAGCCTTTGTACCCTTAGTTATACAAGGTAGAGGTTTTGGATAAAGCAGCAGGATGAATTTGGCAGTGGTTTATCTCAGATACAAATGAGCTTACCATATGCTTTACACAGAAAAAGGAAAATGAGTAACTGTTGTACTCACAGTTCCAACCAGTATAAAAACTAATCCTTGGGAGAAAGCTAAAGCTAGAAAAAGACAATTTAAAATATCATCCTGAGGATAGGCAATAGAATAGAAAGAAAAATCTAGAAACTGACTCACAGACAAATGGATACATAACTGGTATCAATGGATACCTGACAAAACTGTGTAACAGTGGAGCAAGGACATTAAATGGTGATTGGCCAATGGGGAAAAAAAAAATCATTCCCTGAACAAAAAAATGGAACATTAGATAGAAATACGTACTCCAATCACAACCAATACCACTTTGTACCCATTAGAAAGGCTAAAATGAAAATTAAGGGCAGTACCAAGAAATATATAACAATTGGGACAACCACTTAGGACAACTGGCAGTATCTACTTACTAAAGGCAGATATGTATGTGTACCCTATGATCCCAAAATTCCACTCCTCAATATTCTGCCAACAGATGTATGTACTACATGTACCAAATAACACATTAAAAAATGTTCATAGTGGCATAATCTGTAATATTCCCAAATCCAAGCCATCAAAATGTTTGTTAATGGCAGAATGGACACACTGTGGTACATTCATATAATGCATAACTCTATAGCAATGAAAAAGAAGTAACAGCTACTCATATGGTAATGAAGAAATCTCAGAAGCCCAAGAGGAAAGGTTCTCAGTGGCTGATCCTATTTTATTGCTGCATCTAGGTGGTAGTCACACTCAAACGGGTATAAACTTTATGATTATTAGTATGATTTTTGCACTCTTCTGAATACGTTATATATTTTTTTAATGTTTGTTTACTTTGAGAGAGAGTGAGAGCGCAGGGGAGGGAAAGAGAGAATCCTAAGAAGGCTCTGCCCTGTCAGCAGAGCCTGACTTCAGCTCAAACTCATGAACCGTGAGATCATAACCTGAGCCAAAATCAAAACTCGGACACTTAACGGAGCCACCCAGGTGCCCCTGAATATATGTTATTTTTTCAATGAAGATGTTCCAAGCAACTCCTTCCCAACATAAAAATGTTTATAAATTATTTTAGTACCATATTATACAAATCATCAAGTACATGAAGGAGCTAAATTCGTTTTACAGTTATACTTTCAGTTTAGGGCACCTGGGTGGCTCAGTCGGTTAAGCATCCGACTTCGGCTCAGGTCATGATCTCGCTATTCGTGAGTTCGAGCCCTACGTCGCGCTCTGTGCTGACAGCTCAGAGCCTGGAGCCTGTTTCACATTCTGTGTCTCCCTCTCTCTCTGACCCTCCCCCGTTCATGCTCTGTCACTCTCTGTCTCAAAAAAAAAAAAAAAAGTTATACTTTTAGTTTAATTTTTTTTAGGAAAATGATATGCTATAGAGGTGTCTGTGTCTTGTGAATGTCAAGGGTCCACTGTATTCATATTTCCTTATGACCAAAACATATGGGAAAAATTTGAAATCCTAAGGAGCAAACACAAAGACTAATGAGCTTTAAAAAAAAATTGACGTGAAATGATAGTTTTATTTTCTCCTCTGCAATAATCCTTCTACTCAGGTAAGGTCACTCTCTTACTTTAGTCTTATAATTTCTTCTCTCTTTGTATAATTTTTTCAAAAGTTTATTTTGAGAGAGATTGAGAGAGAGGGGGGAGCCCAGGAGGGGCAGAGAGAGAGGGAAAGAGAGAATCCTAATCAGGCTCTGCGCTAACAGTGAGGCTTGAACTTAAGGACCATAAGATCATGACCAGAACCGAAATCAAGAGTCAGTGGCTTAACTGACAGAGCCACCCAGGCGCCCCTTTTATCTCTTTCGTATGCAGAGGGAAAATATAGACATCCATTAACTTTAATCCCTGGTGTTAGAATTCAAACTTGGGACACCTGGATGGGATCTATGCTCCAGTTGTAGGATGGGAAGAAACCAGTTCCCCCTTCCTAACCTTACCTCTGTTTGGTGTTTTACTGGATCTTATTAGGCAATAATGAGAAGGATGCCTAGGGCTGACACAAGGATAAGTATTAGAATTAGAAGTATTGGAATTCTTTAATTAAGAGATTAGGGCGCCTGGGTGGCGCAGTCGGTTAAGCGTCCGACTTCAGCCAGGTCACGATCTCGCGGTCCGTGAGTTCGAGCCCCGCGTCAGGCTCTGGGCTGATGGCTCAGAGCCTGGAGCCTGTTTCCGATTCTGTGTCTCCCTCTCTCTCTGCCCCTCCCCCGTTCATGCTCTGTCTCTCTCTGTCCCAAAAATAAATAAACGTTGAAAAAAAAAATTAAAAAAAAAAAAGATTAAACTCCATTCACACTCATGACTTAAACACTGGAAGGTGGATACTAACTCTAATTCCCTTGGAATAAGGAACGAAAAACCAAGACAAGTAGGCACTGTAAAATTGTTTCTGTTTTTTTTTTTTTTTTAATGGCAGGTCAAATATCCTGAAACATACATATATTTTGATAGTCTTCTAATCCCACTTGAGTTCAAATATTAAAGTAACACACACACACACACACACACACACACACTCACGAGCTAAGAGAATTCAATATTGTTCCAAGGCACTTACTGAATCTCCATGACTAGATGAAAACAAGGACAATTAGGATGGACAATTAGACAGTATATAATATAAAAATAACTTTTTGCTTACAATTTACAAAATGTATTATTATTACAATCTTTTATCTCTGATAACCTGCAACGCTGGCTGCATGAATCCAGCAATTTTAAAATTCAGAAACTATTTTCTAAAACTTCAGGGCAAATAATTTACAAATAAGGTACACAAAGATTTAGACCATGCAGAAATTTCTTACATCTTCTGTTAATAATATTTTATGACTGCAACTTTATCAAATTATATACCTACTTGCCCTGTACATATACAAAATAATGCATACATGATAAAACATTAGCAAAAGAGTAGTCCTTAAACTCAATTTATCATAAAAGTATTACTATATTAACATGTCTACAAGCAGCGTGTAACAGGGTTAAGAGACATTAAGGCAATAATACTTGAAGTTACAAAATAAACCATATGTAATACTTTTTCCTAAGTGTAGTATAAGGCAGGTAGATGGTCCTAGCAAAAAAAAATACTAAGGCAACAATCTACACTGCTGTTAGTCCCACGTTTTTAAGATGGAATACTATAAATCTGGCTTTCAGTGGCACTTGAATTTTCCAGTCTAATTTAAAGTGTCTGTTAGCTCCCTGAATCATGTCCATTCTGAAGGTGGATCTCTTGGTCCTTTGGGTTTTCCACAGCGATTACGAAAACCTATAATCAAAATGCCATAGTGATTAGTGTTCAGAAATGTATTTTAATTTACTAAAAACTCTTAATTTGCTTTGGGTATTTAAGAACCTGAATAAATCATAGCACAGAGTTTGATAAACTTTGCCTTTCTAAGGAAAGCCTGAAACGATGGCAAATACCCTTTTCTCATTCTTGCCAGCATTAACTACATAAAGTTTTTAAATTATTTAGTAAACAAATTACCAATATCTGTGGCCTCTGTTGGACTTTCTGATAGTTGGTCTTTCTTGTTACTGAAAATAGGTGGACATTCTGTACAAGTCTCTGTGTGAATACCTCCTGCTGGATGATCTAAAATGCAAAATAAAGATTGTTACTCACCATCATTTGTAGCATCATATATAGAATCCTCTAATGATTTTAATGTGTGTATTAAATTAAAAGAGCAAGTTTTCTCTCTTGGACATCATACTTTCAGAGGCCCAGATAAATATAAATGCAGTGACGAACACAGGAAATCATGTTAGGTGTTCTCAAGGGCACTTAGACATCTTCAGTGAGTAGTTCTGCAACGTATGGATTCTCCTTATGCTCTTAAAACTTTATTTAATAAACTTCAATCTTGCTATATCATATTTCCTTAAAGTAGTTATACTATGTGCCGATGTCCTAAGGCAATAATAGCAAGTGAACTGCTTTTATATGGAAATCAATGGCAATCAAGTTCATAGTTAATTGATGAACTACTGGCTTCTAACAGTAGTAATTCTTTGAAAGATTTACATCAATTACATTTTAGTTTACTTACTTAATCCCCAGTGCATAAGATTAGCAACAAAAGAAATTAACTACTATGATTTATTCTTTCACAACCATTATCATATCCTCTATAACTCCCTAAGAAACTTATGGAAACTTGGAATTCAAGTCAAATAATACATGACCCTTGTCCTTTGGTGCTTGTAGTTTAAACAGAGTTCAGGAAACTTTTTCTATAAAGGACTAGAAAATAAATTTTAGGCCTTATAAGCAACATACAGTTTCTGTCACCTCTTCTTCATTGATTTTTGTTTTTAAGTTTTGTTTTTTTTTAATAAGTACTACACCCAATGTGGGGCTTGAACTCATGAGCCTGAGATCAAGAGTCGCATGCTCTACTGAATGAGCCAGCCAAAGCCCCTAAACAGTTCTTTAAAAATGTAAAAGTTATGGGGCTCCTGGGTGGCTCAGTTGGTTGAGCATGTGACTCTTGATTTCGGCTCAGGTCATCATCTTACAGTTCATGAGTTCGAGCCTGTGTCTGACTCCACGCTGACAGTGTACTTGGGATTCTCAGTCTCCCTCCCTCTCTGCCCCTCCCTTCTTCGCTCTCTATCCCTCTCAAAATAAATGAACATTAAAAAAAATTTTTTTAATGTAAATGTTATTTGTTCAGCTCAAGGTCAGAATAAAAATAAGTCAAGGCCTAGGCTAGTAGGAGAGACTGACAAGCGTATTATTGTAGTAGTGTGGTTAAGTTTTACAGTAAAATGATGCAGAGTGCAATGGTACAGACAGAAGAGGTATGGAGGTGAAACCCAGTGGTGGTGAGCTATTCAAGGACTGGCTTCTAGGAAGAAATGATGACCTAGTCAAAAGGCCTCAGTTTTCTCGGTTAAATAAAAGGTCATCTACTGAACAAGAGTCAGTAGGATTGATTTCAGAAGAAAGTAAAGATTGGAAAACTCAAGGAAAATAGAAAGTGTGCCAGCTAGAGCGGATAAGATAACCAAGCAAAGCTGGGGGCCCAACTGTGGATGAAGATCCAGAACTGTAGGCTCATCTGGAAAACGGAATAATGTTCCCCAGCAGTATTCAGGAATCTTGAGGGATAAAATAAAATGGCACAGGAGTTAGGGGAAAGAAACTAGAGGATAATTTAGAGTAGGACTAGAGTAATGGAGGAATAGTATCTAGATTGGATACAGAAGAGAAACCAGAAAGTAGTTAACATACATTAGAAAAAAAAAAGATTCAAGGATGCACAATAGCAGCAGTATTAATATAATAAAGATAGTAGTAATACTATTGCTTCCATTTTGAGTGCCTATCATCTGCCAACCACAGTGTTTGATAGCCCATATATGTGGTTTAAATAAGTCCTCACAACAGTTTTTTAGGGTAGGTACTATTATTTCCATTTCACAGAGAAAAAAAACTGAGGCTAAGATAAGGTAACTTGCCTGAAGTCATATAGTAAGTAGAATGGTAAAAATGAAATTGTAAACCAGGTAGACTTGACTCTAAAGCCCTATTCTGTTCTTTTCCTTAAGTTGCCTCAGCTAGTAGACAGAGTATTAAAAATGTATAAGATGGAATGGAGCCCCATTAGTCAAAGATGCAGGGAGAGAGCAACTGAAGCAGAATGGAGGGTAAGGGCAGATGATAGATAAACTGAGGGAATTGTACAGGCTAGGATGTTTTGTTGTTGCTGTTTTAATTTTTATTTTAGAGAGAGAGAAAGAGAGCACGTGAGTGGGGCAGAAGGGCAGAGGGAGAAAGAGAGAGAATCTCAAGGAGGCTCCACACTCAGCATGGAGCCGGATGCAGGGCTCGATCCCACAACCCTGGGATCATGACCTGAACTGAAACCAAGAGTCAGATGTGGACGGTCAACTATTGCCCCTAGGCTAGGACGTCTGATAAGCTGCTTTCATGGTCACTGATTTATAAGAATTAATAATAACTTGATGTATTTTACTATGATAGTACAAGTAATGTGGCAGAAAAATATTCTAACTTGGCATTGGAACAGTGGGTTGAGCTACATAATCTTATTGATCTTCATAAATGCGGAAGTCCTACAAGGAAGAATTCCAAAACAGTTTTTAGAGCTCCAGTTCAATAATCTAGGTTAATTTGGGACATTTATTCAAACCACTGTCAGATCTAGATTCTAAATGTTTTTATAAACAACAGAAAATAAAAATATTTTAAAAATAATCTCTTTCCTATTAGCCGGTAACTACCAATAATAAATGCTGTTACTTTCCAGATTAATAATAATATCTGATACAATAATTAATTTGAAATAATTATACTACACAGTTCAGGTTCTAGAAGTGTCCTACATATTCTCACATACAGAAATAACCAAGTAAATAACACACACCATGAGGCATGCTATTTTATGGAGATTAATCTCTCTCTCTATAACAGAAAGAAACAAAATCTAACTTACCACATTTTTCACTTCCAGGGGTTGTCAAGCCCTAAAAGGAAGACATTTTAATAACTATTACAATATATCTCTTTTAGAAGAAATAATAGAAAATGTGGTCTGTTAAGACTGTATATCCCAAGAAGTCAAGATCCACCAAAATTCTCAGTGTTAAAGGGAAAGAAAACAATGGTGTTTTCAATTAGGCTTAAAATTTTTAAATGTTACAGTATTTTATACTGGGAATAAAAAGATAGGGGAATTACTTTTTCCTTGTGGATGGAAACTGAAAATGCAGGAGCAACTACACAAAGGAACATACACACAACTCCCATTTTGCCCATATTCTACCATATTCATCAAATTATGATATACATTGTAACACATAAATAACATCATTTTTACAGGTTACCACTATTTTATATATGCCAAGTAAAGTATGTTTCTTAATCATTGTAAGATGTGCCCTAATTTGGGGGATATTAAAATATGGGGGAAATATGAAAAATGTTAATATTGATGAAAAATGGTATAGAAACATGGCTAATATATTTAGCTGTCAAACATTTGCTGAATGTGAAAAGGAAACCTCATGTAACCAGACAAACCAAAGGATGGGACTATGTACTTAGTGTTATAATGGAAGGAACAAATTCTAAGAAAGTACTATGACCCTGAAAATGTTAACTCCTGTTCCATTCACACTTCCAAAATGACTTAAAACATGGAGTAATTTACAGATTTTAAAAGCAGTCTAGGAAAATAATACTCTGTGATGGCCATATGTAGATCATGTTGCCCTTTTTAAAAATTTCAGATCTCACATTTTATGTAGCGTTTTCATCTGAAATCTTACCATAAGAAATGCTGATCAAAAGTTATATTTAATAGTCTTAAGGTGACAGTTATTAAACAACTGTAAGATAAATTAACAAAAGAACAAAAATACTAAGTTATAGCTGTTCCAATCCCAAAAGGACTCACTTCAGGTATTTTTTGTTCGGACTGTTCCTGACTTTGAGGTTCACTCCATTCAGATTTCATAGGTGTATCTGAGAAAAATAAAATCTTACAATTAACATCTTTAATTCCTGAATTTCTTGCATTAAAGATGCAAAAACAGACCCTATAGATTTTTAGAAACGATCACTTCCATAAAATATTTTATTTCTATTAATTTAAGAAAATATAGTTTACTGTTATAAGCTCATGATAATGTATACATGTGGCAGACTTAGATGTATTTAGTAGTACTGAAGTATATGGCTTCACTTTCCACATTCTTGAAATCAGTTAAAATTAATAAAATATTGGTAAAAGGTAACTTAGGTAAAATTAGGGAGGACCCCACCAAGCATGAGACATTGTAAATATATTAAGCTGTTTCTGTACTCTTTTTTTAAGACGAGACAGAAAAGAAATATATTATCAAGACTTTGAAATATCACTTTCTCCCAGTTCTCAGTGATACTCATGTGGCCTTAAGTGTCCTTCAGTTAACACCAACTGAGTTGATGCCCAACTACAACCCAAATTAAATATTTACTTACCTAAACTGGCACCCAGTGAAGCAATTAATGTCTTTTAATAAGTGCTATTTTTAATGAATGAAAAGACACCAACTTACAAATACAGTTATAAATACATGTAAGTAAATTATAGTATCTAATATAAATGCAGCCATTTTAGCAATCTTAGCAAACAAAAAATATTTTAAAGTATTTTTCAAAAAAAATAAGTATTTTTCATTCAAGGAGTTAAAAACATTTGTCAATATCAAGTCAAACCTTTTTTTGAATTTAATTATGCAGCTCAATAGCAACTAGACTAAAATAAGCCGTGTTTTTCAGAGTTTATTACAGTACAATGATAAAAAAGCAGAAGAGACACTCACTATGTTCACTTGCTAACACAAAGGATTCAGGAGTTCTTTCAGGTAGGGGAGGAGGTGAATCTTCACTAACATCAACATCTATATTAAATACATAAAATTCAGACAAATTATGAACTTGTTAAAGAATATTAACTCATTAAAAATGAACTTGTTATCTAAACTAATATAAGAGAGAAAAGTCATTTCCACAATTATCTTAAGAACCAGTTTTTAGTGTTTATTTTTAAAAAATGTTTATTTTTGAGAGAGAACGCACGAGTGGGGGAGGGGCAGAGAGAGGGAGATAGAGGATCTGAAGCAGACTCTATGCTGACAGCAGAGAGCCCAATGCAGGGCTCGAACTCCTGAACCATGAGATCGGGACCTGAGCCAAAACTGGACACTTAACCAACTGGGCCACCCATGTGCCCCTAAGAGAAATCAGTTTTTAAAAATGCAAATAACAAACAAGAAATCCTCACTACTCAACTTGTTACCAAGTATTATTTAATGAGCAAAGCGGAATGAACTCATTCACTGCTGGGCAGAGAAAATGATTCCTGACTTTCCTGATACCCTGCAGACATCCGTCACTGTCCTCTCAGTCTGAAGACAGCCTTCAGTAGAAAAGCCAGTGGGCAAGGGACATCTCGTTTGGGCTTGCAGATGATGTTTTGAGTACACAAAGGAAACCTTGGTCATTTGACTCAAGCCAGTGTTTCCCAAACTGGAATCAATTGCTTAACTCTCTTCATGAGTTTTGCCATACCACATACCACCATCTGTCCTCTATTTTTTTTAATTTTTTTTTTTAATACTCATTTTTGAGAAACAGCATGAGCGGTGGAGGGGCACACAGACAGGAAGACACAGGATCTGAAGCAGGCTCCAGATTCTGAGCTGTCAGCACAGAGCCCAATGTGGGTCTCAAACCCACAAACCCCGAGATCATGGCCTGAGCCAAAGTCGGACACTTAACCGACTGAGCCACTCAAGGGCCCCTGTACTATTTACTTTTTAAGTCCCATTCATTTTTAACTTAACTGTGTCCTTTGGTCATATTTTAAACAGTAATGACTAAAATGACAAATCTGAAGTGTTTGTTTTCTAATACAAAAGTATTACATTTTTTGAATGTTCATTTAATGCTTAAAATCTTGTGAACAGTGGCATATGACCTACTCTGAGAATACTGACTGAAGCCATATTAAAGCTTTTCACCAGTAAAAACAAAATTGGCTCTTGGAAAAGATAATGCACTAAGTAAGCCTCATCAGTTAGCCTTTCTGCATAGGGTAAATGCAGTTTCATTGGAGGTAAAGAAGGAAAATATGAGGATATAATTCCGTGTGTGGGTTCTCCAGTTAGGGAGGATGGAGTGAAGAAAGGGAATGTAAGAATCCTGTATTATTTTGTCTGGGCCTTGACAACTGTTCTCTTTTTAAAAAATGAACAATCTTGCCATAATACTTTGCTATTTAACCATATCTGATAGGCTATGCATTAAAGAGACTGAAAATCAAAGCCTTTTCAGTTTTCAACTAGCATGAGCCAGATATGATTGCTCTTGTCCTTCCTACATTTATTTAGCCAAAGACCCAAGAAAATACAGCCTCTGGGTCCTACTAAGAATTCCAGTCCAATATTTTGTATGTCAGTCACTAGTACTGGAACTCTCTCTTGCATATAAAGTGAAACCATTAAAGAACCATCCACCTTATCCAGTAGTAATAATCTGAGCCATCATCATTCTTCCCCTTGCCCTTTTATTATTAACAGCTCACAAAAAAAAGATAGCTGTTGGAAGGAAAGGATGCATAATTTTGGCACTCTGGTGCCATTTCATAATTAAGTGAACAAATCAGGAAGGACAGTCTTGCTTGGTTACATTAAGTATCTTTCAGAAATTCTATACCTCTTTTTTTCATGGCAGTCTTTATTCAACACTTTTATTTTCTAACTGTGGCTCATGCTTTTCAGCTTCATGTTTTTCTTTCAATCTCTGGACCACCTTTATGTTATAAACTTCTATTTTAGAGGTTATCAAAAACAGAGACTTCACATTTTACACAGGTTTTTGCAAATCATAACACTAAATGGGGACTCAGTGTAGCCAAGTTTGAGAAATCTTTCAGGAGGCTGAAGTCAATATTAAAATCAAAATTCATAGCCAGTAATTTTTGCCAGGCAATAACTTATGCAAAAGGTTTTTAGGTATCAAAATAAAATTGTTCTAACTCCCTAGCAAGTTCTAAAACAAACAAGGAAACAAAAATCTAATTCTTGTGCCAGTGGTTCATCTACAAAGTAACTAGTTAACATCAAAAACAGGACTGCTTGCAGCACAGAACACTAACACAGGAAAATCTTCAGTTAATACCAAACTCATTTAGCATAGTTTGGATAGGGCAAAAAGAAATCAAAAGTCACATTTAGAACTATCTTTGCTTTGAAATACAAATAAAATGCTGAGAAGTGAGCTAGTATACAACAGGATGACTTAAATATCCTTATACAGTACTTTGCATTATTTTTTAATGTTTATTTTTCACACACACACACACACACACACACACACACACACACACACACAGTGCGAGTAGGGGAGGGGCAGAGAGAGGGAAACATAGAATCTAAAGCAGGCTCCAGGCTCTGAGCTGTCAACACAGAGCCCCACGCGGGGTTCCAAACTCAGGAATCATGAGATCATGACCTGAGCCAAATTTGGATGCCTAACCGACTGAGCCACCCAGGCGTCCCAGTATTTTGTATTCTGAAGGAAATTTTTCTATTATCACCGAAAGACTGGTCAGGTGGCAAAAACTTTTAATGAGCATATCATATCTTGCATCCTTCCTGCCCTCACACCAAAATTCTATTTCTACCAATGGTTTAAAAAAAATGTATTTCCTAGGTATAAGATAGATGCATGCTTGATATACTTCAAAAGCCCAAAATAAAAATTTCTCATCAACCCATTTTCTTGTGTAGTTACAACTTGGCAGTTATTTTTCAAGCTCTGAATTTGAGGAAGAAAAAGATATTAACAGTCTTAAATTATGGCAAACTGGTAAAGTAATATTTACTGTGGTAACCATTATCGCCTGAAGATCCTTCAAATAACAGAAGAATCAAGACTACAGATTATAATGTAAATTTAAGAAACTACCTTAGATTCTCATTTACTCTACCAGATACATTCTCAAGATTAAAAAACACAGTATGTGTCAGCTGGGGAAAATAAAAGCACCATAGTACGGGTAGTACTTATTAGGTCAGGAACAGAAAAAGTTATCATTTAAGTTCACAGTACTTATTTGGTTGCACATTGTAAATACCAGCCTAAATACCATGACCTTTGGTCATGACCAGAGTCCACTGACAAGTAAATGACCACTGATAATCAATCTACCAGTAAATAGCTTTCGTGTTTATTACATTTGCTCTCAACTTTATGGTCTGTTTAAAAAGGCAGCCAGGATGATTTTAGTGGATCAAAGATGAATTTTAAGAACCAGTAATACATCTTGGGAACCAAGTGCACACATCCTCAAAAGCTAACACAGTTTAAAAAAAAGTCAATTAAGTAATAGTATCAATGACGTAGATAAGGATATATCCCATTCACTACTAACTGAATTAAATTTCCCATATTCTGCTGAGTAGTTACAGTTTTGCTTCTTCGTTCATCTTAGAGGTAAAAGCAACCTCACGTGCAAGTATAAAAGGTGTTGTATAGTTTAAAAAGCATTAAACGATGATGAACTAGTATTTGTGATAAACATGGATGATATTAAATGCCCACCGAAGCTGTCTGATAATATTTGTTACTTGAAGCAGTTCTATCTTCCCTAAATTATTTCAAATTTTTCAGTCAGATAAATTTTTGACCCACATAAAATACTAAAAACTATTAACATAGGAGGGAAAACTAAAAAGCACAAAAATTTTCACTCACAACAATTGAAATACCTTGCAAACACAAAATCTAGTAATGCAATTAATCAAATTAAGGTAACAAAGCTTACTTTATTATTAGTTTTTAATAGAAACCTTTAAAAAAGTATCTAAAATAATGAAACTGTGCTGTAGATTCTACAGTGAAATGTGGAACAAAACAATTAATTGATTAGTGCTTAGAACAGTGACTGTAACACAGTAAAAATATTTAAGTGTTAGATACTGTTATTACCTTTTTCAGCACCTGAATGTATTGTTCCTGCTATATCATGTCTAGCAATGGACATTGGCAATACTTTCCTTGTAGAAATGCTTTCAGTACTAGTGGCAGCAGAAACTGTGGCACTTGCTGTTGAAATACTAGTTTTATTCTTGGTCATGGCACCGTCAGAGTTCCTTTCATCTGAGTCCGAGTCATCAGAGTGAAGAGGATTAGTAAAACTGAGGGGTGCTCTAAAGAGAGGCGAGCTGTTATGATGATCTGCAGGATCATGGGTGTCAACTGGTGTTGTGGGGCTTGGTGTTAAACTCACAGTTTTCATCGTTTGACAGTGGAGATCTGAGGGTTTGCCTTCAGATGACTCAGGCATGGGTAGGGTATTTTCAGGTCCATGAAAAGACCACATTACATGTCCTTTCTCATCAAGAGGCAAGCGGTCTGGCCTTGGAGGTGTGCCTGAATTCTTCTGTGATTCTTCTGGTGGAACACCCGGAACTTTATTTGACTGTGTTGCGCTGCAGTCCACACAAGAATTCTGAGAAATATCATCTACTTTAAGATCCCCTGAACTCAATTCCTGGGACTTAGAGGTTTTATCAGCTATACAAGGTGGAGTCGATTTAATTTTAATTGCATGTCCCCTATTCAAGAGTGTGTTCCCATCAAAACTTTTTGGTCCCTCTTGGAGGGGGACCTTCTTAATCTCAAAACTTAAATTTCGCTCCAGTTTTTTATCCATCTGTTCAATAGCTGGTTCATTTTTCCCTGGAAGTTCTGCTGACTTATTATAGTTTCTGTTGAGGTCTGTTGAATGTTGTTCTGATGAAACCATGTGCAACACTGGCTTTGGATGGTATCTG
Source organism: Herpailurus yagouaroundi (assembly GCF_014898765.1). Lineage (NCBI taxonomy): Eukaryota > Metazoa > Chordata > Mammalia > Carnivora > Felidae > Herpailurus > Herpailurus yagouaroundi. The sequence goes on from NW_024412391.1 coordinate 79,009,925, forward strand.
TCATTGTCCTGCCACACAGTAGTGACTGTTGGAAATGCTGACGGGGGAGAAGGTGTCAAGATGGGTGGCACTGGATGAGGTTCTGGTGGCTGAAGTATTTCTTCCTTGGCATCCCCTTCAACAAGGCAACTGAAAACATTAATAAAAGGGCATCATAAGAATGCTCATCCTTTCATGAATAAAAAATTATAAACTGTCAAAATTTAATGTTTAGTGAGGCAATATAATACTGTTTACAAATACAAGAATTTTCATGAAAAATGGGTCTCCTCCCACAGCCCTTCAGTTACCCAGAGACATCAACTTTCAGCCTTTTTAACAGCTGCTTCTAAGATTCACCTCCATTATTTCAAAATATTTCAAAATTCATAAATTATCTTTTTTCCATAAATTGTTATTTCTTGATCTATTTCACACATTCTCCATTATCTTCCTGCTAGGTATCTTTTCTATCTTCCCAATACTGTTACAACTTTTAGCTAGTTCAATCTTATCAATATCGATATCATTCTTACCCATGACACTATGATTTCCTATCTTTTCTTATACAACCTCTTATTTTTCTCTAATAATTGCCATATGTTTCTGATGGCTCAGTTCTCTATGCATCATCAATAATTTAGCCCTTCTTTTTTCTTCCACATTTATACACCTCTTCCCAGTTGGTCATGAAACACACTATAGGTAATTATCAATACCACACACAGTCCCTCTTAGGCTTTTAGGTCCTTGGTGCTCGAGCTCCAGTGTGTACCACTGACTACCTAGGCCCCACAGAGCTGACGTTCTCTCCAGTAGGACTCTCCTATTTTCCAGGTCCCATACATAAGGTACACTTCCTTGTTTTGGTGGTTATATCCTGCAATTTCTTAAGAACTACATATGGGAGGCAAATTTCTTGAGGCTTTTTATATTTGAGTATTATATTTTCAAGATTATTGATTTTTTGAAAATATACATAATTTTAGATTAGAAATAATTTTCCTTCACAATTATGTAATTCTGATTCCTGCTCCTTTGAATGTGAACTGTGTTTTTTCCCTCTCTTGGAGCTTTTAGGTTCTTTTTTGTTCTTGAGGTTCTACAGTTTCACCATGGAACTTTCAGAATCCATTGTATTATAATTTTTTTTATCTACCAGATTGGAAACTTTCTTTTTAAGTTTATTTATTTGTTTTGAGATAGCGCGTGCACATAAGCGGGGGAGGAGCAGAGAAAATCACAATCAGTACAGAGCCCCATACGGGGCTCAAACTCACAAACCGTGAGATCGTGACCTGAGCTGGAATCAAGAGTCGAAGGTGGGGTCCCTGGGTGGCTCAGTCAGTTAAGTGTCCAACTCTTGATTTCAGCTCAGGTTCGTGAGTTCGAGCTCCACACTGTCAGTGAGGAGCCTGCTTGGGATTCTCTCTGTCTCAAAATAAATAAGTAAAAACTTTAAAAAAATAAAAATTCATATTCTTTAATACTGGAAATTTATCTTACTATCTTTTTTCTACTTTGTATTATCTCTATTTCATCTAGGTTCCTTTTTTTCCTGCTTATTTAGGTCTATCTTTCATGTTAGAGATGTTGTCAAATGCCTGATCATCCTGGTTCTGTTCTTAAAGAATGGAGTATTATAAATGACTGGAAGATCTATACACATTATGTAAGAGGGAGGTCTTGAAGCTTGTGGCTTAGAGGTCATGTGGACTGAGTACAGCCTTTGCAACAATATTGGTGGGCCACAACGAGTAAAGTGTACATTTCATCTCTTGAGCTAGTTAGTTTTTCAAAAGGGAGGTTCTCCCACCAGCAATCTGAGAGCAAAGGACCTGGAGGATGTGACCATTCAGCATAAAAAATTCTGTTTTCAGTAAGGCACTACAACACCACCATCAGTTGGATCTGATGTCCTTGAATCCAAAGACCCGCCCCTGGTTCAGCCACTCCAGAGTAAATCCTTCCTGTGTGTCCAAATGTGAGAGAGGCAGTCATTTGCTCAATTTGATGTAAGGAATCTGGGGTCCTAAATACTCTTAATAGAAACACTCAAGTCTCCTTGTTTTTAGTCCCATCCTACACACTAGTCTTAAGGGGGACCTCCAATTTCTGAGGTTTTCTGAGAGTTCTTTGGAGAATCATGTTGATTCTTGTGGGCTTCCCCCACCTACAGGAAAGCAAGTTTTAGCTTTCCCTGTTCTGTTAGTCCCTTTACATTGGTTGATAAGCTTTCTACTTTCCACAGTTCTATAATCATCCTTCTGCTGCCATCCCTCTCCAATTTTGTTTTCAAAATCTTCATACATTTTTATGTTCCTTCACAATAATTTTAGGAAGTTTAGGGAGGGACCAGAGTTAAATGTGTTCAAACAGCCTTATTTAACCAATAATCTTGTTAAGTACTTTTGGAAACAGTGTGCAGGATGTTGAAAATACACAATAAACACATTCTTAGCTACTCATATTTTTAAAAAGCTTTACTGAGGTAGAGTTGATGTACAAAAAACTATACATATTTCATGTATAAAATCTGATGAGTTTGGACATATGCATATACCCATGATACCATCACCACAGTCAAGGTAATAAACATATATCATCACCTCCAAAAGTTTCCTTGTGTCCCTTTGTGGGTTTTTGTGGCTACTCAAATTTGATTGGTAATTACACTAACAGATTTCTTCCTTATCCTTCTTTGATTTAAGGTTGGTTGGAACAAGGCTTAAAACACTTAAATAGCACTTTCATGTACACAAAAATTGGAAGCCCAACCACAAAAATATATATGCTACAAATGGATTTTCCACTATAGTAACCAACACTCATGTTTTTACTAGATATTCTGATATATGACTTGCATAATTCTTATTGTAAATACTGGTTTTAATATCCTCTGTTTTGAGGAAGGCATAGATTTCACTTCTCAAAAACAAAGCAAACCATTCAGGACCTACCACATGCGAGGCATTATACCAGTACCAGAAGAGGACAGAACAATGAACATAACGGTTCAGAAAAACAGTGAAAAATAAAACTAAAAAGGTAGATCAAAGCTATACTGTGAAGGCTCAGGACTTCACACTAAGACATTTGGACTTTATAATAATAATAAATTATATTTAATTTGTTTGACCAAGTCTTAAAATGAGTGACTCTATAATTTGTTATGTTACATAAAATCAGAAAATTACTTTTCTTACAGTAATTTAGGCTGGATTCCATATGGGGTGGAAACAGTAAGGGAGTGAAGAAAATGACTACCAAAAAATTAGAACAGAACACTTTCAAAACAAAAACTTTCACTACTCTCTTTTTTTAGGGAGGTAATACCATATAATGAAGAAAACATTACTGGACTAGAAGAGAGACTTGTATTCTTGGTTGAACTCAGCTAGCCTATTCACATCAGTTCCTTTGGAAAACAGCTATTAATATCCCTGTGATCAAGATTACTGTAAAAGTCACTGTGTTCATGACATCACTTACCACTCTGACATATCACTGACTATCTACAGAATGAATAGAGAATACATGGCAATCTAAACAAGGAAGATGAGAAAACATAAATATAGGTGTTGTATCAATGCTAATGATTACTTTTGATATAATGATTAACTTAATAAAAAAAGGTTTTTTTGATGTCTTTATTTTTGACAGAGAGACAGAGAGAGTGCTAGCAGGGGAGGGGCAGAGAGAGACAAGAGACACAGAATCCAAACCAGGCTCCAGGCTCTAAGCTGTCAGCACAGAGCCTGAGGCAGGGCTCGAACTCACCAACCTTGAGATCATGACCTGAAGAGAAGTCGGACTCTTAACTGACTGAGCCCCCAGGCACCCCAATATAATGGTTACTTTGGAATTGAGAAAGATGTTCTACTTGTGTTTATCCTTTATTTCTTGGTTTTATTATATATTCTGACCCCTATCAATAACTTTTAAAAATTATGCCTGAGATCAAAAGTATCTAAAGTGAAAAGAAATAACACAAGAATTAGAGAACTATAGTAAGCATGCATATTTTTGCATTTTGACAAAATCTACCGTTATTTATCTTAAAGAATGCAAATTGGGAATGAATAATTCAATTAGAACTTTAAAATTTTAATCAAATAAATCACTTTTGTCCTTTATGATTTCCTTTATCCTTCTATTATATTCCCTTCTACAAGTTTGTCAAACATTATTTTTTTGGTCAAACATTATATTTTGTTTCAATAATTTGATTTTCTGTATTTAATCACCTGAAGATTGCCTTGGTATTTGGTATAAGGATCTAAATATATTTTTCTTCAGATGATTAGTAATATTATATTATGACTTTATAAATAACCAAACCTTTTCCTTCTCCCTATTTAGTATATATTAATTCCTAACAAGATCTATTCCCTAGTTGTTGATTCAACTCCATTAACTAGTATATTTTTATACCACTTACAGACTATCTTAACTATTACAGTTTTCTAGTTTTTAAAAGAGTTGGTCCTTGCTTATCACTATTTTCATCCAAAGTTTTCTATGTTATTTCTCTTTGCTCATCCAAGTTAACATTATATTGTCAAGTTCAGAAAAGATCCGGTTAGTATTTTAGTGAAAATTGCATCAAATATGAAAATAAATGATATTTTAAGTATCACTGCGGAAGCTCAATTACATTTAACTTTTCCAATCAAGAACACTTAATTTTTTTTCAATAATACAAATGAAAATAATTCTACCTAAGGTTCTACTTTCTACATAAGGTTATTTCCAGATACTTAGTATTTTGAAAGGGACCTCTTTTAATCACTTCTTATTTGGCTGACCTATAGGACCATTTCCTACTTTTATTTAATCACTTTGCTCCTTTCTTAAAAATTAGCCACTTCAAGGCAATACATTTGTTTAATATACTTGTTAAAAAAAGAATCAACAAAAGGAAATTAGCATTTCAAAAAAGAGCCAAAGACTTTTCTTTTAACAGAAGAAAACAGTGCAGAAGAACAACAACTGTTTTGTGAAATACAGGTTTCTCCATCACCTACTTCTTCCAGTTGCCATTTTCCCAGAGTTCTTGGTCACCAAAATCCTCACCAAAAAACCACATTCTTTGCTAGATGAGGGTTCCCCAAATCAGGTAACTTCAAAAGCCTCCAATGAGTAGACCTTAACTCCTGTTTTGACCCCACAAATGCCCTCACCTATTCAGGATATTCTAAGAGCCACAGATGTCTGAAAGTCTATTCATTCTCCCAGGCAACCCTCAAAGAGGTTGAAATTCATGTATTTCTGGCAGATACGAAATTCCTTCACGGCTTGTAGAATGCCACTGTTTTCCTGGTTTTACCCTTGGTGGTTTTCCTTTTCTACAGCTTTCTTTTAGTCTGCTCCTCACAAATTATGGTGCTTATCAGGGTTCTCTCCTTGGTACTTTGTTATATTATATCTACAATATGAAAGACTTTATTTCTGTGCAAGTCTTCCAAATACAAAACCCTCAATAAATCTTTACCTCTCGCCTCGATAACAAAATGTCTGAAACAACCACATTCCATATTCCTTCCAATTCTAATCCCACTTAAAACTGAATTGAGAGGCATTAGAAGAAAGCATCAAGTATACTGTCACTGTCTCTGAAATATTAAATAAAGAAAATTTTACTATGGCACACACCCATTTGTGTCTCTGTAGTAAACCTGTTGACAATTTATAGAAACAGCTAACAAGGTACACTTACAGAGTGCTGGAGTTAGTGAAAATAGAAAATGAAATCTGCTGTTCAAAATCTACAATACTCTTTAAGTATGTATAAACCAGAATTATATGACTGATTAAATCTAATACAACAAACATAAGCCTTCCTCCATCTTTCTCTAAGAGCATGTACTCTAAACAACCAATTCATTTATTTGCTTTCTGTAGCCATACTGAAAAAGAAAGTATACCATTATTACTTTTTAATCAGTCTTATGCTGTTGTGATTTTATTTTCAGTTAACAATTTACACTAGTTCTAAAACTCATCTCAACCTGGAACTCACAGGGTATGCCTTTGTGGAACATAAGGAAATTCTGCCATTTGACTCTACTGCATGTATAAGAAAAAGGTAACTTCACATATCCCTAAATAAAATCCTGTCTTAAGCTGAATGAACATTGTTCTATTAATACTCATTTGCTACTTCTTTATTATCCTTTTTGTTTATTAAAGAACAACAGGAGTCAAACTTTCAAAAAGACTTAAAATGCACAACATTCTATTCATTTTTCCCTTCAAAATTAGGAAGATATTACCACTGTTTGTTGTTGGAAATAGAGGACTATGTACATCACAAATATCAGTGTACACTTTGAGAACCTCTACATTGGCTCAATCTCAAAAAAATTAAAAGATATTGGGGTAGCAAAAATGTTTCTTGATTTATTACCTTTATAGCTAGTACAGTTTCTTTTAGGATCCCAAAGAACTCATATGTGGGACAAAAAAGTTAGCTAACAGTTTATAGATTTTAACTAGATACCTTCCCAGGAGGCTAAGATTCCAATTTCAGTATAGATATCAAAGTGGAAATCAAACAAGAAACTACTACTGGGAAGTTTTGTTAGTGCACAGTTAACCACATCCTGAGCATTTAAATGCTGAGATTGTAAACCCACCTTCATAGGCTTTCTACTCTTCCACAGAGAAGCACATAACATAAAAGTATTCCAGAGACTACAGTAAGTATGATACCTTGCCTTAGTTATCAAGGAAAAGTGTATTCTTCTTTTGTATTGAGGAATAATCTCATTAAGGTGTAGCAACTCAATGCCAAGACCAAACCCCACTTAACTTCAGTCAACTTCTATTCAACTTTTAAGGGAAAAAAAAAAAAATTGATGAATCATATATAAAAGAAGTCCTACTTTAAGGGAAGGCCAATTCATTTGGGCAGATATTTGCTCAAGACAAGACCCTATATAAGTCCTTGTAATAGTTAATAATTGTATAGCAATTGTAATGGGAAAACTAACATGTAATGGAAACCTAATAATGTGCCATGTCCTATAGGTAGCATTTTCACATACTTTATTTCATTTCATTCCTAGGACACTACTTAAACAAAAACAAAATGAACCAAGGATTAAATAAGTGGCTTAATTAGAACTTCAAAGCTAGTACATGGGTGAAAGGACTTGAAACTAAATCTTTCTGATTCTATCTATATTCTTTCATACTACCACATAACTGACCTAGCAGCTACCCTGAAAGAAACAAAGAAATAAAAAAGGGTACAAGGATATCTTGACTTTATTATAAATGAGCTTGGTATGAAAGTAATAAAATCCGGACAGAAATAAGCTCATTTTGCTAGTAATGTTACTAAACATCTTCAAATAACTTTTTCAGTGTGCACACAATTTTTGACAATCATTATCACTTTTTCAGTCATTATGCAAAAGTGGACATCTTTTAGAAAATTTAAAATTGTAATTGTACCACATACCAAAACATGAACTACTGTCAGTTCAAGGGGGTGTTCACTGTTAATGTACAGTGTACTACTGAAATTTTATCTAAAGTGAAACAAAATTTTTAGTACACTAGTAACATATCAAATACATATGCTATATCCTAAAAAAAGAATGATAAAAGTTATAAAAACAACTTGGAAATATTCAGAATTTGTTATTTTAATTAAGAGTAAGTAAAAGAAAAATATCCTTTTAAAGAAAACGTGACATACAATACCTGCGGGTCCTTGGTGGTTTTGGAGGAGGAGAATCTTGTTTGTCAGGATCCATGGAGCTGACCATATTTTCAGTGTTAATTTCATTCTGCCGAGAAAAAAAAAGCTTCATTAAAGTTAGGAGAAAAATAATTTTCCTTTCTCATGTTTCACATAAGCTGTTTCTAATGTTTATTTTTGAAAGAGAGAGCAAGCGCAGGGGACAGGGGGAGCAGAGAATCTGAAGCAGGCTCCAAGCTGACAGCAGAGAGCCCAATGCAGGGCTCAAACCCACAAACCATTAGATCACGACCTGAGCGGAAATCAAGACACTTAAACCAACTGAGCCACCCAGGTGCCCCTCACATAAGCGGTTTCTTGGCTTTTGAATTTGTAAAACAATGACACTTTCCCAAAATGGGGTTTACATTCTCTATTATTTTAGCTGAAAGGGCCAAACTTCAATGAGAGACATTCATATCAAAAAAAGTCTAGGGGTGCCTTGCCGGCTCAGTTGGAAGAGTGTGCGGCTCTTGATCTTGGGGTCATGGGTTCAAGCCCCATGCTGGGTGTAGAGATTACTAAAAAAATAAACTTAAAAAAAAAAAAAACACCACCACCACAGTCTATTTCCAGTTACTGAAAACAATTGTGTACCATGGCATTTCAACACATTTCAAATATTTCCATAAAGAAACATATTTCCCAAGAAAATAAAGATCAAAGAAGATTTTTTTTCAGGCATCACTACTACTAGAAGCTTAACATGTGCAGAGAAGAAAAAAAAAAGCCAGTAAAATAAGGCTTATATCTTCCACTTTTCCCAATCTTTTTCAAGATTCCTACTGCTACTTAGTACTTTTAAACAGGTCCTAGAATTCATTTTAATCAATCTTTGCCCTACCCTTTATCACCATGGAGTGCCCTTACTCCATAAGCATATATAACTATTATATCATTCTCTAACTAAATAAACCGAAAAAAGGCAGAGAGAGCCCATCCAGAGATATCCTTGTTCTCACTGGTCACAAGGACCAGTAATATTCATTAACATGGATGTTCCAGAGTCAGTAGTTATAAGAATCTTAGGTTGTGTTTAGGATTGTGAATAGAAGAGTTCTGAAATTATTATATAAAACACTGCCTTGAATTAGTTTCAGCCTCAAGGAAGTACTTCATTTTTATCCAGCTAGGCATATGTTAATGGGTCGGAAGACAAGAATGATTTTCATTGTTACCTACATCTCAGATTAATTTTAGAAAAAAAGCCATCTTTATATAAACTATGATTAAGGAACTCTGAAACTGTAATTGCCTTTTTTTTTAATCAAAATGTACTTTTACTGGGTTCATCATAGCACCTTTTTTGCCTTTATAACTGTTTCTTGCCAATGAGTTTTTTTGTTGTTTTTTTACTAAGTAGGCCTAACCAAGGAAAACAGAGATCTCCACTTTGCAACAATTTTTAGTGCACTGTGTCCTGATATATAATGAGATGTATCAGAAGAGTTTTATGCATCCTAACTCTGCATCTTACTCTGACCAAAACAACAATTACATCATGAGAATGGATGTTTTCATCCTTAAATTAAAGCCACCTACCATAACAAAGCATCTGTTGCAGGGATATCTGCTAAGGCAAAGTAGCCATATAATTTATTGTCCAAATCAGGGCTCGTTAAGAAAGAAAGTGGGGGCACTAGTAATTATTACACCTAGACAAATATTAAAGATACCTCCGACATATTAATTCATATGCTTATAAACATACTCCCATAATAACATTCAATATTTTTGTATCAAAATCTGTAAATATTCACATTAAATAGGTTAAATAAAGGTTAAGGGGGAACCATATGAAACTGCTTCTAACCTACAAAACTCAGCAATTTTTTATAGTACAATGTGAAAGCCTCAAGTCATGCCAACTTAGATTTTGCTTCCAAATGGGTATAATACCAAACCAACACTCTCACTCTCTCTTCCCTTCTCCTTCCCCACAACTTCAGGTTTTCAGAGCATTTTGGATTTTGGAATAGCTCAATATGTGAAATGCACTGAAAAGTAAGCACTGCAGAGGATACAAAAATGTAAACAACATAGTACTTAACTCCAAGAAGTGTATAGTCTAGTAATAATCACCAAATTAAAAAGTAAAGGGGTAATCATAAAACCATAAAGTGATGAAATCAGAGAAAGGAGATGTTATATGAAGGTGTGGATATTAAGAATATAGTTGAGAAATATTAAGAAGTTGAGAATATTAAGGCAGTATGTTGAATGGCCTTAAAGGATAGATAAGATATTGCTACACACAACAGAGTATGGAAGGGAATAGGTGGGAAGGGAACAAGAAGAGAAACAAAGGGCATCTGCAAGCAAATGACAACAAATATGATAAAGGAAAGAAAATGTCATGAAGAATTCCTCATTCTGAATAAATGAGAGAATGGTGGAGCCATTAATAGAAAGGGCCAAAAGAAGAAAAGTAACTTTGGGGGAGGTTAAGACTTTTGAACATGTTGAGTTTCATCTTAAGAAAGAAATGAATGTTGCCAATACAGAAATGCAACTCAACCACTGCCTACACAGCATGAACAAATCCTCTCGGTTACTGTACTTCACAATAGGACAATGTTCTTGGATTCCTGTTTTACCTACAATAATGTTTGCTCTACTCCTATCTTCTGACACTCTTAACTACAGCTTTTGTCCCCACATTTGTCCTAATGTAGATAGCTCTCTTAAGCTGCTTTTATTACCTGAAACAATCACCAACTTGGTGATTCCAACTTTAGAAATAAGGTAATCCATTGGTAATTAGGTTCTAGTGTATCCTTGTTTCAAGAAGAGCTAAAGTTAATTATTTTTTACCTTTTTGACCACCTTCACCCATTTCACTGAAGTAATTCTGTGTCTTATATTTACTACATAACAGCCATGTGAAAGGCCACACAAAAAAAATCAGAACCTAACTATCAAATAATTACAGATATATTATCAGCTGTAAAATCAAATATTAAAACAAGGTGATTTAAAAATAAAAGACATTATATTTGAGGAAAAATTATTAAAAACTCAGTATCACATCTAAAATGTACACCACAACAGGGGCACCTGGGTGGCTCAGTCAGCTGAGCGTCCGACTTCAGGTCAGGTCATGATCTCATGGTTCGTGAGTTCGAGCCCCGTGTTGGGCTCTGGGCTGACAGCTCAGAGCCTGGAGCCTGCTTCAGATTCTGTGTCTCCTTTTCTCTCTGCCCCTCCCCTGCTCACGCTCTGTCTCTCCCTCTCTCTCAAAAATAAATAAACATATAAAAAAATTTTTTTAAATGTACAACACAACAGAAGGACCATAACACAAACTATTGCTGTTACTCAATCATCCTAGAATTGAAAAACCTGGTGTAGATAACTGGTCTTTTATATACAAGATAAAAAAGCATGCAAGCATATCTTACAGATGTTTGCTTACTTATGTATTTCTAAATTCCAAATCAGTAGGCTACTCCATTCTAGAATGAATTTTCGCTTTGGATCTCTTACTCCGGAAAGTCATCTTAGTTGTAAATACCTCTAACAAATAACATTTTTTAATGTTTATTTATTTTTGAGAGAGAGACAGAACGTGAGCAGGGGAGGGGCAGAGAGACGGAAACACAGAATCTGAAGCAGGTTCCAGGCTCTGAGCTGTCAGCACAGAGCCCGACACCGGGCTGGAACTCACGAACTGCAAGATCATGACCTGAATGAAAGTCGGCTGCGTAACCTAATGAGCCACCCAGGTGCCCCACAAATATCATTTATTATAGAGTCTTATATTGTTGGTCAGCATTCCAACCAAAATTTCTATGAAAATAATTCTAGAACATACAATTTGAGACTTTTTTGTTTTTTAACTTTGCCTCTAAATTGTCGGAGAAATAATAAACTGATTTATAAATGTTTCTCAGAGCACAGGTTCAGAGAGGTAAGGAAAATATTTCAAATCATTTTATTCAAGCATACAGTTCTGAAATAATTTTCCCCGGTTTTTTACATTCCACGTTTTTTCTAAATGGCATTTATGGTTTCCAACCACATATAAACCTGCTATAAAAACAAGTCACCCAGATTCAACAATACCTAGAAAGCAAGATTTCTTAAGAGGACAAGATAAAAAAATTACACAGAATGATAAGCTGTCTGTCTTTCTTCTATCCATTCCTCCTTCCACTTTTTAAATGCATTCACCCATTGAGTTATATAGTTAATACAGTATTAGTCACTACCTTTGGCAAAGTATTTTTTCTCACCAAATACAGCTTCCTCAGAATGGATTCTATAGAGAATGATTTTTCCTTTTTACAGAATAGAAATTGCCATCTTGCCCAAAAGGTAAATCCAGCAGTGGCCGTGTCAGCTTTAAAATGCAAGGACATAATCTAACATTTTAAGTTCAGTTAGCAAGCATTTAGTGAGTGTCTCCTATGTATCAATCAATGCTATGAGAAAGCAGGTTTGAAATAACCATTAATCTGCTATTAGGTGATATTTCATCTCATCCCATACAATGTATGATCCTTCTTGTATTCCTTAGCTATTTATAAACCTCTGACCCATTAGACAGAAACAATCTATAACAAAATTAAATCCTAGTGTGAAGTTCAGACTAATAAAATGAAAGTTTAATTTATGAAAGAAAACCTAAAAAAAAAAAATCAAGGTAATAAGAAAACAGAGATGAGAGAGCAATGCAATATTTACCACATATCAGTTTCTGGAGATTACTTAAATATACCTAAAAGCTTTAAATATATAACACTGAATATTGCATTAAAAATATTTTTGAGCAAAGGCAACAACAACAACAACAAAAAACAAGTGGGACTACATCGAACTAAAAAGCTTCCACACAGCAAAGGAAACCATCAACAAAATGAAAAGGCAATCTATGAAATAAGAGAAAATATTTGCAAATCATATATTTGATAAGGTGTTGATATCCAGAATATATATGGAATTCACACAACTGAATAGAAAAAAAAAAAAAACTGATTATAAATGGCAGAGGACCTGAATAGACATTTCTTTAAAGAAGACATACACATCAGGAATATGTGAAAAAATACTCAACCATCACTAATCATTAGAAAAATGCAAATCAGAACCACAATGAGACCTCACACCTACTAGAATGGCTAGCATCAAAAAGACAGAAATAATAAGTGTTGGAGAGGATGTGGAGAAAAGGAAACCCTTGTGTATAGTTGGTGGGAATGTAAATTGATGCAGCCATTATGGAAACAATATGGAAGTTCCTAAAAAATTAAAAATAGAAATACCAAACAATCCAGTAATCCCATTTCTGGGTATTTATCCAAAGGAAGTGAAAACACAAACTCAAAAAGATATATGCACCCCCATGTTCACTGCAGCCTTATTTATGATAGTCAAGACATGAAAGCAACCCAAATGTCCATCGATGGAAGAATGGATAAAGAAAACGTGGTATATGCACATGATGGAATATCATTTAGCCATAAAAAAGAAGGAACTCTTGCCATTTGCAACAACGTGGATGGATCTTGAGGGCATTATACTAAGTGAAATAAGTCAGAGAAAGACAAATACTATATAATCTCACTTATATGTGGAATCTAAAAACAAAAAACTGAATTCATATACAGAGAACAGATTGGTGCTTGCCAGAGGTGGGTGAAATGGGTAAAGGAAGTCAAATGGCCGAGGTCAAACTATGCAAACTGCCAATTGTAAAATTAAAAAGTCAGGGGATATAACGTACAGCATGGTGACTAAATAATACTATATTGCATATTTCAAAGTTTGCAAGAGAGTAAATCTTAAAAGTTCTCATCACAAGAAAAAAAATTGTACCTATGTATGGTAATGGATGTTAAACTAGACTTATTGTGGTGATCATTTCACAATATATACAAATATCAAATCACCACACTGAAAACCTAAAACCAATGTTATATGCCAATTATATCTCAATAAAAAATTAAAATAAGAATTTTCTATACATTTAAAAAATGTAATAGAATATTTTTCACTTGTATATACTAAGGAAATGGTAGTCTAAAGCATCTATATTTCAGAAGTATCAAAACTTTAACTTTAAAATTAAATCTTGCATTTATAAAAACAAATATTTTCCCATTACAGTTTAAAGAAAAAAAAAAGCATAGCCTATTTAGCTTTCTGAAGCATTAACTGAATCTCAATTTAAATATTATACATAGTAATATATAAACATTCTATTCTGTATTAGAAAATATTTGACTATATTCAGTACAGATTATAACAGGCTTTAATTAAACCAAGGGGGAAAAAGAGATGGCCATGCATAAGGCCTAGTTGCACAATGATTCCTAGGTTAATACAGGAAATAAAAATGAGGTCACGTATATTAATTTTAAAAATTTACATTATCATTTGGCTAATAAAGGAAATACATAGCCCTAAAGCTCATGGATAATCCATATTGTCAAAATAATCAATACTATATTATTTTAAGACATTGAGACCAGCATTTGGTAACAAATCTCTCATATGTAAAACCAAGAAATTTAAACAAATAGTCTGGGAAAGTGCCAAAAATAATGTGCAAAAGAAAAGGAAAATAAAGGTTATAAATTTTGCGCCTCATTTTACTTCAGTTATCGAGGCTAAGTTCAATTTATCATGTGATAGCTATGTTAGTTTCAGTGATAAAAACGTAAAGAAATTTTATTTAAAAAAATAGCACAATACCTTCAAGGACAAGGACATTATGTACATACAGCAAAAAAAAGACCTAATTAGAAAACAGAGGCAGACATGAGAACACTATGAGAATACAGTATTTTTGTCAGGTCAAAAGTTTGAATATCCAATAAGATCTTTTAACGCTAAAATGGGAAGATGGCGGCGTAGGAGGACGCTGGGCTCACCGCGACCTGCTGATCACTTAGATTCCACCCACACCTGCCTAAATAACCCAGAAAATCGCCAGAAGACTAGCAGAATGGATCATCCAGAGCCAAGCGAAGATGAGAGGTCCACGGAAGAGGGTAGGAAGGGTGGAGAGGCGGTGTGCGCTACACGGACTGGCAGGAGGAAGCCAAGGAGGAGGGGCGGCCCACCAGCCAAGCAGAGGCCCCGAGTCTGGCTTGCAAAAGCGGAGGGGCCGGACAGAGTGTGTTCTGACAGCGAGCGGGACTTAACATCTGGAAGGTTAAACAGCTCTGCTTGGAGAGCAGGAGGGCTGGAGGACAACGGGAGAGAGAGCTGTTGAGCCCTGGACAGAGCTCAGCTTGGCGGGGAAGAAAGGCGCTCGCCAGGTGCCATCCTCCTCGCCCATCCCCCAGCTAAAACCCAAAGGGAACCAGTTCCCGTCATGGGACTTGCTTGCACAGCGCAAACACCCAAAGTTGTGCTTATACGGAGCCACCCCTCCAGCAGGTCTGAATCACTCCCAGTGCCGCAGGGCCCCTCCCGAAGCTGATCTCCGAAGGAAAAGTGAGCTGAGCCTGCCCCTCCCGCCCCTGTGCATCTTGCCCATCCACCCCAGCTAATACGCCAGATCCCCAGCACCACAAGCCTGGCAGTGTGCAAGTAGCCCAGACGGGCCACACCACCCCACAGTGAATCCCACCCCTAGGAGAGGGGAAGAGAAGGTACCCACCAGTCTGAATATAGACCCAGCAGTGGGCTGGGGGCAGACATCAGGTCTGACTGCGGCCCCGCCCACCAACTCAAGTTATTCAAGACAGCACAGGGGAAGTGCCCGGCAGTTCCTCACCACTCCAGGAACTATCCAAAATGACAAAACAGAAGAATTCCCCTCAAAAAAACCTCCAGGAAATAACGACAGCTAACGAACTGATCAAAAACGATTTAAACAATATAACAGAAAGTGAATTTAGAATAATAGTCACAAAATTAATCGCTGGGCTTCAAAACAGTATAGAGGACAGCAGAGAATCTATTGCTACAGAGATCAAGGGACTAAGGAACAGCCAGGAGGAGCTAAAAAATGCTATTAATGAGCTGCAAAATAAAATGGAGATGACCACAGCTCAGATTGAAGAGGCAGAGGAGAGAATAGGTGAACTAGAAGATAAAATTATGGAAAAAGAAGAAGCTGAGAAAAAGATAAAAAAATCCAGGAGTATGAGGGGAAAATTAGAGAAATAAGTGATGCACTAAAGAGAAATAATCTACGTATAATTGGTATTCCAGAGGAGGAAGAGAGAGGGAAAGGTGCTGAAGGTGTACTTGAAGAAATAATAGCTGACAACTTCCCTGATCTGGGGAAGGAAAAGGCATTGAAATCCAAGAGGCACAGAGAACTCCCTTCAGACGTAACTTGAATCAATCTTCTGCACGACATATCATAGTGAAACTGGCAAAATACAAGGATAAAGAAAAATTCTGAAAGCAGCTAGGGATAAACATGCTCTAACATATAAAGGGAGACCTATAAGACTCGTGACCGATGTCTCTACTGAAACTTGGCAGGCCAGAAAGGAATGTGGCAGGAAATCTTCAATGTGATGAACAGAAAAAATATGTAGCCGAGAATCCTCTATCCAGCAAATCTGTCATTTAGAATAGGAGACATAAACGTCTTCCCAAACAAACCAAAACTGAAGGATTCATCACCACTAACCCAGCCCTACAAGAGATCCTAAGGGGGATCCTGTGAGACAGAGTACCAGAGACATCACTACAAGTATGAAACCTACAGACATCACAATGACTCTAAACCCATATCTTTCTATAATAACACTGAATGTAAATGGACTAAACGCGCCAACCAAAAGATATAGGGTATCAGAATGGATAAAAAAAACAAGACCCATCTATTTGCTGTCTACAAGAGACTCATTTTAGACCTGAGGACACTTTCAGATTGAAAGTGAGGGGATGCAGAACTATTTATCATGCTACTGGAAGTCAAAAGAGAGCTGTAGTAGCCATACTTAGACAAACTAGACTTTAAATTAAAGGCTGTAACAAGAGATAAAGAAGGGCATTATATAATAATTACAGGGTCTACCCATCAAGAAGAACTAGCAATTATAAACGTCTATGCGCCGAATACGGGACGCCCAAATATATAAAACAATTACTCACAAACATAAGCAACCTTATTGACAAGAATGTGCTAATTGCAGGGGACTTTAATACCCCACTTACAACAATGGACAGATCATCTAGGCACATTGTCAATAAAGAAACAAGGGCCCTGAATGATACATTGGATCAGACGGACTTGACAGATATATTTAGAACTCTGCATCCCAAAGCAACAGAATATACTTTCTTCTCAAGTGCACATGGAACATTCTCCAAGATAGATCACATACTGGGTCACAAAACAGCCCTTCATAAGTATACAAGAATTGAGATCATACCATGCATACTTTCGGACCACAATGCAATGAAGCTTGAAATCAACCACAGGAAAGTGTCTGGAAAACCTCCAAAAGCATGGAGGTTAAAGAACACCCTACTAAAGAATGAATGGGTCAACCAGGCAATTAGAGAAGAAATTTAAAAATATATGGAAACAAACGAAAATGAAAATACAACAATCCAAACGCTTTGGGATGCAGCAAAGGCAGTCCTGAGAGGAAAATACATTGCAATCCAGGCCTATCTCAAGAAACAAGAAAAATCCCAAATACAAAATCTAACAGCACACCTAAAGGAAATAGAAGCAGAGCAGCAAAGACACCCCAAACCCAGCAGAAGAAGAGAAATAATAAAGATCAGAGCAGAAATAAACAATATAGAATCTAAAAAAAACTGTAGAGCAGATCAATGAAGCCAAGAGTTGGTTTTTTGAAAAAAATAAATAAAATTGATAAACCTGTAGCCAGGCTTCTCAAAAAGAAAAGGGAGATGACCCAAATAGATAAAATCATGAATGAAAATGGAATTATTACAACCAATCCCTCAGAAATACAAGCAATTGTCAGGGAATACTATGAAAAATTATATGCCAACAAATTGGACAACCTGGAAGAAATGGACAAATTCCTAAATACCCACACACTTCCAAAACTCAAACAGGAGGAAATAGAAAGCTTGAACAGAACCATAACCAGCGAAGAAATTGAATCAGTTATCAAAAATCTCCCAATAAGAGTCCAGGACCAGATGGCTTCCCTGGGGAATTCTACCAGACATTTAAAGCAGAGATACTACCTATCCTTCTCAAGCTATTCCAAAAAATAGAAAGGGAAGGAAAACTTCCAGACTCATTCTATGAAGCCAGTATTACTTTGATTCCTAAACCAGACAGAGACCCAGTAAAAAAAGAGAACTACAGGCCAATATCCCTAATGAATATGGATGCAAAAATTCTCAGTAAGATACTAGCAAATCAAATTCAACAGCTTATAAAAAGAATTATTCACCATGATCAAGTGGGATTCATTCCTGGGCTGCAGGGCTGGTTCAACATTCGCAAATCAATCAACGTGATACATCACATTAATAAAAGAAAAGATAAGAACCATATGATCCTGTCAATCGATATAGAAAAAACATTTAACAAAATTCAGCATCCTTTCTTAATAAAAACCCTCGAGAAAGTCGGGACAGAAGGAACATACTTAAACATTATAAAAGCCATTTATGAAAAGCCCACAGCTAATATCATCCTCAATGGGGAAAAACTGAGAGCTTTCCCCCTGAGATCAGGAACACGACAGGGATGTCCACTCTCCCCGCTGTTGTTTAACATAGTGTTGGAAGTGCTAGCATCAGCAATCAGACAACAAAAGGAAATCAAAGGCATCAAAATTGGTAAAAGCTTTCACTTCTTGCAGATGACATGATAATATACATGGAGAACACAACAGACTCCACCAAAAGTCTGCTAGAACTGATACATGAATTCAGCAAAGTTGCAGGATACAAAATCAATGTACAGAAATCAGTTGCATTCTTATACACGAATAATGAAGCAACAGAAAGACAAATAAAGAAACTGATCCCATTCACAGTTGCACCAAGAAGCATAGAATACCTAGGAATATCTAACCAAAGATCTGTATGCTGAAAACTATAGAAAGCTTATGAAGGAAATTAAAGAAGATATAAAGAATGGAAAAACATTCCGTGCTCATGGGTTGGAAGAATAAATATTGTTAAAATATCAATACTACCCAAAGCTATCTACACATTCAATGCAATCCCAATCAAAATTGAAGCTAGAACAAGGAATCCTAAAATTCATATGGAACCACAAAAGGCCCCGAATAGCCAAAGTAATTTTGAAGAAGACCAAAGCAGGAGGCATCACAAGCCCAGACTTTAGCCTCTACTACAAAGCTGTAATCATCAAGACAGCATGGTATTGGCACAAAAACAGACACATAGACCAATGGAATAGAATAGAAACCTCAGAACTAGATCCACAAAAGTATGGCCAACTAATCTTTGACAGAGCAGGAAAGAACATCCAGTGGAAAAAAGACAGTCTCTTTAACAAATGGTGCTGAGAGAACTGGACAGCAACATGCAGAAGAATGAAACTAGACCACTTTCTTACACCATTCACAAAAATAAACTCAAAATGGATAAAGGATCTGAATGTGAGACAGGAAACCATCAAAACCCTAGAGAAGAAAGCAGGAAAAGACCTCTGTGACCTCAGCCACAGTAATTTCTTACTTGACACATCCCCAAAGGCAAGGGAATTAAAAGCAAAAATGAACTACTGGGACCTCATGAAGATAAAAAGCTTCTGCACAGCAAAGGAAACAACCAACAAAACTAAAACTAAAAGGCAACCAACGGAATGGGAAAAGATATTTGCAAATGACATATCGGAAAAAGGGCTAGTATCCAAAATCTGTAAAGAGCTCACCAAACTCCACACCCGAAAAACAAATAATCCAGTGAAGAAATGGGCAGAAAACATGAATAGACATTTCTCTAAAGAAGACATCCAGAAGGCCAAAAGGCACATGAAAAGATGCTCAACATCACTCCTCATCAGGGAAATACAAATCAAAACCACACTCAGATATCACCTCACACCAGTCAGAGTGGCCAAAATGAACAAAGCAGGAGACTCTAGATGCTGGCGAGGATGTGGAGAAACGGGAACCCTCTCGCACTATTGGTGGGAATGCAAACTGGTGCAGCCACTCTGGAAAACAGTGTGGAGGTTCCTCAAAAAATTAAAACTAGACCTACCCTATGACCCAGCAGTAGCACTGCTAGGAATTTACCCAAGGGATACAGGAGTACTGATGCATAGGGGCACTTGTACCCCAATGTTTATAGCAGCAGTATCAACAATAGCCAAATTGTGGAAAAAGGCTAAATGTCCATCAACTGATGAATGGATAAAGAAAATGTGGTTTATATACACAATGGAATACTATGTGGCAATGAGAAAGAACAAAATATGGCCCTTTGTAGCAACGTAGATGGAACTGGAGAGTGTGAGGCTAAGTGAAATGAGCCATACAGAGAAAGACAGATACCATATGTTTTCACTCTTATGTGGATCCTGAAAAACTTAACAGAATCCCATGGGGGAGGGGAAGGGAAAAAAAAAATGTTAGAGTGGGAGAGAGCCAAAGCATGAGAGACTCTTAAAAACGGAGAACAAACTGAGGGTTGATCGGGGGCGGGTGGGAGAGAGGGAAGGGTAGGTGATGGGCATTGAAGAGGGCATCTTTTGGGATGAGCACTGGGTGTTGTATGGAAAGCAATTTTACAATAAATTTCATATATTAGAAAAATAAAAATTAAAAATTAAAAAAAATAAAAAAATAATAAAACTTTAATATTTAGGTTAAAAAAAAAGCTAAAATGACATCGAACTAATAAACACACGCCAAAAAGGGACTTAATTGTAGCACTCCAATTCTACTTCATTAAAAAGCCTGTACA
The DNA here is from genome assembly GCF_014898765.1 of Herpailurus yagouaroundi. Lineage (NCBI taxonomy): Eukaryota > Metazoa > Chordata > Mammalia > Carnivora > Felidae > Herpailurus > Herpailurus yagouaroundi. Next base: position 79,030,500 of record NW_024412391.1, read on the forward strand.
AAATTAACTATAAAACTATTTATTATGACCAAGAACAAAATACAATTCATGTAGAATCAACTTGTAATTACTTAGGTGGGGGTAGAAAAGGAGAACAATAGTTAATTTAAAAATTTTTTTATTTTTATTTTTTAGAGCATGAGTGGGAGAGAGGGGCAGAGGGAAAGAGAGAAGGACAGAGGGAGAGAGAGACCGAGAGAGAGACAGAGAGAGACAGACAGACAGACACTGAGGTTCTTAAGTAGGCTCCATGCTCAGTGCAGAACCTGACATAGGGCTTGATTCCACAACCCTGGGATCATGACCTGAGCCAAAATCAAGAGTCGGACATGCAAGTGACTGAGCCACTCAGGTGCCCCCAGTTAACTTTTTAAAAGTAATTTATACTTGAAACAGTAATGATTTTTGATATAAGATCAACGTTCCTAGCTATAATCTATGGAAAATTATTTAGCTGGTTATGGAGTCCATAAATATCCATTACAATAGAGAGATTCAAATAGGAAGAAGGAAAGGAGTTAACAAAAAAATAAAAATAATTGTCATGGATATTATGTTAGATAAAACACAAGATGACAATTAAAAAGCTAAACATTACATCTTGGTTAAAAAGTAAAAGTTTCTGGGGCACCTGGATGGCTCAGTCCGTACAGCATGCAACTCTTGATCTCGGAGTTGTTAAGTTTGAGCCTATGTTGGGTATAGAGATTACTTTAAAAAAAAAAAAAAGCTTAAAAATATAAAGAAAAGTTTTCTAAATTTAATAGGCCAAGAACACCTACCACTCCATCAGCAATTTTCTGGGCTCCATGAATTTCATACAGTTGTAGCTGTTTTTCAAACAGTTGGGCAATTGCTCTGTGAACAAGCTCATACTGCTCCTATTATGGAGATGAAATGTTAAACAAGGGAAAAGATGTTAAAAAACAAAAAACAAAACAAGAAGACATTTATAAAAATACAGTTTATAAAGTAAAACAAAAAACTATACCTTAGTTTGTACTGCAGAATGCCTTTGTGTTCTCATTTCTTGTATTAAATTAAATACATTGAATTCCTCTGGTATTTTCTGAAACAAAGAATTTAATACATCAACTCTCTTTCATATAGACCTTCAACTTTTCAAACAGACCTTATATACATGCTGGATGAGGGAAAACATGTACTGAGAACTACCTACCATCCTTCAGACACTCTTCTTGGCATTGTGGATACAAAGCTAATCTTGACCCTCGGCAGTCAAGCTGGTGAGATGTGTGAACAAATAAATATCCACCAAGGCAAAATCACAGTTCAGTGGGAATAAAAATGCTGTAACTAACTCTGATTGGTGTGTGGAATGAAAAGTGAAGGAAATATACATAAGCACAGCAGATTAAATATATACTCTAGGGGCGCCTGGGTGGCGCAGTCGGTTAAGCGGCCGACTTCAGCCAGGTCACGATCTCGCAGTCCCTGAGTTCGAGCCCCGCGTCAGGCTCTGGGCTGATGGCTCAGAGCCTGGAGCCTGTTTCCAATTCTGTGTCTCCCTCTCTCTCTGCCCCTCCCCCGTTCATGCTCTGTCTCTCTCTGTCCCAAAAATAAACGTTGAAAAAAAACTTTTTTTTAAAAAATATATACTCTATTTCAGGAATTGAGAAGCTTGATGTGGAGATAGCCTAAAAGTGAAAGAAGGAGAAGTATTCAAGGAGGAAAGAAGGTAAGGCTACCTGGGATCAGACTGTAAACATAATAAAATTTGAACTCATTCTACAGGCCACTGTTCCCTGTGCTGGCTACATAAGGACCAGCTAAGAAATTTGGTAAAAATACAGATCCCTCAGCTGTGTCTCTGGAGACTGTGAAATATCCCAGACAATTCTTGGTACACCTGGAATTAGAACTACTATAATAGGGAGCACAGACATGAGGAGATTTGATATACAGTCTACTTTTGCAGTATGGAGGCCAAGAGTCTGAAAAGGGGACAAACTGGTAGTAGTTTACTGAAGGAGTTTTAAAAAAGCAGATTTGAGGCACATTTCTGAGGTAGAACTATTAGAACGTGGTAATCACCAAGAATATTTTGAAGTGATAAGGAAAAAGAATTAAAAATGATTCCCAGGCATGGGGCGCCTGAGTGGCTCAGTTGGTTAAGCATCTGACTTCAGCTCAGGCCATGATCTCACAGTTCCTGGGTTCAAGCCCTGCGTCAGGCTCTGAGGTGACAGCCCAAACCCTGGAACCTGCTTCAGATTCTGTGTCTCCCTGTCTCTGCCCCACTTACACTCTGTCTCTCAAAAATGAATAAACATTAAAAAAAAAAAAAAAAAAACAAAAAAAAAAAAAAATTTCCCGGGTTTACTGCTTGAGGGTCTTTTTTTTTTTTTTTTAATTTTTTTTTTCAACGTTTATTTATTTTTGGGACAGAGAGAGACAGAGCATGAACGGGGGAGGAGCAGAGAGAGAGGGAGACACAGAATCGGAAACAGGCTCCAGGCTCTGAGCCATCAGCCCAGAGCCTGATGCGGGGCTCGAACTCACGGACCGCGAGATCGTGACCTGGCTGAAGTCGGACGCTTAACCGACTGCGCCACCCAGGCACCCCTGCTTGAGAGTCTTTATATAGCATCAGAAGATTTTTACATCAAGTCCTAACCTAAGAAGATTTACCCTATGTTAAGCCAAACACAGTCAAATGAGGACTATGTTCAAAATACACAACTTTTGAGATGACCAGTTATTTATTTTGCTTACTGGCATTTATCTATATGCCTGTTTCCATCTCAATTTTAATCTTTCACTTTTATGTTAAAATGGGTTAGAGTCCTAGTTAAATTTTGTTCATTTAAAAATCTTCATTTCGACTATCAGGAGATGATTACAATTTTTGAGGAATACAAAAATAAAATTTAATCCTAGACAGCTTTTGAGGAAAATTTAAAATTTAAATATTCCCTAAGAAAGAGTTTAAAATGGAAAGAAGGCAGGAGGAAAAAGAGATAGAGGGCAGAAAGAAGGAAAAAAAACGTAAATATTTTATTAATCCTATTTTATACAAGATACAGACTGAAATATTCACAGAAACATACTATAAAGCTATAAAGGGGGGTGCCTGGCTGGCTCAATCAGTGGAGTATGTGACTCTTGATCTCAAGGTTGTGAGTTCAAGCCCCATGTTGGTTATAGAGATTACCTAAAATATAAAATTAAAAAAAAATTGGGGGGGGGGAGCCTGGCTTAATTGATGGAACATACAACCCTTGATCTTGGGGTTCTAAGTTCAAGCCCCATGTTGGGTACAGCATTTACTTAAAAAAACAATACAAAAAAATTTTTTAACATTTATTTATTTTTTGAGAGACAGAGACCGAGAACCAGCAGGGGAGGAGCAGATGGAGAGAGAGAGAGAGAGAGAGAGAGAGAGAGAGAGAGAGAGAGAATCTAAAGCAGGCTTCAGGCTCTGAGCTGTCAGCAGAGCCCGACACAGGGCTTGAACCCATGAACCATGAGATCCTGACCTGAGCCAAAGTTGGAGGCTTAACTGACTGAGCCACCCAGGTAGGCTCCCAAAAATAAATAATTTTTTAAAAAGCTGTAAAGAATTAAAAACCTCTCCCTGGTGCATAGAAAATGAACATACTATAGAACCAGAAAAGGAACCAAATCTACATACAATAGGGACAACTTAAGTTTTTCAAATCTGTAATAAGGGCTGTGTTTTATTTACCTGTATATCCTCCAAAGTATTAAACAGTTTCTTGGAATGAGTAGTGGTAGTAAAACAGTAACAGCAATTGTAATGAAAACTAACATTGAAATGAGCACGTACTACAGGACACCCACGTTCTTTTTTATTTGTTTGTTTGTTTGTTTGTTTGTTTGTTATGAGAGAGAGAGAGCACAAGCGGGGGTCGGGCAGAGAGGGGAACAGAGGATCTAAAGCAGGCTCTGTGCTGACAGCAGAAAGCCTGATGCGGGGCTTTAATTCATGAACCCTGAGATCGTGACCTGAGCTAAAGTCTGACACTTAACCAACTGAGCTACCCAGGTGTCCCAAGACACCCACAGTTCTAAAGAATTTTAGAAAGGTTAACTTATTCCTTATGAGTTATTAATATTATTAATTTTTCAGTTGAAAAAATGGAGGCACAGTGAAATGAAGTAATTTGACCAAAATCCCAAAGCTAGTAAATGACAGAGCAGGAATTTTAACCTGGGCAGTTTGGCTCCAGAATCAGCATCCTTAACCACTATACTGTGTATCCACTTAGGCATAAATATTTATAAAATTGGTTACATTTATACTTAGAATATAAAAGGCAATGAAGATTCTGTATTTGGAAAAGTCAACGCAGAGTTTACATTCTTAATGTAGGTATCAATTCACATAGATCAACCAGGAGGCAACATGTCTACCTTTCTGCCCTGTGCATTCTCTCAAGGTAATATGCATCATTTATGCCTTCCTTTTTCAGTTCCATTACCTTTATTTCTTACATAGTAAAGCTACTTCTAAAAAAGCAACATGTATAACAAAACACAATCTATAATTTACAGAAATTAATCATTAAGTTTGAAAATAATAATAGATCAATTGGACATAATGCTATATAAAAATTATTCTTACCCCAGCTTTTAGTAAATTCCATGTATAATCTATGGCACAAATGGCACCTGTTCTTCCACAGCCTGCACTGTAAAGTTTGAAAGAAAAATTTGATTTTTGTTATAAAAGAATTATAAACTAAATGTGGATGAACATGTTAGTTTTCAGAAGCAAAAAAAATCATTTAGAAATATGACAAAATTCTACCATTTTAGTAAACAGATTACAACTTAACATCTTTAACATCAGCATTTATACCTGGTTTTTATTAAATTTGGGTAACTTCGAAGATTCTAAAATTACCTATGTGATTCACAGATGACCCGGCAGCCTTCATTTTGTAAGTCTAATTCTAACTCAGAAAATCTTGTCTAGCTAAAATAATAACTCACAGAGATCATTTTATTTTATGTACAACATGGTTCTGATGCCTTACAGTAGAGGAAGAAACAACACATCATTTCAATCTGCAAAAGGTATAGGAAAGACGAAGAATACAAGCCCTAGAAACTGGTTTGAACTCCAGCAGTGATTTCAACAAAAGAACAAAGTGACCAAAATAACAAAAGACTAGTGATGTACTTTCATCTTCTAAGGAACTAACAGAACCTGGAGAACGTAAGTAAAATTCTGCAGGTTTTTACATTTTAAAACATGACAAGAGTACTTTACAGCAATTGATTCTCAACTAGAGGGAGACAGGAGACATGCATCTTAGGACTGAGAATCACTCTGAGTAATTAAAGACATTACTAACATCACCAGAATCATTTTTAGGCAGGAAAAAAGTTAGGCAGCATTTAAATTTTGAAACCTTTAGAAATATCAGTAGTTTGTCAAACATGTCATGTGAGAATTGCTGATAAAGTAAATTTATAAACAACTTAGTATGATTTTTAAAAAGCTCTTAAAAGACATCAATAATACTAATTTTTAACTATTGATACATTTATCAATTCTTCATAGCAAAATATTTCTAGAATTTTAAGTTAAGAATTACGAGGGGCTAAATGACATATATTTAAAACTTTATGGTTTAGGGGCGCCTGGGTGGCTCAGTCGGTTAAGCGGCCGACTTCGGCTCAGGTCATGATCTCGCGGTCCGTGAGTTCAAGCCCCGTGTCGGGCTCTGTGCTGACAGCTCAGAGCCTGGACCCTGTTTCAGATTCTGTGTCTCCCTCTCTCTGACCCTCCCCTGTTCATGCTCTGTCTCTCTCTGTCTCAAAAATAAATAAATGTTAAAAAAAAATTTTTTTTTAATAAATAAATAAAACTTTATGGTTTAAAGTGTAACCTTACAAAGATACACACAACCAGACTGATGAAACACAATACAAAATTTAGAAACAGATCTGAGTATATGTAGGTATTACATAGTGGTGGATTCTCCCATGAAACGGGAAAGATTAGACCATTCAATAAATGGTAGAGGGAAAGTGAGCCTAACAACAGCAAAAGCTAGATTCTTACTCATACCTTAATTATTAAAAAAATTCCAGATAGATTAAAAATATGTTTATAAAAAAACCTATAGAAGTGCTAAAAGGATAGTTTATGCACTACTGTTACAGATGGACTTTTTCTAAGCATATCTCAATGGACAGAAATCATAAATGAAGACTCACAACTTTGACTACATAACAATTTCAAACTTATGTGTGGCAAAATATAAGCAGAATAAAAACCATGGAAAACCATGCTACTTACAACATGACTAAGAGCTAACAATCTCAATATATAAAGATATGTAAAGAATTTATCACATAACTAAGAGATGAATGCCTGCTTTAAAACAATTGGCAAAGTATACAAATAAATTCACAAAAGAATATAAACTACGAAGACAAAAAAAAAATGAACAAAAAGCTTGCCTGTCATACAGGCATTAAATCAAACAAACAAAAAAATAATAGTACTGGGAAGAGTATAGGAAAATGGGCACTCCCACAAACTAGCTAATTATAATTAGCATCAACTTTATGGATAACAGAATATAAAATATGTATTAAAAGCATAAAAATGTTCATGCCCTTTGACTTAGAAATCTCATTTATAGAGATCTATCTTAATGAAGTAATTACTGATGTGCTCAAAGATTTTGCCATGAAGACTAGCCATATGGACATTTAAACTACTGTTTAAAATACATGAAAAAGGATGGGGGTGGGCATAATAAAGGAATGGAGGTTAAATATAAAGTAGAGCACAGTCATAATGAATTGTAGAGAGAATAGTTATATGATTTAGAAAAATGTACATGACAAATTACATGGAGAAACATTCTGTAACAAATACAGCACATACATGGAAAGGACATTCACCTCGACTGGAATTGTGATTTCCTTGCTTTTATGTATGTGTTTTCCTTCTTTCTTTCTTTCTTTCTTTCTTTCTTTCTTTCTTTCTTTCTGTCTGTCTGTCTGTCTTCTAAGTCACTACAGTTAACATATTATTTTGACTGTTAAAATATTAAATGGTGTATTTATTTTTTTAAAGGAAAACCTTCACATCAAATTGGATTCATGAGCTGTATACACTGGGCAACAATGACAGCACAAGAAATAATTTCAACTAACTTGTAAGAAATCAAGTCAAATTTAATTTCTACAATTAAATGGACTTTTTTTTCTTCTTAAACAGTCAACTACTTAATTGAATGGTCGGCTAACCACTGAATTAGCTATAGAAAAATATTTTTTTAATTAACCAAATTGTTAATTGATTCCCACATGTCCCATCAGCAAGTCCCCTTTCTGGCCCACAGCAGCCTTTTCTTTTTCTTTTTTTTTTTTTTTTTTAATTTTTTTTTTCAACGTTTATTTATTTTTGGGACAGAGAGAGACAGAGCATGAACGGGGGAGGGGCAGAGAGAGAGGGAGACACAGAATCGGAAACAGGCTCCAGGCTCCGAGCCATCAGCCCAGAGCCTGACGCGGGGCTCGAACTCACGGACCGTGAGATCGTGACCTGGCTGAAGTCGGACGCTTCACCGACTGCGCCACCCAGGCGCCCCCACAGCAGCCTTTTCAACACACTAATAGGCATTACAATCAGACCTATTGGATAAGAAAAACTACCTTTGGTGTTCTGTCTATGCTAAAAAAAAAAAAAAAAAAAAACAAAAAACTTTGAACTATTTAATTAACCTGTAAATTTCTGAGTCTGGGAAATTTCATTTACTCTTTATAACAAATGTGAATGCGGATAAAGTCACTTCAAGAGATAAACTGATAGCAGTTTTATGAAATAAGTAGTAGGATTCTAAGCGTTTTAGAAGAATCTAACGTAAAATAAAAATTCAGAGAAGAAAAACTCTGATTCAGACAGCTTTTACTATTTGGAAACCCATATAATGACCTATCTCATTTGGTAATTCCAAAAATTAGGTTTCAAAATACCATACATCACCCATATAATAATGCCACTTATATTCCAAAGTACTTAAATATTTGGAAAAATTTTTTGTACCTGCAATGAATACAAATAGGCACATCTTCATGTTCTTGGTATTTCCTCATTAAGCTTATCATGTCCAGAATGGAATCAAACGATGAGGGAACATCATGATCTGGCCAGTTCACGTAATGAAACTGATACAGCCTACGAGATTCCTTCAAGAAAAAACAGAAATTCAACAATTATAAAAAGACATTACAAATTTTAAAGCATACAGAAAAGCTGCACATCTGACTTTACTGTCATTTCTAAAGTTTTTATGTGGTATTTAACACTGCCTTAAAAAAGTAAATGATAGGCTATATTTATTGACTATCATATATCAAGTCTTAATCTAAGGGCTTCACATGTAACAGTTTATTTATTCCCCATGTAATTCTATGAGGAAGGTACTGTTAATAGTATCCACGATTTATAGGTAAGGAAACTGAGACAGAAAGATTACATAACTTGCCTCATGTTTCACAGCAAGTGACAAATGTAGGATCTGAACTCAGGCACTCTTATCTCCAGAGCATGCATGTTAACTCTAACACTATGTATATTATTTGGTAATCCACAGTAAAGGGATGAGCAATATACCAGAAGCACAGTGTTTGAATCTATTGTAATTAGAAAACTAATAGGATATTTAAACTGAAAAAGAAAATTAGAAACAAACTTGTCCAATGCCAAACCCACTTCCTTATTTTAGATGAGTGGTTCTCAAAGTATGGAGTGCTGGAAACATGTCTACTTGTAAAAAGGAAGGTAGGCTGTGGAAGTATGTTTCAAATGTACCAGTTGAGGAACAACTGTGCACTTACTTGATGGCCATGCTTAATTGTTCATAATGGTTTGAATTTAAGATAATAAAAATACAGAGATCTTGGAAGAAGCTGATAGCATTTTCTAATGTCCATCAAATTTTTGATTTCCTAGAAAAATTATCATTTTGTTTTAACGTTTATTTATTTTGAGACAGAGGGAGAGAGAGAATCCCAAGCAGGCTCCACGTTGTCAGTGCAGAACCCAACGCAGGGGCTCATTTTTATGAACCACAAGATCATGAGCCCAAATCAAGAGGCGAATGCTTAACTGACTCAGCCACCCAGCCGCCCAAGCAATTATCATTTTATATAGTTCTGAAACACGGAAGTCAAGGGCCTCAGGTGAAAGCAATATATATCAAAATGAAGATTTAGGTTTGATGGTGGTTCATCTATGTCTAAAAAGTTGTAAACTAGCAAAAGTGGGTAAATAATTTGGAAAGAATGCTATAATCTGCTTACTGTAATAGAGAAAAAAATATTTATGGCAAATAGATACAATAAATTTAATTTAGGGAAAATTGTTTTAAGTAAGTCAAGATTTATATTACTTTAATTTGATAAGCTCAAGGCTCAAGACACTAAATAAAAATTACACTTTGATTTTCTTCACTATTTTACATAAGGAAATTTGCTAATTATTTTAGTTAACTATGTAAGACCAGATAGCATGCAATTTATATATCTTCTCTTCAAAAATTTCCTTAGAAATGGTCTCTAAATGGAAAATACTTACATTTTGAAATTCAAGTAAGAGTGTCCTAATGAAGTAGTCTGTTCTTGCTTGTTCAGCTTCCTAAATACAGGAAAAGTGAGTCAGTGAGAACACTGAAACCAAAACATCCACACACCAGAACAAACAAAAACCACGTATTTAAAGTCTACAATATAAAATTAACCTTTGAAATTCCAGATATATCTAGTAATTACAAAAACAACCATTCTAAAAGTCACTGATTTGTCTACTCAACTTTGCTGTTCTGATGGGCAAACAGGTAAATTAATGGGCAAGGCAATATTCTAGTAAATCTTTATTTACAAAACAGGCAGTGGACTAGACTGACCTATGCATAGCGTGCCCACGTCTGGTCTAAGTGGTTACCTGCAGTGACATGCAACCGAGTCCCTCCTAGCTAGTCCTCCGTGACCCAACACTTTACCCTCTTTCTCATCCCCAAATCAAAAGTGCTCCTGATACTGTCTTTTCTCAGTCTCAAAAACTGATTGTCAAGAAGTCAAGTCACTTACTATGGTTATTTTCACCAGCTTGCTTTCTAATTACAAACTTGATTTTTATTTACATCAGTAATAACAAGTACTGAGTTGCTGGAAACAACCACAAGACATACAAATTACTTTCCATCTGAAATCTTGAAAGAAGAAATTTGCTTCTTCAGTATGGATCAATCCCAATATTGACAAATCAAACCAGCTATCGCTAATCAAATCAAACTTATTCAAAAGATGATTAAATTATCATTTCGTTCACTCTGAAAAATCATCCAAAAAAGGTCATAGTTTTCCCAATTATAATCTGTTTCTTTACTCATTATAGTAAAGTCTTTTAATTTTTATTTATTTATTTTTGAGAAAGAGCAAGAGAGTGAGAGAAAATATGCATGCACGAGCAGGGGAGGGGCAGAGAGAGGAAGAGAGAGAATCCCAAACAGGCTCCATGCTGACACTGCAGAGCCCAATGTGGAGCTCAGACATACTAACTGTGAGGTCATGACCTGAGCCAAAATCAGGAGAAGGATGTTTAACTAACTGAGACCCTCCTCTACTCATTATTTTAAATGTTGTTTACTATTCTTGATCCCCAACTCTTCAAAAATTTCAACTCATTAAGCTGTTGAATGTTAAGCACTATACATTTTCACTTGAATTGTAACATTTAGTACAGATATCTTATTGTATTTAAACTTACAAATGTTCAACACAACTACATTGCACAGAAAATAGATTTCCTGAACAGTTCAGGGGCATAATATTGTAGAATACTTTATAGATTGGTGAGAGGGGAGGTGTCCTCTCACAGAAATACATAATGTGGTATGTATTGGTTTTTATCCATTCCAAATAACATGACATGCAGTAGGATTTAAAATTATATTTAACCCACAAACAGTTAATTCTAACCAGGACTTAAGAATACTGGCTGCTTATTAAATCCAGGCAGTTCAACTATGTGTTATAGTTAACATTACAAAAATCACATTGTATTTATAAAGCAGACTGTCCACACACCTCAAGTCCTTTCTACAGCAACCTAGAAAGCAATAAACTTTGTATGGAATTTAAAAGTCATTAAGCAGAAATAATTCATAAAACCATGGACTTCTTGAACTCACCAGTGAAAATAAAATCACAGAAATTATATTTTACTTAACCATGGAAAACATAGTTACAAACCAGCAATTCTCAGTTGGAGAATGTAACAGTTAATTCCATGTGTCAATGTGGCTGGGTCACAGAGCGCCTAGATGTTTGGTCAAACATTATTCCTTGTGTTCCTGTAAAAGTGTCTTTGGGTGAGATTAACATTTAAATCAGTGGACTCTGAGTAAAGCAGACTGCCCTCTATAGTATGTATGGGTGGCCCTCCATCCAGTTAGGGCCTGAACAGAACAAAAAGACCAACCTCGCCCAAGTGAAATTCTCCACTAACCTACTTTCATGGGCAAGGATTGCTCTTCAGTTCTACAGCAGACTGTCTTTACACTAGAACTGAGTATCAGCTCTTCTGGGTCTCCGCCTTGCCTACCTTTTAGCTCTCTTGGTCTCCAGACTAGATCTAAAGCACAACTCTCCTGAGTCTGCAGCCTGGCTGACCACCCTACAGATTTTGGACTTGCCAGCTTCCATGATCCTGTGAGCCAGTTCCATATAATAAATCTTTTTCTCTGTATATATGCATATCCTACTGGTTCTATTTCTCTGGGAAACCCTAACCAATACAGGGAAGTTATTTAATTCTCATCTATGTTCAGTCATGGTCTTTGAGTATGAGTAAATAAGACAACATATTTCTTTCAGGTGATTAAGAAAGATGCCATTGGGTGTAACCAAAAAGCAAATTGTTGGTTCTATTCTAAAGTTCACGTATATTTTACTTCCTTTTTAAAAAATGTTTCCCTTCATTCTTTTTCCTTTAAATTCATTTACTTAGATTTCTGCTGTGTTTTAGAACTTGAATTTATTAACTCATTTCCAGAGCTAACATATTAGGTATATGTTTTAAGTTTCATAATAAATTATCTGCCATATAGGATCAATCTTTCCTTCTAGGATAGCAGTTCTCAAACCCATCTTTGTATATAATTATAACAATTCTGGATAGCATAACGAACGTATGAAAGATTATCACACAAAACTATACTTCAGTCATCAAGCGTCCTTCCCATTTCAGTTTGAAACTACTACTTTACACCATTTTTTCTTTTTTCTCTTTAAGATCTTACTTTTAAGTAATCTCTACACCCAACATGGGGCTTGAACTCACAAGCCTGAGATTAAGACGTGGTTCACTGACTGAGCCAGCCAGTTGCCCCACCTTTATACCAGTATTCAAATAGAGCACTCAAGGGGTGCCTTGGTGGCTCAGTCACTTAAGCGTCCAACTCTTAGCTTTGGCTAGGGTCATGATCTCCTGGTTGGTGAGTTCAAGCCCTACATTGGGCTCTGTGCTGACCATGTGGAGTCTACTTGGGCTTCTCTCTCTCTCCCTCTCTCTGCCGCTCCCACACCCTCACCCTCTCCCTCTCAAAGTAAATAAATGAACTGAAAAGTTAAAAAAAAAAACAGATCATTCAAAGGACAGTTAAGTTACTGTTTACTCTTTTTATTAATGTTCATTTTTGAGAGAGAGAGAGAGAGAGAGAGAGAGACAAAGAGAGCAGGGGAGGGGCAGAGATGGAGACACAGAATCCAAAAAAGGCTCCAAGCTCTGAGCTATGAGCCCAGAGCCCGACAAAGGGCTTGAACCCATGAACCGTGAGATCATGACCTGATAAGAAGTCAGATGCTTAACTGACTGAGCCACCCAGGCGCCCCTGTTTACTCTTATATATGTAACACTTATCATCAGCTTATATACAAAGACTAACACTAAATTAACATAATAAGTTACTAGGAAATTACACATTTATGAAGTCATTTTCAAAGTTAAATTTAAGCTGTATAAAAACAAACATTATTATTAACATTTATTATAATTAAGTACAGATTTATGTGGAAATACTGAATGCTTGGCTTATGTAAAACTAGGTTGATTCCATATTATATTCTTCAGTCTAGCATCCCACATTTCTGATTAAATAATATGTATATAAATAGGTACTTACACAAGAAATTTTAAATGGTGCAAATGTTATAGGTTCTTCTCCATACAAAGGCCAATAGCGTTCACATTTTTTCTGTTATTCGAACAAAAAGAAGTTAATCCATATGATAGAATTTTTCTTGAACTTTTACAAATATTTTGTGCCCGATTATTCAGCTTCTTGCCCTTCCCAGAAAACACAGAAACTGACATCAGATTAAAAAAAAGTTTACTTTAACTCATGTACCATATTAGTATAAGGAAAATTCAAATCACCACATAATTTGTTTTCTGAGTTTGATGTATGTGTCATAATTATAGAAGACCACACTTACGTTTTACTTAATATTTATTCTCTGTAAATATATTAGCACTTCCAACATTCAAGTCTTTGGAATTGATGCTGGAGGGGATCACAATGGTTTTAAAACTAATTTCACTTGGACACAGTATAAAAAACACCAATGTTGAAAACTTCATATTAAGAATTTTGTTCTCTTCTGAAGATAGTATGAACAAAAACAAAAAAATGTAGTGGTATTATCTGACAGAAATCAGAATATTCAAGTTATAACCTGATGATAATTAATAAAAATTATTTTATTGAACTCATTTTCATTTGCTTAATTTTATTCCTGTTTTAAATTATGTCTCTATTTCAGTCCATAAATAATATTCTACTTACAACACCATTAAACATCTGAAGACTAAGTAATAATATGGTATCTATTAAGTGTATCATAAAATGAAATGTAAAACTGTGAAAAAAAAAAAGTTTATGTGCCTTTTAGAGATTATTATGTTCCTTGTATCAAATAAAACCAATAGCAGAACACAAAAAAGAAGTATCTACTTTAACTACTTAGAATATAATAAAGGACCAGGAACATATATCCCTAGAAATGATGAAACGGACACTCCACAGTTATTTTAAGTGTTAACAGGTATACATACCCTTCCCATCTCAAATTCTCGACAGGCCATTACAATGATCTAAAAAGAAGTGGGGGATGGGATGAGATGAAGAATGTATCAGCTAAACACAATTTTACTTTTTTAAATAAAATACAAATTCCAAGAATTACCTTTTATTCCGAACAAAATTATACCTGGCCTGTCAAAATAAGTAGGTTTTTAAATTTTTTTTTTAATGTTTATTTATCTTTGAGAGAGAGAGACAGAGCGTGAGTAGGGGAGGGGCAGAGAGAGAGGGAGACACAAATCTGAAGCAGCCTCCAGGCTCTAAGCCGTCAGCACAGAGCCCAACGTGGGGCTGGAACCCATGGAGCATGAGATCATAACTTGAGCTGAAGTTGGGCATTTAACTGACTGAGCCACCCAGGCACCCATCAAAATTAAGTAGCTTTAACATTAAAAGTAGGCATTAAAGCAATGTTCAAAATCACGCCTTCTATTTTTTTTTTTTTTTGAAGTTTGTTTATTTATGAGAGAAGGAGAGACAGATAGCACGAGTTGGGGAGGGGCAGAGAGAGAAGGAGACTCAGAATCTGAAGCAGGCTCCAGGCTCTGAGCTGTCAGCACAATGCCCGACATGAGGCTTGAACTCACAAACCATGAGATCATGACCTGAGCCAAAGTCAGATGCTTAACCGACTGAACCACCCAGGCGCCCCAAAATCACACCTTCCAAACAAGGGATAACTATATAGCAACAAATTAAATTGGCTTCAATTAGCATTATATATGAATTAAATTTTAGGACTTTTATAGATCTACCTCTGACTTGAAATTATATTAAAATATCACTTTTAGGGTATTTACTTACCCAACCAAAAAGCACCATGAAATATTTTAAATATAGTTCATAAAATTATCTGAAGGTTTAATGCATTTAATACTGTCTTTAAACATAAATGTTATTGGATTTGCTTCCCTATCCCAACATTTGACAATGTTTCAAACATATAGCGAAGTTGAAATAATTTTACGGTGAATACTGTATAGCCACCATCTATAGTCTACCATTAACATTTCACCGTATTCATTCTATCACACAGCTATCCCTCTATCCATCTATATAAATCCATCTTAGTTGGTAGCTGTCTTGTTGGCTGCTGACTTTAGAAAAGAAAGTATTATCACACTCTCTTCTTAAAATATTTTGACTAACTTGTCAGTGTTGAATGAGACATCCTAGACTTCAGTTTCTGTCTTTTTAGTAAACATTAGCAATAAGTAACATATCATTATGGCTAGAAGGTCTTCTCATTCCATATTCAGTAAAACATCTTATGTCATTACATGTAATACTTCTCAAAATAGATTATGAAAAATAAATTACTTACTACAACATTGTACTCCCATATCATCCTCCAAAAATCTATTACTGTATTTGCTAATGGTCCTTGGGTTGCCACATACGCTTTTGGCCCATAAACACCCTAAAATGGTTAAAAGTAAATTTCATATTTATTATAGTTACCAAAAATATTTCCTTACCTAAATTTTAATGTTTAAATTTTCTTAGTAATACTCCTCTTTTCACTGGAAGTATTTCCAAATAATTTTAGCACATAAAAGCATGACAAAATATATTCAATTCATTTCAGCTTTTTGTGAAGTACTATTTTTGTGTATGTATTAGACCTGGCACACAGAATTAATAATTAAACTGCTTTATGCTAATTTACAAATTATTATTTACCTGTCTCTTCAAAAAGTGCCTAATACCCCAATACATAGTCCATAAAGCTAACTGTACAGAAACATAAAAAGCATGCTTTGATGCTAAAAACAAGAGTAAAACTACCTAATAGTTCCTTCTTAGCCAGATTCGTCCATAGATACCTTCAATTATCTACTCAATTTAAAAGATTTATTGTGTGCCTATTATACATATATCTAACAACAAACCTGGGAATATACCAAATAAAACAGTGGACTAAAATACTAAAGCAGCACATAGTTGAATCACACGATAAATCAGTGTTACTAAGTGGAATTAAAAACTACAACTTTTTTTGTTTTTAAATATTTTATATTTAGGTAACCTCTACACTCAACATGGGGTTGAACTTACAACCCTGAGATCAAGAGTCAGATGCTCCACCGACTGAGCCAGCCAGGGGCCCTGAAAAGCTAGAACTTTTAACAAATGTCCTTACAAAACAGTATCAACATAACAACATCTGAAACAGCAAACCACCTACAGATTAGTTTTGGGTTTTGCCATAATTTTAATAAAACTAATTTTTTGGGGGGAAAAAAGTTTTTATTTTAAACCATGACAGTTTATTGTTGACACAGGTAATATTAATATTACCATATACCTCGTACCACCATAATATTTTGATAAACAAAATATTTTTTATATCTATAAATACCAAACATAAAATAAGTAATTATTATACTGTCATTCAAAAACAAAGAACAGCTAATGGAACAAAGTAGTCTTTTATTTAATCAAGTAGCATTTTGCATTTTTTTAAAGTTTATTTATTTTGGGGGGGGGGGGGGGGGGCAGAGAGAGAATTCCAAGCAGGCTCCACCCTGTTAGCACAGAGCCCAACACAGGGCTCAAACTCATGAACACACCAAACTGTGAGATCATGACCCAAGCACCTCAAGTAGCAGTTTGCACTGGTCTATTGACAGCTATGTATGAACATGACTACTTTTCACCGAACAGTATCTAAAAAAGGTTCTCTACATAAGGATTGTATTTAATCTTTTTTAAATTTTATTTAAATCCAAGTTAGTTAACATATAGTATAATAATGATTTCAGGAGTAGAATTTAGTGGTTCATCACTTACCTAACACCCTGTGCTAATCCCAACAAGTGCCCTCCTTAATGCCCATCACCCATTTAGTCCATCCCCTCCAACCCTGATCCTCCACTAGCAACCCTCAATTTGTTCTCTGTATTTAAGAGTCTAATGGTTTGCCTCCATCTCTACTTTTATAAGACTGTATTTAATCTTATATTCACTTGTATTGCCACTTGAAACAGAGACAGTTGCCAAAAGGTTTTCATCTAAGTTTATATTCTGTAATTTTAAATCAGTATTACCCAGTAATTCTATCTAGCCCTGATAATTTATCCTAAGAAATGATTCAAAAGAATAACAATGTTCATTGCAATATTACCAACAAGAAAAATTGGAAACAACCTATATAGTTCAACAACAGGGAACAACCATGTATGTGCATTTCTGTACATTTGTGTACATAAACTTTGTCAAAGGGACAATGGAGAAGATGATTTAGTAACCAGTTAACTGTTTATAAGCTTTAAATGTAAAAAAAGAAACAAAATAGAAAACCATCTCAACTTTCATGAAACTGAGCAAAACTCTAACTTTATGAGTAAGGTTAGAAGGAAATCACATATGGGAATGCAAGCTGATACAGCCACTCTGGAAAACAGTATGGGGGTTCCTCAAACAATTAAAAATAGAACTACCCTACGACCCAGCAATTACACTACTAGGTATTTATCCAAGGGGTTATAGGTATGCTGTTTCAAAGGCACACATGCACCCCAATGTTTATAGCAGCGCTATTAACAATGCCAAAGTATGAAAGAGCCCAAATGTCCATCGATGGATGAATGGATAAAGAAGATGCGGTGTGTGTATACACGTACAATGGAGTATTACTCGGCAATCAAAAAGAATGAAATCTTGCCATTTGCAACTATGTGGATGGAACTGGAGGGTATTACGCTAAATGAAATGAGTCAGTCAGAGAAAACAAAAATCATATGACTTAACTCGTATGAGGACTTTAAGAGACAAAACCGATGAACATAAGGGAAGGGAAACAAAAATAATATAAAAACATGGAGGGGGACAAAACAGAAGAGACTCATAAATATGGAGAAGAAACTGAGGGTTAGTGGAAGGCTGTGGGAGGGGGGATAGGCTAAATGGGTAAGGGGCACTAAGGAATCTACTCCTGAAATCATTGTTGCACTATATGCTAACTAATTTGGATGTAAATTTTAAAAAATAAAAAATTAAATTAAAAAAAAAAAGGAAATCACATAAAAGTGTGATTTTATTTTTCTTCGTTTTCTTCCTTTTTTTTTTGCTCTTGGTATTTAGGAAATTTAAAAAATTTTTATAAAACTATTATGCAGGAAGACATTAAGTAGGGCAGAGAAAAACCATTTGAAGTTAATACATACCTTAATAAAATTTGCATTGATATAGTCTGAATCTTGAGAAGGAGTCTTTAAAGTCAACTTAACTCGGCTGTGATCAACTACAAGGAAAAGAAAAAGGATTTCATAAATTATGTCCTGTTGGTAGACAGGTGTTTTCTAATAAACCACAAGTAAGATTAAATAAGTAATTCAAAATATTGTCTTTAAAAAACAACTAATGAAAATTGACTCTAGATACCAGCAGGGTAATTTCTAACATAATATTTATAGAAAATAAGTCTATAGTAACAAAAATATGATGATGTAAAGTTGTGTTTTAAAGCTGTAATCAAAATAATCTCAGGAACTCTTTTAAAATACAAACTCCTGGGGGCGCCTGGGTGGCGCAGTCGGTTAAGCGTCCGACTTCAGCCAGGTCACGATCTCGCGGTCCGTGAGTTCGAGCCCCGCGTCGGGCTCTGGGCTGATGGCTCAGAGCCTGGAGCCTGTTTCCGATTCTGTGTCTCCCTCTCTCTCTGCCCCTCGCCCGTTCATGCTCTGTCTCTCTCTGTCCCAAAAATGAATAAACGTTGAAAAAAAATTAAAAAAAAAAAAAAAAAAGAAAAAAAAGAAAAAATAAAATACAAATTCCTGGGCATCATCCCACATTTGCTAGACAAGAGCCCAGGGTGAAGCCTCTGCAGTTTTTAACAAGCATTATGAGGTACTGAACACTAACCAGTGATGTACAAGCTCATTTGCCAAAACTCTTATTAGGAAATGTAGCTTTCATATTTTACAAGAAATTATAAAAATTAATTAACTATGATAAATAAATGAATTATGATAATGCATAAAAAGTGCTCAAGGGGTGCCTGGATGGCTCAGTTGGTTAAGCATCCGACTTCAGCTCAGGTCATGATCTCACAGTTCGTCAAACCCAGCATTGGGCTCTGTGCTGACAGCTCAGAGCCTGGAGCCTGCTTTGGATTCTGTGTCTCCCTCTCTCTCTACCCCTCCCTCTCTCTCTCAAAAATAAAATAAAACCATCTTTAAAAAATTAAATAATAAATAAAGTGTTCAATAATGCAGTTGGCAATAATATTATTAAGTAATGCCAACTTAAGGTAAAAAACAGTTTACGATAAAGTTCAAAAGTATAAACTTTATTACTTTTATAAAATTGTTCTTTTATTTTTTATAATTTTTGAGAGAGAGTGAGCGCTATGAGCGGGACAGAGGGAGAGAGAGAGAATCTAAAGCAGGCTCCACACTCTGCCGAGCTAGACACGGGGCTCAATCCCACAACACTGGGATCATGACCTGAGCTGAAATCAAGAGTCAGACGCTCAACTGAGCTACCTAGGTGCCCCTGCAATTTTATTTTTTTATCTAATAAATTATTTATTTTTCATAATTTACATACAAGTTAGCACACGGTGCAACAAAGATTTCAGGAGTAGATTTTTTAAGCCCCTTACCCATTTAGCCCATCCCCCTCCCACAATCTTTCCAGCAACCCTGTTTGCTCTCTATATTTAAGAGTCTTTTGTTTTGTCCCCCTCCCTTTTTTTATATTATTTTTGCTTCCCTTCCTTTATGTTCATCTGTTCTGTCTTAAAGTCCTCATATGAATGAAGTCATATAGTTTTTGTCCTTCTCTAATTTCACTTAGCATAATACCCTCCAGTTCTATCCACATAGTTGCAAATGGCAAGATTTCATTCTTTTTGATCACCGAGTCACACTCCATTGTATATATACATACATATATATATATACATACACACACACACACACACACACACACACCCCACATCTTCTTTATCCATTCATCCATCGATGAACATTTGGGTTCTTTCATACTTTGGCTATTGTTAATAGCGCTGCTATAAACATTGGGGTGCATGTGCGCCTTTGAAACAGCACACCTATAATCCCTTGGATAAATACCTAGTAGTGCAATTGCTAGGTCATAGGGTAGTTCTATTTGTAATTGTTTGAGGACCCTCCATACTGTTTTCCAGAGTGGCTACACCAGCTTGCATTCCCACCAGCAATGCAAAAGAGATCCTAAAAGATCCTCTTTCTCCACATCCTCGCCAACATCTGTTGTTGCCTGAGTTGTTAATGTTAGTCATTCTGATGGGTGTGAGGTTGTATCTCACTGTGGTTTGATTTAAATTTCCCAGATGATGAGGGATGTTGAGCATTTTATCATGTGTCAGTTGGCCATCTAGATGTCTTCTTCGGAGAAGTGTCTGTTCATGTCTTTTGCCCATTTCTTCACTGGATTGTTTGTTTTTTGGGTGTTGAGTTTGATAAGTTCTTTATAAATTTTGGATACCAACCCTTTATCTGATATGTTGTTTGCAAATACTTTCTCTCATTCCATTGGTTGCCTTTTAGTTTTGTTGATTGTTTCCTTCACTGTGCAGAAGCTCTTTATTGTGATGAGGTCCCAGTAGTTCATTTTTATTTTGGTTTCCCTGATCTCCAGAGACATGTTGAGTAAGAAGATGCTGTGGCCGAGGTCAAAGAGGTTTTTGCCTGCTTTCTCTCCTCTAGGATTTTGATAGCTTCCTGTCTTAGGTTTAGGTCTTTCATCCATTTTGAGTGTATTTTTGTATTTGGTATAAGAAAGTGATCCAGTTAATTTTTCTGCATGTCGCTGTCCAGTTTTCCCAGCACCATTTGCTGAAGAGATTGTCTTATTCCATTGGATATTCTTTCCTGCTTTGTCAAAGATTAGTTGGCCATACATTTGTGGGTCCTTTTGTAGGTTCTGTATTCTGTTCCAGTGATCTGTTTGTTTTTGTGCTGCAATTTTATTTTTTAAATAAAATATGTATCTGATTTTTTAAAATGAGATTTAAGAAAAAAGTATAAAATAAATTATCCCCCATCCATAAAGTCCAGGTCTCTCCTTCCCCCATCCATAAAGTCCAGGTCTCTCCTTCCCAACAAAGACACTTCTAAGGTTCTTTTTTCCTTCCAAAAGTAATTTTTATGCATATACCTACATACTTAGAAAAACTATGCAAATGCGTTCATAACATATACATGTTCTGTATCTCACTTTTCAGTTAATTGTATAACCTGGAACTCTTCCCAGAGCTAATACAGATCTATCTTGCTCAATGTTATATGAAATCCATTATAAATAGATATCTCATTATTTAACCAGCTATACTACTGCTGGGCCATTTTTTCCTATTAGAAACACTACCACAATGAACTCACTGCTATAAGTGGTATAGGGTAAGTTTCTAACAGAAGAAAAAAACTTATCTTCTAAAAGGTATATACAGACTTAGACAATTCAGATGCTATATGTGAGAGTGACAGGATATTATACCTTTTAATAGTTAACTTCTAAAAAGTAAAAAACTCAGACTTGTATTTCTTGAACTATGCAAATGGTTGTACATTTTCATACAGTTATTGGTTATATTTCTTTTACCATAAATTCTTGTTTATATCCTCTGCACATTTTTATCTATGTCTATGTTTTCCTACTAATGTATATGAAAAATTGGTCTTTAGTACATGTAGTGCAAATAGTTTTGTTCTAGTTTGTGTTGATTCTTAAAAACTCTTTATTTAGAGGCGCCTGGGTGACTCAGTCTGTTGAAAGTCTGACTCTTGTTTTCAGCTCAAGTCATGATCCCAAGGTTGTGGGATCAAGCTCTGCTTCGAGCTCTACACTGGGCTCTGCATTGAGCATGGAGCCTGCTTAAGATTCTCTCTCCCTCTCTCTCTCTCCCTCCTTCTGCCCCTTACCCCAGCTCACATTCTCTCTTTTAAAAAAAACAAGCAAACAGCACCCTTTTTATTTAGAACTAATTTTAGAATTAAAGAAAAATCGCAAAAATAGTTATGTAAGATATTAACATTAAGGGAAGCTGAGCGAGGGATATAGGAATTTTCTCTACTATCAGTTATCAAAATTAGAAAATTAACATTGTCACACAACTAGTAATTAAACAACAGACTGCATACAAATTTCACCAACTAAAAACAATTTTTTTCTTACTAGGATCCCACATTTAGTTGTTACTTCTCCTTAGTTTCTTCCAATCTATAATAGTTCCTTTAATTTTTTTCATATGTTTGGAATGAGGTTTTGCATTTTGGTAAGAACACCAGAGAACAATGATGTGTCCTCAGTGAGAAGACACACCAAGGGGTTTATGATGTCAATGTCCTATTACTTGTGATGTCAACCTTGGTTACTTGGTTAATAGGTGTCACCTGGTTGTCTCCACTATGAAGTTAATATCTTTCTGTTTGTAGCAATAAATATTTGGGGGGAGATACTTTGAGCCTATGAAATCCTAAAGTAGTAGCAATGCCTAATATTCATGAGTCTCTAGATTAGAAAGAACCACAACATGTAATATGTAAAATGCCACCATCACATTACAGTCCTTCCTAATCCAGAGACAATGAATATTAAAGGCAATTAAAATACAAAATGACGAATACAAAAATGGTAATAAGATATGAATAAGACTCCTTAACAAAACTCTTAAAAGTCAGCTAATGAATAACTACTTTGTCAATGACTCAAATTTTATCTATCAGTACTAAAAGCCCAGTTCTGCTGAGTTTATTAGTTTTTGGTGAAATCTTTGTAAATCTGTAGGAAGAGATATCTAAGAAAGACATACTAGCCTCCAATTCAAATTATTTCTCTCTTTTCTATGATTCCAGGAAAGAGAATATGTTTATCATTTCACTTGATGTTCTGATAAATATTCAGTAGTTTAGATAATGACAGTTAAGTAACTACACAACACTTCCTCTCCCCATGTCTGCTAGTAATGAGGGGTCCCAATTAATTACCCTTAATCATGTGGCATATTAGCCTCTAGTCAAAGTATCTCAAACATAGGATTTACAATAATTGGTTTACCGCTGGATCCCCTGTAAATGTGTCTGGGGATTGTGAATCCAAATGACAACAGTGGCTCCCAAATAACAGTCAAAACTGGTTTCAGGCTGCTACATGCAAGCTGGTAATTTTTTTTAGATATTCTATAATGGAAAACTTTATGCATATACAGAAAAATAATGGTATAATGAATCCCCATATAGCAATTACCAAGTAATTAAGAAATTATTAATAATTTCAACATTTTTTAAAGTTTTTACTTAAATTCCAGTTAGTTAACACACAGTGTAATATTAAATAATTTCAACACTTGGCACGCCTGGGTGGCTCAGTCAAGTGTCCAACTACTGATTTTGCCTCAGGTCATGATCTCACAGTTCGTGAGTTTGAGCCCCACATCGGACTCTGTGCTAACAGTGCAAAGCCTGCTTGGGCTTCTTTCTCTCTCTCCCTCTCTTTCAGTGCCCCTCCCGCTCTCTCAAAATAAAATCAACTTAAGAAACAAACAAACAAATAATCTCAACACTTTGCCAAACTTATTTCATCTATCTCTAGTCATATAACATTTAGGGGCTAGGGAAAGTTAATTAAAATACAAAATTTCTAAGTACCATATTCTTCAGTAAGTTTGATTCAGTAAGTTCAAGATGGGGCAGAAAAATGGCTTAGTCTAGAGCACAAGCAAATTTTGTAGTCAGTGCTTTATACTACATAATCATAGGATATTACTGCCAATTTTAAAAATCAACAGGGCCTCCTGGGTGGCTCAGTCAGTTGAGTGCCCAACTTCGGCTCAGGTCATGATCTCACGGTCCGTGAGTTCGAGCCCCGCATCGGGCTCTGTGCTGTCAGTTCAGAGCGTGGAGCTTGCTTCAGATTCTGTGTCTCCCTCTCTCTCTGCCCCTCCCCCACACACGCTCTGTATCTATCAAAAAGTGAATAAACGTTAAAAAAAAAAATCAACATTAGGTTGGTTAGATAACGTGTCATCACGTTGGTGCTTCAATTCTTCACTGGTGCTCCTAGTAAGTATAAACATATATAGAACTTAAAGAATATTAAAGAAATGAAAACAAGCAATCTTCTCCATGTTTTTGTTTTGTTTTGTTTTTTGCTGACTGCCACTACAATCTCCCAACAATCCAATTCCAAACAGATAAAACCAAGATTGGCCACACAGGAGACTCTTCAAGCAGCAACTTTTTTTTTTTTTTTTTTTTGGTCAAACAAACATCAACAACCTGTGGCAACAAAAAGAAAAGTATTTGAATATTGTTACCTCCAAAGAAACTGAAATTTCCCACTGGCTAAATATTATGTCTCAGGAGAAAAAAAATAATCTTAATAATTAACATTACAATACACATAGTACACTGATCCATTACTTGTAAAAACAGCTAGCAGCTCGGTTTTAGCCCTCTCAGCAGGCAAAGCACAGATCATTCTTGATACAAGAGTATCTAGATATTTCTTAACTCTGAAATTGGCCTCAGTATTTTTTTTTAACGTTTATTCATTTTTGAGACAGAGAGAGACAGAGCATGAATGGGGGAAGGTCAGAGAGAGAGCGAGACACAGAATCTGAAACAGGCTCCAGGCTCTGAGCTGTCAGCACAGACCCTGATGCGGGGCTCGAACTCACGGACAGCGAGATCATGACCTGAGCCGAAGTCGGACGCCCAACCGACTGAGCCACCCAGGCGCCCCTGGCCTCAGTATTCTAGTATAAAATAAACCAAATCTCCAAGACAGCTCCAGAAAAACCTACATAAACTTTGGACAATAATGATACTACTTTTAATGGATCACAGGCAAAAATGTCTGCTCTTCCCACTTCAAGTCAACATTGTATTAGAGGTTCTAACTAATAAAATAAAGCAAAAGACACATTCAGATAAGAAAGGAAGTAGTAAAACTGTCATTATTTGCAGATAAAATGACTCAGTATGTGAAAAATCCTAAAGGATCCACAAAAAATTACTAAACTAATAAATGAGCTCAGGAAGGTCATTGGATTAAAAAAAAATCAATACATGAATAGAAACTAGATTTCTATGTGCTAATAATAAAGAACTTGAAAATATTTCATTCAAATAGAAGAATTTAAAGAGTAAATACAAGACTTATACACTGAAAACCGTAAAACATTGCGGAGAGAAATTAAAGATCTAAATAAATGGAGAGAGAAATTTCATGTTCATAGATTGGAAGAATCATTATGGTTTAAAATGGCAATTCTCCCCCCAAAGTGCTCTACAGATTCAATGCAACCCTTATCAAAAGCCTATTAGGATTTTTTGCAGAAATTGACAAGCTGATCTTACAATTTATATGTAAGAACTAAAAAAGAACCAAACAAATTTTAAAAAGTAAGAACATGGCTAGAGGACTTCTTGCTTTTAAAACTTACTACACAAAGCTACTGTAATGAAGACAGTATGACACTGGCTTAAAAATAAGACACTGTAGGTGTGTGTGCACCTGATCTCAGCTGGTCTGCCTGCAACCCCCTGAGCACCAATCCTAGTCACCTGCGCAGTACCATTTCTGCTCCAATAAGGTTAAAGAAACTATCATGAATCAGGAGAAACTCACCAAACTGCAAGCACAAGTGCACATTGGTGGGAAAGGAACTGCTTGCTGAAAGAAGGTAGTTCATAGAATGACTACAGCAGATGATAAAAATTTCAGTTCTCCTTAAAGAAATTAGAGGTAAAAAATATCTCTGGTACTGAAGAAGTGGCTATGTTCACAAACCAAGGAAGAATGATCCACTTTAACAACCCTCAAGTTCAGGCATCTCTGGCAGCAAACACTTTCACCATTACAATCCATACTGAGACAAAGCAGCTGACAGAAATGCTACTATCTTAAAACAACTTGGTGCAGACAGTCTGACTAGTTTAGGGAGACTGGCTGAAGTTCTGCCCAAACAATCCGTGGATGGGAAACCACTGCTTGCTACCGGAGACGATGATGATGATGAGGTTCCAGATCTTGTGGAGAATTTTGATGAAGCTTCCAAGAATGAAGCAGACTGGATTGAGTCAACTTCTGAAGAAGATAAAACTTGAAGAAGTTACTGGGAGCTGGTATTTTATATTATGACTGCCTTTTAAAATTGTGTTCATAGAGCTGATAAAATCTAGATCTGTAATATTTTTAAGCCCAGGCCCCTTAGACACTACAGCTCTTTTCAGTTTTTGCTTATACACAATTCATTCTTTGCAGCTAATTAAGCTGAAGAAGCCTGGAAATAAAGTTTGAAACAAGGTTAATAAAGTTCTTTACCTACTGTGAAAGAAAGAAAGAAAGAAAGAAAGAAAGAAAGAAAGAAAGAAAGAA